>NC_069501.1:1193491170-1194124967 GCF_027579735.1 Bombina bombina | reverse complement strand
CAACCCATTTTCTTTTGCAACTTTCTACAAAACCCAGTTTTCTTTGTCAACTTAGGTACAGCAAAACAGTTATAGAATATTTTATTTCAAAACAAACAGAGGGTGTGTACAGTTTTTTTTTTTTTTAAACAATTTTTATTGAGGTTTTCAAAACACAAGTCATACATTAACAATTCAATTTTCAGTATTCTCAGGAAACATGTTACAATATAATATAGGACCATAAGGAGCAAAAATAAAATAATATTAAAACAGTAGTCTACATATAGACTGTGAAATTATTTAGCCCAAAAACAAATATCGTGATTGCTCATAATTAACATATCTCCAACTATTAAGACGATCATAGCAGAGATTCTTAAAAAATAAACTTATATCAATAACATTGCTTGCACTAACAATCTGCCTCGTAAATTGAATTATAAAAGTGAGACCTCATTTTTATTTATATTATCTGCTACCCAATCTCCTTAGGACAAATATGGACAACTATGGGCCTAGTCACTCAGATGCATCATAATAGAGGGAGTAGTAGATAAAATAGGAAAGGGGTTATTAATGGCCGCTATATTGATGTAAATATATAAAAGGTATCAGGGAAAGGTGCGATGGAATCTGGGTTCCTTTGTTTAACCAGTAAACAAATCTAGGGGGGAGGGCAGAGCCACTATTATGGAAGTAATAATCTCATGGCAAACTTTATAAATATATACTTATACCAAAGATTTCCCAAAGCTAGCGTATAAGCAATTGCTACACATATATACATGTGCCCATGAACAAAGTACAATAACAGACTATATCGTGAACAATGAACTCCAAAGTCATATGATATGTAAAGCATAGGCGTATTTAGAGAATAGTTAGGTTACCCAGCAAAATAATGGATATACAATAACCCAAAACTAAAAACCTCTGTTTAGGAAACATTAGGTCCAGTATGACTGCCTCTCAGATATTTGTGTGTGAGTCAATACATTTTAGTGACTAACAATTAACTGCCCTCTATACTATGTCTGATAAAATAAAATTGAGTACAGGTTCAATCTTAACACGCTTAACTAAATCTGGTTAGGAGTTAGACGTTAATGTGGGTCCCTAGCTAATTGCAGCAAATATAAAAATATTTTCCAACAGAACATAATAAGTTTGAGTATAAGTCTAGCATAGCCATTGTGGTATTAGCCAGTATAAACAAATATAGCCATCATAGCAGACCAGTTTAAACAAAAAACAAGAGACAAAACAAATATTAGTCAGTTGAACCTGTGAGAGAATGAAATCTACAGCTGATCAAAGTAACCCATATATTGACTGTAGAGAGAAGGACACTGGAGGGCCATACATAATGCTGTTTTAGAGATGTATGTCTAAAAAATTAGTCTGGACAGGCTTACATATTTATGGTATATGAGAGAGTATGGGGTACACAGCATGTCACATGGAATATGCAATATCAACATTAAACTGTACCGTGTTAGCACAGAACTCCAATTCAGAATATATAGAGTAGGCGCTGCACCAAAACTTAGTATCTTCTAAGATAGAGCAAAAGCTCACATATAAACTTAGTGATGTACTGCATAAAAAGTTGGTGTAAATAAAGTTGTAATAGTATAGAAGGCAGCCTACTGTCTATGATATCGTGTAATTAACCCCAATCTCCCCGGCATGGGCCCTATACCTAGGAGACAGAGGAGTCTAACACAATAATTATTGGTGGACCATAGGAGATAAGTAAGATTAATCGACTCAGATTATGTACTATATTAGCCAGTGCTAACATCAGCCTACTAAATTAAACATACCGGAGCACCTAAGTAATATTAGCCTAAGAAGGCATGAGTTAGTATAGACAAGTATGCTGAAAGCTGACTCTCTCCAACATGTAGAAACTAAGTAACTCTAAGAATGTAGGTAAAAACAAAAATAATGGGGAAATTTTAAAATATAGCAGAATTATGGAATTATAACAGACAGCATAGAAGATGTAAGCGTCCATTAAAACATTGTCCCTGTAATATCATACTATGCAGTATTTCACGGCACATGAGCATATAAAAAAGGTTTAAGTATACAGCAATGCTTGCACAAGATAGAACAGCGCAATACAGCCATGTCCATAAACAATAAGAGTAAAGCCAACAGAATAGGGACTTTTCAGCACGGACGTCAATCTGCTGAATAAAATTACAAAAGTGTGGTATGTCTCATGTAGCGCCAATGTAGTGTCCCATAACTACATTGCAGCAGGGTTACATCGGTGAGAATCTATCCAATTCCAGCTCTCACATGTATCATCGCAACCATAGGCCATGTTAGGAAATCCTCCGCATCACTCACGATGGCATAGACTAGGCTTAGTGTGGTATGTCTATGGAGTGTCTCAGAGTCCATGTGCACAATACCCAGTCTGAATATGGGAACCGGAAAACCGTTGGTGTCGAAAGCCTCTCCTTTTCTGCCTGTATAAACAGGCTCCACTGCATAAGGAGCTGCCTCCGCATCTGATATACTGCACCGGTAATTAGCTAGCGGCTGTGCGTCGCATGCGCCTCCGATCTCCTCAGTAGCAGGGCGTAATTCCAAATCCTTCTCCACTGAACTAGCTGATTTGCCCTGAGCCTCCATAGTGCCATACACCTCAGTGGGACTCTGTGCTCCATCTGCTTGTCGGGTAGGTGGGACCCGGCCTGTGTAACGGTCCCAGTTACATGTTAGTAGTCTCCGGAGATCAGCTTTTACCTGCCGCTGGAAATCACTACAGCAATTTCTAATTAGTTGTGCAGATTGACGTTCCCATCCGTCGAGTAGATCCTCCATTTCCCGGCTATGTGGATATCTAGGGGTGGTTATTGGTAGTAAACAGTGTTAAGCGTACAATGAAGACAGTCACAGTACCGCTCTCTTTCTTTAAGATTACACAAGTAGTAAGATTGGGCTTGTAGGAACAATCGTATCTGTGTACGTAGTGACCCAGAGGTCTGGAAGGAGAGTGTAAACGGCAGCCTCAGCCGCGCTGTGCACCATCTGCAAGTCTATAAGGGCCTAGCTCACAGAAAGTGTACGCAGCTCGCTTGGAGAACATAGGTCAGGGTGTCCGAAGTCCGCTTCTGGACTTTTGATATAGTAGGTAGTCAATCTTAGCTTCCCAGCAAAACAATTCTAGGTAAATATCCCTTCTTAGATGAAAGTAGAAAGCAAAGTTTATAAATATAAGCAGGAGCTTCTCTGAAACACGTCCTGCCGCTCCAAGCATAGGCTCCGCCCCGGGTGTGTACAGTTTTTACTACATGATGCATTACTAATAAATTGGCTATCTCCTTCTGACACTGTTTCCATTGCTGCTCTCACACACGGTGGTCTTTATTTTACCCATACCCCTAGGCAAGGTGAGAAACGTGGCGGCGGTGTTGGCATCCTGCTCTCCCCCTCCTGCACTTATCAATACCTACCTCCAATCCCATCTCTTTCCTTCTCCTCCTTTGAAGTCCACTGTATTTGTCTGTTCTCCCTCCTATCCCTAAAAGTGGCAGTCATCTATCGCCCTCCTGGACCAACCTCCCAATTCTTTGACAACTTCGCTGCCTGGCCTCACTTTCTCTCTTCAAATATACCAACCCTAATTCTTGGGGACTTCAACATTCCCATTGACAACACATCTGCCCCTGCTGCCTCTAAACTTCTTTCACTCACATCCTCCTTCGGTCTCTCACAATCCACCCCATTCCTGACTCACCGTGATGGACACTCCATCGACCTGGTATTTTCCTACCTCTGCTCTATATCTGACACCATCTGTTGCCCTTTTACCATTTCAGACCATCACCTGGTCACCTATAATATTAATGCAACAGCTAAACCCACTTCTCCATCCCGCCCCCGCACCTGTAGAAATACACATGCTGTGGATCCACTTCAATTTTCAAAAATCATTCAAAATCTCTTCCCTCACACCTCCACTATAACCTGCCCTGATCTCGCTACAGCCCACTATAACAAAACTCTCTACTCTGCATTAGACACAATTGCCCCTCCCCAGCTGCGCAAAACACCACGCCGTCAGTTACAGCCCTGGCATGCTCAGCAAACACGCTATTTGCAAAAATGCTCCCGTATTGCTGAGCGTGCCTGGAGGAAAACTCACTCTGAACCCAATTTCATACACTATAAGTTTATTCTTCGTTCATACACTTCCGCCCTTCACTTAGCCAAACAAACTTACTTCTCTTCTCTCATATCTACTCTTTCCTCAAACCCTAAACGACTCTTCTCCACCTTTAACTCTCTCCTGTACCCACCTGCTCCACCACCCCCGCCTGTCTTTAGTGCTCAAGACCTGGCAGACTACTTTTTAAACAAAACACATACTATCCGAAGCAACATCCCAACACCAACCTGCAATACTCCAACAACAGGCCCAATTACTCCCTCTGCCACCCTCTGTAACTTCCATCCAACCACTGAGAATGAAGTTTCTTCCTTACTATCTTCCTCATGCCTCACTACCTGCCCACTCGACCCTATCCCTTCCCATCTAATTCCCTCCCTATCTTCCACCCTCACTCCTGCTCTTACCCACATCTTCAACCTATCTCTCTCTACCGGCTCATTCCCATCTTCTTTCAAACACGCAAAAGTCACTCCCATACTCAAAAAACCCTCGCTCAACCCTAATTCTCCTGAAAGCTGCTGCCCCATATCACTGCTTCCAATAACATCAAAACTCCTTGAAAAATTAGTTTACAATCGCCTAACCCACTTCCTGTCCGCCAACTCCTTGCTTGACCCACTGCAATCTGGATTCCGCCCAAAACACTCAACTGAGACTGCCCTTACCAAGGTCACAAACGATCTTCTCTCTGCTAAAAATATTGGCCACTACTCTATACTCATCTTACTTGACCTCTCAGCTGCCTTCGACACAGTTGACCACCCCCTCATCCTACAGACCCTTAGCTCTTTTGGCCTCTGTGACACTGCTCTTTCCTGGATTCACTCCTATCTTTCTCACAGGTCTTTTTCTGTGTCATTTGCCGGCGACTCCTCCTCTCTTATGCCTCTGTCTGTTGGAGTACCTCAAGGATCTGTTCTGGGTCCTCTACTCTTCTCCATCTATACTTCTTCGCTAGGTAAACTTATCAACAGTTATGGTTTCAAATATCACCTCTATGCTGATGACACCCACATCTACCTTTCCACCCCTGCTCTCTCTCCCTCTGTCCTCTCTCATGTCAGCAACTGCTTATCTGGTATTTCTTCCTGGATGGCCTCTCACCACCTAAAGTTTAACATGTCCAAGACTGAGCTCCTTGTTATTCCCCCCTCAAGCTCTACACCGACTTCTGACTTCTCTATCCCTGTTGACGGCATCACCATTTCCCCATCACCCCAAGTCCGCTGCCTCGGAGTCACACTTGACTTAAACTTATCCTTCATCCCCCATATCCAATTGCTTTCTACATCCTGCCACAATCATCTACGCAATATTTCTAAAATTCGCCCTTTTCTGAGCGCTGACACCACAAAGTAAATAATCCACTCCCTTGTTATCTCCCGACTTGACTACTGCAACAACCTACTCGCTGGCCTTCCTCTTTCCCGCCTCTCCCCCCTTCAATCCATCCTAAATGCCTCTACCAGGCTGATCCACCTTTCCCGTCGACCTGCACCTCTCTGTGAGTCCCTTCATTGGCTCCCCATTCACAGCAGAATTAAATTCAAAATTCTCACCCTTACATACAAAACTCTCACCAACGCCGCTCCCCTCTACCTATCCTCTCTAATACACAAGTATACTCGAGCCCGTCCACTAAGATCCAACAATGACCTGCTCCTTGCATCCGCAACTATCACCTCCTCTCATGCTAGACTGCAGGACTTCTGTCATGCAGCACCTACCCTCTGGAAAACTCTCCCTCGTGCTGTCAGGCTTTGCCCTAATCTTTCTTCCTTTAAATGCTCCCTGAAGACTTTTCTGCCTACCACCCAACTCAATAATAAATTAATTTCACTTACCTAATATTTCCCTCATCTAACTCTGTATTAACATCCTTCTCAATCTTGCAGTCCTCACCTCCTGTTTCCCAACCTCCTACCCTTCTAGATTGTAAGTTCCCACAGGAATAGGGCCCTTAATCCCTCCTGTATGTGTTTGTAAATTTTGTCCTTTATCTTACAAGTCTTGTACTGTTTTATTTAAATGAATTGTATCCATGGACAGTGCTGCGGGAATATGTTGGCACTTAATAAATAAAGTATAATAATAATAATAATAATAATAATACTAAATGGGTTATTAACTAAGAAAGAATTTGGCTTTAAGTGTATCAAACACCTGATTGTCCCTACTTTTTATTGCATTCCCAAACTGCATAAAGACTTGAAAAAAACGCCTGGGAGACCCATTATCTTGGGCATAGGAGACCCAATGGAGGGAGCCAGCAGATATGTAGATTTCTTTATGAGATTTTTCCTGAGCTCCCTTCCCTCCTATGTCCAAGGTACATTAGATATTTTGAGGAAATTGGATGGGCTGGAAGTCAGTGAGGACACCCTTCTGGTAACTCTGGACGTAGAGTTGTTGTATTCCTCAATCCCACATAATGTTGACTTAAGAGCTGTAAGGCACTTTTTAGAGCAGAGGCGGTCTGATTTCCAAGCCCATACCGACTTGGTTATTTCAATGCTGGAATTGGTGCTTACACATAACATGATGGTAGGTACTATAAACAGCTGCAGGGAACGGCCATGGGTGCCACGTGCGCCCCCACAAATGCCTGTTTACATCTAGGCTTTAGGAAGGCTAGAGAAGTGTTCTCTGGCTTGGACTCCCTGGTAGAGGTGCATGTGGCACTATGGATCCGTTATGTGGATGACGTGCTGTTATTGTGGAATGGCAGTAGGGATCTACTAAAGCCATTAATTGATACCCTTAATAGGGATAATGGCTATAACATTTTTCTAACAAGCTCTGTAAGTAATTGTGAAACAAACTTCTTTGATTTTGGAGATTTGGAAGGATGGAACAGCCATTAAATCTAAGGTGTATAGGAAACCGACAGTCACTAACAGTCTGCTGCACGCAGATAGTCACCACCCGAATAGCCTCAAAACAGGCATCCTAGTAGGTCAGTTCCTCCGGCTAAAGAGGAACTGTTCTAGTGAATCTGATTTTGAAACTCAAGCCACAGAAATGTCACATTGCTTTTTGGAAAGAGGGTATTCCAAACGCAGTGTGAAAAGAGGCTAGAGCTAGAAATCGCCCTAGACGTGATTTGCTATATGAAAAAAGACAACGCAGTAACGAGGATAAAGCTAGACTTATAACAAGATACAATTCACACTGGAATCAAATCAGGGATATCCTTAAAAAATATTGGCATATTCTAACAGCTGACAATGACCTAAAAGAGTACATAGGAGATAATCCACTCATGACTGCACATATGGCTCTTTTAGCCTTAAAGGGACACTAAACCCAAAATGTTTCTTTCATGATTCAGATAGAGAATACAATTTTGAACAACTTCCTAATTTACTTCTATTATCTAGTTTGCTTCATTCTTTAGATATCCTTTGTTAAAGAAATAGCGATGTTCATGGGTGAGCCAATCACACAAGGCATCTATGTGCAGCCACCAATCAGAAGCTACTGAACCTATCTAGATATGCTTTCCAGCAAAGGATATCAAGAGAATGAAGCAAATTAGATAACAGAAGTAAATTAGAAAGTTGTCTAAAATGAGATGCTCTTTCTAAATCATGAAAGAAAAAATGTGGGTTTCATGTCGCTTTAAGGACAAACTCGTACATAGCGAGTTTAAAAGAAAATGGTGCCTGCTACATGGCTGGGAGAAAGGCAAAGATGGATTGACTGTAGTCCTTGTGGACACTGTGTGTATTGCAGATTCATTCAGAAAACTAATAGATTTGGGACGAGCACTAGCAAGCAATATGAAATAAGAGAATGGATTACATGTACAACCACAGGAGTTATATATCTACTGCATTGCTCGTGCCCAAAATATTATGTAGGAAAACAAAGAGGGACTAGAAAGACAGGATGAGAGAACACAGAGACGACATAAAAGGTAAAGTGCAAGATAGCCATGTAGCAAGACATTTAGAAACATATCACAATTCAGATTTTACTGTTTTAAAGATTACTGGAATTGAGCACATTAAACAACATAGAAGAGGTGGGGATGTTGACAGATTATTGCTACAACATGAGTCCCGTTGGATATATAAGCTACAAACAGCTGCACCATTGGGCCTGAATGAAAAAATTGAATATTCCTGTTTTCTAGAAGCCATTGCGATAAGTTATATTTGCTGGCTTGAGTGCAGTAATATTTAGGGGATCCCTAGTCATTTTCAGTCTAGTAATAGTAAATGTTTAAAATCAGGTATTTAACCCCTTAATGACCGCAGCACTTTTCCATTTTCTGTCCGTTTGGGACCAAGGCTATTTTTACATTTTTGCAGTGTTTGTGTTTAGCTGTAATTTTCCTCTTACTCATTTACTGTACCCACACATATTATATACCGTTTTTCTCGCCATTAAATGGACTTTCTAAAGATACCATTATTTTCATCATATCTTATAATTTACTATAAAAAAAAATTATAAAATATGAGGAAAAATTGAAAAAAAATACACTTTTTCTAACTTTGACCCCCAAAATCTGTTACATATCTACAACCACCAAAAAACACCTATGCTAAATAGTTTCTAAATTTTGTCCTGAGTTTAGAAATACCCAATGTTTAGATGTTCTTTCCTTTTTTTGCAAGTTATAGGGCAATAAATACAAGTAGCACTTTGCTATTTCCAAACCACTTTTTTTTTTCAAAATTAGCGCTAGTTACATTAGAACCCTGATATCTTTCAGGAATCTCTGAATATCCATTGACATGTATATATTTTTTTTTAGTAGACAACCCAAAGTATTGATCTAGGCCCATTTTGGTATATTTCATGCCTCCATTTCACCGCCAAATGCGTTAAAATAAAAAAAATTGTTCACTTTTTCACAAATTTTTTCACAAACTTTAGGTTTCTCACTGAAATTATTTACAAACAGCTTGTGCAATTATGGCATAAATGGTTGTAAATTCTTCTCTGGGATCCCCTTTGTTCAGAAATAGCAGACTTATATGGCTTTGGTGTTGCTTTTTGGTAATTAGAATGCCACTAAATGCCACTGTGCACCACACGTGTATTATGCCCAGCAGTGAAGGGGTTAATTAGGGAGCATGTAGGGAGCTTTTTGGGGTAATTTTAGCTTTAGTGTAGTGTAGTAGACAACCCCAAGTATTGATCTAGGCCCATTTTGGTATATTTCATGCCACCATTTCACCGCCAAATGCGATCAAATTAAAAAAAACGTTACATTTTTCACAATTTTAGGTTTCTCACTGAAATCATTTACAAACAGCTTGTGCAGTTATGGCACAAATGGTTGCAAATGCTTCTCTGGGATCCCCTTTGTTCAGAAATAGCAGACATATATGGCTTTGGCGTTGCTTTTTGGTATTTAGAAGGCCGCTAAATGCCGCTGCGCATCACACGTGTATTATGGCTAGCAGTGAAGGGGTTAATTAGGTAGCTTGTAGGGAGCTTGCAGGGTTAATATCACATTTAGTGTAGAGCTCAGCCTCCCACCTGAAACATCAGACCCCCTGATCCCTCCCAAACAGCTCTCTTCCCTCCCCCACTCCACAATTGTCCCCGCCATCTTAAGTACTGGCAGAAAGTCTGCCAGTACTAAAATAAAAGCTTTTTTTTTTTTTTTTTAAAAAAAAGCATATTTACATATGCTGCTGTGTACTATCCCCCCCTTAGCCCCCAACCTCACTGATCCCCCCCAAATAGCTCTATAACCCTCCCACTCTAACTTAATCTGCGCCATTTTGGGTACTGGCAGCTGTCTGCCAGTACCCAGTTTAGAAGAAAAAATGTTTTTTTTTAGTTTTTATTAAACTTTTCTAAAGTGTAGCTTCCCCCCACACAAAACCAACCCCCCACCCCTCCATGATCTCTTTTTGTGCTTTTGCACAAACAAGATTTGGCCATTTGTTACTAAAAAAAATTTCCATAGTGTAGCGGTTCCCACCCGCTCCCGCCCCGTGCACGCGCCCACCCGCCACCCTCCGTGCACGCGCGCGCACCCGTGCGCGCCCCCTAACGGCCCGCACCCGATCCCGCCCCCTTGACGACACAGGGCACACCGATGGCCGCCCACCCGCCTCCCAAGTCGGCTCCCACCCACCAACGATACCGGCCATCGATGTCCGGTGCAGAGAGGGCCACAGAGTGGCTCTCTCTGCATCGGATGGCCGTGTAAGGTTATTGCAGGATGCCTCCATATCGAGGCATCACTGCAATAACCGGAAAGCAGCTGGAAGCGAGCAAGATCGCTTCCAGCTGCTTTCCACACCGAGGACGTGCAGGGTAGGTCCTCAGGCGTTAACTGCCTTTTTTTTGAGGACGTACCCTGCACGTCCTCGGTCATTAAGGGGTTAAAACAAGTGTATCTCTTTAATTGGAAAAGTTATACGGCTAGATTAGGAGTTTTTGTCGGTAATGGTGTGCGGTGCTAATGAGCCTTTTCTTCTCACCGCTCACTTAAGAGAATGCTGGTATTACGAGTTTTCTGCAAGCCGGCGTTAGCCTCAGAAAATTGAGCGTTGAGCAAAATTTAGCTCCACATCTCACCTCAATACCAGTGCTGCTTAAGTCAGCGGTAAGCTGGCTGAACGTGCTCGTGCACGATTTCCCTATAGGAAACAATGGGGCAGAAACAGCTGGAAAAAAAACTAACGCCTGAAAAAAAGCAGCGTTCAGCTCCTAACGCAGCCCCATTGTTTCCTATGGGGAAAGGAACTTTATGTCTACACCTAACACCCTAACATGAACCCCGAGTCTAAACACCATTAATCTTACACTTATTGACCCCTAATTTGCTGCCCCCGACATCGCCGACACCTGCATTATATTATTAACCCCTAATCTGACGCTCCGGAAACCGCTGCCACACACATTATACTTATGAACCCCTAATCTGATGCCCCCAACATCGCCAAACCCTACATTTTATATATTAACCCCTAATCTGCCCCCCAACGTCGCCACAACTATATTAAATGTATTAACCCCTAATCTGCTGCCGCCAACGTCGCCACCACTTTAATAAATTTATTAACCCCTAAACCTAAGTCTAACCCTAACCCTAACACCCCCTAACTTAAATATAATTTAAATACATCTAAATAAAATTAATACAATTAATTAAATTATTCCTATTTAAAACTAAATACTTACCTGTAAAATAAGATAGCTACAATATAAATAATAGTTACATTGTAGCCATTTTAGGATTTATTTTTATTTTACAGGCAACTTTGTATTTATTTTAACTAGGTACAATAGTTATTAAATAGTTATTAACTATTTAATAGCTACCTAGTTAAAATAAGTACAAATTTACCTGTAAAACAAATCCTAACCTAAATTACAATTACACCTAACACTACAGTATCATTAAATTAATTACATAAATTACCTACAATTAACTACAATTAAATTAAATAAAGTACAAAAAAACACAAAATTACAGAAAATAAAAAAATAATTACAATTTTTTAAACTAATTACACTTAATCTAATCCCCCTAATAGAATAAAAAAGCCCCCCAAAATAATTCAATTCCATACCCTATACTAAATTACAAATAGCCCTTAAAAGGGCCTTTTGTGGGGCATTGCCCCAAAGTAATCAGCTCTTTTACCTGTAAAAAAAAAAATACAATACCCCCAATCAGCCAATAGAATGCAAGCTCAATTCTATTGGCTGATTGCATCATCCAATGGGATTTTTCCTACCTTAATTCCGATTGGCTGATAGGATTCTATCAGCCAATCAGAATTGAAGGGACACCATCTTGGATGACGTCATTTAAAGGAACCTCTTCAGTCGCCGTCGGATGGAAGCGGATGCTCCGCGTCGGATGTCTTTAAGATGGACCCGCTCCACTCCGGATGGAAGAAGATAGAAGATGCCACCTGGGTGAAGACTTCTGCCGGTCTGGATGTTCTCTTCTGGCCAGTTCGGATGAAGACTTCTGCCCCTCTGGAGGTCCACTTGTGTCCACTTGTGCCCGGCTGGGTGAAGACAGCTCAAGGTAGGGAGATCTTCAAGGGGGTAGTGTTAGGTTTTATTAAGGGGGGATTGGGTGGGTTTTAGAGTAGGGTTGGGTGTGTGGGTTTTAATATTGGGGGGGTATTGTATTTTTTTTTACAGGTAAAAGAGCTGATTACTTTGGGGCAATGCCCCGCTAAAGGCCCTTTTAAGGGCTATTTGTAATTTAGTATAGGGTAGGGAATTTTATTATTTTGGGGGGCTTTTTTATTTTATTAGGGGGATTAGATTAGGTGTAATTAGCTTAAAAAACTTTTAATTATCTTTTTATTTTCTGTAATTTAGTGATTGTTGTTTTTTGTACTTTAGTTTATTTAATTTAATTGTAGTTAATTGTAGTTAGTTTAGGTAATTAATTTAATGATAGTGTAGTGTTAGGTGTAATTGTAACTTAGGTTAGGTTTTATTTTACAGGTAAATTTGTCTTTATTTTAACTAGGTAGTTATTAAATAGTTAATAACTATTTAGTAACTATTGTACCTAGTTAAAATAAATACAAACTTGCCTGTAAAATAAAAATAAATGCTAAGATAGCTACAATGTAACTATTAGTTATTTGTAGCTAGCTTAGGGTTTATTTTATAGGTAAGTATTTAGTTTTAAATAGGAATAATTTAGTTAATGATAGGAATATTTATTTAGATGTATTTAAATTAAATTTAAGTTAGGGGGGTGTTAGATTTAGGGTTAGATTTAGATTTAGGGGTTAATAAATTTAATATAGTAGCGGAAACGTTGGGGACGGCAGATTAGGGGTTAATAAATGTAACTAGGTGGCGGCGATGTTAGGGCCGGCAGATTAGGGGTTAATAAAATGTAACTAGTGTTTGCGAGGTGGGAGTGCGGAGGTTTAGGGGTCAATATATTTATTAAAGTGGCGGCGATGTCCGGTCAGCAGATTAGGGGTTAAAAAATGTATTTAAGTGTTTAAGATGTGCGGGGGGCCTCAGTTTAGGGGTTAATAGATAGTTTATGGGTGTTAGTGTACTTTTAGCACTTTAGTTAAGAGTTTTATGTTACGGCGTTTGCCCATAAAACTCTTAACTACTGACTTTTAAATGCGTTAGGAGTCTGGACAGGAGAGGCTGTACTGCTCAATTTTTCCTGCAATCATAATACCGGAGTTAGGCAAATCCCATTAAAATGATAGGATACGCAATTGACTTAACGGGATTTGGGGTATGCAAAAATCGCGGAAAAAAAGTGAGCGGTACACCTGTACCTGCCAGACACGTAATACCAGCGGAGGTTAAAAAGCAGCGTTGGGACACTGTTTTTAAAGGCTAACACAAGATTCCTAATCTAGCCGATAGCTTTTCCAAGTCAAGTTGTTTAAAAAATCTGCCTAATAGGGAATAAATGCTAAATAAATCTTGATCTAATGGTTGATTGTAAATGCCATGATGATACTATTATGTTATATTTATGGAGAAAATGCAATAAATATACATAACATTATGAATGTTCTTATAAATATGCTGCAAGTAAATGTTTAGGAATGTATTTTCCTTATATTATGCTACCGGTACACCCCATGAGGAGGGGTATGGAGATAGAAAGTGGAGGAGCTAATTGGAGCTATTTTAAAAGGCTGGTCTCCCACACCAAGCCAGCATCTTACAAAGCCCCAGTGCCAGCCCAGAAAGGGGGAGGGGCGAAACGCGTAATGTTTGGTGACTGGTAAATTGAATCCAGGCTTTCAAGGCTATTCTCCGGACCATCACGACTTTCAAATTGCAGTATATGGTGAGCGGTGCTCCATGCATTTATGGGAGCAATCTTTTGTCACTGGACACCTGCAGTTTTGACCACCAATTGGCAACTGTGAAGGTACTTTATAAAGGGATAAGTTATTCGAACATCGGATTTATAGCTACAAATCTGTGGATAAAATTAACCTTTGATTCTTGGCTTATGGAGCGTGTTGATACACTAAGTGCTTCACTTCCCATCTTGGCAACTAAGTCACAGTTCAAGGAACTTTGCAACATTATAAGCTACAATAGCGTCACATGCTCCAACAAATAATCTGTTTGGCTTGCTATACTGTTGTGTACCAATTGCTTAGAGTTTAGGTATAGAGCGTGTTTTGTACACTTATGTGCTCTGGTACTTGCTAAACTCTGATGTTTTCTTCCTTGTAAAAGTTATTTTACAGGCCTGGATTTGTATTTACGTACGTGTTGCAGCTTTTTAAATTTAAGTGTTTGATTTATCAAAGGGTTTAATAAACAAAAATCTACTTTTTTGAACCTGAGTGCAGCCTTGCCATGCTTTGACATTCACAACTTGTGTGAGTGTGACTTCCTCTTTTTTAGTTGTATTCAATATTTTATGTCACCCGATTAGGCAGACTTTCAGAGGAGTACTTGATTTCTGACTTTATAGATGTATTAGTTCTGGCACTTTATCTGTAATTGACTCTGCTCAGGTACAGCAAATAAAGCTTTAACATGTTTGATAACACCCACTGCTTGGCATATATTTTATATCCATTACATTGTGCCCGCACTAAACATAGCGCACCACTTGTAATCTAACCCAGAATGTGCATTTACCGAAACATAAGAAAAAAAAAAATGGCAATGAGACGTAAATATCATGTAACATATTCTGCAGCACTAGAAAAAGACAATTACAATGAGGAAGTGGTAGAGTGACTTGCCCATGAGCTTCCACTTAATGTAGGTAACCTTGATACATAGAACAGGTGGGGTTGTGAAGTTACATATGCTTAATTGACAGATTTACAAGTTCATATGGTGATTATTCACGAAGATAGACGTATATTGAAAACAAATAGGCTACAGAAAGGGACAGTATACACCAATTTTCTAATATAAAGAAGAATATGCACAGATACTGATCTAAAAATCCAGTATAAAACCATTTAAAAACTTACTTAGAAGCTCCCAGTTTAGCTCTGTTAAAAAGGTTAACTGGAACACCCACTGAAAGTGGTTCTATAGCAAAAAAGCAGATCCCTCCCCCCTCCTCCTTCCGCTGCATATGAAAAGAATCTTTACACAAACAGGATCAAGCTGGAGTAGGTGTACATTAGTCTCCTAAAACGTTGGTGGTTACTTAAGAGTCTGAAAATCAGTGCAATGTTATTTAAAAAATAGGAAAACTATACTTTAAAAAAAAAAAAAAAAAGAAGCTGTTTAGGCCATATAAATGGATCATCTACAAAACATTTATGCAACGAAAAATCTAGTGTATAATGCCCCTTTAAATATTTTAACAGATTAAAATGATGAAGCCCCTCTAAATCTCATAACTGGGTTTGAATGGGAATGGAATAAAATGTTCACTAAATGAAACAGGAGAAATGTAAAATAGCTCAGGAGTTAAAATGGTTTTCTATATTAAACTTTACAACTTGAGCAGAACATTATTGTTGAATCATGGTGCAGTAGAATAAATTTCATGATTGCTGAAAGATTCAACCAATTTTTGGTTCACCTAATGATATATATCTAAAGTGAACAACACAGTGTGCTCTGCGATTTATCATTACACAGATGACAGATCTATAGACCTATGTGATTTATATTTGATAAGCTTCATTTGAAACTCACACTGGACTAATGTTTGCAAATGGTCTAATGTGGTGAATAGTGATGTGATAGATATGTATCAATCAGCAAATTGTTGAATTTTTGTATCTCATGCTTATTTTCATTTTAGTTTCATCTGGAAATGTTTAACATGGAAATGAAGCTTCAAGACTGATACAGAACTATATACTTAAGTCTTGGAAAATGCATTTCTGATTTCATGTATTGTATAGCTTAAAAAATCTACTAAAACATCCTGTAATCCTTTAAAGCATCGTGACAATATTCAAAAAACTAGCACCTAGATTTAGAGTTTGGCGTTAGCCGTCAAAAGCAGCGTCCTAACGCTGCTTTTTACCGCCCGCTGGTATTTAGAGTCAGCCAAGAAAGAGTCTACCGCTCACTTTCTTTCCGCGACTCCAGGCTAGCGCAGATCCCCTTACGTCAATTGCGTAACCTATCTTTCCAATGGGATTTGCATAATGCTGGTATTTGGAGTCTTGGAAGAAGTGAGCGGTAGAGCCTCTACCGACAAGACTCCTACCGCCAAAAAAAGTCAATAGTTAAGAGCTTTATGGGCTAACGCCGGAACATAAAGCTCTTAACTACTGTGCTACAAAGTACACTAACACCCATAAACTACCTATGTACCCCTGCACCGAGGCCCCCCCCACATCGCAAACCCTCTAAGAAAATTTTTTAACCCCTAATCTGCCGACCGGACACCGCCACCACCTACATTATAGCTATGAACCCCTAATCTGCTCCCCTAACATCGCCGACACCTATATTATATTTATTAACCCCTAATCTGCCCCCCCACGTCACCGCTACCTAACTACAATTATTAACCTCTAATTTGCCGACCGGACCTCGCCACCACTATAATAAATGTATTAACCCCTAAACCGCTGCACTCCCGCCTCGCAAACACTATAATAAATTGTATTAATCCCTAATCTGCCCTCCCTAACATCGCCGCCACCTACCTACAATTATTAACCCCTAATCTCCCGCCTGCAACATCGCCGCTACTATAATAAATGTATTAACCCCTAAACCTAAGTCTAACCCTAACACCCCCCTAACATAAATATAATTTAAATAAAACAAAATAATATTCCTATAATTAAATAAATTAATCCTATTTAAAACTAAACCCTAATATAGCTACAATATAACTAATAGTTACATTGTAGCTATTTTAGGATTTATATTTATTTTACAGGCAACTTTGTATTTATTTTAACTAGGTACAATAGCTATTAAATAGTTATTAACTATTTAATAGCTACCTAGTTAAAATAATTACAAAATTACCTGTAAAATAAATCCTAACCTGTTACAATTAAACCTAACACTACACTATCATTAAATTAATTAAATAAATTAACTACAATTACCTACAATTACATTTAATTAAATAAACTAATCTATAATCCAAAAAAAATCACTTAATTACAGAAAATAAAAAAATATTACAAGAAGTTTAAACTAATTACACCTAATCTAAGCCCCCTAATAAAATAATAAAGCCCCCCAAAATAAAAAAAAATGCCCTACCCTATTCTAAATTACAAAGTAATCAGCTCTTTTACCAGCCCTTAAAAGAGCTTTTTGCGGGGCATTGCCCCAAAGTAATCAGCTGTTTTACCTGTAAAAAAAAATACAACCCCCTCCAACATTAAAATCCACCACCCACATACCCCTACTCTAACCCACCCAATCCCCCCTTAAAAAAACCTAACACTAACCCCTACCTTGAGCTGTCTTCACCCATCCAAGCCGAATTCTTCATCCAATCCGGGCGATGTGGTCCTCCATCCGGGCGAAGTCTTGATCCAAGCGGCAAAGAAGAGGTCCTCCATCCGGGCGATGTCTTCCTCCAAGCGGCATCTTCTATCTTCTTTCTTCCGGCTCCATCTTCAGACCGAAAACGCGGAACATCCACCTTCCCTGATGGACTAATGACGAATGACGGTTCCTTTAAGGGACATCATCCAAGATGGCTTCCCTCGAATTCCGATTGGCTGATAGGATTCTATCAGCCAATCGAAATTAAGGTAGGAAAAATCTGATTGGCTGATTCAATCAGCCAATCAGATTGAAGTTCAATCCGATTGGCTGATTCAATCAGCCAATAGGATTGAGCTCGCATTCTATTGGCTGTTCTAATCAGCCAATAGAATGCAAGCTCAATCCGATTGGCTGATTGAATCAGCCAATCAGATTTTTCTTACCTTAATTCCAATTGGCTAATAGAATCCTATCAGCCAATCGAAATTCGAGGGACGCCATCTTGGATGACGTCCCTTAAAGGAACCGTCATTCGTCGTTAGTCCGTCGGGGAAGGTGGATGTTCCGCGTCCGCGGTCTGAAGATGGAGCCAGAAGAAAGAACATAGAAGATGCCGCTTGGAGGAAGACATCGCCCGGATGGAGGACCTCTTCTTTGCCGCTTGGATCAAGACTTTGCCCGGATGGAAAACCACATCGCCCTGATTGGATGAAGAATTCGGCTCGGCTGGGTGAAGACGGCTCAAGGTAGGGAGATCTTCAGGGGGTTAGTGTTACGTTTTTTTAAGGGGGGATTGGGTGGGTTAGAGTAGGGGTATGTGGTGGGTGGGTTTTAATGTTGGGGGGGTTGTATTTTTTTTACAGGTAAAAGAGCTGATTACTTTGGGGCAATGCCCCGCAAAAAGCCCTTTTAAGGGCTGGTAAAAGAGCTGATTACTTTGTAATTTAGAATAGGGTATGGCATTTTATTATTTTGGGGGGCTTTATTATTTTATTAGGGGGATTAGATTAGGTGTAATTAGTTTAAACTTCTTGTAATATTTTTTTATTTTCTGTAATTTAGTGTTTTTTTGTATTATAAATTAGCTTATTTAATTAAATGTAATTGTAGGTAATTGTAGTTAATTTATTTAATTAATTTAATGATAGTGTAGTGTTAGGTTTAATTGTAACTTAGGTTAGGATTTATTTTACAGGTAATTTTGTAATTATTTTAACTAGGTAGCTATTAAATAGTTAATAACTATTTAATAGCTATTGTACCTAGTTAAAATAAATACAAAGTTGCCTGTAAAATAAATATAAATCCTAAAATAGCGACAATGTAATTATTATTTATATTGTAGCTATATTAGGGTTTATTTTATAGGTAAGTATTTAGTTTTAAATAGGATTAATTTATTTAATTATAGGAATATTATTTTGTTTTATTTAAATTATATTTGTGTTAGGGGGTGTTAGGGTAGGGTTAGACTTAGGTTTAGGGGTTAATACATTTATTATAGTAGCGGCGACGTTGCGGGCGGGAGATTAGGGGTTAATAATTGTAGGTAGATGGCGGCAATGTTAAGGAGGGCATATTAGGGGTTAATACAATTTATTATAGTGTTTGCGAGGTGGGAGTGCGGCAGTTTAGGGGTTAATCCATTTATTATAGTGGTGGCGAGGTCCGGTCGGCAGATTAGGGGTTAATAATTGTAGTTAGGTAGCGGCAATGTTGGGGGTTTGCAGATTAGGGGTTAATAAATATAATGTAGGTGTCGGTGGTGTTAGGGGCAGCAGATTAGGGGTTCATAGCTATAATGTAGGTTGCTGCGGTGTCCGGAGAGTTAGATTAGGGGTTAATAGTATAATGCAGGTGTCAGCGATAGTGGGGGCAGCTGATAAGGGGTTAATAAGTGTAAGGTTAGGGGTGTTTAGACTCGGGGTTCATGTTAGGGTGATAGGTGCAGACTTAGAGAGTTTTTCCCCATAGTAAACAATGGGGCTGCGTTAGGAGCTGAACGCTGCTTTTCTGCAGGTTTTTTTGCAGCCAGCTCAGCCCCATTGTTTCCTATGGGGATATCGTGCACGAGGACGTTTTTCCAGCTTACCTCTACCATAGGCAACGCTGGTATTGAGGGTTGAAGTGGAGCTAAATTATGCTCAACGCTCCCTTTTCTCAGCCTAACGCAGCCACTCAGACAACTCTAAATACCAGCGTTGTCTTAAGGGTGCGCTGGAAAAAAAAGCAGCGTTAGCTACTCGGGTCTTTACCGACAAAACTCTAAATCTAGGCGTAGGACTTTAAAAGTTCTATCTATCGTCTATCATCTATGTATCTATCTATCTAACTATCATCTATCTATCTTTCTATCACATATCTATCTATCTGCCTGTCTGTCTATCAATCAATCTATCTATATATCTATCTATCATCTATCTATCTATTAAACAATCCATATCTACCTATATATTTATCACATATCTGTATGTCTGTCTATCTATCTATCTATCTATCTATCTATCTATCTATCTATCTATCTATCTATCCATCCATCTATCTATCTATCTATCTATCTATCTATCTATCTGTCTGTCTGTCTGTTTCTGTCTGTCTGTCTATCATCTGTCTGTCCATCCATCTGTCTGTCTATCTGTCTGTCTTTCTGACTGTCTGTCTCTGTCGGTCTATCTATCTATTACTGAATCTATTTCTATATATCTCAAATAAAATTTGGGAGAGACAAAATAAAATTAAAATTTGTAATACTTTTTAGCACGTGATTGGCAACTTTACTGGCATCAATGTAACATTTTGCCATGTTGTTTCCAGGGTTTCTTAATATGAAGGTCCACTGTGTGCAATGACAAGGGCTCATATTTTATTAAACTAGTTTATGAATTTAATATCTTGCTGAAAAGACTTGATGCAACATTACTGCTGGAAAATTTAGATATTTTGAGAGATTTGTGGTCGACCCCATTAAATCAATGAAGCTGGTTCTATCTTGTAAATGTTAACTTCCCAATCCCAATCCTAAAATTGTTTTAGAAACATTACCAAATCAAAATCAACAATAGCCTTTATAAAACAGTCCACTCAACATTGTGCAAAAAAGAAATGTGTTTCAAAAGTGTTATAGTAGTAATTATTATTTTTTTATGCTGTCAGTGGATCTTCTTTAGCCTTTCACTCGTGCGCTGCCCTTTTACTTTCAACTTGTAATATAGGCACTAATGCGCTCATTTTTTACTTTGAGCGCAGTTAGCGATTGACAAAAAAAAACATACATCATGTTGTGACAGGTACTGTGTTAGTGTGTAAAGTGACAGTCCCTGCGCAATATGTTTAGTGACTACAAGGGACTGTGTGTACAGTGAGGGTGCTATGCATGTAACAATGAGTGTGAAGTGTCAGTGAGGGTAATTTGTTTTCAATTTTAGTGACTCACTGAGGAAGCTCTAGCAGGGTAGTGGATGAAAGGATATACTCTTACCTGTTCTGGTATGGGTTATGTGGGAGACTAATGATGTTGCTCTGCTTTGGTTGTCCCTGCCTTCTTCAATTGGATTTATCTTTTATGTATTTTGCCCCAGAATTTAATCTTCACAGTGGGAGTAGCTTCTGTTTTCCTGCTTGGTTTTCCCAATGTTTCCCTATTACATCCAGTTACTTAGTGATTCAAAGAGAAGTGGTCCCATCTCATGTTTTATCCATCTACCTATTTATTGTCATGTCAGACATGTGAGCAACAGCATCAAACTTCAGTTGTCACCATGAGGAAATGATTGATCACTAGGTATCCAACTCACTCACACTTCCCCCTAAGAGGGAGGTTGAGCAAGAAAGTTGGAGGAGAACAGTGGAGAGCTTTGCACTACTGGCTATGGAGGTGTCAGGCCTTAGATGTCCGTCTGCAATGTAAGGATAATCAATGTTATGCACCACAATTACTGGAATGGCTAATCTTAAGTAGGTTGGTTTGTTGCAAGATGATTTCTGGGTTTTAACATAAACCACTCAGAAGAGTAATGTAAAAATAAGCATTTATTGGCAGGTTGGTTTTAAGAAAAGTAGAGCTATTGCTGACACATTTGATGAACACTAATTTTACAGCAGCGCTATTTTCTTAAGAAACCTTTGCAAGGCAAGTGTATACACGTTTAAACTGGGTTAGTTAATACAGAAGGTAAGTAACATGTTACAATTCAACAGGTGAGAGCATGGCAGTAGGAAGTTTCACAGAATTTCAGAATATGAAGTAGTCAGGTTTTAGGAGCAGAGAGCTAAGCAAAGAATGTAGTTAGCAACTTTGTTAACTGAAAGCGTTACCTCGGTAAGTTTGCTAGAATGTTGCAGCGGTAAACTGAGAAGCTGGCTGAATTCCCAGAAAGCGTGTGACGTCTCCGCTACCGTAGATCCGGGAGGACGGCTTGTAGATCCGTGCAGAGAGCTCAATGTTTGTGTGCAACAAATGGAGATTGCCTGGAGCAGGTAGATGATGACTTGCTGACAGGAAAAGAAACTGAGGCTTAGGCAATGAGAGATAAGGTTCTTTGAAGAATGTTGCGTAAGGCTCAGGAAGACTGCAATAAGTAAGTGACTGCAATACCAAGCAAGGAGCTGAGTGTGAGAGGAGTTCTTATAGCGGATATTGGAGGAGGTTACACAGATTTAAAGGGGAAATGTGCTATATTAAAGAAACCTATTAGTATATGTTGAAATGAGATATTGCCATGACAGGAGATCAGATGTACACAAAGCCTATGCTTTGATCCATTGACGTCCCAGATAAGCTGCATTAGACAGGATTTATGGAGACCACCAAGACAAGCCTCTAGCCACAAGTCACATCCAATTCCATCCATGTGGCACCAGGACCTATCTTTGCTCAATATAACCCTACCTCTATTTTCTCATGATTACACTGCATGACTCCAAAATGCTCAACAAATTTACTTAAACATGTAATCTGTTGTGGGTGGCCATTAAGTTTAAAATTACATTTTCATTAAATCCAGCAATTATAAAAAATATATGGTTTAATATGGATTGTTTGGAAAATTGAACAGTTAGGAAACAATACTGCTCTTCAATAAATAAATGGGTTTTTGTTTTTTTGCAGCCAACATAGCATTCACTTTCAAACAACTTTACCTTTATGATCTAGTTGGCTCCATTCGCTTCATAGCCATTGTTGAAAGATATACCTAAGTAGGCTCAGAAGCAGTAATGCACTGCTGGTAACTGTTGACTGGTGGCTACACAAATATGCCTCTTATCATTTTTCCACAGCAGTGCATTGTTGTTCCCTCAACAAAGGATACCAAGATAAGAAGCAAATGTTATAGTAGACGTAAACTGGAAAGTTGCTGATAATTGCATGATCTATCTGAATCATAAAATAAGGTTTTGTTTCATGTTCCTTTAAAGGGACAGTCTACTCCAAAAATATAATTGTGTAAAAGGATAGATAATCCCTTTATTATCCATTCCTCGGTTTTGCACAGTCAACATGGTTATATTAATAGACTTTTAACCTCTGTGATTACCTTGTATCTAAGTTTCTTTTGACAGCCCCCTGATCACATGGCTATTTATTTATTATCTACTAGTCCTAAAGCCCGTTCACACAGGCCATTTTTTGCAGTACAGTGGTCCCACCCCTTGCGTTCTCTCCCTCCTACTCTCTTTTGCTTTCTCTCTCTCCCCCCTCTCTTTTGTGCTCCCTCTCCCCCTCTCTTTTAAGCTCTCTCTCTCCCCCCTCTCTTTTGCGCTCTCTCTTTCCCCCCTCTCTTTTGCAATCTCTCCCCCCCTTTTTTGCTCTCTCTCTCTCCCTCTCTATCTCCCCTCTCTTTCTATCTCCCCTCTCTCTTTCTCTCTCTCTCTCCTCTCTCTCTCTCTCTCTCTCTCTCTCTCTCTCTCTCTCTCTCTCTCTCTCTCTCCATCTCCTCTCTCTCTCCATCTCCCCTCTCTCTTTCTCTCTCTCCCCTCTCTCTCTCTCCATCTCTCCTCTCACTCTCCATCTCCCCTCTCTCTCTCTCTCTCTCTCTCTCTCTCTCTCCCCCCCTCTCTCTTTCTCTCTCTCTCTCCTCCCTCTCTCTCTCCCCCCTCACTCTCTCTCCCCCCTCACTCTCTCTCTCCCCCTCACTCTCTCTATCTCCCCTCTATCTTTCCCCTCTCTCTCTCCCCTCCCTCTCACTCCCCTCTCTCTCTCCCCTCTCTCTCTCCTCTCCCTCTCGCTCCCCTCTCTCTCTCCCCTGTCTCTTTCTATCTCCCTCTCTCTCTCCCCTTTCTCTTTCTCTCTATCTCCCCTCTCTCTCTATCTCCCCTCTCTCTCCCCCTCTCTCTCTCTCCCATCTCTCTCTCTCCCCTCTCTCTCACCTCTCTCTCTTCCCTCTCTCTCCCCTCTCTCTCTCTCTCTCTCTCCTCTCTCTCTCCCCTCTCTCTCCTCTCTCTCTCTCTCTCTCTATATCTATCTCCCCTCTCTCTCTACCCCCTCTCTCTCTCCCCCCTCTCTCTCTCCCCCTCTCTCTCTCTCCCCTCTCTCAGCCTCTCTCTCTCTCTCTCTCTCCCCTCTTTCTATCTCCCCTCTCTCTTCTCTCTCTCTCTCATGTCTCTCTCTCCCCTCTCTCAACCTCTCTCGCTCTCTCTCCCCTCTCTCTCTCTCTCTCTCTCTCTCTCTCTCTATCTCTCTCCTCTCTCTCCCCTCTCTCTCTCTCTCTATCTCTCCTCTCTCTCTCTCTCTCTCTCTCTCTCTCTCTCTCTCTCTCTCTCTCTCTCTCTCTCTCTCTCTCTCTCTCCTCTCTCTCTCTTCCCCTCTATCTCTCTCTCCTCTCTCTTTCTCCTCTATCTCTCTCTCCTCTCTCTTTCTCCTCTCACTCTATCTCCCCCCTCTGTCTCTCTCTCCCCCCCTCTCTCCCATCTCTCTCTCCCCCTCTCTCTCTCCCATCTCTCTCTTTCCCCCTCTCTCTCTCCCCTCTCTCTCTCCCCTCTCTCTTCCCTCTCTCTCTATCTCCCCCTCTCCCCCCCCTCTCTCTCTCTCTCTCTCTTGCCCCTCTCTCTCTATCTCCCCCTCTCTCTTTCTCTCTCCCCTCTCTCTCCCCTCTCTCTCTCTCTCTCTCCATCCACATCTCCCCTCTTTCTTTCTCTCTCCCCCTCTCTCTCCCCTCTCTCTCTCTCTCTCTCCATCCACATCTCCCCTCTTTCTTTCTCTCTCCCCCTCTCTCTCCCCTCTCTCTCTCCCCCTCTCTCTTTCTCTCTCTCTATCTCCCCCCTCTGTCTCTCTCCCCCCCTCTCTCTCCCCCCTCTCTATCTCTCTCTCCCCTCTCTCTCTCTCTCTCTATCTCCCCCTCTCTCTTTCTCTCTCCCTTCTTTCTCTCCCTTCTCTCTCTCTCCACATCTCCCCTCTCTCTCCCCCCTCTCTCTATCTCTCTCCCCCCTCTCTCTCTCCTCTCTCTCTCTCTCTCTCTCTCTCTCTCTCTCCCCCCTCTCTCTTCTCTCTATCTCTCTCTTCTCTCTCTCTCCCCTCTCTCTTTCTCTCTCCCCTCTCTCTCTCCCCTCTTTCTCTCCCTTCTCTCTCTCTCTCTCCACATCTCCCCTCTTTCTCTCTCCCCTCTTTCTCTCCCTTCTCTCTCCTCTTTCTCTCTCCCCTCTCTCTCTCCCCCCTCTCTCTTTCTCCCTTCTTGATCTCTCTCTCCCCTCTTGATCTCTCTCCTCTCTCTCCTCTTTTGAGCTGTTTGAGCTCTCTCCAAAGCCTTTCACGCCCGCCTGCCCTTGGCCCCACCCCCTTCACACTTGGCCACGCCCACTTCTGCTCGCGGCAGTCAGCAGATCAGGTAGGGATTTAAGGCCAGGTGTGTTTGTCCTCGTGCTGTCTCTACTGCGCATGACAACTTCGGACAAACACACTTGGCCTTTTAAAGTAAAGGATTGACTTGCATTTTAGCCAATTAGTGCAGTGTCATCCACAACTCCACGAGCGTGAGCTTAATGTTACCTATATAGTACACATGATCTAGCAGAAAATCTATTAAAAAAGCATGTGATAAGAGGCTTTATGTAGTGTTTTTTAGGCAGGCATTTAGAGGTTTAAATGTTATAAAGTATATCAATATAACAATGTTGGTAGCGCAAAGCTTGGGAATGGGTAGTAAAGGTGTTAACTATCTTTTTAAACAATAACAATTTTGATGTTGACTGTCCCTTTAAACAATGTACTACAAGTGAAGTTGAATACATCACCTGGAAGAGTGATGGAGCTAGCGTTTTTTTGCATTGTCTTGTAGAGCAATAACTATGTTTTGGAAGTTGCATTCCCTTGTCCTTCCCTGCTGCTGATCTCTGCTGAACATGTATTTTGTATATTTGTATGTGATTTAATAAATTGTATTAGCATATAGATTAAAATGGATTTCTTGATCTCCTTTTTTTCATTATTTGCTCTCAGTGACAAAATGCTTTTGCTTCTAATGGTAGATATATTTACTTCCCAAAGTAGATATTGATTTAAACATGATTCATTTATTTATTTTCAGTACAGTTAGACCACCTGTTTTAAACATTGTGAATCATTTCTCGTTGCAATTATAATCACAAGAAAATATTTAGAAGAGCAGTTATACCGAATGACCACATTACAGCTCAATATTTAGCACAGCAAATGAAATGCATACATTATTTGTTCAGTGTTATGTTATGTGTTTGCCAAAAAACATTTCTATGCATAAAACTTGTTTTTATTTACTGTTCCAAAGTAAGAAGATATTTTACATAAATCATATTATACATTCAATTTTTTTATGTAGCATATAAATAAACCGTAATCATAAATCCAACAGAAATGCAAATCTTTAGAACTTAATGTTTAGAAGAATTTTAAAAGCATCTGCAAAAAAGACTACAGATAGTTATTGAAGTGCTCATATTCAGCATTGGACAGATATATTCACATTATTCAAGTAAGTTTCATTTGATATTAATTTTCTACTTTTCATTGTATTATTTGCACAACTGCATTAAGATGCCGTTGATCAGGGTGTTAAAAAAAACTGTAATTGCAAGCCATCTCTGTAGCCTTGAACTAGATTATCATACCAGTTGAGTGAGAATATGATCCAGTATTTTATCGTTTCACCTCTGCTAATGCCATTTAGGGAGACAAATATGTAGCAAGGTTAGGCTTGTAAAGTCTACCGTGAAAGAGGACAAAAAAAAATAACAAAAATATATGGCAAACCTATTTGTATGCATAATAATAAAATAAAAACTACAGAGATGATAGCAACACCCCTCTGATTCTCACTTCTTGTGATATTTAATTAAAATAATGATATAGTTAAAATGAGCTGGGAAAAAACAATATATAGTTTGTGTGGGTTTCTCACTGAAAAATTATTTTAAGAGTGCTTAAATTCGAGCAGCATCTAAAAACTCCAAAACAGCTCATCATGGTGGTGTGAAATGCTTCATCAGCGAAGGGGTTAAAGGGTTAATGAGGACAAAAGAACAACTGTTCTGTAGGGTTAATTTTGGCATTAAAAAGTTGAATTTAACCTGACCACAATGTTCATTTAACTGCAAAATAAAGTTTGTCAATTATATGTTTGACATTGGGAAGGTATGCCCTTCTTTACTAACAGAGCTATATCAGTTTTCTACAAACATATATTTCCTGCAAGCTTCAAAATAAATGTATACAGCATCCACATTTTTTTTATTCCAAAAGTATATGAGATCCTGAGCTTCCTGTTACAGAGTTAAATATTTTTTTGCTCAGAAATCTTCTAAAACATTCTGTGCCTCATCTACTGTATTATATATAATCTGAAAAGTATAATATGATGCATCCTTAATAGTTATCACGTTATGAAGCAATTACCTAGGTTCAGCCATTTATCAACATTGTCTAAGGTTATTGGTCTAATTTTACTTGTACTATCAGCATATTATTAAGCTGAAGAATGAAAAGTGATTCAGTGAAACATAAAACTTTTTTTTTTTTTTTTACAAAATAGAAGAAATTACTTTTATGCTTCAATTGTACATGACTCATTTATTTCAATTGGAACATGAAGGCATTAAAATACATTTTATCTTTCCACTCAATCTACAGGAGAAAAGTGATATATTTGCTATCAGTCACGATCATTGACAGTTTAAAGCAATTTGTTTAAATTGATTTTACATGTTTAGTCGATTGCAGTATTTTGATTTATTAACAATATAACATATATTAGGTTTGTTGATATTCAGTTATATAATAGGATTTTCCATAGTGGATATTTTGCCTCTATTTTATAAACAATTTATATAATTTTATTATCATGATTATCTTATAGAACCTATATATAGAACATATACAGTTGTAAACCATGGGGATCCACAGAATTGTCTTCAGGGAAAAGTGATTAAAAAAGGGCCAGATTACACGCGGAGCACAAATGTTTGAGCGCAAGAAATATTAGGTTTTCGCGTTCGTTTGCACACAAGTTAAATTGCACTCATATTACAAGTTGAAAGTAAACGCGGTTGTTTGAGCGCAATTCAAGTTAAAGGGACATAAAATAGGTTGGGATCTGTGCATATCCTAAAAGGGCTAATTAATTAAACATAGTTTGCATAAAAAACAATGTTTAAAAATTGCTGGCAAGTATTTTAAAATAATTTTCAAAAATAAGCAAAATGAGTTATATAGCTAAGCTGTCTGAAGAAGCCAACTCCACCCTCCTTATCAGTGTTTAGACACAGGCATTGTATTTCAACAGAGTTCACAGCTTCTACGCAGGCTCCAGCAGATAATCCCTATGTATTTTTGCATTCTACCAAAAACACAATAGATATAGATACAGCCATAGAAGGAAATGTGTGGGGGGAGTTAGAGCTTTACAATTCAGAAACTAAAAAGAAAGGGTTAATGGCGAGGCACTGCACTATAACTTTGCAGGTAAAGTAATTAAAGTACATATTATTATATTTTGTCTCTATCCCAACTCGTTTTATGTTCCTTTAATGCTTTTCAGGTTAGGGTAGCCTCAGACCTGTGGTTAACTTTTTTTCAAAACAAAAAAGTGTCACAAAACACATAAAAAATATAATGGTCCAAGATTTTTAATTTTAAAAAAGTAAAATTCAATAAGTTAAGAAAATAATTAAATAACATAAATTGGGAAAACGTTTTCTCTAATAAAAATACAGAGGATAAATGGATATAATGAAAAACTTTATTAAATAAATATCAACATCAACACATACCACATGGTATAAAAGTAAAATAAAACCAAGCCAATGTGGCTAAATAAAAAAGTGTTAAGAGATTAAGAAAAAAATGCAGAGCATTTAAATAATTTAATGAAAATAGTACAAAAATATATAAGGAATACAACAAAGCCTGAATAAAAGCAATCAAATCTGCAAAAGTTGAAAATATTTAAAATTAAAAGGTTTTTTAAGTATAGAAATGGAAAAAATATAATTAGGAAAATATAGGTACATTAAAATGTGTGAAGGGTATCCTGATTAACAGTGACAGGGAGAAGGCTGAGGTACTAAACCAGTTTTTTTCTCCAGTATACACAAGAGAGGATCCAATGAGAGATACTTTACAACAAACTAGAACATACAAGCCCATACCATAAACTGGGTTATCTCTAGAGGATATCAGGAACAAAATGGATAATATTTAGGCAAATAATACTCCAGGCCCAGATAGAATACAACCTAAAGATTTTATAGCCTAAACTTTACTCTTAATTGTTCAAGACTTATTATCCTTTGGCATAGTACATAGCAGGACTTGTGTAAAGCTAATATGGTGCCACTTGTTTAAAACAGAAGCAGGGTTGATCCAGGAAGTTAATGTTGTATACCAAGATTTTGCAAAGGAGTTTGATACAGTGCCACATGAGAGATTAATGTACAAAATGAAAGGGCCGGGAATAGCTGAAAATAGCTTACAAATAAATACCTGGATAAAAGACAGGGAACAATGAGTAGTAGTAAACGGATCCTACTCAGATTGGAAAAAGTTGATCACTGGAGACCCCCAGTAAGGGTCACTATTCTTTCTTTTTTTTTTTCTTTCTTTTTTTTAATTAATGACTTGGAGCAAGGATTAAATAGCAACATCTCTATTTTGCTGATGATACAATATTGTGTAAGGTCAATAGTTCAGTGCAGGATTTACAAAAGTTAGAAGAAATATGGGCAGGTAAATGGAAAATTAGATTTAATACTGGAAATTGTAAGGTTCTACATTTTGGAATTAAAAATAAGCAGGGACCTATTATTTAAATGAGACTAGACTTAGCAAAACAGAGGAGGAAAGGGATTTGGTAGTACTTGTAGATAGCAAACTAAAAATGGGTGCACAATGCAGGGCAGTGGGTTTAAGACTAATAAGATACCAACATGTATTAAAAGCGGTATTGGTGCAAGGGTGGAAAGCATAATTCTGTCACTTTATAAATCCCTGGTAAGAACTCACCTTGAGTATGGAGTGCAGTTCTGGGGACATTGCAGAATTAGAAAAAGTTCAGAGAAGAGCCACAAAACTAATAAGGGGAATGGAGAATTTAAGCTATAAGGAGAGGTTAGCCATACTGGGTCTGTTTTCTTTAGAAAAGGTGAAATAATGACTTTATATAAATATATTTATATATAAGAGATGGCAGAAGCCCATATACAGGGGCCCATACACAGAGATGGCAAAATCTCATTTTATTACAAGAAAATTGTTTGTGAAAGGAGATCACAATTTCAGGCTGGAAGGAAGGAGATATGGGGGCATATTTATCAAGCTCTGTATGGAGCTTGATGCTCCTTGTTTCTGGCAAGCCTTCAGGCTCGCCGGAAACAGAAGTTATGAAGCAGCGGTCTAAAGACCGCTGCTCCATAACTTGTCTGCCTGCTCTGAGGCCACGGACATAAATCAACCCGATCAAATATGATCGGGTTGATTGACACCCCCTGTTAGTTGCCGATAAGCTGCGAATCTACAGGGGGCTGCATTGCACCAGCAGTTCACAAGAATTGCTGGTGCAATGATAAATGCAGACAGCGTATGCTGTTGGCATTTATCAATGTGCGGCGGACATGATACGCTACTTCGTATCATTTCCGCTCGCACAATGATAAATATGCCCCTTAATCTCTTGCATTGTCAATGTTTTTCACTGTAAGAGCAATCAAATTGTGGAACCCATTACATGATGAGGTAGTAAATGCCAATACCTTAGATACATTTAAAAATTGGATTAGATACATTTCTGTCTAGAAACAGTTCAGGGATAGGATTGTTTGTGTTAAATTGGTCACTTTTTTAATTGGATTATTTTTTAGCTAAACTGGAGCTTTTTGTAAGTATATTAAGATTTGTATAGGTTGGACTTGATGAACGTCTGTCTTTTTTCTACTTCATCTACTATGTTGCTATGTAAAAAAATGGTTTCCCAATAAGAATGTATTATACACTGAATTATTATTATTAATATTATTATTTTGTGCAATTAACTTAATTTTGCAGCCATTAAGAAAAACACATTACCAGAGTAGAATGGATAATCTGTATTAATTAGTTTATACAATAATCTTTCACTTTTGTTTTAGGAATGTATGTAAAGCTTGGTGAGTTATATAATAAGTAAAATCAGTTTAACTCCTTTATTTATCATGATTCATGCAGCAATATTTAGCTGATTATCTTGAAGTTCAGTAATCACAGCAAGAAGCAATTGATATTCATTTCCAAAATTTTAAATCAGCTAGAACAATTTTATTACCTAAGGAATGCATTTTCACCGAAACATTTAAAGCTTAGATATTAAGCTGAATTTGTCAAAGTGTAAAAAAGTCATTTGATATGGATTTAGAAAAAATATATATCATAACTGTTTTTTCACATTAGCTAGGGAAGAGAATCCATCCCTTATCTACATTAATTCTAGAGTAAGATATTAATACATATTAATATAATATTTTTTTTTCTCAGAAGGCCACCAAATTCCAATACATCAGAATTACATGCCTTCTATTTTTTTCTAGAGGGTAACTGAGACAGGGAGGTGAGAGGACCTCTGGGAGTTTTCCCATCAGTGTTTTGGGCAGAGGTGGTTTTAAGTCATGGATGGGCTTCGATTTAGGTGGGGTGTGTCATGGTTTAATAAAAAGTGAAAAAATATTGCTAATGTCAAACTTTTAGATTATAAACGGCTAGATTTCGAGTTTTGTCGGTAAAGCCATGCGGTGCGAACAAGCCTTTTTTTTCCAGCACTCACTTAAGACAACTCTGGTATTACAAGTTTTCCGAATGGCTGCGTTAGCCTCAGAAAAGTGAGCGTTGAGCAAATTTAGCTCCACATCTCACTGTAATACCAGCGTTGCTTAAGTCAGCGGTAAGCTGGCTAAACGTGCTTATGCACGATTTCCTCATAGGAAACAATGGGGCTGAGCTGGCTGTAAAAAAACCTAACACCTGCAAAAAAGCAGCGTCCAGCTTCTAATGCAGCCCCATTGTTTCCTATGGGGAAATGAAATTTATGTTTGCACCTAACACCCTAACATGAACCCCGAGTCTAAACACCCCTAATCTTACACTTATTAACCCCTAATCTGCCGCCCCTGACATCATCGCCACCTACATTATATTATTTACCCCTAATCTGCCTCTCCGGACACCGCCGCCACCTACATTATACTTATGAACCCCTAATCTGCTGCCCCCAACATCGCCTAACCCTACATTATATTTATTAACCCCTAATCTGCCGCCCTCAATGTCGCCGCAACCTAACTACACTTATTAACACATAATCTGCCGACCAGACATCGCCGCCACTTTAATAATTGTATTAACCCCTAAACCGCCGCACTCCCGCCACGCAAACACTAGGTAATTTTTATTAACCTCTAATTTGCCTGCCCTAACATCGCCTACACCTACTTACATTTATTAACCCCTATTCTGCCACCACCAATGTCGCTGCTACTATAATAAAGTTATTAACCCCTAAACCTAACTCTAACACCCCCCTAATTTAAATATAATTTAAATACATCTATATAAAATAACTACAATTAAATAAATTAATCCTATTTAAAACTAAATACTTACCTGTAAAATAAACCATAAGATAGCTACAATATAACTAATAGTTACATTGTATCTAGCTTAGGCTTTATTTTTATTTTACAGGCAAGTTTGTATTTATTTCAACTAGGTACAATAGTTATTAAATAGTTATTAACTATTTAATAACTACCTAGCTAAAATAAGTACAAAATTACCTGTAAAATAAATCCTAACCTAAGTTACAATTACACCTAACACTACACTATCATTAAATAAATTACCTAAACTACCTACAATTAATTACAATTAAATACAATAAACTAAATTACGAAAAAAACAAACACTAAATTACGAAAAAAAAACACTAAATTACAGAAAATAAAAAAATTACCAGAAGTTTAAACTAATTAAACCTAATCTAATCCCCCTAATAAAATAAAAAAGCCCCCCGAAATAATAAAATTCCCTACCCTACACTAAATTACAAATAGCCCTTAAAAGGGCCTTTTGAGGGGCATTGCCGGAAAGTAACCAGCTCTTTTACCAGCCCTTAAAAGGGCTTTTTGTGGGGCATTGCCCCAAAGTAATCAGCTCTTTTACATGTAAAAAAAAGAATACAATACCCCCCAACATTACAACCCACCACCCACACACCCCTACTCTAAAACCCACCCGATCCTCCCTTAAATAAACCTAACACTACCCCATTGAAGATCACCCTACCTTGAGCCGTCTTCACCCAGCCGGGCACCACTGGTCATCCGATGGGGCAGAAGTCTTCTTCCTATCCGGGCAGAAGAGGACATCCGGACCGGAATACATCTTCATCAAGTGGCATATTCTATCTTCATCCATCCAACGAGGAACGGCTCCATCTTGAAGACCCCCGGCGCAGAACATCCTTCTCGGCCGACGACTACCCGACCAATGGCTGCTCCTTTAAATGACGTCATCCAAGATGGCGTCCCTCGAATTCTGATTGGCTGATAGGATTCTATCAGCCAAACGGAATTAAGGTAGGAAAAATCTGATTGGTTGATTTAATCAGCCAATCGGATTGAAGTTCAATCCGATTGGCTGATTGGATCAGCCAATAGAATTGACCTCACATTCTATTAAAAATAGATTTAATTTAGCGGTGAGCCTCTAGCTGCCTAACTTGTAATACCAGCGCTAGGAAAAAATCAGCGTTGGGACCTATCAACGCTGCTTTTTAAGGCTAACGCAAAACTCATAATCTGGCAGAAAAGTTTTTAAAAATAACAAATATGGATTTTGGACTATTTATTTAAAAATTATATTCAAAAATAGTATTCTTTTATCCATATTGTTATCCTCATAAAGTGTTTTTAGGTGCAATATATTTTATTATACTTTGAAGGAATTTTTCACAATTCAAAGTAAGATTATTCCTTAGTGTAAGGAATATATGAATTGGTATTTATGAACTAATTATTACTATTATTTTTATGCCTCTAATTAATTATTTGTATATTTTTTTATTATGCATTTTTATTATTAGATATGCAAAAGTATTATTAGATGTTTTTGCTTATTTTGAATAGCAAAGGATTATTTATTATATAAACTATGGAAAACATACTGTATGTACAGAATAATTGAATAACATTTTTTAATACATTTGTGACTTGACATGGGGTATTCATACTGTTAAGAACTAATGAAGCTTGTTTCTGAAATTAAGCAAGGGGGATTTTAAAATGTACATAAGCTTTTTAATATTTAGTATATAACTTACATAATGCGTTTTTTTAAAAAAGGTTTACATTAGCATAACTAAACGAAGAACCACTCCAATATCTATTTCAATGTCAGTTACTCGTTCCTCACATTATAATAATATTAACAGCAGACGAGGATCTGTGATGTTATAGAGTGGGCGTGTTCTTTTGCATTAGCAGCAGTTAAAATACAAATGGTAGGGTGGGCAAGCAGAAAGCCTCTGACGAAGTGGAAGTTCTCCGTGAAATGTGTAAGGCCACGCCCACCTTACATCACAGGTTTCAGATCTCGGCAGTGGATTTGAAACATTGTAGACTTTTACTCTTGGCAGACATTTGCCGTTTTTAGCATTACTGTTTGGCTACATTGTATGAGCCTTATATATTCAGCATCAGACACCAGCTATTCATAGGATCCAGGACTGCAGCCTTGGTTCAACTTTAAATGCTGGAGGACTCAGTTGCTCTATGCTTTACTTACCTCATTTTGATTGCGGTTGGGAAGAGTGAGTACCCCCGCACAGGAAATTTATTTGTAAATACCTTATGTCTTTGTAATAAATATACTGCCCTATGAGGAGGATCTTTGTGCGCTTCTTTCAGATTTGTTTATATTTCAGAAGATTTTCTGTGGGTACCAGAAGATTGCATTAAAGAAGCAGTAGGTCATTTCTAAAGTTTACAGGGATCCTTTTGTTTGGACATCAGCCAGAACTACAATTATATATATAAAAAATATAAGAAATTCCCAACTTATTTGACCCTGCCTGACATTACCAATTACATCACACATGACATTGTTGATGACAATATCAATGAGATCACTTGTGACTTATCTTACGACATCATCAATGGCATTAATAGTGACATAACCCATTACATCATCCTACAGATCAGAGATAATATATATTTTTAAACATTAATGACATTGTATATATATATATATATATATATATATATATATATATACAGGGAGTGCAGAATTATTAGGCAAATGAGTATTTTGACCACATCATCCTCTTTATGCATGTTGTCTTACTCCAAGCTGTATAGGCTCGAAAGCCTACTACCAATTAAGCATATTAGGTGATGTGCATCTCTGTAATGAGAAGGGGTGTGGTCTAATGACATCAACACCCTATATCAGGTGTGCATAATTATTAGGCAACTGCCTTTCCTTTGGCAAAATGGGTCAAAAGAAGGACTTGACAGGCTCAGAAAAGTCAAAAATAGTGAGATATCTTGCAGAGGGATGCAGCACTCTTAAAATTGCAAAGCTTCTGAAGCGTGATCATCGAACAATCAAGCGTTTCATTCAAAATAGTCAACAGGGTCGCAAGAAGCGTGTGGAAAAACCAAGGCGCAAAATAACTGCCCATGAACTGAGAAAAGTCAAGCGTGCAGCTGCCAAGATGCCACTTGCCACCAGTTTGGCCATATTTCAGATATCACATCACTGGAGTGCCCAAAAGCACAAGGTGTGCAATACTCAGAGACATGGTCAAGGTAAGAAAGGCTGAAAGACGACCACCACTGAACAAGACACACAAGCTGAAACGTCAAGACTGGGCCAAGAAATATCTCAAGACTGATTTTTCTAAGGTTTTATGGACTGATGAAATGAGAGTGAGTCTTAATGGGCCAGATGGATGGGCCCGTGGCTGGATTGGTAAAGGGCAGAGAGCTCCAGTCTGACTCAGACGCCAGCAAGGTGGAGGTGGAGTACTGGTTTGGGCTGGTATCATCAAAGATGAGCTTGTGGGGCCTTTTCGGGTTGAGGATGGAGTCAAGCTCAACTCCCAGTCCTACTGCCAGTTTCTGGAAGACACCTTCTTCAAGCAGTGGTACAGGAAGAAGTCTGCATCCTTCAAGAAAAACATGATTTTCATGCAGGACAATGCTCCATCACACACGTCCAAGTACTCCACAGCGTGGCTGGCAAGAAAGGGTATAAAAGAAGAAAATCTAATGACATGGCCTCCTTGTTCACCTGATCTGAACCCCATTGAGATCCTGTGGTCCATCATCAAATGTGAGATTTACAAGGAGGGAAAACAGTACACCTCTCTGAACAGTGTCTGGGAGGCTGTGGTTGCTGCTGCACGCAATGTTGATGGTGAACAGATCAAAACACTGACAGAATCCATGGATGGCAGGCTTTTGAGTGTCCTTGCAAAGAAAGGTGGCTATATTGGTCACTGATTTTTGTTTTGTTTTGTTTTTGAATGTCAGAAATGCATATTTGTGAATGTTGAGATGTTATATTGGTTTCACTGGTAAAAATAAATAATTGAAATGGGTATATATTTGTTTTTTGTTAAGTTGCCTAATAATTATGCACAGTAATAGTCACCTGCACACACAGATATCCCCCTAAAATAGCTATAACTAAAAACAAACTAAAAACTACTTCCAAAACTATTCAGCTTTGATATTAATGAGTTTTTTGGGTTCATTGAGAACATGGTTGTTGTTCAATAATAAAATTAATCCTCAAAAATACAACTTGCCTAATAATTCTGCACTACCTGTATATATGTCTATATCATCAATGACATCACTAGTAACATTATCTATATAATCATTAATACCATTAGTAGTGACATAACCTATAACATCAATGACATCAGTAAAGACATAACCCATCACATCATTCTTAAAATCAGAAAGATTATATTTTAAAAAAGAATAACTTACTAACTAACTAATAGCCATCACAACACACAACAATTTCTTTATACTTGACACAGCCTTGCCTTCTATGTTGCCTTTTCTATCAACCATATCTATATCACACCAGCACTTTACAACTCTCAATTACCTTAATATGTACCTGTAATCTGTTGCCCTGCCCTTCCCCTCCTTCCTCTTCTCATATGGAGTCCTTCTCATCCTTTGTATTAATCATGCTTTCTCTCTCACCCTCTTATCTTTATTATTATTATTATTATTTTTATTTTTTTTTATTATTATTATTATTATTATTATTATTATTATTATTATTAGGTATTTGTAGAGCGCCAACAGACTCCGCAGCTCTTTCTCTCCTATGCACTTCAGTCTTTTCATTGTTTACCTTTTAATGCCCTAATTTCTCAGGCACACACAGACTCTTCTGTTCTCTTGATTTTCCTTGTACAATATACCTTGCTTAGTTTTCTCAGGTGCACCTTACCTCCTACAGCATTTTTATTTTTTCCATAACACAGAGCATCTTCCTAACCTTCATACACCTTCATACACCTATCATACATAATCCATCCATCCAAAGTTAACACATTTCATGCAATCAAAAAAGTAAATACAAGCAACATACTAACTATCTCACTACATCCTTTTTGTTTATCTAATGTAAACATTCCAGCATTTTTACACTAAGCTGTATATGGTGGTACTATTAATTACATCATATGTGATGTCATAAACAATATTGCACAATAATATCTGATATACATTGTAATAAACATTTTTTAAACATTTCTCTGATATTTAGAAAGTGTCATGTGTTATGTCACTACTGATGCCATTCATAATGTCATAGGTGATGTCATTAGGGATATCATTAATGATTTACATTTTTGTATTTTTCTGATCTGCAGGATTATGTCATGGGTTATATTACTACTGATGCCATTGCTGATGTCATAAAATATGTCACTAGGTATGCCATTGATAAAGTCATCAACATTGTCATGTGTGATGTAATCAGTGTTGTCATTGATGATGTAATGGAAAACACCCCTGGGGGGATTAAGTTGGGAATGTCCTTGATTTTTAACATTTGATTAAGAACTTAACCTCTAGGCATTGACTTCAGGTCTTTGCCAATTAATTTTCTTTTTTTTTTTTCTTTTTTTGAAATCTTTAATTCACACACATATGCACAATGCATATTTTTATACTTAAAAAAAATGTCATCACTATATACGTTTATATTACCTAGTTTAACTTAATCTTATCTTTGATAGTCTCTTCTTGATGACAAGACTTTTCTGTATGATGACTGGTTGCCCTGATTTATTCTCTTCCTGGGGGTGCTATCTGCGGCCGAGATGGCATCTCTTAGTCTAGATGATTAATAAATCCAATGCTACATGGGGTGGACACAGACTCTAGTACTTCGGCATCTGCATTAAAACTTACTTATTTTATAGATCTAGATGCTTATCTTTATCTACATTGTATATCCCTCTTTTGTATCCCCTAAGGTAGTGTTTCCCAACCGCGGTCCTCAAGTACCCCCAACAGTCCTGGTTTTCATTATAGCTAAACTAGAGCACAGGTGAAATAATGAGCTGATGGATAAAAGCAAGTTGGTTACTGATCAGCTGATTACTTCACCTGTGCACTGGTTCAGCTATAATGAAAACCAGGCCTGTTGGGGGTACTTGAGGACCACGGTTGGGAAACACTGCCCTAAGGGTATTACAGTAAATCTTCTATTTCGGCTGGTTATTTTGAAACTACGCTAAAGATGGCTCCCTTCCCTTGTTTATATACCTGTCTGTTCTATAATTACCTATAAGTTTGTACTGTGTTTACTTGTTACGGTTCATAGGAGTTTATTATCTATATAGTACAAAGGAAAAAAGTAAAATGAGGTTCACCATTTGAGACCCAAAAGTGGTCTCTATCTTATTCAAAACTACCTTCTGTAGATTTATGTTTTCCATATTACAGGGAGGTCCAAGAGTGGCCTCATGTGTCCTTTAGAAGGTATGCGGTATTACTGGCAAGCGATATGTACGGTATATAAATATCTATGACATCTGTCATATACAGTAAATGGATAATGTATTTCCAGTTTTATTATTCTTTCTTACTGACTGTATACCTGGAAACCATCTAATACGTGATAAAATCACAGTGGAGGGGGCGCAGAATGGTATACAATTCAGATGGTAGTTATTGATAACCCTTAAAGACAATTTAAAACTTAAACAAACTAATGTTATCTTATGAGGTGAACAATATATCAATATAAGGTTATATAAATCCCTTTTGGAGTATACAGGAAAGAAAATGTCTCTTTTTACAAATAAGTTGATAGCTGAGCGGCGGCTGCCTCCTCTCAACCGGATGATCCAGGCAAGAACTAGGAGAAATAAAAAACAGAGGGGCGCCTCATGTGTGGTATAGTCTGATTGAAGACATAAGAAAAAGCAACAGAATAGCCAAATGAGTACTCACATACTCCACGAGCACACTCATGTGCTGGTAGGGGCAGGCTGTAGATTTAGATGTCACACCCATCTAAATCTACAGCCTGCCCCTACCAGCACATGAGTGTGCTCGTGGAGTATGTGAGTACTCATTTGGCTATTCTGTTGCTTTTTCTTATGTCTTCAATCAGACTATACCACACATGAGGCGCCCCTCTGTTTTTTATTTCTCCTACCTGTAGACCATATTGTATTGTCTTTGTATATTGTATTGACATTTATTATGTGTATGCCTTGAACTGAACCTCAATAAAAAATTAAAAACAAAGTTATAAAAATTAGACTAATTCTGTATTTCATAATTTAGATATCACTTAAAACAACTCTCCACTCTACTTTTATTGTCAACTTGACTCTATTGTTTTGCTATTCTTTAAAGGACATAGGGCCAAATTATGAGTGGAGTTGTACTTTGTGCTCATGTTCAAGCATTAAAACTGCTAGAAGTAATTTTTTGAGCTCAGTGGTTTGCACTTGTATTACAAGTTGAAAGTAAAAAGTTTGCTATTTCATGTTTGCAAAGTCTCGGTAATAAATAGAGTTTGAGAAGTTGCAAATGAAAAAATATCCTTCTCCCATAGACTTCAATAGAGACGAGAAAGGTGAAAAAACCCCACAAGTCACGCAAACCCAATCACGCGAAACATAAGAAGATAATATTGCATATTTCATAATCACATAGCAGAATCTTTATTTATTCTTAAAGATATATGTATATATATAAATATATGATAGATTTTTGCACAAATATATATTTATACATATATACATTTATATATATATATATATATATATATATATATATATATATATATATATATATATATATATATATAAAAATATATATATGATTATCTAGTCATAAATACTTAGAAATTATTCTGATATGTGAAGAACATTGAAATGTGAAATATTTACAGTAGATACACATTATAAAAATTAATATTGCATAAAGGGGCACTCAGTTCAAATTAAATTTTCATGATTCAGATACAGCATGCAATTTTAAACAACTTTCCAATTTACTTCCATTAAAGGGACATAATACTCATATGCTAAATCACTTGAAACTGATGCAGTATAACTGTAAAAAGCTGACAGGAAAATATCACCTGAGCATCTCTATGTAAAAAAGGAAGATATTTTACCTCACAATCTCCTCAGCTAAGCAGAGTAAGTTCTGTGTAAAAAGTTATACTTCACCTGCTCCCAGCTACAGGTAAAAAAAATAAAAAATGAAGAACTGAACAGCAGCCAATCAGCATCAGCAGTGCTGAGGTCATGAACTTTTACTGTGATCTCATGAGATTTGACTTGACTCTCATGAGATTTCATTGTAAACTTCCTTTACCTGATTGGTGAAATAATATGAGAGTGCACAAGGCTCATCCCTTCAGCTGTCCTAGGACAGACATACTAATATGCTGCTTAGAAATCCTTTACAATGGGATGTGGCTACTGAGGAACTTTTGAGGTAAAATAGCTTTCTTTTTTACATAGAGATTTTCAGGAGATATTTTCTAGTCAGCTTTTTACAGCTATGTTGCATCACTTTCAAGTGTTTAAACATTTGGGTATTATGGCCCTTTAAGACTGATGCAGTATGCATATGCAGTATAACTGTAAAAAGCTGAAAATATCACCTGAGCATCTCTATGTAAAAAAGGAAGATATTTTACCTCACATTTTCCTCAGTTCAGCAGAGTAAGTTCTGTGTAAAAAATTATACTCAGCTGTTGCTCAGATGCAGGTAAAAAATAAAAATGGAGAAATGAATAGCAGCCTATCAGCATCAGCAGTGCTGAGGTCATGAACTCTTAATGTGATCTCATGAGATTTCACTTAACTCTCATGAGATTTCATAGTAAACTTCCTTCAACTGAATGGGGAAATAAGATGAGAGTGCACCAGGCTCAATCCTTCGGCTGTCCCGGGACAGACATACTGATTTGTTGCTTAGAAGTCCTTTACAATGGGATGTGGCTACTGAGGAATTTTTGAGGTAAAATATCTTCCTTTTTTACATAGAGATGTTCAGGTGATATTTTCTAGTCAGCCTTTTACAGCTATGCTGCAGCACTTTCAAGTGTTTAAACATTTGGGTATTATGGCCCTTTAAAACAAATGTGCACATTCTTTTATATTTACACTTTTTGAGTCACCAGCTCCTACTGAGCATGTGCAATAATTCACAGACTATACGTATATGCATTTGTGATTGGCTGATTGCTATCACATTACACAAGGAGAGTGGAAATATACATAACTTTGAAATTTGTTAGAAAAAAATCTAGAACTCATTTGAAATTCAGAGTAAATGCTATTGTATTGTCTTGTTATCTTGCATTTGTTAATTATGCAAATGTACTTTGTTTACTGGTCCTTTAACCGCAGAGGGCTCCAATGCATGATATATATATATATATATATATATATATATATATCTGTAAATATGTATATATATAGACATACACATAAATATTTAGACATGTATATGTATGTATCTCTATGTTAAAGCCCTTTGCAGTCTTTTTTTTTCAACTTAGACCTCCTATCTTTGAGACCTTATAACTTTTTATGCACTTTTTTTATTAGATAGTGTTATTTTATCCTTTTAAATGTATTTTTGATGTGTTTTGTGTTCACCAGGGCCGCCATCAGGGGGTGACAGGGGTGACTCCTGTCAGGGGCCCAATGGGCCAGGGGGGCCCCATGAGGCAGCTACCAGTGGGTACTACAGCAGAGTGCTGATTGAGCATGGGGAATGTTATTACAAGGAGTAAAGTATTAGCATTTGAGAGGATTTCTGAATGTGCCCTAAACCAACAAGAATAAATCCTGCATTTAACCAGATCTAACGGTATGAGTACCACAGCTTATGGTTCCACCAAGACCATATAAACTATAGCATTTTCAAAATCCATAAGTACAGCTGACAGATGGGAACGTTTGTACACTATATTTGAAGTGGTGCTCTTGGTTGGGGAAAATGGGGAAAAATAAAACAAACATATGTCAACCTTTTAAAAGTACTGTTCTTCATCTAGCCATCTACCCAGATCATTAATGTACAATTTTGAATTCACATAATTATTTTTGTTTGCACATTTACAAATATGATTCTTTAAAAAGTGATCTCTTAATTTCTGCAATTTTTTTTTTATCATGCATGTCACACACTGTTGATTTAGAGGATGCAAGGTGTATAAATGTTTCCTCCTGTGAGTGTTTCTGTGGGTGTCTGTGTTTATGTCTTTGTGCTTTGGTTTGTGTCTCTATGAGTGTGTATGTATTTTTTTCTGTGGGTCTCTCTGTGAGGGTGGGTGTGTATGTATTTGTGCATTTTTCTGTGGATGTCTGTGAGGGAGTGTGCATATGTCTTTGAGCTTTTTCTATGGGTGTCTCTGTGAGGGTGTGTATGTTTGTCTTTGTGTATTTTCTCTGGATGCCTCTGTGAGGGTGGGTGTGTATGTCTGTGTATTCTGTTGATGTCTCTGTGAGGGTGTGTGTTTTCTGTGGGTGTCTCTGTGAGGGTGTGTGTATGTCTTTGTGTGTTTTCTGTGGATGTCTCAGTGAGGGTGTGTATGTATGTCTTTCTGTGTTTTATGTGGTTGTCTCTCTGTGTGTGCATGTCTTTGTGTGTTTTCTGTGTGTGTCTCTGTGTGTGTGTATGTCTTTGTGTGTTTTCTGAGGCATTTTTATGGCCCAGCGTACCTGGTTTTCAATCCGCCACCCTGGAGGCGGCGGATCCCATAGGAATCAATGGGAGTCTGACCATAGCGAAAGTACAAGTTCGCTGCTGCCAGACATCCCATTCATTCCTATGTGAGCTGTCTACACCTAACACCCTAACATGTACCCCGAGTCTAAACACCTCTAATCTGCCCCCCTACACCGCCGCAACTAAATAAAATGATTAACCCCTAAACCGCTGCTCACGGAGCCCACCGCAAGCTACTCTATACATATTAACCCCTAAACCGCCGCTTCCGGAGCCCATCGCAACTATAATAAATGTATTAACCCCTAAACCGCTGCTCCCAGAGCCCACCGCCACCTACATTATACCTAGTAACCCCTATCCTGCCCCCCCTATACCGCCGCCCTCTATAATAAAGTTATTAACCCCTCTCCTGCCAATCCCGCACCTCGCCGCAACTAAATAAATAGTTTAACCCCTAAACCGCCGCTCCCTGACCCTGCCGCAACCTATATTAAATGCATTAACCCCTAATCTGCCCCCCCTACACCGTCGCCACCTATAATACATTTATTAACCCCTATCCTGCCCCCCACTACACCACCGCCACTGTAATAAATGTATTAACCCCTAAACCTAAGTCTAACACTAACCCTAAATATTAATTAAATAAATCAAAATAATATTTCTATTATGAACTAAATTAATCCTATTTAAAACTAAATACTTACCTTTAAAATAAACCCTAATATAGCTACAATATAAATAATAATTATATTGTAGCTATCTTAGGATTTATTTTTATTTTACAGGCAAATTTCAATTTATTTTAACTAGGTACAATAGCTATTAAATAGTTATTAACTATTTAATAGCTACCTAGCTAAAATAAAGAGAAATTAACCTGTAAAATAAAACTAACCTAAGTTACAATTATACCTAACACTACACTATACTTTAATAAATTATTCCTATTTAAAACTAAATACTTACCTGTAAAATAAACCCTAAGATAGCTACAATGTAATTAATAATTACATTGTAGCTATTTTAGGAATTATATTTATTTTACAGGTAACTTTGTATTTATTTTAGCTAGTTAGAATAGTTATTAAATAGTTATTAACTATTTAATAACTACCTAGCTAAAGGAAATACAAAATTACCTGTAAAATAAATCCTAACCTAAGTTACAATTAAACCTAACACTACACTATCATTACATTAATTAAATAAATTAACTACAAATAACTGCAATTAAATACAATTACATAAACTAACTAAAGTACAAAAAATAAAAAAAGCTAAGTTACAAAAAATAAAAAAATAAGTTACAAACATTTTAAAAATATTACAACAATTTTAAGCTATTTACACCTAATCTAAGCCACCTAATAAAGTAACAAACCCCCCCAAAATAAAAAAATGCCCTACCCTATTCTAAATTTAAAAAGTTCAAAGCTCTTTTACCTTACCAGCCCTTAAAAGGACCTTTTGTGGGGCATGCCCCAAAGAATTCTGCTCTTTTGCCTGTAAAAGAAAAATACAACCCCCCCAACATTAAAACCCACCACCCACATACCCCTAATCTAACTCAAACCCCCCTTAAAATAACCTAACACTAATCCCCTGAAGATCATCCTACCTTGAGTCGTCTTCACTCAGCCAAGCAGCGATGGAACCGAAGTGGACATCCGGAGCGGAAGAAGTTATCCTCCAAGCGGCGCTGAAGAAATCTTCCATCCGATGAAGTGATCCTCCAAGCGGCGCTGAAGAAGTCTTCTATCCGGGCGATGTCATCTTCCAAGCCGGGTCTTCAATCTTCATCCCGCCGACGCGGAACATCCTTCTTTACCGACGGACTACCGATGAATGAAGGCTCCTTTAAGGGACATCAGCCAATCGGAATTAAGGTAGGAAAAATCTGATTGGCTGATTGAATCAGCCAATCAGATTCAAGTTCAATCCGATTGGCTGATCCAATCAGCCAATCAGATTGAGCTCATATTCTATTGGCTGATCGGAACAGCCAATAGAATGCAAGCTCAATCTTCTACGCAGTGATTGCTTTATATACCGCAAGTCCCTAATTTATGACAGAAATGGTGATAAGATAAATGCACTCAAGAGATTAGAGTTTGCCTCTTGGATAAATAGTACTGCAACATTTTTAAACTACAGTTTTATATTATTTTACAAAGTTTATTTTATTTGGAGCTCTTTTGCAACACAGCAAATGATTGATGATATCTACTATGTATATATATATATTAAAAAATGAAGGTCTTTTTTAAGTTAGAACTGTATTGATGTGTATAGTTTTGAAGTCAGATTTTTCAAATGAGTATAAACATGTTTTTTTCATCTGTTACTACACAACATCAGTTTTTTTTATCTTATCTTTAAATTATTCATCAAATAACATTTTTTATTCTAAGCTCGTGATTTACAAATGTGAGTTTGAATTTTGTTCTGTTATAAGTTATTTTTTAGTATGTATTGCAAGTCTCAAATTTATGTTATAAATAATGTTTCCAGTTCTACTATGTGTAGTCTCTCATTCAGAGCCACATTAAAGTTTAGCATAATTGATGTATTTTTAACATATTCTTCAGCTCTCATCTGCATTTTGTAATTCTTAGTTAATGAAGGTATTAGTAACTGTTTTAAAACTCATATTTCATTTATAATTCCTGTTTAGTTTTCTGTGAACAAATCCACATTAGGAAAGAAATCATTCTCATTTGGTTTAATAATTATATGGCTTGTCATATTTCATTTCTTTAGCATCAAAAAGCTAGTACTGCTGTTAGAGATAACTGCCTTGAATATTTCTAGATTTTTAATGTAAAACATTTGAAGTGCATTCTCTTATGCTATGTTTTTGAATAAATTTGGTGTTGTCTTTTCAGAACATAAAAAAAGAATAATTCAGAGATAGCGGTAGAGGTGCCTTTAGAAAATTCCACAAGCTCAAAGGATAGGGGCTGACAAATTGCCGCATTGAGGCCCTGATATTCAAAACATTGTCGATATATAAAAAAAAGCGAGCTGAACCTTGTTGTTCTGACCAGTGGGACGATATGCCTCCCATAGGATATAATGGGGATTGTAACTTCTGCGAAAGTCTACCGACATCGCCACTGAGATGCAAATTAGGCGGTGGAGGGGGGAGTGCTTTATTTATGTATCTCCCTCATTGATGGTGCCGATCGTTGGTGGCGTGGGAGGGTTTGGTGGTGGGCGGCCCATCGCTGGCGGGGGCGGGAGGGGGGCGGGAACGGGTGGGACCGCTACGCTACGTAAGTGAGTGGGAAGGAGGGAGGAGGGGGAAGGAGGGAGAGGAGAATCATCTGTGTTAGGAAAGGGATCTGGAAGTAGGGAGAGGGGAATCCTCTGTGTTAGGAAAGGGATCTAGGAGGGGGTAGGGTAATGAGGGGGGGCAGCTACACTACAGAAAAAATTGGGTTAAAAAAAAGCACAAAAAAAAAAGCAAAAACTGCTGCCAGTACCTAAGATGGCGCCTAATAGGTAGAGGGGGGAGGGTTAGAGAGCTATTGGGGGGAGGGTCAGGGAGGTAAGGGGGGAATCCTACAGTGCAGAAAATATATATAAACAAATAATAATAAAAAAACAACCTTTTATTTTGATACTGGCAGACTTTCTGCCAGTACTTAAGATAGGGGTGACCATTTGGGGGTGGGTGAGGGAAGAGAGCTGTTTGAGAGGGATCAGGGGATGGGATGTGTCAGGTGGCAGGGTAATCTATACACTAAAGCTAAAATGAACCCTACAAGCTACTTTATTCACCCCTTCACTGCTGGACGTAATACAAGTGTGGTGTACGGCTGCATTTAGCGGCCTTCTAATTACCAAAAAGTAATGCCAAAGCCATATAACTGTATGTCTGATATTTCTGAACAAAGGGGATCCTAGAGAATCATTTACAACCATTTGTGCCAGAATAGCACAAGTTGTTTGTAAATAAGTTCAGTGAGAAATATAAAGTTTGTGAAAAAAGTTAAATATTTTTTTATTTGATCACATTTGATGGTGAAATAGTGGCATTAAATATACTAAAATGGGTCTAGATCAATACTGTGGGTTGTGTACTAAAATATATATATATATATATATATATATATATATATATATATATATATATATATATATATATATATATAACACACAGAGAAAACCCAGCACTCACTTACAAGCTCTCAGCTAAGATTTAAAAGCAAAAATGGAAAGGTTAGTCACCTTTGAAAGCTTGCATTGTGTGGCTGTTTTAGGGTCTCAGGTATTGGAAAGGACCTTGACGTGGTACCTGAGCTTGTAAGTGAGTGCTGGGTTTTCTCTGTGTGTTAAATTAATTTGTTTTGTAATTTTCCCTATGGTTCTTGCACCCAGATCTGTCTGGGGTTAACTGATTGTGGCTCTGGGGACAGCACAGCTTCCTGTGAGTGCCAGTGGCACCCAGGGCTGAGCATGTTGCAGGGTCATGGGATGTGTACCCGGTCCGGTATGAGAGTGCAGTTCCCTTCCATGTTTTGTATATGTCTAGGGTGATTACATATTCCTGTGACCCTTCCCTTGTTTTCAGTTTGTTTGGATTTGAAAGCTTGCATTGTGTGGCTGTTTTAGGGTCTCAGGTATTGAAAAGGACCTTGACGTGGTACCTGAGCTTGTCCCATTTGGCCAGATGCGGTGACTAACCTTTCCATTTTTGCTTTTAAATCTTAGCTGAGAGCTTGTAAGTGAGTGCTGGGTTTTCTCTATGTGTTGTATTAATTTGTTTTGTAATTTTCCCTATGGTTCTTGCACCCAGACCTGTCTGGGGTTAACTGCTTGTGGCTCTGGGGACAGCACAGCTTCCTGTGAGTGCCAGTGGCACCCAGGGCTGAGCATGTTGCAGGGTCATGGGATGTGTACCCGGTCCGGTATGAGAGTGCAGTTCCCTTCCATGTTTTGTATATGTCTAGGGTGATTACATATTCCTGTGCACCCTTCCCTTGTTTTCAGTTTGTTTGGATTTGAAAGCTTGCATTGTGTGGCTGTTTAGGGTCTCAGGTATTGGAAAGGACCTTGACGTGGTACCTGAGCTTGTTCCATTTGGCCAGATGCGGTGACTAACCTTTCCATTTTTGCTTTTAAATCTTAGCTGAGAGCTTGTAAGTAAGTGCTGGGTTTTCTCTGTGTGTTGTATTAATTTGTTTTGTAATTTTCCCTATGGTTCTTGCACCCAGACCTGTCTGAGGTTAACTGCTTGTGGCTCTGGGGACAGCACAGCTTCCTGTGAGTGCCAGTGGCACCCAGGACTGAGCATGTTGCAGGTAATGGGATGTGTACCCGGTCCGGTATGAGAGTGCAGTTCCCTTCCATGTTTTGTATATGTCTAGGGTGATTACATATTCCTGTGCACCCTTCCCTTGTTTTCAGTTTGTTTGGATTTGAAAGCTTGCATTGTGTGGCTGTTTTAGGGTCTCAGGTATTGGAAAGGACCTTGACGTGATACCTGAGCTTGTCCCATTTGGCCAGATGCGGTGACTAACCTTTCCATTTTTGCTTTTAAATCATAGCTGAGAGCTTGTAAGTGAGTGCTGGGTTTTCTCTATGTGTTGTATTAATTTGTTTTGTAATTTTCCCTATGGTTCTTGCACAAAGACCTGTCTGGGGTTAACTGCTTGTGGCTCTGGGGACAGCACATCTTCCTGTGATTGCCAGTGGCACCCAGGGCTGAGCATGTTGCAGGGTCATGGGATGTGTACCCGGTCCGGTATGAGAGTGCAGTTCCCTTCCATGTTTTGTATATGTCTAGGGTGATTACATATTCCTGTGCACCCTTCCCTTGTTTTCAGTTTGTTTGGATTTGAAAGCTTGCATTGTGTGGCTGTTTAGGGTCTCAGGTATTGGAAAGGACCTTGACGTGGTACCTGAGCTTGTCCCATTTGGCCAGATGCGGTGACTAACCTTTCCATTTTTGCTTTTAAATCTTAGCTGAGAGCTTGTAAGTGAGTGCTGGGTTTTCTCTGTGTGTTGTATTAATTTGTTTTGTAATTTTCCCTATGGTTCTTGCACCCAGACCTGTCTGGGGTTAACTGCTTGTGGCTCTGGGGACAGCACAGCTTCCTGTGAGTGCCAGTGGCACCCAGGGCTGAGCATGTTGCAGGGTCATGGGATGTGTACCCGGTCCGGTATGAGAGTGCAGTTCCCTTCCATGTTTTGTATATATATATATATATATATATATATATATATATATATATATATATATATATATATATATATACATATATATATATACATACATACATGTGAAGGGTTATTCAGGGATTCCTGACAGATATCAGAGTTCCAATGTAACTATTGCTAATTTTGAAAAAAAAAAGGTTTGGAAATAGCAAAGTGCTACTTGTACTTATTGCCCTATAACTTGCAAAAAAAGCAAAGAACATGTAAACATTGGATATTTCTAAACTCAGGACAAAATTTAGAAACTATTTAGCATGGGTGTTTTTTGGTGGTTATAGATGTGTAACAGATTTTGGGGGGGTCAAAGTTAGAAAAAATATGTTTTTTTTTTTATTTTTTTCATCACATTTTATAATTATTTTATAGTAAACTAGTCCTAAAGCCCGTGTACACGGGCCAATTTTTTAGGTACCGCACTTCCAACCCTTGCTCCCTCTCTCTCCCCCCTCTCTTTTGCGCTCTCCCCCTCTCTTTTGAGTTCTCTCTCTCCCCCTTATTTTGCACTCTCCCCCCTCTTTTGCTCTCTCTCTCTCTCCCCTTTTTTGCTCTCTCTCTCCCCTCTTGTGCTCTCTCTCCCCCCTCTTTTGCTCTCTCTCTCCCACCTCTTTTGCTCTCTCTCCACTCTTTTGTTCGCTCTCTCTCTTCCCCCTCATCTGCTCTCTCCCCCCTCTTGCTCTCTCTCGCCCTCTTTTGCTCTCTCTCTCTCCCCTATTTTGCTCTCTCTCTCCCCCCTCTTTTGCTCTCTCTCTCCCCCCTCTTTTGCTCTCTCGCTCCCCCCCTCTTTTGTGCTCTCTCTCTCTCCCCCCTCTCTTTTGCTCTCTCTCTCCCATCTTTTGCGCTCTCTCTCTCTCCCCCCCTCTCTTTTGCTCTCTCTCCCCCTCTCTTTTGCTCTCTCTCCCCCCTCTTTTTTGCTCTCTCTTCCCCTCTCTTTTGCTTTCTCTCTCCCCCTCTCTTTTGCTCTCTCTTCCCCTCTTTTGCACTCTCTCTTCCCCTCTTTTGCGCTCTCTCCCCCTTCTCTTTTGTGCTCTCTCCCCCACTCTTTTGCACTCTCTCTCCCCCTTTTGTGCACTCTCTCTCCCCCCTCTCTTTTAAACTCTCTCTCCCCCCCTCTCTTTTGAGCTCTCTCTCCCCCCTCTCTTTTGAGCTCTCTCTCACCTCCCACTCTTTTGCGCTCTCTCCCCCCTCTTTTTTGCGCTCTCTCCCCCTCTCTTTTGTGCTTTCTCCCCCTTGCGCTCTCTCCCCCTCTTTTTTGTGCTCTCTCCCCCTCTTTTTTGCTCTCTCCCCCTCTCTTTTGCGCTCTCTCTCTCCCTCTTTTGCTCTCTCTCTCCCTCTTTTGCACTCTGTCTCCCCCTTCTCTTTTGCGCTCTCTCCCCCCTCTTTTGCGCTCTCTTTTAAACTCTCCCCCCTCTCTTTTGCGCTCTCTCTCCCCCCTCTCTTTTGCGCTCTCTCTCTCCCCCTCTTTTGTGCGCTCTCTCTCCCCCTCTCTTGCGCTCTCTCCCCCTCTCTTTTGCGCTCTCTCTCTCTCCCTCTTTTGCGCTCTCTCTCCCACCTCTCTTTTAAGCTCTCTCTCCCCCCTCTCTTTTGAGCTCTCTCTCTCCCCCCTCTCTTTTGAGCTCTCTCTCCCCCCTCTCTCTCCCCCTCTTTCTCTCCCATTCTCTTGCACTCTCTCTCCCTCTTTTGCTCTTCCCCCCTCTTCTGCTCGCTTTCTTTCTTTCCTACCTTCCTCTGTTTTGGTCTCTCCCGCCGGCGACGCCCCTCCCTCATGCCCGCCGGCCACGCCCCCTTGTCATGCCTGCCACGCCCGCCGGCCACGCCCCATCACGGCACGCCCGACGCCGGTCCCGCCCCCACCAGGCAGCTTCCGCAGTGTGCACTACTCTGCAGCTGAAGGCCAGGAGTGTTTGTCCGCGTGCAGTGCAGTCTCTACTGCGCATGACGGCTTCAGACAAACACACTTGGCCTTTTATAATATAGGATTATGATATGATGAAAATAATGTTATCTTTAGAAAGTCTGTTTAATGGCAATAAAAACAGTATATAATATGTGTGGGTACTTTAAATGAGTAAGAGGAAAATTACAGCTAAACACAAACACTGCAGAAATGTAAAAACAGTCCTGGTCCTTAATAGTAAGAAAGTTGAAAAATGGTCTGATCACTAAGGGGTTAAAGAAACTAAAGCACTTTATAGGAACTAAACCTTTACACTTATATTTTCAATTATTAAACATTTAATGTGATTTTAAAAATGCATCTACATATTATTCTAAGCCTAATATTTGCTTTGAATACATTTGCTTTGAATACATCATTATGTTTAGATCATTTTATTATTAGTCTTTATTTATAAAGCGCCAGCAGATTCCGCAGCTTTGTCCATAGGTACAAAGATAAAAGTACAACGGAGAAACAATACAATAAAAGACAAAATTTTACAGACAAATACAGAAGGAATTGAAGGCCCTATTCCCATGGGAATTTACAATCTAGATGGGTAGGAGGATGGGAAACAGGAGGTGGGGACTGCAAAGGTGAGAATGATGTTAGTCATGAGATAGATGAGGGCAACTATTAGGTAAGTGAAATTAATTTGTTACTGAATCAGGTGATAAGCTTCAATGAACAAAAAGGTCTTTAGGGAGCGTTTAAAGGAGGACAGGTTAGGGGAAAGTCTGACAGCTCGAGGAAGTGCATTCCAGAGGGTTGGTACCGCACGAGAGAAGTCCTGTATTCTAGCATCGGAGGAGGTGATGGTAGAGGATGCAAGGAGCAGGTCATTGTTGGATCTTAGGGGGCGGGCTATATTTGTTGATAAGTGAGGACAGGTAGGGTGGGGCAGCATTGGTGAGGGCTTTGTAGGTCAGGGTGAGAATTTTAAATTTGACTCTGCTGTGAATGGGGAGCCCGTGAAGGGACTCACAGAGAGGTGCAGCAGAAACAGAGCATCAGGAGAGGTGGATTAGTCTGGCAGATTCATTTAGGATGGATTGAAGGGGAGAGAGGTGGGATAGATGGAGGCCAGTTAGTAGGTTATTACAGTAGTCAAGTCGGTAGTAGATTAGCTGTTTAGTAGTTTTAGCACTCAGAAACGGACAAATTTTGGAGATATTGCGTAGGTGGTTACGGCAGGATGAAGAGAGCAATTAGATAATTGTTATAAAAGGATGGTTTAGATATTTATAAAACATATTTTGTTGTGCCACTCTAAATTGAATGATTCAAATATGTTTTTCTCCCTAACAAATATGAAGTAAAAGCTTTTTCACTCATATACTAATACTTTAAAATATATGTTACAGACAGGCAAAGTGTCTATATAGTACCTAGCAATTTTTTGGCAAAGTATGAAATTAGATGATTTTATTCTAATCTTAAATACTTAACTGAAGCCTAAACTCATTGCAAATAGAATAGAAATCACAGATGAGAGAATTCAATTAACAAACTGTTATCTGAAACCTAAACTAAAGAGAAATCTTCTGATGAACATTGCATCATCATTTCAGTCTTCTCGGATGAGAACATTTTCTTAAAGGGATAATAAACCAAACATTTTTCTTTCATGATTCAGATAAAGCATGCAATTTTAAACAACTTTCTAATTTACTCCTATTATCAAATTTTCTTTGTTCTCTTGCTAACTTTATTTGAAAAAGAAGGCATCTAAGTTAAGGAACCAGCCAAGTGTTGGTTGAGAACTCTAGACAGCACTTTTTTATTGGTGAGTTCATTTAACCACCAATCAGCAAGCACAACCCAGGTTGTGAACAAAAAAATGGGCCGGCTTCTAAACTTACATTCTTGCTTTTCAAATAAAGATAGCAAGAGAATGAAGAAAAATGATAATAGGAGTAAATTAGAAAGTTGCTTAAAAATGCATGCTCTATTCGAATCATTAAAGAAAAAAATTGGGTTCAGTGTCCCTTTAAAGGGATATGAAACCCAAACATTTTCTTTTGTGATTCAGACCGGCCATAGCATTTTAAAAAAAGTTTCCAAATTACTTCTATTATCAAATTTGATTTGTTCTCATGATCTTCTGTGCTGAAGAGATATCTAGGTAAGCATCTGGAGAACAACATGGCAGGAACTAGTGCTGCCCTCTAGTGCTCTTGCAAATGGATAACATTTTTGCACGACTGCTGCCATATAGTGCTCCAGCAATGGGTCAGCTCCTAAGGATATTTCCCTGCTTTTCAACAAAAGATACAAAGAAAACAAATAAAAAATGATAATAGAAGGAAATTAGAAAGTTGTTTAAAATGATATGTTCTATCTAAATCATAAAAGAACATTTTTGGGTTTCATATTCCTTTAATGTAAGCTAAACTCGACAAAAATATATTCTGATGAACATTGCATCATTTTATTCTTCTATTTATTGCAGCACTCTAAACTTTAATGGCATTTTACACAGATGAGGAAATTGGATTAACAAACTGATATCTGAAACCTACCAAATATTATGAGCAAACTGAAATATTTTAATTAACAAAAGCTAAACTCGACAAACATATTCGGATTAACACTCCCTGATGGAATTACTGAGATTATTACCAAAAGGTGGTCTAAGCCTGATCTACCTTTTAACCCATCTTCTGCTTTTAAAATTATGTTTTGCTTACCAGTTGCTAGTATTGAACTTTGGGAATCAATTCCATTAGTGGATGGTGAAATCTCCACTCTTGCAAAGTGTTCTATTATCCCTTTGGAAGACAGTACTTCCTTCAAGGATTTTATGGACAGGTATTTAGAATCTTTTCACAGAAAAGCTTTTATTCAAGGGGGTTATTTCTTTAAGATGGTTATCTGCATAGCTTATGTAGCGTAGGCCTCTACTCTTCGGTGTGATAATTTATCTGATCAGATGTCTGTTTGGATGAAGAATCTTGCAATTGTTTGAGGTTACAAATGTAATTCCAAATATTATATTTTCCTTCTATACAGGGAATCAAAACATTTTTTTTTTTTTTTTTAAAAAACAGTAATTACCTTTAATTAACAAATAGAAAAAGCACAGTTTAAAAGAATTAGGTGGTGATTTATTTTCAGTAAATAATTTAAATTATTCTAACAGGTGAGAATAACTTTAGAGAAGTGATCTATCTTAATTTGGGCAAACCATTACCTCATGAATTTTTCTAAAATTAAATTTAATTGAACAATATGCTAGGTTTCCATGTGTAAAAGAGGTTTATGGAATTCTTAAACTTTATATGTGATCTGTGTCAGTAAATAATTTCCTCTTTTTGACACATTTTTTTAATTCTGTCCTCAGTTCTTTATTTAGTCATTCAGCCTGACATACAAACATTGATATGTCCATCTGTTTCAAGTAATTTAAAGAGCTGTAAAATACACATAATTGCAACATATTCATTGCCAGCTGTTTAGACTGCGAAATGTGACTGAATGGCTTGTTGTTATGTTTTATCCTGTTTTTCTGTTTTGCATATAATTAATTCTTTTTCACCCCGTATTACCCACACATCTCAGTGCTTTTTATTTCTTCCATATATTTTAATTTTGTTTGCAAATACACAAAATGGATCGAAACAAATCAAAATGACACGTTTGTCATTTTTAAATAAATAATACAACAAAATACCCTTAAAAATGTTTCTGCTCTAACAGTCATGTTTTGAAAGGTTATTAAATTATTTTTTATGCAAAATTTAAAAAAAAAAACTTTAAAACTACTTTAATTATTTTACCTAACCTTTTGATATTTAATACTGAAGATTGTACATTTTCCCTGTCCTCAAGGCAGCTAGAATACACCTGTATAATTCACAATGCTCACAACATTCTTTACAATAGCCTAGAGTCAATAAAACTATTTGTGAAATAAATAACTCACTGCAATATCACACCTTGATATTTGAACAATACCAAGATTCGTCTATTTTATTGAGAAGATGGGAACTTCAATAAGTATCAGTAACTGGTCTTCTAATGATAAGGAGATGGCGTTTTGGTAAAAAGGACATGAGAACGGCTTCCAGATCTAATATTGAGCCAGATTAAAAGTGTCAAGCTAATAGTTGATATTGGGTTTATCGCAGCTGTTTGCGCGTGTTGGAAGTAGCGTATTAATTAGAAGTTGACAGTAAACGTGAACGCTTGAGCACAATTGAATTTAACACGTGCAACCTGAGAGCTTTGGTTAACTGCTATGCTTTAATAAAAAGTTGCACAAAAAACTTTCTCAAAGATATGAGGTCTCAACGGCTGCAAAGTGCTTTAAAAGGACAGTCAACACCAGAACTTTTGTTGTTTTAAAAGATAGATAATCCTTTAATTACCCATTCCCAGTTTTGCATAACCAACACAGTTATAATTATACACGTTTTACCTCTGTGATTACCTTGTATCTAAGCCTCAGCAGTCTGCCCCCTTATTTCAGTTCTTTTGACAGACTTGCATTTTAGCCAATCAGAACTGTCTCCATGGTAAATTCATGTGCATGAGCTCAATGTTCTCTATATGAAACACATGAACCTAATAAAGGCTTTATTAGGGTGAAATGCGTTGACGTTTACACTGTTGACTACCAGGAGAGAGCATCAAGGTTTGGAGACTTTCCTGTCGTTCCCTGCAGAATCTTGAAATAACAAGTACAGGGAAGGAGAACGTTTGCAAACGGCCGTTTGTTTGTTCATTCAACCATACTTGCAACACGCTGGACCCTGCCACATAATAGCGAATCTAAGACAATCACTCAGTGTGAGAAAGTGACATCACTGGAGCAACATATGTCTAAAGGAGAAAGCTGAAAAAGAAACAAACTACTGGTAAGGTACACAGTAAATCTGTGCTTGACACTAAGTGTGTCCGAAGACCCAATAAACCTAATATACCTCAAAACCATTACGGCAATACATATGGTTCATTGATATATTTTCTAGCAAATACAAAGACGTAAAGGTGTAAAAACTGTGAACTCTTCATCACTTGTGTTTGTTATCATCCCAGCAGGATAAGACTTTACAGCAGTTATGATACATATCCTGATAATAGGTGGATATCTGGACATATCCTGGTTGTTCAAGTAATAAGGTGGAAATTGTATTGTTTTTTATACTACTACGTTTTATATAGGCCTAATATTTGTTTTATTTATTCTTTGCTGTTTTATATATATTGCAAGTCTTATCAGACATCGTTTAAGGGAGACATCCCTATTTAAGCTGTTAATAGTGTTTACAATTTGGACACATAAATAAATTAATATCTGTTCTACTAGAGGTTTAGATTAGTTTATTGATCTCCAGGACTCCTTAGCTTTTGTTAGCGCTCCTGCACTTTTATCTGTTTATTTTGCTTTAACCATTTGGCGTTCCTGGGGAAAAATTAGCCTGTAAGTGAGCTTAGGAGTCAATTCTTGGCGCCATACATAGTTCATTTGAAATAGTTAAGTAGCTGTACAATTATGTTTATGCAATATTCATATTTAACCCCTTAAGGACCAAGGACGTACGCCACACGTCCTCAAAAAAAATACACTTAATGACCGAGGACGTGTGGCGTACGTCCTTGGTCTGGAAAGCAGCTGGAAGCGATCCTGCTCGCTTCCAGCTGCTTTCCGGTTATTGCAGTGATGCCTCGATATGGAGGCATCCTGCAATAACCCCCCTTGGCCATCCAATGCAGAGAGAGCCACTCTGTGGCCCTCTCTGCACCGGACATCGGTGGCCGGTATCGTTGGTGGGTGGGAGCAAGTCTGGGAGGCGGGTGGGCGGCCATCGATGTGCCCAGTGGAGTGGAGGGGGGCGGGATCGGGGGCGGGAGGGGCGGGAGCGCGCACGGGAGCGCGCGCGTGCACGGGGGGCGACGGGCGGGCGCGTGCACGGGGCGGGAGCGAGAGGGAACCGCTACACTACAGAAAAATAAAGTTTAAAAAGTACATCAAATAACTTGTTTAAAGCTGTAAATAACAGCTAAGAGATGTGGAAGGGGTGGGGGGTTGATCTTGGGGGGGGGGAAGCTACACTGCAGAAAAGGGTTTTTTTTTTTTAAAAAGGCACATTTTTTCACTAAACTGGGTACTGGCAGACAGCTGCCAGTACCCAAGATGGCGCCCATTAAGGCAGAGGGGGAGGGTTAGAGAGCTCTTTGGTGGGGGATCAGTAAGGCTGGGGGCTAAGGGGGGATCCTACACAGCAGCATATGTAAATATGCTAAAAAAAAACAACCCAAATATAGCTTTTATTTTAGTACTGGCAGAGTTTCTGCCAGTACTTAAGATGGCGGGGACAATTGGGGGGTGGGGGAGGGAAGAGAGCTGTTTGGGAGAGATCAGGGGGTCTCATGTTTCAGGTGGGAGGCTGAGCTCTACACTAAAGCTAAAATTAACCCTGCAAGCTCCCTACAAGCTACATAATTAACCCCTTCACTGCTAGCCATAATACACGTGTGAAATGCAGCGGCATTTGGCGGCCTTCTAATTACCAAAAAGCAACGCCAAAGCCATATATGTCTGCTATTTCTGAACAAAGGGGATCCAAGAGAAGCATTTACAACCATTTGTGCCATAATTGCACAAGCTGTTTGTAAATGATTTCAGTGAGAAACCTAAAATTGTGAAAAATTTAACGTTTTTTTTAATTTGATCGCATTTGGCGGTGAAATGGTGGCATGAAATATACCAAAATGGGCCTAGATCAATACTTGGGGTTGTCTACTACACTACACTAAAGCTAAAATTAACCCTAGAAGCTCCCTACATGCTCCATAATTAACCCCTTCACTGCTGGGCATAATACACGTGTAGTGCGCAGTGGCATTTAGCAGCCTTCTAATTACTAAAAAGCAATGCCAAAGCCATATATGTCTGCTATTTCTGAACAAAGGGGATCCCAGAGAAGAATTTACAACCATTTAAGCCATAATTGCACAAGCTGTTTGTAAATAATTTCAGTGAGAAACCAAAAGTTTGTGAAAAAATTTGTAAAAAAGTGAACGATTTTTTGTATTTAATCGCATTTGGCGGTGAAATGGTGGCATGAAATATACCAAAATGGGCCTAGATCAATACTTTGGGATGTCTACTAAAAAAAATTATATACATGTCAATGGATATTCAGAGATTCCTGAAAGATATTAGTGTTCTAATGTAACTAGCGCTAATTTTGAAAAATAATGGTTTGGAAATAGCAAAGTGCTACTTGTATTTATGGCCCTATAACTTACAAAAAAAGCAAAGAAGATGTAAACATTTGGTATTTTTAAACTCAGGACAAAATTTAGAAACTATTTAGCACGGGTGTTTTTTGGTGGTTGTAGATGTGTAACAGATTTTGGGGGTCAAAGTTAGAAAAAGTGTGTTTTTTTCAATTTTTTCCTCATATTTTATAAAAAATTTTATAGTAAATTATAAGATATGATGAAAATAATGGTATCTTTAGAAAGTCCATTTAATGGCGAGAAAAACGGTATATAATATGTGTGGGTACAGTAAATGAGTAAGATGAAAATTACAGCTAAACACAAACACTGCAAAAATGTAAAAATAGCATTGGTCCCAAACGGACAGAAAATGGAAAAGTGCTGTGGTCATTAAGGGGTTAATAAATTAACTGTGTTTGTAATGTAACTATTTCAAATGTCAATGTTCTTCACATAGGGCACATAGGGGAATATGTTCTAAGTATTTATAAATAGATATTTATATATACAGGGAGTGCAGAATTATTAGGCAAATGAGTATTTTGACCACATCATCCTCTTTATGCATGTTGTCTTACTCCAAGCTGTATAGGCTCGAAAGCCTACTACCAATTAAGCATATTAGGTGATGTGCATCTCTGTAATGAGAAGGGGTGTGGTCTAATGACATCAACACCCTATATCAGGTGTGCATAATTATTAGGCAACTTCCTTTCCTTTGGCAAAATGGGTCAAAAGAAGGACTTGACAGGCTCAGAAAAGTCAAAAATAGTGAGATATCTTGCAGAGGGATGCAGCACTCTTAAAATTGCAAAGCTTCTGAAGCGTGATCATCGAACAATCAAGCGTTTCATTCAAAATAGTCAACAGGGTAGCAAGAAGCGTGTGGAAAAACCAAGGCGCAAAATAACTGCCCATGAACTGAGAAAAGTCAAGCGTGCAGCTGCCAAGATGCCACTTGCCACCAGTTTGGCCATATTTCAGAGCTGCAACATCACTGGAGTGCCCAAAAGCACAAGGTGTGCAATACTCAGAGACATGGCCAAGGTAAGAAAGGCTAAAAGACGACCACCACTGAACAAGACACACAAGCTGAAACGTCAAGACTGGGCCAAGAAATATCTCAAGACTGATTTTTCTAAGGTTTTATGGACTGATGAAAGGAGAGTGAGTCTTGATGGGCCAGATGGATGGGCCCGTGGCTGGATTGGTAAAGGGCAGAGAGCTCCAGTCCGACTCAGACGCCAGCAAGGTGGAGGTGGAGTACTGGTTTGGGCTGGTATCATCAAAGATGAGCTTGTGGGGCCTTTTCGGGTTGAGGATGGAGTCAAGCTCAACTCCCAGTCCTACTGCCAGTTTCTGGAAGACACCTTCTTCAAGCAGTGGTACAGGAAGAAGTCTGCATCCTTCAAGAAAAACATGATTTTCATGCAGGACAATGCTCCATCACACGCGTCCAAGTACTCCACAGCGTGGCTGGCAAGAAAGGGTATAAAAGAAGAAAATCTAAAGACATGGCCTCCTTGTTCACCTGATCTGAACCCCATTGAGAACCTGTGGTCCATCATCAAATGTGAGATTTACAAGGAGGGAAAACAGTACACCTCTCTGAACAGTGTCTGGGAGGCTGTGGTTGCTGCTGCACGCAATGTTGATGGTGAACAGATCAAAACACTGACAGAATCCATGGATGGCAGGCTTTTGAGTGTCCTTGCAAAGAAAGGTGGCTATATTGGTCACTGATTTGTTTTTGTTTTGTTTTTGAATGTCAGAAATGTATATTTGTGAATGTTGAGATGTTATATTGGTTTCACTGGTAAAAATAAATAATTGAAATGGGTATATATTTGTTTTTTGTTAAGTTGCCTAATAATTATGCACAGTAATAGTCACCTGCACACACAGATATCCCCCTAAAATAGCTAAAACTAAAAACAAACTAAAAACTACTTCCAAAAATATTCAGCTTTGATATTAATGAGTTTTTTGGGATCATTGAGAACATGGTTGTTGTTCAATAATAAAATTAATCCTCAAAAATACAACTTGCCTAATAATTCTGCACTCCCTGTATATATATATATATATAAACAAGTTAATGTCCAGCACCAATTCTGTCCTCGATAAGGGTGCAAGCAGCCGCTGTCTCACCTTGACAGGTATTAATATGTAAAATAGAAATGGCTGCAGCACTCCAAGTTGTTTTTTATAACATTTTTATTACAAGCAGTGAAATACAGGCGACGTTTCGGGCCTCTGCCCTTTCTCAAGCCAAGTGATTAGTACATAATCCAACTCCACCTTTTATAGGCAGTCCATGTGACACAACACAGGTGTAGATAATTACAATTGTGATAATACATATTCTTACAACAGAATGAAAATAAGCAATAAACAGTGATTTTGTTTTATAATCATAACTATGCATTTTTTATATACAAAAAACTTGTGATTTTCAATTTATGTAATTCTTTACACACCTTCTTATTTTTAAATATTTAGTGTTACTGTGGGAAGAATATAAAGTGACCTTAACAGTTCATTATCTTGTCTGTGAATTATGTGAGATAATTTCATGTTAGTGATTTTTCATTACCATTTATTTATACTATTAAGAAATTTTTTTATTTTATTAAAAACAGTAATCAAACTAACAACTAAATTCTAATCTTGCAAGATATGTTTTACCTCTGATGGATGTTAAACAGGGGAATGCATACACTCTAATATCATTTACTATATGTAAACCATAACAACAGCATTCCAAATAAGATCCTTATATTTTTGCAAACAACCTATTTTTTTATTATGTTATTCAGCACATCTCTTTTTTCAAGTTGTTCTCTTTTCTTTATGTGAATCTTGATCTAAATCATAGAAAGAAAGTTTACAGTAAATTATCATAATCATTACAGAAACAAAAACAGGTTATAGTCTTTATTTAAACCTTTAGGGTGCATACTTTCTAGTCTATTGATCCAAATAACCTCTCTCTGCTGTAGTTTTTTAACCCTATCCTGTCCCCTTCTCTGTATTGGAACATGTTCAAGGATTTGGAACCTTAACTGATTAACATTATGGTTTTTCTCTTTAAAGTGTGCAGATACAGGTAAATCTGAAATGGCCTTACGTATGGTGTATTTGTGTTGTGTGAGTCTGTCTTTCATTTTTTGGGTAGTTTCCCCTATGTATATTAGCCCACAGGGACATTTTAGAGAATATATGACATGATCCGTTTGACAAGTAAACAAACCATTAATTCTATATTTTTTACCCGTGTATGGGTGGACAACCTCACTGCCTTTAATCACACAGCTACAATGTGAACAATTATAACAGGGAAAAGTGCCTTTCTTTTTTGAAAATGACATTCTTGTCTTACTACTACCTATGTCAGTTTTGATTAAATAATCCTTTAAGTTTTTAGGTCTTTTGTATGATAGCAATGGAAAAGATTGAAATTCCTTTATATCCTGATAGTTATTTTTTAAAATATGCCAATGTTTTTTGACAATACCAGATATCTGCTTACTATTGACATTGTATGTGCTTACAAATGGAATTCTCTCCATCTTTTTGGTTTTAAATGTTTTTTGTAAGAGTTGATTACGAGGGATTTGATTGACCTTTTTTAATTCATCATCTAATATTTTTATCGGGTAACCCCTTTGTTTAAATTTTTGTCCCATTCAAGTAACCTTCTATTGCATACATCTTCATCACTCACTATTCGTTTAACACGAATGTATTGTGATTTCGGTAGAGATTTAATTGTATTTTCTGGATGACAACTTGTATATGATAGAAATGTATTTTTATCAGTTTTTTTAACAAAAAGATCAGTTTTAAACTTATTGTCTTCTATTGCTACAGTCACATCCAGAAAATCAATGCATTTTCTATCATACTGCATAGTAAATTCAATATTAGCCGTGTTCGAATTAATTTGTTTTAGAAACACCTCAAGAGTATCTTCATTGCCTAACCATATCATAAATACATCGTCTATATAGCGCCACCATACGCAAGCATGCTGTTTAAACAGTTCACTAGAATAGATGAAATCATCTTCAAATGTGCCCATATATATGCCTGCGTATGGTGGCGCCATATTAGCACCCATAGCGGTGCCTCTCTTTTGCCGGTAGTACATGTCACCAAATAGAAAATAATTGTTGTTCAATACAAATGCCAATAATTCAATTATAAAATTAATTTGTGAACCTGTATATATTTGTTCCTTAACCAAGAATTGTTTCACTGATTGTACACCCCCTACATGGGGAATACTTGTATATAGATTCTTAACGTCTAAGGTGACTAGAATAGGATTTTCTTGGCCATTTAGTTTAATCTCATTTAGCCTATTGAGGAATTCAGTAGAATCCTCCAAATAAGATGATAGTTTGGACACTATTGGTTTAAGTATTCTATCTAGAAAAGTGGCTATATTTGACAAGACTGAATCAACGCTTGCCACAATGGGGCGTCCCGGTGGGTTAATGAGGGACTTGTGGATTTTAGGAAGTATATATATCAGGGGAGTGATACATTCTTTCTTTAGCAAATATTGACTTAGTTTCTGGTCAATGATACCTTTATCTAGGGCATTTTGGACAATAACTTTCAATTCATTTTGTATTGTTTTTAATGGATTATTTTCAAGCTTTTCATATACCTCGGTGTCCCTTAATTGATTGTTTATTTCTTCTATGTATTTTGTTTTATCCATGATTATAATTGCCCCGCCCTTATCCGCTTTTTTAATAATTATATCAGGGTTATTTATAATTTTATTAAGGGATCGTTTCTCCTCAACTGTTAAATTGTACTTCATTTGTATCCCCTTATGTGTTCTGATGTTGTATTTAAGTTTTTCTATATCCTTATTTACCAATGTAATATACGTTTCAATAGGATGATAATTTGTAGGCGGAATAAAGCTAGACTTAGCAGTTAAATCAAAATCTGAGAATTTCAAACAATCAACATTATCAGTATTTACATTTACAGCGTTATACGGTATTCTAGAAAAGTGAGCTTTAAGACGCAATTGTCTAAAGAATCTATATAGCTCAATGTCCAAGTCCATACAATTAATGGTGTTACTCGGGCAAAAGCCCAAACCTTTATTGAGTAAATTCAATTCCCCTTCGGTGAACGGTACCTGTGATATGTTGATCACTAAATCATTTACCGTTTCACCCGACGTCCTTTCGGTGGCCGACTTGCGTTGCCTCTGGTATTTTCGGCCGCCCCTCCGCCTCCGTCTTGGCCCGGTACCTGTAGGGAAAAAGAAGAGGGAGAGGGAGACTGGAACTGGGAGATAGTCCCCACTGAGTTGTTTCGTGATGAATCGCTAGCCTCCGATCGTGTTTGGCGTTCTCTTCCTCGACGACTCTGGCGTCTGACGTCACTTCTGGGCATTCGCGTCTCGCGAGATTCCCATCTGTACACGTGACCATACAGGTAATCGTCCGCATCTCTAGAGAACTTGATTCTTTTCTTTTCTTCATTGCCTTTTCTAAATTCATCCAATTTTGTATCCAAGTCAGCCTTTAAGGTATTGAAATCAGTGGTGGATAATTTTTCTTGTAAACTGACCTCCAAAGCTTGTATCTTTTGTTGATTCGTTTGTATCTCTTTTTGTATACGTTGTATCGTCAGAATCATAAGATCAAAGGAACACTTGTTAAGAATCTTTTCAAAGGTTGAGCAGTATTCTTTGTCTTCCATAAAGAGTGTCGGTCTTAATGACACTCTCAGGCCTCTTGGGATTCGGCGCAACTTGTAATATTCAGCAAGAGTAGAGGAATGTAATTCCCAATTCACCTCTTTTTTTTTTTCACGTTCCCACTGTTTCGAACATAGGTCTGTATCTGGGATAGCCAGGAAGTCCCGTGGGCCTCTTACAAGAGTGGCAATAGCTGCAGCCTCCACATCAGAGAACGTAAACACATCTTGTTGAATCTCCATAGCTTGTATATAGAATAATTTTATTAAGAATTGTGCTATTGACTGGTGAATAGGTTATATAAACAAGTTAACGTCCAGCACCAATTCTGTCCTCGATAAGGGTGCAAGCAGCCGCTGTCTCACCTTGACAGGTATTAATATGTAAAATAGAAATGGCTGCAGCACTCCAAGTTGTTTTTTATAACATTTTTATAACATTTTTATTACAAGCAGTGAAATACAGGCGACGTTTTGGGCCTCTGCCCTTTCTCAAGCCAAGTGATTAGTACATAATCCAACTCCACCTTTTATAGGCAGTCCATGTGACACAACACAGGTGTAGATAATTACAATTGTGATAATACATATTCTTACAACAGAATGAAAATAAGCAATAAACAGTGATTTTGTTTTATAATCATAACTATGCATTTTTTATATACAAAAAACTTGTGATTTTCAATTTATGTAATTCTTTACACACCTTCTTATTTTTAAATATTTAGTGTTACTGTGGGAAGAATATAAAGTGACCTTAACAGTTCATTATCTTGTCTGTGAATTATGTGAGATAATTTCATGTTAGTGATTTTTCATTACCATTTATTTATACTATTAAGAAAAAACAACTTGGAGTGCTGCAGCCATTTCTATTTTACATATATATATATATATATATATATATATATATATATATATATATATACCTATTTATAATTATTTATATATAGGTATACATATATATTTTACAAAAAAAAACAAATATATATATATATATATATATATATAATATAGTAGCTCACAAAAGCGAGTACACCCCTCACATTTATGTAAATTATTTTATTATATCTTTTCATGTGACAACACTGACGAAATGACACTTTGTTACAATGTAAAGTAGTGAGTGCACAGCCTGTATAACAGTGTAAATTTGCTGTCCCCTCAAAATAACTCAACACACAGCCATTAATGTCTAAACCGTTGACAACAAAAGTAAGCACACCCCTCAGAGCCGTCACTAGCACTCCCCCAACTTTGTGGAGTTCTGGGGACCTCCATCCACTCCCTCCCCGGAGATCTGGCCTGTATAACAACAGGCATCTCCTGGGCTTCTCTTTTTGTGCAGTGACATCACGCGCAATTACAAGATGACGTCACTGCGCAACTTTATTTAAAACTGACAATTAGTAATAGGGAGATGGGGGCAGGCTGCTTAGATGCCTGTATCTCAGGCCTTTAAGCAGCTACAGACCACCAAGACCCACCATTGGAAAGGTAATCATCTACCCATTCCAATAATAAGTAGAGTAAAAAAATAAAAAAGTTTTTAAAAAAAAAACAATTTAAAAAAAGTAAAACAAATAGGATTTGGGGGTTTCTAAAGGCACATAAATAAAGATAAAATTTGGGATGGGATATATAAGTTAACAAACTAGAAATGTAAAAACCCTAAAAAATAGCCAAAGCTACCTCAAGTTAAGTGCTACCCAAACCACTTAAAAAATGATAGATAAAAGTTACAAGAATGAGAAGCACTAAATACAAGCAGCTATAGAGATCAAAAACTATATAACATTATCTGAAATTCATAAAACGAGTGCTGAATAACAATATTTATTTAAAACAAATATAAGAATAAAAAATGCCTCCGGGTTTTTTTCATTTTATATTATTAATAAAATTCACACTTTAGGAATATTAATATAAGTATAAAATATTTTAAGTTGAGTTAGACTTCAATTTGATTGGCAATCAGTTATATAACGTTAAATTATTTAGCTAACACTTTAACACATAAAGGAATTTTTGTTTTAGTTAAAATTCATTTCATGAAGAAATAAGTTTCACATTCATCTATTTTCACTTTATATTCACAATTAGGAATTTAATAATAGTAAAATCCATATTGTTGGTAATATTTAAACCCTTTTATGTATTATTATAGATTTTGTTTAAAAGAATAAAAAAAAAAAATCATAATTAATTTACATTATACTGTATTATATATCAAATAGATAAGGTTTTTAAAAATATTTATTAATATGTATTTTTTAATATATATTTTTGAATATATGTAATAGGCTAATTTGTATACTTAATCATGGAGAAGTCTATATGACAAATGAGTTATTTAAATAAATAAAAAAGGAGGAGAATCAATTAAGGACAACCTGGATAAATAGAGGAATATGGGTAAGGAAAAAATCATCTTGAAAAAGGCTGTTTAGTTGAAACGCGTAGATGATTAAAGGATGATAAGCTGGGTCAAAAATCAGAGTGCTCTGATATATACCTTTATCTAAAGAAGATTACTCCAAAAATCTGCATTGCAAACTACAAAGTATTGCGGTACACAAACTTTTTAATCGTAACAGAAATAATTTACTATTCCCGGTAATCCGCTAAAGCTATTGGTTCACAAAGGTCTTGCGGTATTGACATCTGAACCGGAACAAGCTACCTTGAGGGGAGAGTGGTTGAACCTTGGAAGATATTGTATCTAGACGCCAAGCCAGAGGACGGTAAAACCTTGGAAGGTTAAAAGTCTGAGTGCCTGGCACCCTGGGTAAGCTGTAAAATTACATTACACATGCGGAGAAATCATTGAAGGTTTCACATTCTGGGAAGGAGTCATGGACTCTAAATATTGAAGTGTACAGTTAAATTTAAAAAGCAATCTTCTTATATCAGCTGAAATTCCTACCTTATTCCTACTATACAGGTCAATTTCGCTGGACTATTTCTATAGTTTTTTTAACCTCTTTTTGCTGGACAGTCTGACCTAGTTTTTAAACCTCCTAATCTACGGCTACGTAGTGTCAGTCAAAACTGTTACCTGCTTTCATTATTTAGCAGTGTCTGTGAAATTCACACTCATTTGTATTTGTAACAATTGTTCAGGTACTCATTTATGCTTGCAACATTGGTTTAATCAGTATAACTGAATGTTAAAAAGTTTTTATTTGTGTTTAATGTATAACTTTTACCACCGGTGGTAGCATTTTTTATTCTTATATTTGTTTTAAATAAATATTGTTATTCAACACTCGTTTTATGAATTTCAGATAATGTTATATAGTTGTTGATCTCTATAGCTGCTTGTGTTTAGCTCTCCTCATTCTTGTAACTTTTATCTATCATTTTTTAAGTGGTTGGGGTAGCACTTAACTTGAGGTAGCTTTGGCTATTTTTTAGGGGTTTTACATTTCTAGTTTGTTAACTTATATATCCCATCCCTAATCAAGAGATCTAAAATATGGATATTTTCCATACAAGAATTAATATGTTTTCAGACATTGAACAATTAGAAAATACACACACAGTTGAAAGTCCGTTAATACGTTTAGATTTAAAGGAGACATGTGATAATCTAGAGAATATTATGACTAAAGAACTTAAGCAAAAACTAGAAGTAAGCTATTTACAAAGGTATATTAATCTAAATATGGTACCAAGAGGTCTAAGATTGATTAAAGACTGTATGTTTGAACTACAAGATAATCTAAAGAAAGAATGGTATGAAACCTTACAGGAAGCGTCTATTCATTTAATGAAAATTATTATCAAGTATAGGAATATATCACTTAGGGATTTTACTAATACAACTGAATATTTTAGTAATGAACTGTCGCCATTTAAAGAAGATTTAGAATACAAATCCATGGAAAAGGAAATAATTATCAATTTAAAATCTATAAAAAAAGAAACTCAAGAAGTAAAAAATAAGAAAATGAGTAGAGATCATTCAGATTATAATAATCTTAAAAACTCAGCAAATGAGGGTAATCCAAATAATTCAAATAATCCCATAGAAAACAATTGGAGGATAAAATAATCATAGATAATCCACAGGAGATTTGTAATGAAAGCTGGAAAGTTTTTTCTAAAAAAAATATTAGTAAAAATAAGAAAGAAAAAAGTAAATATAGGGGAGAAAGGCATTTTGAGAATTATAGAGAACCTTATCAACATAGGAGTAATTATAATGACCAACAAAATAGTAACTCAAAACCCTGGAGAAAAGAAAGTAACTTTAATAGATGGGGAAATAACACATCTGACAATCGAAAACAATGGTTTAATAAGGATAAAGAATACACTTATCAGGAGAAATATAATGCAAATAGGGGAAATCAGAAAGATAATTGTAATACCCCAAAAAGAGGATATACACTGGGACAAAATATAAATAAACACTGGAGAATTCAAACTTCTAATAGATTTGCACCATTAGATAACGAATATAAACAAACTTAGAAACATAATAAGGCTTAAGGTGGGAAACAGGACACATTAAATAAACAAGGATCATTAGACCAATATGGATATAGAACATTAGATTCGTATAATTGGCAAGGAACATCTAGATCTTTTTTAGAGGAGGATATAAGACCATCAGAAAGAATGAAAAAAATAACAAGAGAGGAAATAGAGGAAGGGGAACCAAGAGAACCCCAGAAAAAGATGAGGTAGATAACAAAGGAATATTTAATTTAAGTGATATTCAACTGTCCCAGGAAGAAACCAAACTTTTAAAAAAGGATTATCATTCAACCCCACTACTAAACTTAATAAATTTGATACATTATTAAATGTTAACAAGTTTATAAAAAACCTCACTCAAAAAAGATATTTTTTAAAAATCCCATTACTAGAAATTCATACCCCAGTAAACAAGAATTTTAACAGACAGATTTGAAACCTAAATCTCAGTTTTTTCCTACACAGGATAAAGGAAAAAAATGTAGAACTTTTTGAAAAATTAGTCAAACAAGACATATAAAACCTAAAAATTGACAAACCTATAAAAACAAATCTAACAAAAAGAGAACAGGTGGTATTAAATGAACTAAAAAATAATAATAAAGTGATAATTAAGCAGGCGGACTAGGGTGGTGGAGTTGTCATTTTAAATTCAGCAGATTATTTGAAAGAGTCTGAAAGACTACTTAGTGATGAAAGTACATATAAAAAGATAAAATTAAATCCTTTAAATAAACAAAAATTACAATTATAATTATTACTTAGAGAAGCATACAATAAAGGAATAGTTAATGGTAAGGAATTTGAATTCCTCAATGAGAAACATCCTAGACATCCCAAATTTTATTATTTACCAAAAATACATAAGATTTGAATAAATCCACCGGGGAGACCCATTATTTTGAGTATACAATCTTTAACTTTGAATCTGTCCCAATATATTGACTACTTCCTTCAAAACTATGTAGTCAAGCTTGAAGCTTATATTAAAGACTCAACAGATCTTATTAATTCCCTAGCAAATATTAAGTGGAAAAAATAAATATTTTTTAATAACATGTGATGTAAATTCCCTTTACACAAGCATCAAACATGATATTGGAGTGGAAGCTGTAGATTATTTTCTCCAGAAAGATAAAAATATGAGATATGAGCAAATAGATTTCATCAAACAATGTATTATGTTCATTTTAAAAAATAACTACTTCAATTTTAATGGTCAATTCTACCTTCAAGTGCAAGGTACTGCGATGGGCACCAAGTTTGCCCCCAGTTATGCCAACCTATTGATGGGTTATTTGGAAGATGAGATTGTATTCAATGGAAACTGGGAGGCAAACTTGGTGCTCTATCACAGATTTATCAATGATATTTTCATTATATGGAAGGGGGATATAGAAATATTTGAATATTTTTTGGAGGATCTTAAAGATAATAAATTTGGTTTAAATTTCACTCATGAAATTAATAAAAATCATATAAATTTTTTAGATCTAGACATAGATGTAAGAGATGGTGAATTGTATACCTCAACTCACTTTAAAACAGTTGATTCAAACAACTACATTCATAATAACAGCTGCCATCTTAGAAGATGGATAGATAATATACCAAACAACCAATTCACAAGAATAAGGAAAAATTGTTCTAGAATAATCGATTTTGAAACACAAGCAGATCAATTGGAAATTAAATTCAAACAAAGGGGATATGATAATAAATTAATTAATGAAGCTAGGGAACAAGCAAGAAAAAGAGAGAGGTCCGAACTGTTACAGAGAAAACAAAAAATATATAAAACTAAAGACACTTTATGGACACCTTTTGTTACAAATTATAATATTAATCATAAACAAATAAGGAATATTTTTAATAAGCATTGGTATAGCTTGCAAAGGGACCCTATTATGGGGGAACTCCTCTCTGAAATACCTGGGATAGTTTTTAAAAAAGCTAAAAACCTTAAAACTATTTTAGCACCTAATATTCACAGGAAACTTGAAAGTAAATCTAGTGAGGGTAATTTATACAATGAGAAATTAAAAGGGTTCTACCCATGTATAGGGTGTAAAGCTTGTAGTTTCAGTAATACATTAAAATATGTAACATCAAGTTCCACAAATAAAGATTTTGAAATTAGAGATTGCATCAGATGCACTGATAGAAATGTAATCTATCTAGCACAATGTTTCTGCAAGAAACAGTATTTGGGGGAAACCTCCCACCCCCTTAGAGATAGAATAAGGGAGCATCTCCTTAATATTGAACATGGCTTTGAGGGCCATTTATTATCTCGCCATTTTAAAGAATATCATAATCAGGATACTAAAGACTTTAAATACTGGGGCATTAGGAATATAAAAAGAGACCCAAGAGGGGGGATATAAACAAGAAATTATTAAGGGCTGAGGCAGAGCTTTTTTTTTTTATTTAAGAGCTTAGAACCAAGGGGTCTTAATGTAGAGTTATATTTTAATTCTATTATGGAATAAGTTATATATTCACAGGATATTAGTTATCACTTTTCACTTTTCCATACACAGGGTTATTTTCATTTTATATTATTAATAAAATTCACACTTTAGGAATATTAATATATGTATAAAATATTTTAAGTTGAGTTAGACTTCAATTTGATTGGGAATCAGTTATATAACGTTAAATTATTTAGCTAGCACTTTAACATATAAAGGAATTTTTGTTTTAGTTAAAATTCATTTCATGAAGAAATAAGTTTCACATTAATCTATTTTAACTTTATATTCACAATTAGGAATTTAATAATAGTAAAATCTGTATTGTTGGTAATATTTACACCCCTTTATGTATTATTATAGATTTTGTTTAAAAGAATTAAAAAAAAAATGTTTCATAATTCATTTTCATTATACTGTATTATATATCAAATAGATAAGGTTTTTAAAAATAGTTTTTAATATGTATTTTTTAATATATATTTTTGAATATATGTAATAGGCTAATTTGTATACTTAATCAAGGAGAAGTCTATATGACAAATGAGTTGTATCTTTAAAATCAATAAAAAAGGAGGAGAATCAATTAAGGACAACCTGGATACATAGAGGAATATGGGTAAGGAAAAAATCATCTTGAAAAAGGCTGTTTAACTGAAACGCGAAGATGATTAAAGGATGATAAGCTGGGTCGAAAATCAGAGCGCTCTGATATATACCTTCATCTAACGAAGATTACTCCAAAAATCTGCATTGCAAACTACAAAGTATTGCGGTACACAAACTTTTTAATCATAACAGAAAGAATTTACTATTCCCGGTAATCCGCTAAAGCTATTGGCTCACTAAGGTCTTGTGGTATTGACACCTGAACCGGAACAAGCTACCTTGAGGGGAGAGCGGTTGAATCTTGGAAGATATCGTATCTAGACGCCAAGCCAGACTGAGGACAGTAAAACCTTGGAAGGTAAAAAGTCTGAGTGCCGGAGCCCTGGGTAAGCTGTAATATTACATTACACATGCAGAGAAATCATTGAAGGTTTTCGCATTCTGGGAAGGAGTCACGGACTCTAAATATTGAAGTGTACAGTTAAATTTAAAAAGCAATCTTCTTATATCAGCTGAAATTCCTACCTTATTCCTACTATACGGATCAATTTCGCTGGACTATTTCTATAGTTTTTTTAACCTCTTTTTGCTGGACAGTTTGACCTAGTTTTTAAACCTCCTAATCTACGGCTGCGTAGTGTCAGTCAAAACTGTTACCTGCTTTCATTATTTAGCAGTGTCTATCAAATTCACATTAATTTGTATTTGTAACAATTGTTCAGGTACTCATTTACGCTTGCAACATTGGTTTAATCAGTATAACTGAATGTTAAAAAGGTTTTATTTGTGTTTAATGTATAACTTTTACCACCGGTGGTAGCATTTTTTATTCTTATATTTGTTTTAAATAAATATTGTTATTCAACACTCACTTTATGAATTTCAGATAATGTTATACAGTTTTTGATCTCTATAGCTGCTTGTGTTTAGTGCTCCTCATTCTTGTAACTTTTAAAGATCAAATTTGCTTAGAGACCCCCAAAATACATATTCTAAAAATAAAATTGTTTAGTTAAAAAATATATATTTTGGTTTAACTATTATAGCTAAATGATCACCGTGGTAACTCGCATTACCGCAGTGATCACCTAGCTAAGAAATGTTGCATTCCCTTTGACAATACAGACCGATATTATATTTGCAATCCCATGATCACCTGGATAATGGGGTTACAAATTAAAAAATGGTAGAGGAATGCTATTAAAAAAATAATAATAATATTTCTATAATCAGACTTTTAGCGTGCGTGGAAGATGAGCAAAACACTGTCTTTATGTAGGTCTCTCCATCTTTCAAAACTTCTGTATTTTTTTGCAAAAAAGCTTATTTTTTGCAATTACATATTTTCTAGCGACATAATTCCTTTAAAAATATCTATTTATGGGGAGGGCGGAGCCGATTGCCGTCAAGTATGGCGGCAGTTTAACAGAGCTCTGTAGAAAGGCAAGCTGAAGAGCCATAATTAGCCATTAACAGTGGCCAAATGTTGCCTTAAAAGCCGGCCTATCAGCCGTAAATGAATAAGGACTGCACTGAAGGAAAAAACAGCCGGGATCGTAGCACCACAAACTTACCTACAAGAAAGACCCGCCGTCATGGCGGGATAAACACTCCAGGCGCCACATAGTGTATTGAGAGCGCCACATAAAAGTGGACACACTTCCTTAAGAAAAGTGATGACGTAGTCGCCACAGATGGTGGGGGGGGGGAGTGGCACACTGGAGGATACAGGGTGAGTTGTGACAGCACTAGCAAAACGACATGCATATTAAACTGTGCAACAGGCGTGTGGCCTAGATTAAATGTGCAACTGCTGAGGAAATGAGCAGCATGTTTAAAACTGCGCTATCACTCTAATAGAAGGAACAAGTCTCCTTACATGAAGCAGAAATGTACAAGCAGAGCTGAATTGGTAATCACAAGTTGCCTACTAGCTCATAGGTCTTAAATATGAAGCCTGGAGATTAAGGGACATAGTTGAGTAAGGCAACTGTGCAAGATTTCGAGGCGTTATTAGCCAGGGCCTTTGAGAGTGACCATCTTTCAACTCCACAAGGAGAATCAATAGCGAGAGTGAGGGGATCATAGAGGACACTTCCTATCGACATTGAGCTGCTCAATCTGTAAGGATGGTGGGGAGACAGAGAGCTTTTGAATCTGGTATACTGGCAACGCAGACTTCGCAAAGTCTTACTACTTAAGAACTAATATAGAAAAAATCTCATGAAGCGCCTTATGGGTGATAAGTCAAAGGAAACAGTATTATCTTACAACAAATCTATTTAATATTAACAAATAATATATATAGAAAATTTAACATGGATCCATGCTATACACTAATAAATGAAATAAAATAAATTAAAATTTAAAATATAAGAATGTATATGTAGTATATATACAATAAAATATGAATATAAAAACAAACTAGATTGTAACGATCAAAGGTCTGTAGTATATATACAATCCATGAGACATTACATAAGAACTAAGCCTCAACACCACTTCTGCAGAACATTAACAATGGAGGGCCATGAATAAATTGTGGCTCACCTAAATACAAAAGTGTTCTTTTATATACCCATATAGAAGGAGAACCTATCGACATGGAAGCTAGCATACTAGACTCGCTTAAGGCTTTTAATGATCTCCTCAAGGTTCGGACTATTAAAGCTGCGTTCGTCCCAGAGCCACCCTATGCGGCAAACAATGCTTTCTGTATCACATCAGAAAGCATTGATAACTACCAAGAATCTGGCGACTTTCATCCTACTATTAAACTGAAGGACCTAGAGGAGTTGGAGCTCCATACACAGCAGTACCCGCTGACAAGAAGCAACACTGTGCTAGAAGAGGATATTTGCCACAAACCGGTAGTCAACATATGCAGCGAGGAACCTAACTTACCCTACACTTTGCCCATATCCCAAGAGATCTCCCCGCTGAAAATAATGACCACGGAGCTTGTTTCTGCCATGTTCTTGGTGAATACTTAAGCTGGATACTCTCTGATGCAGATGGGGTAATGTGTCGAGCAGGAGTAGGCTAGCCTAGACAACATAGTAGTGGTCGCGGACTGAGAGTTTAGTACTCCAGAAGATGTGAATCCGCAATCACTCTCTTTATATTAGGGAATAAAGAACTTGGAGAATGGCATACACTATAAAGAGATGTAACGGGTGGCAGATATTCACCAACTATACTCTTGCTGTAGCTACCATTTGTCATATAGTCTGGGTTTGATGACAAGCTAAGCTATGGGTATTGTTGCAGTCTATATTAACCGCACTGTACTTTATCACAATTCTAACACTGCTATCTTAACTTCCTGGTCAATACATGATGGTCTATGGGCTTGAGTATATCATGCAGTCACCCTGTAATTACCCTGCTGGGTTGAAAAATACATGTTTATGGCTAAAAATATTCATATGCCCTTGCTTAATATTATTATATTATTAATATACTCTAGCGTCAGATAACTACTGAATTTGTCTGAATATGTTTATATTTAGTGTTACTGAATTTTCTGATTATTAGTACAAAGTATTCTAACCTGTCTTATCTAATTTGTTTTATGTAGACTATCCTCGCCTAAGTTAGACCGGAGTAAACTCCATTGATAAGTGGGTCTAATAGTAACGATGTACCTTCCTCATGTTGTTGTTTATTTGATTTTTAAATTCAGAGTTAGACTGTGACAAACCAATACCTAATATCGGTCACCACCAGGTTTCTTAATGGGTCAATAAGCTATAAGTTTGCCCCTTTGATGTCTATACTCGCAAAGACGAAAGCCATATAACCTTCATGCTAACTTTGGGATATGGGTGTAAAGGTGTTTCATTTATTTAAGGTTGCCCAGTCTGTTTACTGGGTAGACATGATAGTTAGGCTATATGTTTGGGCTATATTGAAATACCTACCTGTGCTAGGCAGAATTGATAGCAATATCTAGATAGATTTTCAGAATCATATTGCATAGCAAATCTGCCGTAACATTACATAAACATAGTTTAATGTAATCTTACATTAAACAGGGTTTACATATGCACACCTTCCTTAGCTTGCAGGAACCTATGGTATATATTGTGGTTTAGACATCATACTTTATACAATATATTTCTATTTTGCACAGTAGGGTGGTGGCTAATGGGCCAGTTTCTTGTCAAGCCTATTTACCTACAATAAGGGACAGTCTGAGTCAGTTCTTGTATGCTAGCAGATCATTTTTGCTGTCTTATATATATGCTCTGGTACTTACAGAGGGTTATATTATCTCATTTACATGTTGCACATTAAAGTTTATGAATCGCAATGTTAACTTATGCCATACTAGTTAATATGGGGCCACTCTACACTAGGGCACCATGTATTGTATCATTATGGTGTGTAAGTCCTTTGCAGACTAGGTTATTGTTATGTTTTTTGCACTTGTTCCCAAATCCCTATAACTCCCCACATGTTGCAAAGTTAATTTTCACAGCTTAAAAAAAAAAATTGGCACCACCACAATATATACAGATATACAGATATAACAAGCAATATATTATTCCTCTCTCCCCTTTTCTTGTTGTTCTATTATTGTTCTATTCCTTTTATTCCCTACGTGATATTTTTTGCTTATATTTTACCCAAGCTGCTTATCTGAAATTATTGTTAATGATGGTTCCCTCATCATTGTGCCTACATTCTCAGAAATAGGGTCCAAAAGTGGCCCACCCATTTTGTCTCCTTCACACAACCCTTACCAATTTTATTCAGTGGTCAGCGGTCCAAGAGTTGCTGCTATATTTCAATATGGGGAAAATATCTATTACGAAGTGTGGATATATAAAAGCATATGCTTCATAATGCCATACTAAAAATGAGTGACTATATACATCTCACTAGTGTACCTCCAGTGAAACCAATAGCTAAGCATGGGCCCAAGAGTGACCTATTTGTGATTGGGAGATGCTTAAAACATTGGGAAAAAAAAATCATATTAGCCTAATCATCATTTGGCTCTGTATATGTGAACAATTTTGTTACTGTTATGTTATGAACATGGTTCTTTTCTCTGTTTATTTTGAGATATGGCTTATGTCAACTGCAATGTAAATGTATTTTAAAACCTCAATAAAAGAAATATAAATATATATATATATATATATATATATATATATATAATCAAGAAAAAGCACTCACTGGACTTTAGACATCAATGTGACATTTCAGGACCTCAAACGTCACTTCTTCTTCTGAAGAAGGAACGTTTGAGGTCCCGAAACATCACATATAAAACTTCACAATGATGTCTAAAGACCAGTGAGTGCTTTTTCTTGATTCTTTGCTGTACACCTTTCAAGAGCACCCTGGCAGCTGCAGGACGGTGGTGAGAGTGCATATAACTATTAATTGCTGCATATATATATATATATATCAATATTAAAAAAATAAATAAGTCTTTCAACTTTACGGGGGTTATGTCTGCAATCAGACAGCTGTAGCCACCTGAGAAATTAAGATACATTAAATAAAGTACACATTTTGGAAAGTACACCCTTTGGCACATCAAATAGGGGGCTACAAGTATATGACTGCTAAAAATAAAATATTTATTATGCAAAACACCATATTCCATAGCAGCCAAAGGGTTAAACAACTTTCCAATTTACTTATATAATCTTACTTGTTTTGTTTTTGGTATCCTTTGTTGAAAGCATAACTAGATAGGTTCAGAAGCAGCAATAAACTATCTGGGATGGTAGTCGGAGGCATATATATATATATATATATATACATACATATATATATATATATATATATATATATATATATATATATATATATATATATATATATACACGAAGTGAGTCAGGTGCACTCTCACAAACAGTTCTTCAAGTGCCAGGGTGCTAGAATAAGAGTAAGATATGGCAAGTAAGATATGGCAAGCAGGAGACAGCACTCACTGGTCTTGATAAACAAGTAAGTTTATTCAGTGACATTTCTGGGAATGCTCCCCTAAGACCAGAGAGTGCTGTCTCCTGCTTCCCATGTGTGTGTATATATATATATATATATATATATATATAATATCCCAAGAGGTAGAAGCACTCACGGTAACAAAATCCTTGTTCAGCCTGCCCGGGGTGCTTAAAAATAACAATACAAGCATCCAAAGAGAAAAGCACTCACCGGGTCTTATTGAGCAAAAAACACTTTTAATCCGTGACGTTTCGGGGTTGCCCCCGTCTTCAGACAACAATTACAGGTACATACAATAACTCACCCTTTATAGCAAGCAAACAAACCCGCTCCCAAGTGCAGTCCCGCCGGTGGCGTACCGGAAGTCAGCAGCCGTGCGCAGAACACTACGTCACCGGTTGCCATATCAACCAGGACGCCTCCCGGCAGAATCCCTGTTACATATTAAAACTTAAACATTAAAAATTAGTTAACTGTGCAAAGATACAGCATTATATACAAGAGGCTAAACGAAAAATGTATGCTGGGAAAAACACTTCTAAAGAATGGGCTCTGACATCCAGGTAATAAATCATAACATAATCGTTAGAAAAACATCCTAATATCCCTAAGTCCCTATACTATAATAGTCAATATACCATATCAATGAAATCCTAGATTAGGTGAGTAACAAACAAATAATTCATAAACGGGGATAAATTATATCCTAACACCGTATCAAGCAAAATAAGCTAAACAAGCAAATCTAAATATACTCCATATCAAGTCTCCAGAAACATAACATTAGAAATAACAAAGTATCATTGTCCATACATTAGAATAAAAATAAAAACAAAAACAAAAACAAAAAATAAATAAAAATAAAATAAATAAATATAAAAATAAAAATAAAAATAAATAAAAAAATAAAATAAAAAATAAAAATAAAATTAAAAATAATAAAAAATAAAAATAAAAATAAAAATGAAAATAAAAAATGTGAGTAAAAGCAAAAAGAAGGGGAGTATCAAGAAAACAAGAATAAGAGAAAGAATAAGAAAGAAGAACCAAGAAACATGCAATTTAATAAAACTAGAAATAGAGGGAGAAGTTTCATAGAAAACAATGCCAATCCAAGTTGACATTCAGGCCCCATGGAGCCATAATGCCCAGATTGAAAATCCATTTAGATTCTCGCTGTAATAATATTCTTCCTCTGTCACCCCCTCTTGTAAGTGGGGGCACATGATCAATGATGATATACTTTAGATCAGCGACTGAGTGTTTCAATAAAGCAAAGTGCCTGGCCACCGGTTGCTCAGAGTCCCCACGATCAATAGCAGTTCTTATGGCTGATCTGTGGTTGGCCATTCTTGTACGGAGGTCGTCCACAGTTTTCCCCACATAGAACAAACTGCATACACAGTGTAACAAGTACACTATGTATTTGGTTGTACATGTGACCCGATGTTTGATACTGTAAGTCCTATTCTTGTAGGGATGTCTAAACACTTTACCAGTTGTTAATCCACTGCATGTTGTGCATCCCAAGCAGCGGTAACAACCAGGTTTAGATTGCAGCCAAGTCTCCTTCATATAACAACCCCTGGGTCAAGACGGATCCCAGGGGTTGTTATATGAAGGAGACTTGGCTGCAATCTAAACCTGGTTGTTACCGCTGCTTGGGATGCACAACATGCAGTGGATTAACAACTGGTAAAGTGTTTAGACATCCCTACAAGAATAGGACTTACAGTATCAAACATCGTGTCACATGTACAACTAAATACATAGTGTACTTGTTACACTGTGTATGCGGTTTGTTCTATGTGGGGAAAACTGTGGACGACCTCCGTACAAGAATGGCCAACCACATATCAGCCATAAGAACTGCTATTGATCGTGGGGCTCTGAGCAACCGGTGGCCAGGCACTTTGCTTTATTGAAACACTCAGTTGCTGATCTAAAGTATATCATCATTGATCATGTGCCCCCACTTACAAGAGGGGGTGACAGAGGAAGAATATTATTACAGCGAGAATCTAAATGGATTTTCAATCTGGGCACTATGGCTCCACGGGGCCTGAATGTCAACTTGGATTGGCATTGTTTTCTATGAAACTTCTCCCTCTATTTCTAGTTTTATTAAATTGCATGTTTCTTGGTTCTTCTTTCTTATTCTTTCTCTTATTCTTGTTTTCTTGATTCTCCCCTTCTTTTTGCTTTTACTCACATTTTTTATTTTCATTTTTATTTTTATTTTTATTTTTTATTATTTTTAATTTTATTTTTATTTTAATTTTATTTTTATATTTATTTTTATTTTTATTTTTATATTTATTTATTTGATTTTTATTTTTATTTATTTTTATTTTTATTTATTTTTATTTTTTGTTTTTGTTTTTATTTTTATTCTGTTTATTTTTTCACATGGTGGTTCTTCTCTTCGTTTTTTAGGTTTCCTTAATTTTTGATTTTCAGGTTGTACTTCTGATCTAAGATGCATGGGCAATGATACTTTGTTATTCCTAATGTTATGTTTCTGGAGACTTAATATGGAGTATATTTAGATTTGCTTGTTTAGCTTATCTTGCTTGATACGGTGTTAGGATATAATTTATCCCCGTTTATGAATTATTTGTTTGTTACTCACCTAATCTAGGATTTCATTGATATGGTATATTGACTATTATAGTATAGGGACTTAGGGATATTAGGATGTTTTTCTAACGATTATGTTATGATTTATTACCTGGATGTCAGAGCCCATTCTTTAGAAGTGTTTTTCCCAGCATACATTTTTCGTTTAGCCTCTTGTATACAATGCTGTATCTTTGCACAGTTCACTAATTTTTAATGTTTAAGTTTTAATATGTAACAGGGATTCTGCCGGGAGGCGTCCTGGTTGATATGGCAACCGGTGACGTAGTGTTCTGCGCACGGCTGCTGACTTCCGGTACGCCACCGGCGGGACCGCACTTGGGAGCGGGTTTGTTTGCTTGCTATAAAGGGTGAGTTATTGTATGTACCTGTAATTGTTGTCTGAAGACGGGGGCAACCCCGAAACGTCACGGATTAAAAGTGTTTTTTGCTCAATAAGACCCGGTGAGTGCTTTTCTCTTTGGATGCTTATATATATATATATATATATATATATATATATATATATCCCATTTAGCATTTTCTCACACAATGTCTTCTGCTAGTCCACAGTAGAGCATTGATGCTCCTTCAATATAAGATACCAAGAGAATGAAGCACATTTGGTAACACTGTTCAACAATGAAAATGCTTCTGACTTGAAACTACTTCTAATTGATTTCAGCATGTGAAAAACTAATATGACATTTAAATCTCTCAGTTCTCGGTTCCAAGATATAGCCCAAGGGTAATTTCTTAAAAGCAACGTGATACATGAGTATTTAAAAGGTTTTGAATGACCTTGAATTTGAAAACTCTATGAAATGCAATAGAAGCCAATTTGCACTGGCTCTTATAAAGGATTGGAAAATGTCACTTATTCTATGCACCTTCACTTGTTGTATACCCAAAGATGCTCAAGTAGCAGAAATGGATAGTACAGTTTATTTGTTGTGTGGCACCTATACCTTAAAGGGACATAAAACCCAAAATGTTTCTTTTATGAATCAGATAGCATATGCAATTTTAAACAACTTTCCAAAGTACTTCAATTATATAATTTATTTTGCCATTGGTATCCTTTGTTGAAAATCATCCATGGTTAGGCTCAGAAGCAGTAATGCACTACTTGGAGCTACTTGCTAGTTGCTGATTGGTGGCCTCTTGTCACTGGGTCACTAATGTTAATTGTTAGTGCATTGTTGCTCATTCAACAAAAGATACCAAGATAATGAAGCAAATCTTATAATAGAAGTACATTGGAACTTTGTTTAAATGTGCATGATTTATAAGAATAATGAAATAAATATTTTGGGTTTCATGTCACTTTAAGTGCCCGGCTACTGAGGTAATTTTGAGGTAAAATATCTTCCTTTTCACACAGAGTTGTTCATGTGATATCTTTTAGCTTTTTACAGATATGCTGCATCGTTTTCAAGTGATTCAACATTTGAGTAACTAAAGTTAACCATATAAAAAGAAAGGATGTTTTCCCCTTTTCTAATCATACAAAATATATTCAGGTCCATATTTTATCAAAGACACCGATAAAGAAGATGGAAGTGATGAAGAACTTTCACTTTTGCTCACTCAGTAGTGATCCACAAACTCCTGTTCCAGCAACCATCTGAATGAAATTATGTTTCTAATCTGGAAAATCAATATGATGCAGACATCCCAACTCTCCCTGAAGTTCAGGGAGTCTCCCTGATTGTAATAGCGCCTCCCTGATGCCAGAAAATCGAATGCAATCTCCCTGAAACTCCAAGTACCATGATCCAATGTGGCCCAAATACGTAAAAGTGCTTCTTTAAGGAATGCCTTTAGTTGCTGGGATGTTATAGAATCCTCAAAGCATGCATCAGTAACCAAAAAGCCCCCCCCCCCTCCCAATTTTAATGAAATAAAACACAAATAACACCTCATTTACTGCACGTAATTAAACTTTGTATTCTAAAATATTTAAGCATTAGATTACTGGAAAATGTTTGTTGTATGTGGTTGTGCAATAAAGCTACTTTTTTTAATGTGACTTTAGTGGGAAGCTACTTTAATGATAAGTCCCTATCTAATTTATGGTTTCAAGGTGTCCAATATATAACTGGGGGGGGGGGGGCGGCACAGTCGCGGGTGAAGCCACCTCCCTGAAATGAGTTTTTGCAGGTTGGGATGTCTGATGATGGGACAAAAAAAGTGGCATGGAAAAAAATTCATAATATAAAATCCATATCACAGCATACACTAAAATGACAATGTATATTTGGACAATACAGAAGTTTTACAGAATTTTCAGCAAACTGAGAAGCTTTCAGAATGCATTTGCTAATGCAAGTTTTCTCAATCATAACTGGTTATTACTGCTTGTCAGTTTGGTTAAATGGTTTGTGATAATTGTATTTTTACCATTTTGGCCTATGCTACTGATTTGAATACTTGCCCTTAGTCCTTCATGTGGGGAGATTGTTTATAGTATTTACAATCACAACAAAAATATACCTTTAATTTTTTATCAAAAAGGTAATATGCTACCCATCATGTTACTGTGTAATTATTTAACTACAGTTGTGAAAAGTCCACCATAAATAAATATAATTAGAAAAGAAATATGAAGTAATTTGAGTCCATTGTTATAGACCAATGCATTTCTAAATACATGTAACACATAAGACAAGGGTTGGCACATTTTCTGAAAAAAAAAAAAAATACCGGTCATGCTCATTAGCCTTAGCCTATATTTGCATAAATAATTATTCAGCATACATTAGAAACTAAAGCTGCTAGGACTGATTTTAAATGATCATTAATTTATAATTAGTTTCTAACACACTTAGAAAAAATTTCAACACAATAGCATCTTTATTAATATATTTAATCTTTATTTCCAACCTTAAAAATACAGCCCATGGCTCAGATTACAAGTGGCGCATGGCTCAGATTCAGATTACAAGTGGCACACCAATGCTTGAATATAGCACTACTACTAGTGCAAATTGATATTACAAGTCTAGGGTAAAACAGAATAATCAGAGAAGGCTTATGGCGGCCGACATCGCTCTAGCGCAACCATTAATTTCAATGGATATTGTGTCCTTGTGCTAAATATCCCTGATATCATGGGCTGCGATAGAGCAAAAGTGTAATGGTTAAAAAAGTGTCATAAAACACATGTAAATCATATAAAATAAAGTATAATATATATATGTATGTATATATATATATATATATATATATATATATATATATATAAGAACACGTGAGAGCTGCACTAATCCAGGCCACGCTAACAGGAGGTTTAGTGTGGCAGATCTTTCGCTAAAGAACGCAGATTCTGTGAAGATGGGTTGGGATTAGCACAGCTTTCCAGCAAGCTATAGGTAAATATTTAATCCTTTAAATCTATTTTAAAAGAATAAGGCCTAGATTTGGAGTTCGGCGGTAAAAGGGCTGTTAACGCTCCGCGGGCTTTTTTCTGGCCGCACCATAAAATTAACTCTGGTATCGAGAGTTCAAACAAATGCTGCGTTAGGCTCCAAAAAAGGAGCGTAGAGCATTTTTACCGCAAATGCAACTCTCGATACCAGAGTTGCTTACGGACGCGGCCGGCCTCAAAAACGTGCTCGTGCACGATTCTCCCATAGGAAACAATGGGGCTGTTTGAGCTGAAAAAAAACCTAACACCTGCAAAAAAGCAGCGTTCAGCTCCTAACGCAGCCCCATTGTTTCCTATGGGGAAACACTTCCTACGTCTGCACCTAACACTCTAACATGTACCCCGAGTCTAAACACCCCTAACCTTACACTTATTAACCCCTAATCTGCCACCCCCGCTATCGCTGACCCCTGCATATTTTTTTTAACCCCTAATCTGCCGCTCCGTAAACCGCCGCAACCTACGTTCTCCCTATGTACCCCTAATCTGCTGCCCTAACATCGCCGACCCCTATATTATATTTATTAACCCCTAATCTGCCCCCCTCAACGTCGTCGACACCTGCCTACACTTATTAACCCCTAATCTGCCGAGCGGACCTGAGCGCTACTATAATAAAGTTATTAACCCCTAATCCGCCTCACTAACCCTATCATAAATAGTATTAACCCCTAATCTGCCCTCCCTAACATCGCCGACACCTACCTTCAATTATTAACCCTTAATCTTCCGAGCGGAGCTCACCGCTATTCTAATAAATTGATTAACCCCTAAAGCTAAGTCTAACCCTAACACTAACACCCCCCTAAGTTAAATATAATTTACATCTAACGAAATAAATTAACTCTTATTAAATAAATTATTCCTATTTAAAGCTAAATACTTACCTGTAAAATAAATCCTAATATAGCTACAATATAAATTATAATTATATTATAGCTATTTTAGGATTAATATTTATTTTACAGGCAACTTTGTAATTATTTTAACCAGGTACAATAAATATTAAATAGTTAAGAACTATTTAATAGTTACCTAGTTAAAATAATAAAAAATGTACCTGTAAAATAAATCCTAACCTAAGATATAATTAAACTTAACACTACCCTATCAATAAAATAATTAAATAAACTACCTACAATTACCTACAATTAACCTAACACTACACTATCAATAAATAAATTAAACACAATTGCTACAAATAAATACAATTAAATAAACTATCTAAAGTACAAAAAATAAAAAAGAACTAAGTTACAAAAAATAAAAAAATATTTACAAACATAAGAAAAATATTACAACAATTTTAAACTAATTACACCTACTCTAAGCCCCCTAATAAAATAACAAAGCCCCCCAAAATAAAAAATTCCCTACCCTATTCTAAATTAAAAAAGTTACAAGCTCTTTTACCTTACCAGCCCTGAACAGGGCCCTTTGCAGGGCATGCCCCAAGAATTTCAGCTCTTTTGCCTGTAAAAGAATAAATACAATACCCCCCCCAACATTACAACCCACCACCCACATACCCCTAATCTAACCCAAACCCCCCTTAAATAAACCTAACACTAAGCCCCTGAAGATCTTCCTACCTTGTCTTCACCATCCAGGTATCACCGATCCGTCCTGGCTCCAACATCTTCATCCAACCCAAGCGGGGGTTGGCGATCCATAATCCGGTGCTCCAAAGTCTTCCTCCTATCCGGCAAGAAGAGGACATCCGGACCGGCAAACATCTTCTCCAAGCGGCATCTTCGATCTTCTTCCATCCGGAGCGAAGCGGCAGGATCCTGAAGACCTCCAGCGCGGAACATCCATCCGGACCGACGACTGAACGACGAATGACTGTTCCTTTAAGGGACGTCATCCAAGATGGCGTCCCTCGAATTCCGATTGGCTGATAGGATTCTATCAGCCAATCGGAATTAAGGTAGGAATTTTCTGATTGGCTGATGGAATCAGCCAATCAGAATCTAGTTCAATCCGATTGGCCGATCCAATCAGCCAATCAGATTGAGCTCGCATTCTATTGGCTGATCGGAACAGCCAATAGAATGCGAGCTCAATCTGATTGGCTGATTGGATCGGCCAATCGGATTGAACTAGATTCTGATTGGCTGATTCCATCAGCCAATCAGAAAATTCCTACCTTAATTCCGATTGGCTGATAGAATCCTATCAGCCAATCGGAATTCGAGGGACACCATCTTGGATGACGTCCCTTAAAGGAACAGTCATTCGTCGTTCAGTCGTCGGTCCGGATGGATGTTCCGCGCTTGAGGTCTTCAGGATCCTGCCGCTTCGCTCCGGATGGAAGAAGATCGAAGATGCCGCTTGGAGAAGATGTTTGCCGGTCCGGATGTCCTCTTCTTGCCGGATAGGAGGAAGACTTTGGAGCACCGGATTATGGATCGCCAACCCCCGCTTGGGTTGGATGAAGATGTTGGAGCCAGGACGGATCGGTGATACCTGGATGGTGAAGACAAGGTAGGAAGATCTTCAGGGGCTTAGTGTTAGGTTTATTTAAGGGGGGTTTGGGTTAGATTAGGGGTATGTGGGTGGTGGGTTGTAATGTTGGGGGGGGGGTATTGTATTTATTCTTTTACAGGCAAAAGAGCTGAAATTCTTGGGGCATGCCCCGCAAAGGGCCCTGTTCAGGGCTGGTAAGGTAAAAGAGCTTGTAACTTTTTTAATTTAGAATAGGGTAGGGAATTTTTTATTTTGGGGGGCTTTGTTATTTTATTAGGGGGCTTAGAGTAGGTGTAATTAGTTTAAAATTGTTGTAATATTTTTCTTATGTTTGTAAATATTTTTTTATTTTTTGTAACTTAGTTCTTTTTTATTTTTTGTACTTTAGATAGTTTATTTAATTGTATTTATTTGTAGCAATTGTGTTTAATTTATTTATTGATAGTGTAGTGTTAGGTTAATTGTAGGTAATTGTAGGTAGTTTATTTAATTAATTTATTGATAGTGTAGTGTTAGGTTTAATTATATCTTAGGTTAGGATTTATTTTACAGGTAAATTTGTTATTATTTTAACTAGGTAACTATTAAATAGTTCTTAACTATTTAATAGTTATTGTACCTGGTTAAAATAATTACAAAGTTGCCTGTAAAATAAATATTAATCCTAAAATAGCTATAATATAATTATAATTTATATTGTAGCTATATTAGGATTTATTTTACAGGTAAGTATTTAGCTTTAAATAGGAATAATTTATTTAATAAGAGTTAATTTATTTCGTTAGATGTAAATTATATTTAACTTAGGGGGGTGTTAGTGTTAGGGTTAGACTTAGCTTTAGGGGTTAATATATTTATTAGAATAGCGGTGAGGTCCGCTCGGCAGATTAGGGGTTAATAATTGAAGGTAGCTGTCGGCGATGTTAGGGAGGGCAGATTAGGGGTTAATACTATTTATGATAGGGTTAGTGAGGCGGGTTAGGGGTTAATAACTTTATTATAGTAGCGCTCAGGTCCGCTCGGCAGATTAGGGGTTAATAAGTGTAGGCAGGTGTCGGCGACGTTGAGGGGGGCAGATTAGGGGTTAATAAATATAATATAGGGGTCGGCGGTGTTAGGGGTAGCAGATTAGGGGTACATAGGGATAACGTAGGTGGCGGTGCTTTGCGGTCGGAAGATTAGGGTTAATTATTTTAAGTAGCTGGCGGCGACGTTGTGGGGGGCAGGTTAGGGGTTAATAAATGTAATACAGGGGTCGGCGGGGTTAGGGGCAGCAGATTAGGGGTACATAAGTATAACGTAGGTGGCGGTCGGCAGATTAGGGGTTAAAAATTTTAATCGAGTGGCGGCGATGTGGGGGGAGCTCGGTTTAGGGGTACATAGGTAGTTTATGGGTGTTAGTGTACTTTAGGGTACAGTAGTTAAGAGCTTTATAAACCGGCGTTAGCCAGAAAGCTCTTAACTCCTGCTATTTTCAGGCGGCTGGAATCTTGTCGTTAGAGCTCTAACGCTCACTTCAGAAACGACTCTAAATACCAGCATTAGAAAGATCCCATTGAAAATATAGGCTACGCAAATGGCGTAGGGGGATCTGCGGTATGGAAAAGTCGCGGCTGAAAAGTGAGCGTTAGACCCTTTAATCACTGACTCCAAATACCGGCGGTAGCCTAAAACCAGCGTTAGGAGCCTCTAACGCTGGTTTTGACGGCTACCGCCGAACTCCAAATCTAGGCCTAAATGAATACTGACAAATTTCATCAGTATTTATTAGTTTTCTTGAAATGAGTGCATTCATTCAGATACGAAACGAATATCGAATGTTTTTGTGACAAATATTTATCTTGATTTTATTTCTAGAAAAAAATATACATTTGTATTAAATGTAAATAAAGAAGTTATATCTACAAATATTTATAGAAGATATTAGGAAGTGTTTGTAGGTTATTGATGATAAAATAATTTAGTTTTGGAAGATCATGCAGACCATCTGTGCACTGTTTGCATTTTGTAGGCGATTAAAACAGGCAAGTTGCCCATCTTCAAACTCTAAATTAGATTTTTACAGTTTCAAATACATTAAATATTAGTTTAAACTTTTTTTTTCAGATGTGATAAAATTTATTTCAGAAAACAAGCAAAAAAAATAAAAAATAATAACAATGAGATTTTTGTTAAATATATCATATACGTTACATTTTTCAACCTTTGTAGAAACGTGGCTTGAGAAGTTTTTGCAAATTTGAGAGACTGCATTTCTAATGACTAAATAAAAATAACTACCATAAAACAGCTAGGTTGTTGAATACTTACAAATCAATTATTTCAAACTAGTCTTAAAACCTGTGTACACGGGCCAAAATGTGGAAGATTTTTTTTCCTGCAGCTATCCCACCCGCTCCCGCCCCACTTCAGATCATTTTCTGCTTCAGTACCTCTGCAAGACTATTTCTGCACTGCCCCACTCGTGGGGCATGTAGAAAAAGGGCAATCTTGCTACTGTTAGCGAGATCGCCGCAGAGAGGGGCTTAACAACCAGTCTCTACTGCGCATCGGCGCTGGTTGTTAAGGGGGTTAAGGCCAGGTGTATTTGTCTCACGCAGTCTCTACTTCACATGACTGCATCGGGCAAGCATACATGGCCTTTTATAATATAGAATGCAGTGTAAAGTAGCTCAACGCAAACAGCCTTTCAAAACTTCTACAGTAACAATTTGAAGATACATTGTGTATAACATTTCTCTATCACGTATTATGAACTTTATTGCAAATGTTCACAAAAAGCTGTATTTAATTGCTTAACATCCACATTGTACCTCGTATGTTTTTTTGATTTTTTGTTATAATAGCGTGGATATTACAGGATTAAGAACCAAAACGTTTTCACATTTCATATTCATTTAATATTATTTCAGTTTACATATATAGTAAAATATATTAACATGAATGTTAATTTGAGAAGGGCAAAGACCAAGAAACCAGCCAACCTTCTGTGAGTCATAAATGGTATTAGAGAAGCAGGATTCTCAAGTGAGGCCTTAGTAAATATATAAAACTCTAAAAATAATATGTTAAAGGGATAACCTAGTCAAAATTAAACTTTCGTGATTTTGATAGAGCTTGACATTTTAAGCAATTTTCTTATTTATTCCTATTATCAATTTTTCTTCGTTCTCTTGGTATCTTTATTTGAAAAAGCAAGAATGTAAGCTTAGGAGCCAGCCCATATTTGGTTCAGCACCTGGGTAGCCCTTGTTGATTGGTATCTAAATGTAGCCACCAATTAGCAAGTGCTACCCAGGATACTGAACCAAAAATGGGCCGGCTCATAAGCTTGCATTCAAGCTTTTTAAAAAAAAGATACCAAAAGAACGAAGAAAAATGATAATAGGAGTAAATTATAAAGTTGCTTAAAATTGCATGCTCTATCTGAATCATGAAAGTTTAATCAAAACCCCGGGAGGACATGATTCAATATAACGAATTATGTCAGCCCTGCATCGCTGTCAGCATTTAACATTGCACAATCAGTTCTGGTAAACTGCTTTGAAATGTCACCCCCTGCAGATTCGCAGCCAATCAGCCGCTAGCAGGGAGTGTCAATCAACCCGATCATATATGATTGCTGTTCGCAGCCTCCGAGTAGGCAGACGCGTTAAGGAGCAGCGGTCTTAAGATTGCTGCTTCTCAACTCCTGTTACCGGCGTGGAAACAGGAGTATACGGCCCCATTCAGGCCATGAAAAACCGGCCCCTATGCCTTTAAAGGGACATTAAAATGAATAGTATACTGGGGCTAACATTTTTTACAAAGATCAATGATAATGGAATGGAATGTTTATCTGTCATCACACAAAGAAAATAACCTTGGAATAAATTAAATTATATATGCTTGTTAGTTTTACTAACTTTGTTTATGGCAGATAAGAAAATATATTAAAATCATTTCTCTATTTAGATTAAGCTTAGCAAAATGTCACACACATTTTTTTCTATTTTATTACAGAAGCATTTTAGCCTAGTAGTACTATGTTTCAAATGATACACAAGAACGAACACTTGATTAATTATATCACCAAAGTGCTTAATAGAACAAGGTTGTTGGCTCACTCTTCACTAGTTCTTATGTTCTTCTCCCATTCTATTTATTTTGCAGTTAATGCAATATAAATCGACTTGTATGTTTGCATTTTATCAACTTGTTCACTAAAATATGCTGTCCTATATTTACTTGTACAGTATTTCCTCTTTTTTAAGTTAAATGTTCCGAAATTGAGAATCAATATTAAAAACTGGGTTTAGCAAATTGTTTTGAATTTTAAATGTTTCTTATACATTTTATGGGACATATCCGTAGTCCTTGAGATGTGATGTTTTGCCAAATATTCTGGCACATGCTGCATATTATTCATCTTATTTTTAAGGCAAAAAATTCTTTCAATATAATGATTAATGAAAAAAGATGATATTTGGAACCAGTTAGGGTCTCATCACCTGGCACCCATATTTTTTATTTAACGTAGATTTATAGACTAGAAGTGGAAAGGTTTCTGAAACATTTCCTGACAAATATATATCATAAATGCACTTCTGTATAATGCATTTGTCTATGCCTAAAAACTACAACCAGTGCAGATGTTTATTAAAAAAAATACCTATGTCTATTAACAAATACATTTAAAAGTTAATATTTATATGTTGTACTTTTGTTCAAACATATTTGAAAAATGGTATTTAACAATAAATTAATACTTAGACATGTGCACGGGTGAAACATTTGTTTTGTCCAAAAGATTTGTTTGTATCTTTCCAAAGGTTTGGTTTGGCTGAATTTTGTCCATGCTGGCATGTATTTCAAATGAATATTTGATTTAGATTTGTTACCATTGTTTCCAATAGGAACAGTAAATATAGACAACTAATATTTACAAAAATCTTATACTATTGGATTTGAACAACAAAAACCTATATTTCAATGTTAACAGAACATACAACTTGTGAAGGAATTTGAGTCAATGGCAAACTCACAGTGGCACAGAAGTCATACAACTGCATGCTCCAATAGCTCTAGTCAAAGTGATTAAAATGTCTAAACTTTCTCTAGTCTCCCACCACCCTATGCTTATAACTAAAATCCAACATTTAGTGACTTACTGGCTGTCCCTAACATAGGTTATTGTAATACTACAGCAGGTCTAGACAGAGGATGATTGACACATGAATGTTCAGACCTCCTGTACATCATTACAAACAAACTAGATTACGAGTTTTGCGTTATGAGTAAAAAAGCAGCGTTAAGGCTCATTACGCTGCTTTTTTACTACAGCTGCTATTACGAGTCTTGTAGGTACAGCTGTACTGCATACTTTTTTGGCCGTACCACAAACTAACTTACACAATTTTCCTAAAAAGTGAGCGGTACAGCCTATCCTGCAAGATTTGTAACACATTCTAAAGTCAGTAGTTATGAGTTTTACACTACAGAGCCGTAGCATAAAACTCATAACTAAAGTGCTAAAAAGTAAACTAACACCCATAAACTACCTATTAACCCCTAAACCGAGGCCCTCCCGCATCGCAAACACTAAAATACAATTATTAACCCCTAATCTGCTGCTCCCGACATCGCCACCACTATAATAAACATATTAACTCCTAAGCCGCCGCACCCCCGTATCGCAAACACTAGTTACATATTATTAACCCCTAATCTGCTGCCCCTAACATCGCTGCCACCTACCTACATTTATTAACCCCTAATCTGCTGCCCCAATGTCGCTGCAACTATATTAAATGTATTAACCCCTAAACCTAAGTCTAACCCTAGCCCTAACACCCCCTAACTTAATTATAATTAAAATAAATTTAAATAAAATTCCTATCATTAACTAAATAATTCCTATTTAAAACTAAATATTTACCTATAAAATAAACCCTAAGATAGCTACAATATAACTAATAGTTACATTGTATCTAGCTTAGGGTTTATTTTTATTTTACAGGCAAGTTTGTATTTATTTTAACTAGGTAGAACAGTTACTAAATAGTTATTTACTATTTACTAACTACCTAGCTAAAATAAATACCAATTTACCTGTAAAATGAAACATAACCTTGGTTACACTAACACCTAACCTTACAGTACAATTAAATAAATTACCTAAATTAAATAAAATTAACAAAATAAAATACAAATACCTAAATTACAACCCCCCCCCCCACTAAATTACAAAAAATAAAAAAATCCCCCCCAAAATAAAAAAAACCCTAGCCTAAACTAAACTACCAATAGCCCTCAAAAGGGCCTTTTGCGGGTTATTGCCCCACAGAAATCAGCTCTTTTACCTGTAAAAAAAATACGAACAACCCCCCAACAGCATCCTCTTCTGACGATGACTGCCCAACTAATGAAGGTTCCTTTAAGTGACGTCATCCAAGATGGCATCCCTTAGATTCCAATTGGCTGATAGAATTATATCAGCCAATCGGAATTAAGGTTGAAAAAATTTAGCTTGCATTCTATTGGCTGTTCCAATATAATGCAAGCTCAATCCTATTGGCTGATTGGATCAGCCAATAGGATTTTTCAACCTTAATTCTGATTGGCTGATAGAATTCTATCAGCCAATCGGAATCTAAGGAACGCCATCTTGGATGACATCACTTAAAGGAACCTACATTCATCGGGTTGGTGTCATCAGAAGAGGATGCTCCGTGCCGGATGTCTTGAAGATGGACCTGCTCCTCGCTGGATGGATGAAGATAGAAGATGCCGTCTGGATGAAGACTTCTGCCCGTCTGGAGGACCACTTCTCCCTGCTTGGATGAAGAGTTCTCCCGGCTTCGTTGAGGACTTCACCCGACTTTGTTGAGGATGGATGTCGGCTCTTCAAAACTGTAAGTGGATCTTCAGGGGTTAGTGTTTGTTTTTTTAAGGGTTTATTGGGTGGGTTTTATTTTTAGGTTAGGGTTTGGGCAGCAGTAAAGCTAAATGTATTTTTAAGGGCAATGCCCATCCAAATGCCCTTTTCAGGGCAATGGGGAGCTTAGATTTTTTTAGTTAGGTTTTAATTTGGGGGGTTTGGTTGTGTGGGTGGTGAGTTTTACTGTTGGGTGGGTTGTTTGTATTTTTTTTTTACAGTCAAAAGAGCTGATTTCTTTGGGGCAATTTTTTTATTTTGATAGGGCTATTAGATTAGGTGTAATTAGTTTAAATATCTTGTAATTTGTTTTTTATTTTTTGTAATTTAGTGTTTGCTTTTTTTATAATTTAGGTAATTGTATTTAATTTTGTTAATTGTATTTATTTCAGGTAATTTATTCAATTGTACTGTAAGGTTAGGTGTTCGTGTAAATAAGGTTAGGTTTTATTTTACAGGTAAATTTATATTTATTTTAGCTAGGTAATTAGTAAATAGTTAATAACTATTTAGTAACTATTCTACCTAGTTAAAATAAACACAAACTTGCCTGTAAAATAAAAATAGCTACAATGCAACTTTTAGTTATATTGTAGCTAGCTTAGGGTTTATTTTATAGGTAAGTATTTAGTTTTAAATAGGAATTATTTAGTTAATGATAGGAATTTTTATTTAGATTTATTTTAATTATATTTAAGTTAGGTGGTGTTAGGGTTAGGGTTAGACTTAGGTTTAGGGGTTAATAAATGTAATATAGTGGCGGCAACGTTGGGGCGGCAGAATAAGGGTTAATAAATGTAGGTAGGTGGCGATGTTAAGGATTAATAATATTTAACTAGTGTTTGCAAGGCAGGAGTGCGGTGATTTAGGGGTTAATATGTTTATTATAGTGGCGGTGACGTTGGGGACGACAGATTAGGGGTTAATAAGTGTGGGTAGGTTGCAGTGACATTGGGACGGGAGATTAGGGGTTAAAAAATATAATGTAGGTGTCAGCGATGTTGGGGGCAGCAGATTAGGGGTTAATATATATAATGTGGGTGTCGGCGATGTCGGGCGGCAGATTAGGGGTTAATAAGTGTAAGATTAGGGGTGTTTAGACTCGGGGTTCATGTTAGGGTGTTAGGTGTAAACATAAATTTCGTTTCCCCTAGGAATCAATATGGCTTTACGCTTCTTTATTGCAGGTTTTAGGCTTTTTTCAGCATATTCCTCTCCGCATTCAGCGAGGTCTGTTGGACCTGATCCACACTGTCGGATCAGGTCCGATAGACCTTTGTTAAATAGGCCCCTAACCCTGGTCCCCAAACAAATTCCATTCCTAGCCTTCCAGTTAAAAAAAGGCCTCTACTTTGTGCACTGTAATATCCGCAGCTGACTACCAAAAATCGATTCACTGCAAGCATGGTGTTAAAATTTACAAGCCCAAAATCATTGTGATCTCTAAATTGTGGCTAACCGCAAAAATACCTGACTCTGCCATTGCAATACATGGGTATTCATACCATAGAAATGACAGAGCAAAAAGAGGAGGGGGCATTGTAATTTATGTTGAAAAGTCCGTAAAGTAACCCCCTTACAAAAATTAAGCTCTCCTGCCACCTTTGATTTCCTTTCTGGCACAATTGAGATCCCGTGCAGTAAATCAATCATTGTTGCAGAAATCTACCACCCACCTAGCTCCCCTGTGCATTCCCTTTCTGACATAGCACATCACCTTAGTGAAACCATAGCTCAAAACCCAAATAGTAAAATTTTTGGTCTTTGGAGAATTAAATATTGATTGGCTGAATCCTAAAAACAATAGTTCTTGCTCGCCGTTTAAGACTTTGCAGCTAATGCAATTAATCTCCTCCCCAAATCGCATAAACATTAAAAGCTATAACTACACCCTATTCGATTGGATTCTTTCCACTTCTCTTGACCGAATCCAGGAAGCAGGTGTTTTCCCTAATAGTTTCAGTGACCACTGAAGTGTACTGCATACACAATATAAAGGCTACTAAATCTTCTTCCAAGGTTAAAATCACCAGGTCCTTCAAAAAAAATTAATCTCCAATCATTTCTAAGTGATCAAGAACCTCCCCTGGCACCGATTAACCCTAATCCCAGATATAGACTCTGCAGTTGAATTCTTTCAGTCCGAACTCCTACAAGTTTGGAATGTGCATGCCCCGTTGCGTAAGGTGGGAGTAAGAGGAGCACATATGAATTGGATCACAGCTGACCTCATTCAAATGTGCCAGTTTCGGGATTCATTGTGGTCAAAGTTCGAGCATACTGGCTCTATGAACAATCACTGTGTATATAGACAATGGCAAAATATATGCACTAAACAAACAAAATTGGCCAAAGCCCAATATTTCTGTGAAAATCTGAACACTAACATATCAAACCCTAGAAAGTTTTGAAAAGTCATAAATAATTTGCACACTCCCCCAATCCACTACCAACCCTCCACTGTCAAAGTGGACAACCACACCCTGCAATTTCCCTTAGAAGTAGCAAATGCCTTTAAAAATAATTTTGTCAGATGCTCCACCACTCTGATTGTCAAACTAATAAATGATACACATCCTGAAACAAACTATAAATGTGGATCAGGCCCCACTAAATCTGCAAAGACCCAATATAGAGAAGTTCAGTTTTAGACCTGTACCCATCTATGTCATTAAGAAACAGCTTAATAATCTAAAAATGAAAAACCTGTCTGGACCTGATCAAATCCCAGCAATGCTGTTGAAGCTCAGTGCGCCAGCAATTGCTAAACCTGTCACAGTCCTAATTAACGAATCCTTGGTGTCTGGATACATACCCAAACTTTGGAAGACTGCAAGAGTAGTGCCTATCCATAATAGCAGTGAGATAACCTTGGTTACTAACTATCACCCAATATCATTGCTCCCAGTATTGTCAAAAATCTTAGAAAAATGTGCCCATACACAACTATGTGAGTATTACCAGCAATCTAACTATCTGACCCCTAATCAATCATTTTTTCACCCAAATCACTTCACTACAACTGCCCTCCTAAAAGTTTGCAACAACATCCAAACTGGCATGGAACAAGGAGACCTAACTGGAGCAATTTTCCTTGATTTTGCAAAGGCCTTTTGACACAGTAGACCAAGACATACTACTGCTCAAACTAAAAAACTCAGGTATTGGCGATTGTCCGCTAAACTGGTTTTGATCATATGTATCGGATCGATCACAATATGTGACTCCCTCCCTCTCCAGTCACATGTGGTGTGGTGTTCCCCAAGGTTGCATTCTCGGCCCCCTACTATTCACAGTATTTATAAATTATCTGTCAAATGTCTGCAAATCCTCAACTGTATACATGTAAGCAGATGACACAGTAGTCTATGCAAGCAAATCCGATCTACCGCAGCTTGAGGCAGTGCTCCAAGACCAGTTCATAGAGGTAGAAAAGTGGATCTCAAAAAACAAACTTTTCCTAGACACTGACACAACTGTCAAAATGATCTTTAGAACGGTACCTAAATAACACAAACTACAAAATTCCCATATATGCGTTAAAACAAAATCAAATTGCTAAAGGAAAAGAATGTACAGCAAATGCTGATGCCAATCAATGATTATGGGGATGTAGTATATGCACCTGCACCGCAAACTCACGTTAATAAACTTAATACATTGTATAACTCGTTCTGCCGCTTTGTGCTACAATGTAACTACAGGACCCACCATTGTGACATGCTAAAAGAACTAAACTGGCTGTCGCTGAAATCCAGACGCACCCTCCATCTTTCCAGCCTTGTCTTTGAGAGCTTTTCTGGGAAGCTCCCACCCTGCCTGAGCAGAATGCTCTCCCAGGCTGTTCCCACCTCTGATCCAGTAACAGCACATTATTTAGTTTACCTCATTACAAAAAGAAAGCAGCTCGATCCTCCTTTTCCTATAGTGCACCACAATTATAGAACGACCTCCCACACACTTTCAAACCTTCCCTACACCTAAAATCCTTTAAGAGATCCCTCTCTACATATCTCAAAACAGAATGCACCTGTCATGGTTGATTATATATTTCCTACCTGTTCTATGTTAAATTTTGCATATATTATGTATTAATATTGTTATTGTATTTTATTGTACCCTATTGTATCAATGCAATGTTTTGTGGACCCAGGACATACTTGAAAATGAGAGAAATCTCAATGTATCCTTCCTGGTAAAATATTTTATAAATAAATAAACTTGATGAATCAGCAAAATTCTGATGAATTTGCATTCGTCAAAAGCCTAAATGCACATCTTTATTAATAATATCTTTACTCCAAACTATATTGTACAACCACAATACCTCATTCATTCATACATTTTAAGTCAATTTATCTCTTTCTACCATCTTCTAAATCAAAATAATTCTCATTAGTTTTAGTATTATATTTGTTAAAATGAAAAAAAAAAAGTCATAAAGGAACAAAATACCTCATATTCTCATGCAGCTATACTTCTGTACAAACTTTTATGTAAAGTAAGACTGTATTCAAAAATAGAAATCTTAATAGTTTATTTTCACCAGTTAACAAAATGTAAAGTGAGTGAACAGAAGAAGAATCTAAATCAAATTAATATTTGATTTGACCACCCTTTGCCTTCAAAACAGCATCAATTTGTCTAGGTAGGCATACAACATTTTTATGGAACTTGGCAGATATGTTTTTCTAAATATCTTGAAGTACCACAGTTCTTCTGTGAATTTAGACATCTGTTGCCAATGTAATCCTGAACAGGCTTAATGATGTTGGGGCCAGAACACTTCCAGAACACATTGCTTTTTTTAACTCTGAAGATAGTCCTTACTGCCTTTGACTCTAGGTTTAGGGTCGTTGTCATGCTGCAGTATAAATGTGGGGCCAATCAGATGCTTCCCTGATGTTATTGCATTATGGATAAGTATCTGCCTGTACATCTCAGCATTGAGGATATCATTAAAAGGGACACTGATCCCAATTTTTTTCTTTCGTGGTTCAGATAGAGCATGCAATTTTAAGCAACTTTACCATTTTCTCCTATTATCAATTTTCCTTTGTTCTCTTGCTATCTTTATTTGAAAAAGAAGGCATCTAAGCTTTTTTATTATTTCAGTACTCTGAACAGCACTTTTTATTGGTGGATGAATTTATTCACCAATGAGCAAGAACAACCCAGGTTGTTCACCAAAAATGGGCCGGCATCTAAACTTACATTCTTGCATTTCAAATAAATATACCAAGAGAATGAAGAAAATTTGATAACAGGAGTAATTTAGAAAGTTGCTTAAAATGTCATGCTCTATCTGAATCACAAAAGAAAATATTTGGGTTCAGTGTCCCTTTAATTCTGACAAAATCCCCAAATTCATGCTTAACTGTTACCTGCAGAAACTCATTCCAGCCCAATGAGAAACAAACTGCCTTCTACGGCAGACAAATATTTAAAATTTTGACTCATTGTTTAAGAGCACCTGCTGCCTTTTTCTGCACCCCAGTTCTGATGTTTTAAGGCATAGTTTTGTTGCTTGGCCTTGTTTAAATGTTGGAGGCATGGGTTTTTAACCTTGTCTTCTGTGAAGACCATTTCTGACCAGACTTCTCACTTTTTTAGCTGATGACACTGTTGTACATCTTCTTATTGTGAAGCTGCACTGTTTTCTTGGCCGATCACTGCGTCTATGGTCCTCAATGATGCCCATTTATTGGTGCTTGTTCAGAAGAGCTTGGACAGCACATATGGAAATCCCTGTCTGCTTTGTAATAAAATTTAATTCTGCTGTGAATGGGGAGCCAGTGATGGGACTCACAGAGGGGTGCACAGATACAGAGCGTGGGGAGAAGTTGATTAGTCTAGCAGAGGCATTTAGGATGGATTGAAGGGGGGAGAGATGGGAGAGAGAAAGGCCAGTTAGTAGGCTATTACAGTAGTCAAGCCAGGAAATTACTAGGTAACGAATTAGCTGTTTAGTAGTTTCACCACTCAGAAAAGTACGAATTTTGGAGATATTGTGTAGGTGGTTGCGACAAGAGGAAGAGAGCAATTGGATGTGGGGTATGAAGGACAGATTGGAGTCAAGTGTAACTCCTAGGCATAAGCTCAGTCTTGGACATGTTGATTTTAAGGTAGTGAGAGGGCATCCAGGAAGAAATGCCAGATAAGCAGTTGCTGGAAAGGACAGAAGGAGAGAGTGCAGGAATGGATAGGTAGATCGGAGTATCATCAGCATAGAGGTGATAGTTGAAGCCATAACTACTGATAAGTTCACCCAGGGAGGAAGTATAGATAGAGAAGAGGGCCTAGGAACAGAGCCTTGATGTACTCCAACAGACAGAGGCAATGACGAGGAGGAGTTGCCAGCAAATAAGACAGAAAAGGACCTATAAGATAGATAACAGTAGATCCAGGAGAGGGCAATGACACAGAGCCCAAGGGAGCTGAGAGTCCATAGGAGGAGATATTTTATTATTTATTATTTCAGTACTCTGAACAGCACTTTTTATTGGTGCATGAATTTATCCACCAATAAGCAAGAACAACCCAGGTTGTTCACCAAAAATGGGCCAGCATCTAAACTTACATTCTTGCATTTCAAATAAATATACCAAGAGAATGAAGAAAATTTGATAATAGGAGTAATTTAGAAAGTTGCTTAAAATGTCATGCTCTATCTGAATCACAAAAGAAAATATTTGGGTTCAGTGTCCCTTTAATTCTGACAAAATCCCCAAATTCATTTGCAGAAATGCAGCACCAAGGAGCCTCCACCATGCTTAACTGTTACCTGCAGAAACTCATTCCAGCCCAATGAGAAACAAACTGCCTTCTGCGGCAGACAAATATTTGAAATTTTGACTCATTGTTTAAGAGCACCTGCTGCCTTTTTCTGCACCCCAGTTCTGGTGTTTTAAGGCATAGTTTTGTTGCTTGGCCTTGTTTAAATGTTGGAGGCATGGGTTTTTAACCTTGTCTTCTGTGAGGACCATTTCTGACCAGACTTCTCACTTTTTTAGCTGATGACACTGTTGTACATCTTCTGATTGTAAAGCTGCACTGTTTTCTTGGCCGATCACTGCATCTATGGTCCTCAATGATGCCCATTTATTGGTGCTTGTTCAGAAGAGCTTGGACAGCACATATGGAAATCCCTGTCTGCTTTGGAATTTCGGCCTGGGAGAGACCATGCTGATACAGTATAACTACCTTGTGTCTTGTTGCTGTGTTCAGCAACCTCATCTTGTTAGCAGCGTTTGGCTGTTCCTCGCCCAGCTTTATTCCTCCTACACAGCTGTTTCTGTTTCATTTAAAAATTGTGTTTCAATTATTTGAAAAGGCAAAGGGCTCTCCTCTATAACAACCTAAATGAACAGATGAAGTAGCCCAGAGCTGAGAAACATGTTGTTGTGTTAACTGAAACATTTTAATTGTTTTTTTAATAAATATATTTTTATTGTACTGCTACTTTTGTTCCCTTGATAACTTTCTGCTAACTACCGATTGTGGATCTGTGGATCATTTGCCGATAGACTACAGGGTATGTGTGGATCACCAACTGTTCTTATCACACTGACTTTAGAGCGATCTTCTGTTGCCAATTCCAGAGTTTAAGTCTGCTGGGTGACTGTAATAATCCAGCCTGCTTGACATGTACCGCTCTACAGGTGTTTCTCAATCATGAGTGCATTTGGTATACTCTTTTATTTGGTCATTATAAACTGGACTGTGCTAGGCCATGTGGCGCCCCTGTTTGTTTATTTTGTTGTAGATCTTTCAAGACTGGGAGGAGAGCCAGATCACTCAGAGAGTGCTATCTGGGTTTTGTCCATTTTTTTATTTGTCACCTACACAACATACTCAGTAGTGTACATCTACAGCATTGGACAATACATTTGTTTGTGTTTTTGTTGATATACACTTATACCAAGAAAATTCAATTTGCATTTGGGCTTCGGACAAATGCGAATTCATCCAAATGAAGCAAAGTTATATAGTCTTCTAAAACTGTATTTTAACAGTTTTTATACTATAAAATGTGAAATTGCTAAGTTATGAGTTTAAACTATTGCCCATATTTCAAAATATCACTGTTCAGAACAAGGTTTGTGTTTGCCAAAGTTCTGTTACTGTAAGAACATGAAAACACAAGGTTATAGATACTGTAAATCGTAGTTTTCAAAACACAATATTTGTGACTTTTTAGTACCAAAGCAAAAGATCTTGGTCACCAGTAAACAGGTGAAATGTCAAACTTTTAAATTCTGAAGACAAAATCGCAATAGGTAATAGAATTCCTGTTAAATAGATGAAATTGCTGTAACTTAGAATCTCAAAAATGTGAGTATAGTGATCACTGAATGCAATTTCTAGATATTGTGGTAGTGATTTCCATTTTATTGCATTTCCTGCAGATCTTGTTTTATGTTTGCAATATCCCATACATGTCTATTAAATATGTGTGCATGTCTCTTGCCATTTCATGTATTGCAAATGTGCAAGATAATATAATTATTCCACATCATCTTTAAATACTTCTAAACATGTAAAACACCCTTTGTCTGTTGAATTGGATGTTTCCATTTTACTGTCAAAATTAAGTACACAACTCATGAGGTCAGATTACAAGTGGCGCATTAACATTTTTCCCCATTGTAGATAGATAGAGTTATTGAAGATAAAATAACTGTGAATGAGTATAAACTATTTAAGGTTACTGAGTGTAGAAGCACTATATGCCAACTTTGGGCTGTTGAGTAAAGACATTTTAAGCATGCATCAATACAATCTTTGTGTGGAATATTTCTGTACAGGATTCCAAATCCATTCTCACAAGTATGGTATCCTCTGGCAATTCTGTTATCAGGCTGATTTTGTTAAGAAAGTATACTTTTATATAGTCAATTACATTATGTATTCCACACCCTCTATACCTAGGTACACAGGTAAACTTATGTCCACACTTATGCCATTACTTTTATTATTATTATTATTATTATTATTATTATTATCATTATTATTGTATTTTTTTTTATTGATATTATTATTATTTTATAATTTTTATATATATATATATATATATATCTATATATATATATATATATATATAAAATTACAAACAAAAATATGTTTTTTTCTAAGTGAAGAACAGGAATTTCAAGTTTTCTTTTCGAAAGACATTAAAAAATTAATTAAAAATTAATAAAAAAATATTGAAATATTGCATGTTTCCAGGTAATTGACTGGACAGGGCGAAAATGTGTATATATAAATATATATATGTGTGTTTGTGTTTATGTATATTTTTTCACTTCTATATACAGCTGAGCACTGGTTCTATGAAAGCTTCGCTCTGAACTTCAAAGTGGCTCTGAATTACAAGTGGCCGAGTTAAGAACTGGAGTTAAATCCATAATGCTATCATCCAGAATGCTCTACTAACAACATGAAGCATTGTTCTAAATATTCGTCATCTCATCTCTCTACAGGTATGCATCTCCTCCTCTGTATTTTTTACCCTGGTTACCATCCCACGTCCCTCTAATGTGTTTTCAATACCCTGGTATGCATCTCCTCTGATGTCTAAATTTATGACTTTTCTGTATATTTGTTATAAGCTCTTTTGTACAATGTTTGTGTGCATCTCCCAGCCATTTGCCCCCCCCCCATCTAATTTCAAGTGTGTGTAACTCCAGTCTACCTAAGTAGTCTGCTTGTGACACAGATGCCTTCAATGAAATCATTCCTACTCTGATTTCACTTCTATATACCGTTGAGCACTGGCTCTGTGAAGCCTTGGCTCTGAGCTTCAAAGGGGCTCTGAATTACAAGTGGCCAGGTTAAGAACTGGAGTTTAGAAACTAGAGGGGGAAACTACAGACCCCACTAACAGGTAAACCTTACTAACTATACACCTGCACACTGCTCTCTATGTCTTTTCTGCTCTTTCTGTCTTCCATTTTTCTAAAACTCACAGCATGCCCTTATAACAACAATATTCCCCACACTATCCATATCTCTCCCTCCCTTCTCTCATCCCCTATGGTGTCCTCTCATGAACTACTGTGCCTCCTTAGAAATACTTCCCCATCTAACTCTCCTGTCTCTAAACATACATGCTCCTACAAGTCTCACTCCCACCTTCTGTCACACACACTCCTACTACTGCTACTACTGACCCTATCCCTTCACATCTAATACCTTCTCTGTCTTCTACCCTCACTCCAGCTCTTACACACATTTTCAACTGATCCATTACTATTGGATTATTTCCATCTTCCTTCAAACATGCAAAACCCCATCCCCCAAAAAACCCTCCCTCTACCCCAATTCTCCTGAAAACTACCGCCCCCATATCACTGCTTCTGCTAGCTTCAAAAGTCCTTGAAAAACTGGTTTTCGATTACCTTACCCACTTCCTGTCCTCCAACTCATTGCTTGACCCCCTGCAATCTGGCTTCTGTCCCCAAAACTCAACTGAGACTGCCCTCACCAAGGTTACTAGCGATCTTCTTTTTGCTAAAAACAATGGCCACTACTCTATACTTACCTTACTTGACTTGTCTGATGCCTTTGACACTGTTGACCATCCCCTCCTCCTATGGACTCTCAGCTCCCTTGGGCTCTGTGTCATTGCCCTCTCCTGGATCTACTCTTATCTATCTTATAGGTCCTTTTCTGTCTTATTTGCTAGCAACTCCTCCTCGTCATTGCCTCTGTCTGTTGGAGTACCTCAAGGCTCTGTTCCTAGGCCCTCTTCTCTACCTATACTTCCTCCCTGGGTGAACTTATCAGTAGTTATGGCTTCAACTATCACCTCTATGCTGATGATACTCAGATCTACCTATCCATTTCTGCACTCTCTCCTTCTGTCCTTTCCAGCAACTGCTTATCTGGCATTTCTTCCTGGATGCCCTCTCACTACCTAAAAATCAACATGTCCTTTTCTGAGTGATGAAACTACTAAACAGCTAATTCATTACCTAGTAATTTCCTGGCTTGACTACTGTAATAGCCTACTAACTGGCCTTTCTCTCTCCCGTCTCTCCCCCCTTCAATCCATCCTAAATGCCTCTGCTAAACTAATCAACTTCTCCCCACGCTCTGTATCTGTGCACCCCTCTGTGAGTCCCATCACTGGCTCCCCATTCACAGCAGAATTAAATTCAAAATTCTCACTATGCTCTACAAAGCCCTTACCAATGCAGACCCCCTACCTGTCCTCAATCATCAACAAATATACTCCAGCCCGCCCCCTAAAATCTAACAATGATCTACTCCTTGCATCTTCTACCATCACCTCCTTCCATGCTAGACTATAGGACTTCTCTCATGTGGCACCAACCCTCTGGAGTTGTCAGACTTTCCCCCAACCTCTCCTCCTTTAAACGCTCCCCTAAAGACCTTCTTGTTCAGGGAAGCCTATCACCAAATCAGTAACTAATGAATTCCACTTGCCTAATATTTGTCCTCATCTAACTCCCCACTAACATCATTCCCACCTTTGCAGTCCCCACCTCCTGTTTCTCAACCTCCTATCTTCGATTTTCACTTGAGCACAAACTATCGCCTAGATTTAGAGTTCTGCGTTAGCCGTCAAAAGCAGCGTTAAGGGGTCCTAACGCTGCTTTTGGCCGCCCGCTGGTATTTAGAGTCAGACAGGAAAGGGTCTAACGCTCACTTTCAAGCCGCGACTTTTCCATACCGCAGATCCCCTTACGCCAATTGCGTATCCTATCTTTTCAATAGGATCTTCCTAACGCTGGTATTTAGAGTCTTGGCTGAAGTGAGCGGTAGACCCTCTACCGACATGACTCCTACCGCCCATGAAAAGGCTGTAGTTAAGAGCATTATGTGCTAACGCCGGTATATAAAGCTCTTAACTACAGTGCTCTAAAGTACACTAACACCCATAAACTACCTATGTACCCCTAAACCGAGGTCCCCCCACATCGCCGCCACTCTAATAAATATTTTTAACCCCTAATCTGCCGACCGCAGATCGCTGCCACCTACGTTATACTTATGAACCCCTAATCTGCTGCCCCTAACATCGCCGACCCCATTATTATATTTATTAACCCCTAATCTGCCCCCCCAACGTCGCTGCTACCTAACTACACTTATTAACCCCTAATCTGCCGACCGGACCATGACGCCACTATAATAAATGTATTAACCCCTAAACCCCTGCACTCCCGCCTCGCAAACACTATAATAAATAGTATTAACCCCTAATCTGCCCCGCCAACGTCGCCGCCACCTAACTTCAAGTATTAACCCCTAATCTGCCGACCGGACCTCGCCGCTACTATAATAATAAAGCTAAGTCTAACCCTAACACCCCCCTAAATTAAATATAATTTTAATCTAACAAAATAAATTAACTCTTATTAACTAAAGTCTTCCTATTTAAAACTAAATACTTACCTGTAAAATAAACCCTAATATAGCTACAATATAACGAATAATTATATTGTAGCTATTTTAGGATTTATATTTATTTTACAGGCAACTTTGTATTTATTTTAACTAGGTACAATAGCTATTACATAGTTATTAACTATTTAATAGCTACCTAGTTAAAATAATTACAAAATTACCTGTAAAATAAATCCTAACCTAAGTTACAATTAAACACTACACTATCATTAAATTAATTAAATAAATTAACTACCAATAACAACAATTAAATACAATTAAATAAACTAAACTAAATTACAGAAAATAAAAAAAGATTACAAGAATTTTAAACTAATTACACCTAATCTAAGCCCCCTAATAAAATAATAAAAAAAATAACAATAATAAAAGTCCCTACCCTATTCTACATTACAAAGTAATCAGCTCTTTTACCAGCCCTTAAAAGGGCTTTTTGCGGGGCATGCCCCAAAGTAATCAGCTCTTTGCCTGTAAAAAAAATTACAACTCCCCCACCAACATTAAAACCCACCACCCACATACCCCTACTCTAACCCACCCAAACCCCCCTTAAATAAACCTAACACTACCCCCCTGAAGATCTCCCTACCTTGAGTTGTCTTCACCCAGCCGGGCCGAAGTCTTCATCCGATGGGGCAGAAGAGGACATCCAGACCGGCAGAAGTCTTCATCCTATCCGGGCAGAAGAGGACATCCGGACCGGCAGACATCTTCATCCAAGCGGCATCTTCTATCTTCATCCATCCGACGAGGAGCGGCTCCATCTTCAAGACCTCCGGCGTGGAACATCCTTTTTCACCGACGACTATCCGATGAATGAAGGTTCCTTTAAGTGACGTCATCCAAGATGGCGTCCCTTGAATTCCGATTGGCTGATAGGATCGGAACAGCCAATAGAATGCGAGCTCAATCTGATTGGCTGAATGGTTCAGCCAATCGGATTGAACTTGAATCTGATTGGCTGATTCAATCAGCCAATTAGATTTTTCCTACCTTAATTCCGATTGGCTGATAGAATCCTATCAGCCAATCGGAATTCGAGGGACGCCATCTTGGATGACGTCATTTAAAGGAACCTTCATTCGGACTTAGGACGTCGTTAGAAGAGGATGGATCCGCGTCGGCTGCTTCAAGAAGATAGAAGATGCCACCTGGATGAAGATGTCTACCGGTCCGGATGCCCTCTTCTTGCTGGATAGGATGAAGACTTCGGACCCTCTTCTGGACCTCTTCTTGCCGGATAGGATGAAGACTTCGGACCCTCTTCTGGACGGATCGGTGATACCCGGTGTGGTGAAGATAAGGTAGGAAGATCTTCAGGGGCTTAGTGTTAGGTTTTTTAAGGGGGGTTTGGGTTAGATTAGGGGTTATGTGTGTGGTGGGTTTTAATGTTGGGGGGGTATTGTATGTTTATTTAAATGCAAAAGAGCTGTTTTCTTTGGGGCATGCCCAGCAAAAGGCCCTTTTAAGGGCTGGTAAGGTAAAAGAGCTGTTAAATTTTTATTTTAGAATAGGGTAGGGCATTTTTTTTATTTTGGGGGGCTTTGTTATTATTTAGGGGGCTTAGAGTACTTGTAATTAGTTTAAAATTCTTGTAATCTTTTTTTATTTTTTGTAATTTAGTGTTTAGTTGATTTAATTGTAGATAATTGTAGATAGTTTATTTAATTAATTTATTGATAGTGTAGTGTTAGGTTTAATTGTAACTTAGGTTAGGATTTATTTTACAGGTAATTTTGTAATTATTTTAACTAGGTAACTATTAAATAGTTATTAACTATTTAATAGCTATTGTACCTGGTTAAAATAAATACAAAGTTGCCTGTAAAATAAATATTAATCCTAAAATAGCTACAATATAATTATTATTTATATTGTAGCTATATTAGGGTTTATTTTACAGGTAAGTATTTAGCTTTAAATAGGAATAATTTATTTAATAAGATTTATTTTATTTCGTTAGATTTAAATTATATTTAATTTAGGGGGTGTTAGGGTTAGGGTTAGACTTAGCTTTAGCGGTTAATACATTTATTAGAGTAGCGGTGAGGTCCGGTCGGCAGATTAGGGGTTAATACTTGAAGTTAGGTGTTGGCGATGTTAGGGAGGGCAGATTAGGGGTTAATACTATTTATTATAGGGTTTTTGAGGCGGGAGTGAGGCGGATTAGGGGTTAATACATTTATTATAGTAGCGGTGAGGTCCGGTCGGCAGATTAGGGGTTAATAATTGTAGGTAGGTAGCGGCGACGTTGGGGGGGGCAGATTAGGGGGTAATAAATATTATGTAGGGGTCGGCAGTGTTAGGCGCAGCAGATTAGGGGTACATAGGGATAATGTAGGTTGCGGCGGTGTGCGGTCGGCAGATTAGGGGTTACAAAAATTTAATAGAGTGGCTGCGATGTGGGGGGGCCTCGGTTTAGGGGTACATAGGTAATTTATGGGTGTTAGTGTACTTTAGAGCACAGTAGTTAAGAGCTTTATGAACCGGCGTTAGCCCAGAAAGCTCTTAACTCCTGGCTTTTTTCTGCGGCTGGAGTCTTGTCGTTAGATTTCTAACGCTCACTTCAGCCAAGACTCTAAATACCGGCGTTAGAAAGATCCCATTGAAAAGATAGGATACGCAATTGACGTAAGGGGATCTGCGGTATGGAAAAGTCGCGGCTGGAAAGTGAGCGTTAGACCCTTTCCTGACTGACTCTAAATACCAGCGGGCGGCCAAAACCAGTGTTAGGACCCCCTAACGCTGGTTTGGACGGCTAACGCAGAACTCTAAATCTAGGCGTTGGGAAATAATTACTCTATTTTGTATGCCACAAAAAAATCTTTTTTTTTTTCTTTTTTTTCATTTCATATGGTGGCAGTTTCCCATTTTATGTTATTTCTGCAAAGTGAAAATGTTATGAATACCTTACATTTTTTTTAAAATAAATACAAAAATGCAATGTATCAAACTAATAAAATCAGTTATAGGACAGGTATGTGAATTGGAAGTGAAGGGGTTAATATTTATTAAATATTAATCTATGAGTCAAAAGGGTAGATTTATAAAAATTTTGGGCGGAGAGTGGATCATGTCCGCCCGAGATCTTTAAATGCCGACATCATACGCTGTCGGCATTTAACATTGCACAAGCATTTCTGGGGAAATGCTTGTGCAATGCTGCCCCCTGCACATTTGCGGCCGCTTGCAGAGGATGTCAATCATCCCAATCGTATCCGACTGGGATGATTGCTGTCCGCCACCTCAGAGGGTCTTACGACCGCTGCTTCTTAACTTTTGTTTCCGCTGAGCCTGAAGACTCGCACGGAAACAGCTGCATCCGCAGCATAATAAATCTACCTAAAAGTCTGATATTAAAGCCAAATAGCACATTTTTATTTATTTTACTTAATTTTTTTTTTTTTTAATTTTTTTTTTAAAAAGATTTTTATTGAGGTAATAACAATTACAATAATATATTCATGTACATCATCAAATATAGATAGTAATATATCGCTGAGTAGTACAATAGTTAGGTATCTAAACAGTAGAAATAAATATTATTGATGTTTTGGAACATGTTAAAGTTAGGACCTCATTTTAACAAATATAATTTCCTCCATCAGCACAAGGGGACACTCGTGATCCCTGACAAGTTTAAATATTATAGAGGGGGAAATCTAATGACACAAATGGCCACTCATGGACCATTGAAAAGGTAAACATTGCCGCTTTTAAGCAACAAATAGAAATATATAGAAATAATCATGGTTAGGGAGAATAGATGACAATTTTCACACACAGCATTGTAAAAACTTCCTTAACAAGACACAACCTTTCTATGTAGACTTTGTGTGAGACCGGAGGGTTCTTTAAGATGTGGTAATTAATGATGGGGTGGGGGATAAAACATACCCTTATCTATAGGAGGAATCTATAGCAGTTAACTGTGGGGAATAATAACAGACATGGTGGGTTATCCAGTTAAACTATATGATTGAAAAATGTGAGATTAAATGCAAAGGCACTGCCTTTTCATATAAGGAAGTATAACTAAGGAGAGGTGAACCTGGGAGCTAATAGCCAGAGTGCACGTTTTAAAGGTTAAGCAAGGCAACTTAAGTGGCTCTACTGTGTTAGTCCCCCAAACCATATAAAATAATCTGGATTATGGCAAGGTAATGATAGGGAAACATTTGTTATTGAGTAATTCACCCCTATGAAAAGATGTACATTAACTAATAGACTTAGGGTGCACACACATCATACCACCAGCAGAGAAATACATGCTGCACGAACATAGCACAGCCATAAGAATGGTTCAAGTAAATAAATACACAAGTAACATTCCACATTGGACTAATGAATAATCTAAGTGTCTAAAGAGTCCATAGTTGAGACTTGTGTTGCTGCTTGTACTCCGTATCTCTATTCTGACCCCTTACCCTATGGTATCTGCTGCAGCCAAAGCATGGTAAAGGTGTGTAAATATAGCTAGATTTACATATAGAAATCAGAGTAATGTTATATCTTTAATGCTAAACTTCAGTTCTTATGCACCGTATTAGACTAATGCATGTTCTGTACTCTATGTGGGGCCCAAGGCAAACTGGAGGCAAATTCCTAGTAGAGTGCTGATCAAAGTGCTTTTTATAAAACGTTTTCACGAATTTAACTATGTGGGCGCCTATGTCATCTCACTACATTAAAGTTCAGTACCCACAGCAAATTTGTACTCCAATAGGTTGAATTATCGCTTAGCAGATTTATGGGGCTATACCTGAGTTGTCTACACACAATCTGCCAGGCGACAGCGGCTTAGGGATAAGTTAAACAAGTATACTTCAATACACATACAAGAAAAGAGAAACATGCAGTTCTGCTATTCAGACACAAAATGAAGCTCTATAGCAAACTGGAGCATAAACATGTAGATATAGTCGTGCAGGGGGATTAGCCACATATCTGGAATATATATGGATACTCAATGTTTCAGACTCATAGATCGTCATAAAGAGTTCCAAGAGAAGTGTGTAAGCGTCTCTAAAAGTTCCATGAAATGTCTATTAGAGCCGGTAAATGTCAGCTCTGTGCAGCATGGTTTAATAACCTACCCCTCATCGGCTCTCCAGAATCATCAGCCCACTCCGGTCGCCGACAAGCTGCCTGGGTCTATTAAAGGGATCAGCCATGTCCTAGTTCGTAGGTGCCCCAAGGTATCAGATGAAGCTACACACACATCATGTAAGAGCCAGTCAGCCCTCCCACTTGCAAACTGAAGAAAGTTAAGACCCATAAGACGTGGCTGCCTCTTCTCGAGCGTGATTCTCCCCTCGGTCTGGGCAGACCCAGCCTCCGCTTCTGAGCATGGTTGTGTAAGATCTTCCAGCTCTAGGACTCCGGTGGCCCCAGCTAGCGGATCAGTGCCAGGTATCACATTGAATTTAGCATGAGCCTTTACATCGCTCAGAGAAACACCTACTGGTATGTGGCTCATCACATCTAGCTGGTCGGCCATCTTAACATAAATAGACTGCCTCGTCAATCCGACCTTTGAAGGAGTGGTAAAGCATTCTGTCTGTTCAGGCAGTGCCATAATCTGCTCAGACTCCCTCGGGCTCTCAGCTGCTGTGCGCACTTCAGTAGTCAGAGCATTTTCCAACCCGATCACTACTGTGCTCTCCACAATGTCCAGGGTCGCCACTCCGCTGTCCAAGGGGGCTGTGTCTGATCTCTGGCATACAGACATGTCATTCCAGGCATTATAGATACTCTTAGACAGGCTCAAGAAGTGTTCACACAATATTCGCTGTAAGTCCTGAACAGTAATGGCGTTGTTAGGTGCTCCCATATTATCGTGTAATGGCAGAAATAATTTGCAGTAGTAGCAGTAATTAGTACTGCCCGTAACCCCAGTCACCTAGGGGGGGGGAATATGCGGTGGCCCCGGCTCCACGAACTGCCCAACACCATATAAATGCAGCAGCCGCGCGGCCTAACTGCAGAGCATAGGCAGAGATGCGAATCCAAAGAGTTTCCCCCTAGGATTATCAATTTCTTGATTCCTATAGTAGTCTGCTGGTCTCTGGTCACAAAATGAAATATTTGCACTATGAAAAACAATAAAATATTGCATACAACTCTGTGATAGACCAGGAGCTCCCACAAGACACATCCTGCCGCTGCAGCTGTAGGCTCCGCCCCCCTATTTTACTTAATTTTAATTGCTTGAGCTACATCTTTTGCACACCCTCCTTTACTTTCTGAATTATCAAATATAAATGAACTATAAACTTTATTCATATTCATCTTAATCATACAGAAACAGTATATAATGTTTTACAATAAGTAACGTTCACATAGCTTAAAATTGTATAAACATTTTATAATGTTGAAAGTTTGTGACAGCTTCAGTTATCTGAATATTATACCTGATATATAGGAAACATTATTTCTAGATCAAACAAGAAAAAAATAATAACAATTTTCTGAAAATGGGAAATCCGTGTTCACCAGGGCAAAGAACTCAATCAAAAGTAAACCTTTTATATTATTACTAGGGAACAATATTATTTTGTTTGCAGTTAGAAAAATAATATAGCACGTTTAGCAAAAGGTAGAATAGTAAAGGAAAAATAATACTTGTGTCCTGTAAGCTGTGGTACTGATCTTAGCCAGAAAAGTCATCAGACCCTGAAAGAAAAATTACTAGTATTAGATTAAAGACTTGTAACTGCCAAAAGGTCTATATTTTTCCAAGCCAATATCATTTTGTGCACAATGTTAAACAGAATTATATGCAAATTGATATCTAAGTACTATTGCTGACTCAGGGAACTATCCATTAAAAAGTTTATCAACTTTAAAATGATAAACTAATTTGAGAGAAATTTTAGTCAATTGTATTATGAACATTTGTATACACATCTATGTTTAAAGCACTCATACATATGTACACACACATACAGTACATACACACACACATCTATATATATATATATATATATATATATATATATATATATATATAGACACATAAACATACACACACATACAAAGAAACCCCTTTGAGCACTTCCCAGTCCAATACCTTGGGCTCCATTTACAAAGCTGTGATAGCAGTTTTAGAGCCTTAGCGTTTCAGGCTCTCTAAGAGCGAGCCGTAAACACTAGTTAAGTAGCAGCAGTCTTTAGACTGCTGCAACTTAACCTCTCCACAACCTTCTAGGTGGTGGATAGCAATCATCTCGATCCGATCAGATTAAGATAATTGACAGCACTCTCTTGCATGCAATTGGCCATGTGCAAGCAGGGGCAGCATTGCACAATCAGCAAATTGTGCAATGTTAACTATGTATTGCTGCACGATCAACACAAAGCTGGGTGGATGAGGATCATGACATCGAACCTCGATTACCCAGCAGTTGATAAATCAAGCCCCTTGTCATATACAATATCCCATTAAATCAAAATTAAAACATACTATCCTATTGGCTGATTTGAAATTGTCAGCCAATAGGAATGCAAGGGTACCCCTATATAAAAGGTGTACCTTGCATTCTAACATCAGTGTGCAGCTGGAGACTGCATGAAGAGGACCTTTGTGTCGACGCTCTAAAGAGGAGTACCGATGTTGCTGATAAAATCGCAGAGGACCTCGCCATCGCCAACGGGATGAAGATAGAAGATGGACCGCAGCCTGGATGAAGATTGGAGAAAATGCTCTGTTGCTGGATGAAGATGTTTTACCGCCAGGATGAAGATGGAGCAACGCCTTTCATCTTCGGTGAGTACCAATTTGGGAATTGTTATTTATTTATTTTTTTGGGGTGGGTTTTTTTAACATTAGGTATGATTTTTTTATTTATTTTTGGGGCTGAAAAAGAGCTGAATACCCTTCTAAGGGCAATGCCCATCCAAATGCCCTTTTCAGGGGGGATTTTTTGGTAATGCTTTTTTTGTATTATTTATTTTTGTAAAACAAGTAATGTTAGATTTTTTTTTGTTTAAGCTTAGGTTTTAATTTTGTTTCACAGGTAAGTTTTTATTTATTTTAATGTAGTTAGTAGATTTTACCTTTTTAATTTAGGTGCATTTTCATTTTGTTAAAGTTAGGGGGTGTTAGGTTTAGGGGTTAATTTTTAGGTATTTGTGTTGTGCGGGGATTGTGTGTTATAAGCTTTATTTAGTATTGGAAATTTTAGGGGATGGTGGATTAGGGGTTAATATGTTTATTTATTAGTTGTGATGTGGGGGTGGTGGTTTAGGGGTTAAAAGCTTTATTTATTAGTTGTGATGTGGGGGTGGCAGTTTAGGGGTTAATTGTGTAGTTTTTGGCTGTTGGTGTACTTTGTAACATATTTTTTATGTGTTTTGTGAAACTTTTTAGCTTCGCAAAACACATAACTACAGGTCTTTAAAAGTGGAATGGATCGTTGTGGTAAAGGCCATAACGCTCGTGGGAAAGCCATAATGCGTGACTTGTAATATCAAGTAGGTGACCATTCCGCACGCAAAGACCACTTTGTGTGCAGTAAAGCCATACCGCACAACTTGTAATCCGGGCCAGTTGTAGTCTGGGACTGTGCTGGGATATCTTACACATGAACATCATTTCCCCATCAGCTGTCCTACACAGCCAAGGTGTAAACATACAGGTGCCTATAACTTTGATGAGGTAACAGACAAGAATTTTCAATACAAGTACAATTTTTTTTTTTTAAAAGCATATTATATTATGAAACATTGCTTCCATAAAATTATTGGCAGCACAAGGGAGCCTGCAATTCAAGGGCTCAAAATCTACTTTCAAAGCTTAAAAAATGTTCCTTCTGTATAAATTCTTTTGAAGAGTATACAACAGTAACTTTTTTTCTAATAGAAAAAGGCCTCTATAACCTCTGCAAAAAATCTTATAATTATTGCAGCTGTCACCTCATCAGCGTGAGAGAAAAAAAGACTCTAGTTTACAACATTCATCCGTATCATCCACAGCTAATATAGACCAGAGGGAAAATATTGCTCCTAATAACATAGAAAAAAAGAAAATATAACACTATGTAAAAAATATACTATATATGCAGGTATTCACATACCAGTATATTTATAATTAATGTCCAGCAAGTGAAATAAATTAAAATTAAACAATCTCATCTCTCGATAATAAACATATTTTGAAAGTCAAGTGTTTTATAGCCTCCCAAAATATTTATAGCTTGTGCAAACATTTGTGGCTAGTAAAGAGGAAAACCAACATGTTTCTAAACTTAAAGTGGTTTCATAGAATAAAAGAGAAATTTTAAAAGATCTCACTATCTTGAGAAGTATGTCCCCTCGTTGTACCCGTCCCTATATGTCATACCAAGAACTTTTAAATAAAACTGTAACCAAATAACATACAGACTATTACACTCCTCTGTAATGTATACAACTCATGATCATGATTTTGGAAAGAGATTAAAAAAGCTATTAAAACCATGGAAAAATCACTGAGTCTATGATATATGTATAACATGTATCTACTTAATCTACATTCATTTACTGAACTCAGGTCCATTACCCTTTTGTTTTGTTCCAAATCCTTAGCGACCCTTCAATGAAATTTTTATAGCACTGTAAAGCTAAGTCATCAACTCACTATTCTTTCCTTTGAAAGTAGGCAACTAGCAATCAGAGCTTAAGAATAAATTGGAAGCCATGCTTGGAAAATATACGTTCTTTGCAGACACATCCTGACTCTAATTTGCTTTATGTGTCCCCTGGGGCTCTTTATTTTCCTAATGCTTTCCCCTTTCTGTCTCAAAACTCCCTATTATTGTTCTCTGAGGACCACGTTTTTGTCTAGTGTCCTGTGTTTTCTATCCACATGCCATGTAAGTTTTGTTCACACTTCATCTTATGTTCAGCCCTAGCCTAACGCCAGAAATCAATTAACCTAAATACATATCCTAGAAAAGAATAAACTTGTCAGTAAGCACATTGTATCCTAAACCAACCTTAATGGTTTGAAAAAGTTTCATTATGGAATATAAGTATAATTTCCTACTATGTGCAATTTTTTAAAATGTTTGAACAATACACATTTTAGAACTAGTGAATTAATATAATATTAAAAGGCTATTTTAAAATAGTTTTTTTACTTTTCAATTTGCAAACACAAGTTAATTTAACAATTACCAAACATTGGCCTAGATTGCGAGTTGTGCGTTAGGGTTAAAAAGCAGCATTAAAAGGTCCACTCCTAACGCTGCTTTTTAACGCCCGCTGGTATTACGAGCTTTGAAGGTACAGGTGTACCGCTCACTTTTTTGGCCAGACTCGGAAATACCTCAAATCCACTTACGTCAATTGCATATCCTATATTTTCAATGGGACTTGCATAGCGCCGGTATTACGAGTCTGACCAAAAGTGAGCGGTAGACCCTCTCCTGTCAAGACTGGTACCGCATTTAAAAAACAGTAGTTAAGAGATTTACACTACAAAGCCGTAGCATAAAACTCTTAACTAAAGTGCTAAAAAGTACACTAACACCCATAAACTACCTAAACCGAGGCCCCCCCCACATCGCAAACACTAAAAGAAATATTTTAAACCCTAATCTTCCGAACCGGACATCGCCGCCACTATAATAAACATATTAACCCCTAAACCGCCGCACTCCCGCATCGCAAACACTAGTTAAATATTATTAACCCCTAATCTGCCATCCCTAACATCATTGCCACCTACCTACATTTATTAACCCCGAATCTGCTGCCCCCAACGTTGCCACCACTATATTAAATGTATTAACCCCTAAACCTAAGTCTAACCCTAACCCTAACACCCCCTAACTTAAATATAATTTAAATAAATCTAAATAAATATTCCTATCATTAACTAAATAATTCCTATTTAAAACTAAATACTTACCTATAAAATAAACCCTAAACTAGCTACAATATAACTAATAGTTACATTGTTACTAGCCTAGGGTTTACTTTTATTTTACAGGCAACTTTGTATTTATTTTAACTAGGTAGAATAGTTATTAAATAGTTATTAACTATTTAATAACTACCTAGTTAAAATAAAGACAAATGTACCTGTAAAGTAAAACCTAACCTAAGTTACACTAATACCTAACGCTACACTATAATTAAATAAATTAACTAAATTAAATACAATTAATTACAATTAAATATAATTATCTAAAGTATAAAACCCCCCCAACTAAATTACAGAAAATAATAAAGAAATTACAAGATTTTTAAACTAATTACACCTACTCTAATCCCCCTAACAAAATAACCCCCCCCCCCAAAATAAAAAAGCCCTACCCTACACTAAATTACAAATAGCCCTTAAAAGGGCCTTTTGCGGGGCATTGCCCCCCAAAAAATCAGCTCTTTTACCTGTAAAAAAAAAGTACAAATACCCCCCCAACATTAAAACCCACCACCCACACAACCAACCCTACTCTAAAACCCACCCAATCCCCCCTTAAAAAAACCTAACACTAACCACTTGAAGATCACCTTACCGGGAGACATCTTCACCCAACCGGGCAGAAGTGGTCCTCCAGACGGGCATAAGTCTTCATCCAAACGGGCAGAAGTGGTCCTCCAGATGGGCAGAAGTCTTCATCCAGACGGCATCTTCTATCTTCATCCATCCGGCGTGGAGCGGGTCCATCTTCAAGACATCCGTCGCGGAGCATCCTCTTCTGTCCACAACCGATGACTGAATAGGATTGAGCTGGCATTCTATTGGCTGTTCCAATCAGCCAATAGAATGCCAGTTCAATCCTATTGGCTGATTGCATCAGCCAATAGGATTTTCACTACCTTAATTCTGATTGGCTGATAGAATTCTATCAGCCAATTGGAATTAAAGGGACGCCTTCTTGGATGACGTCATTTAAAGGAACCTTCATTCAGTCATCGGCCGTGGACAGAAGAGGATGCTAAGCGTCGGATGTCTTGAAGATGGACCCGCTCCGCGCCGGATGGATGACGATAGAAGATGCCATCTGGATGAAGACTTCTGCCCATCTGGAGGACCACTTCTGCCTGGTTGGATGAAGACTTCTGCCCGTATGGAGGACCACTTCTGCCCGGTTGGGTGAAGATGTCTCCCGGTAAGGTGATCTTCAAGGGGTTAGTGTTAGGTTTTTGTAAGGTGGGTTTTAGAGTAGGGTTGGTAGTGTGGTTGGTGGGTTTTAATGTTGGGGGGGGGAATTGTAATTTTTTTTCAGGTAAAAGAGCTGATTACTTTGGGGCAATGCCCCGCAAAAGGCCTGTTTAAGGGCTATTTGTAATTTAGTGTAGGGTAGTGCTTTTTTTATTTTGGGGGGCTTTTTTATTTTGTTAGGGGGATTAGATTAGGTGTAATTAGTTTAAAAATCTTGTAATTTGTTTATTATTTTCTGTAATGTAGTGTTTTTTTTTCTTCTGTACTTTAGATAATTTTATTTAATTGTAATTAATTGTATTTAATTTAGGTAATTAATTTAATTATAGTGTAGTGTTAGGTGTAATTGTAACTTAGGTTAGGTTTTATTTTACAGGTAAATTTGTCTTTATTTTAACTAGGTAGTTAATAAATAGTTAATAACTATTTAATAACTATTCTACATAGTTAAAATAAATACAAAGTTGCCAGTAAAATAAAAATATACCCTAAGCTAGCTACAATGTTACTTTTAGTTATATTGTAGCTAGCTTATGGTTTATTTTATAGGTATTTAGTTTTAAATAGGAATTATTTAGTTAATTGTAGTATTTTTATTTAGATTTATTTTAATTATATTTAAGTTAGGGGGTGTTAGACTTAGGTTTAGGGGTTAATAACTTTATTATAGTGGCGGCGACATTGGGGGCGGCAGATTAGGGGTTAATAAATGTAGGTAGGTTGCGGCGTTAATAAATAAAATGTAGGTGTCGGCAATGTTGGGGGCAGCAGATTAGGGGTTCATAAGTATAATGTAGGTGGCGGCGTTGTCCGGAGCAACAGATTATGGGTTAATAATATAATGCTGGTGGCAGCGATGTCGAGGGCGGCAGATTAGGGGTTAATAAGTGTAATATTAGGGGTGTTTAGATTCGGGGTTCATGTTAGGGTGTTAGGTGTAGACATAAATACATTTTCCCCATATGAATCAATGGGGCTGCGTTAGGAGCTTTACGCTGCTTTTTTGCAGGTGTTAGTTTTTTTTCAGCCGGCTCTCCCCCATTGATTCCTATGGGGAAATCGTGCACAAGCACGTTTTACCAGCTCACCGCTAACATAAGCAGCGCTGGTATTGAGGTGAGATGTGGGACTAAAAAAATATACCCTGTGCACTTTTACATTTTTGCACAATCGCATACAGTTATTGTTAGAATTAGTGTTATTTATTCACATGGGCTCTGATGGATGTTTTATTCACTTTGTCATGTTTTAAACTGTTTAAAACAATCATTCTGCTCCGTGTGTATTATACATCAGGTTATTATTTTCTGCTAATATATTTCACTACCAGTGGTGGCTGGTGACCTTTTGATTTGGTGGGGAAGCTAAGCTCCTCCAAAACTCCAACCTTGGCCCCAAACACCAGCCATCCATTTAAAGAAATATACAAGTTTTTATATGTTAGATCAGTTTATTATTTTACTATTATTTCACTATTGCTTTTATATAGCTATGTGTTTAACCACTGCAAATGGAATTAAACACATAGTTTAAGTCAGCTTCAGAGCAGCAATGCACTCCTGGGAGCTAAAAGACAAATGGGTAGCCACCAGTTACTAGTTAGTTCCCAGTTGTGTAGGATGTGTACATGCAACCTGCCTATACAGGGCCAGATTACAAGTGGAGTGCAAACGTTTGCACCTAAGCGATGAGGGGTTTATTGCAGGGGTTTGTGCTCATCAGGCTTACCGCTGGTATTGCAAGTTGAAAGTAAACGCGATCGCTTAAGTGCATATTCAATTTACGCTAGAATGATTACCGTGACTTCAGAGCTCTGGTTAATTGTTTTGTGAAACATAAAAGTTGCACAAAATACATTAAAATATATATTACAATGTACAGTTATACGTATTATAATACTATCCAATAAAAATTATTTAAAATAAAATCTTGCACAAAGAAGTTATAAAAATATGAGATCTCAGTTGTTAAGGGGGGAAATGCAGGCAAAGGGCTTTAACATAGAGATTCATACATATACATGTCTAAAGATGTATATGTATTTTTATATGTCTATATATGTGTACATATCTATTTATGTATTTATATGTGTACATATCTACAGAAATATATACACATATAAACACATAAATACATATGTACACATATATGTATATACAAGTGCATTGGAGCCCTTTTCATTTAAGTAGATAAAAACATGTCAAAGCATATTTATGCAATATTCATATTTAATAAATGTTTTAACTATTTATTTACTGTAAATATTCGGCATTCCAATGCTCTGCACATAGCAGAATATGTTCTATGTATTTATAAATATATATTCCTGTATATATCTATACCTATATATAATCATGTGTATATATATATATATATATATATATATATATATATATAAAAGTATAGATGTATATTGTACCAAAGTACCATCAGATATATGTAGAAATATGTATTTATGAATAAATAGAACTTATTCTGTTATGTGAAGAACATTGGAATGTGAAATATTCATATTTTCATGTTGGGATAGCGCAAAAGATAATATACAATTGGGTTTACGCGAGAGTGGGGTGTTTTTCCCACTTTTTTTCTCCATTGATTTCTATGGGGGAATACATGAACGCGCACACGAAAGTCTAACTTTGGCTTTTAGCGTTTGTCGTGTTAGTGCAAGAGCAAAAACAGTTTACTTTCAACTCGACAAGCGCAAAAAGCTTATTTCTAGTGCAATTATTGCTCAAGCTGAAGTGTTAATTTGCGATCTACTCCTAATCTGGCCCACAATAATTAGTCAGCTGGCAGGTACAATGTAGAGCATGACTGGGAAAGTCTATTCTCTGGGATAGGGGAGTCAATGTGGGTGGTGGTAGGACACAGGGTCAGTACATAATCATTTTGATTCTGACTGATGCCAGAATTTCATAAGTGATCCATCAATTAAAAGGATATGTCCCATTCATAAGACAGTTCAGTTAGGGATGGGCAAATGTGTTTATATCCGAATTCGAATGTTAGAACGAATGTTATTGTAGAAATTTGATTTACATAATAGAATGTTGATAAGAATGAATATTCTTAAAAATTCGATTTTCGAATGTTATTTACAGTTTTCGAATGTAACATTCGAATTTGAATGGCACATTCGAATTCGAATGTTACATTCGAATATCACATTCGAATTCGAATATTACATTTATAAAACACAACTGTAGACTAGAAACACTATTTCGAATGTCACATTCAAATCGAATATCACATTCGAATCGAATGTCACATTCAAATTCGAATATTACATTTATAAAACACAGTATTAGACTAGAAATACTATTTCGAATTCGAATGTCACATTCGAATCGAATATCACATTCGAATTGAATATCACATTTAAAACACAGTATTAGACTAGAAATACTATTTCAAATTCGAATGTGACATTCGAATTCGAATGTAGCATTCGAATTCGAATAATACATTTATTAAACACAGTTGTAGACTAGAAATACTATTTCAAATTTGAATGTCACATTCGAATTCGAATGTCACATTCGAATTCAAATATTACATTTTGAAATTGAATGAATACATAGCTAAACATTCTATTATTCGAATGAATATTTTCGAATTTTATTGAAAAATTTGAAAACGAAAATTCAAAAATAGAATGTTAGAATGTTATATAAACATTCGAAATTCGATTCAAACGAACGAATGTATCAAAATTCGTTTTAAATTTCGAATTTTTAGAAACATTCGCTCATCCCTAAGTGCAGTACTGCCTCTTGTTTCTTGTCAAATTGCTGCTGCGCTCCACTTCCCCAGATGACTAAAAGCCTGATATCCAATCCAAATTCTAAATAAGTATTAGTTGGTTAGGACAACAGAATGGCTCAGAGGAGTCCAGCTGAAGGGATTCTCAGTTGCGAAAAGGGTGTGTGTGGTGCCTTATCTATAATGTCTGTACTACAGGAACGTTTTCTATGCACACCTGTCACTTACACTGAGCCCCTCCTTCAGTTGTAACACCCATTAATACTGTGGGTTATGAAAATGAAACTGTTCTGCACACAACAGTAACAGACCTCTAGTGTAACTTACTTCCCGGTAGACTGTCAGCCAGATGTGCACTCTATGGTACATACTGCAAGTGTGTAATAAGCGGCTAACGTGTGAAAGCACAAGTCATGTATGTGATACGTAGGGTGTACTTACCTCTACAGACAAATACGAGCGGCATCTGGCAGACTGGGAATCACATGTCTAGTTCTGTAACTTGTCTTATAAGTGTAACCCGAGATACAGAAGGGGCATTACACTGTATGAATTGTAATAGATGGAATACAGGCAACCAATCAGCATGCAGAGACTGATCATGGACCCACCTGCTAAATAGCACTATTTAAAAAAAAAAAATTACCATAAAAAATCCAGCCATTCCTTCCTCGGTGTGCACTTTTAAAAGATATCATGTATTGGCACATCACACAAATATAGATATTAAAGGCAGGAACATCCACTAACAAATCTGTGGTAAGTATACTTGAAGTTCAGCTTAAAGGGACAGTCTACAATAGAATTGTTATTGTTTTAAAAGATAGATAATCCCTTTATTACCCATCCCCCTGTTTTGCATAACCAACATGGTTATATTAATATACTTTTTACCTCTGTGATTACCTTGTATCTAAGAACCTTCTTCCAGCCCCCTGATCACATGACTGTGACTGTTTATTATCTATTGTCTTGCATTTAGCATTGTTTTGTGCTAGATCTTAAATAACCCCCTGTGCCTGAACACAGTGTTATCTATATGGCCCACATGTACTTTCAGTCTCTTTGTGTTGAAATGGAATTTAAAAAGCCTGTGATAAGAGACAGCCCTCAAGGGTTTAGAAATTAGCATATGAGCCTACCTATGTTCAGTTTAAACTAAGAATACTAAGAGAAAAAAGCAAATTTGCTGAGAAAAGTAAATTGGAAAGTTGATTAAAATTACATGTTCTACCTGAATAATGAAAGTTTAATTTTGACTAGACTGTCCCTTTAATAATTTTTTAACATTTTCTCACCTTCATGTGTAGATATGTATATACACATATAAACACATATGTACACATATAAACACATATGTACACATATAAACACATATGTACACATATAAATATGTACACACTTGTATACCTGGGCGCGTTAAAATTTTACTTTGAGTGTACTTAGCTTCTTTACTTCTCTGCCAACTCAGAGGTGATGCAGTTCAAACACCACAAATTAGCAAGTGATTGGCAGGTCGTGCGAGAGAAGATGAAAGCAATGCACAAGGATTTTCTTCTGCAATGTGAAATGCGGCATTGGATGTACAGCTTCCACTGGCCGTTCACCGCATTCACAGGTGGAAAGGTGGAAAGTAGGGAACCATTCTCTTCCTTGTTTTGATAAACGGTGCCCTGTATATTTAAATTTTATACCACCACTGGCTGTAAATAAGTTGATTCCATTAAGGTCAACAGTAGCCCCACCAAAAAAAATAAAATAAAAGCCTGTTACTTTTATTTATTTATTTGAGTTTTTACCCAATCTTAGTGTAAGAAATCAGATTTTGGTTCTGGTTCTATTGTATCCCTATCTTATTAGACAATTAAAGGACAATTAAAGGGACATAATGGTCAAAACTGAAACTTTCATTAATAGCAGCAGTTTTGCTATCTACTTGTAGTAGCAAAAGTTATTTAAGTAAAAGCTAGTCCTGTTTTAGTGGTATATAAACATATGTTGTGCATGCACAATCATTCTAATGTCCCATCTGTGCTGAGCTGGCAGTGACTTGTAAAAAGTAAATCATACTATACTATACTATACATGTTACTGCTTGCTCTCTAATCTCCGGTAGTTTTACTAGGCAGCATACTTTAAAGCAGGGTTCAGGAACCGTGGCACCCTAGATGTTTTGGAACTATATTTCCCATGATTCTCAGCCAGCCTAAAGAGTATCTGAGCATCATGGGAAATGTAGTTTTAAAAAATCTGGGGTGCCAAGGTTGCTGACTCCTGCTTTAAAGCATAATAAAACCTTCTAAAACCTCGTCACTACCATGTATGTGGTCCGGTGAGTGCTCACTGCCTAAACTGACTCAAAGTTAGTGCACAGAAACTAGTTTTCTAAGAGTTGAGTATGATCTAATTACAAATGTTTTTCTACTTTTTTGTAGAGCCTAAGGGGCATATGTATCAAGCTCCGAATGGAGCTTGATACCCCATGTTTCTGGCGAGTCTGCAGGCTCACCAGAAACAGCAGTTATGAAGCAGCGGTCACAAAGACTGCTGCTCCATAACCTGTCCGCCTGCTCTGAGCAGGCGGACAGACATCGTCGGAAATCAACCCGATCGAGTACAATTGGATTGATTGACACCCCCCTGCTGGCGGCCCATTGGCCTTGAGTCTGCAGGGGGTGGCGTTGCACCAGCAGCTCTTGTGAGCTGCTGGTGCAATGCTGAATACGGCGAGCGTATTGCTCGCCGTATTCAGCGAGGTCTATCGGACCTGATCCGCACTGTCGGATCAGGTCCGACAGACCTTGATAACTAGAGGCCTATATCTATATACTACTTTTGGCATTGACACATGTTTGCATAAGACAAGGGGGCACTTGCTTCATTGGAGGCCTCAACCATGAGCTGACATGTTCCCTGTCTGGGAGCCTTGCCTACATATAGCTTATAAAATGTATCCCTATATGTGATCAGGGCATCCGCATCCCAGGAGCTTTAATGAATTAGAATTATTTGCTTTCTTATTTGATTGCTGTTTCTATATTATTCTTTTTTTCAGTATTGTGCATTGTCTGATAGGAACAACTGTTATAGCAGTAAAGATAGACTGAATGTTAGTGAACTAAAGAAAATGTTTTGTTTTTATTGTTTTTTTTTCAGAAAACAAAAAATGTAATACATTTGATAAACCAATAAACCATTAAGAATTGTTAGAAAGGATTATGAAGGTTTTCATCAATTATTAGCACTGCAGTTTTCAAATATTAACTTTAATTCCATAGGATTAAAATCTATTTGATAACTATTTTACTTCAAGTTTTTAAAGGTTTAGATAAGCTCTAAATTGCAAAGGTTGGGTCACCTTTGAAGAGATGCTATATTGATTTTTTTTTTTTTCTAAATAGACAACCACTGTTCTTGGCAGCACTGAATGTCTGGACATTTTCTTTGTGCGTTTTATCTTGGCAAATTGTAAAGAAATACTGAAATTATTTCCAAGCTGCTATAATAATTCCCTGAACTAGGAGAATTTGGTGGTATTTTTTCCTTGTTTACAGAATTTAACATCTATGCAGTTTAACAGAAGCTCTATGTTTACATTTGAAAAAAATATATTATTACAGTATTATTTTTTTTCTAGAAACATAATATATTATACAAAAAAAATAAAAACAAAGAGCTGTCCATTATTTAAATTATTGATTATTTAGTACCTTGTTCATCTGTTCAAGATAGATTACAAACTTTAGAGAACTATATCATTTTCCACCGGATTTACTGAATGAACACCACCAGTGCACCTTCGCCTACATTTGGTTTCTTACAGCAATGATAGTGGAGGAACACTAAGGAACTTCATAAACCAGTATAAACCTGACAGTATATATGTATACATGCACACTTTGCTTTTAAATCTTGTAAGTGTTCATTTGTCTGTTTGTGCACTTACGTCTATTAAATTATCTGCACCTAGTGGGGTTACACCTATTTCTTTTTTCTTTCATTTTTCCTGCTACGGAGTGGATCAGAGAAACAGCCACTCATATTTCCGGCAGCAAACCTTTTCCACTGAGTGCATCTCCTGCACTTTTTAATTTTTCTATGCTATAAGCACCGGGTCTACAATCATCATTCAGCAAGCGCTGATACCGGTTCCTTTATTAGATTACATTCTAGAAAGTTAATTAGGAGAGTCAAGATGAACTTTCACCATTTATTTTGTCTACCTTAACTTAACTTATTTTCCCATAAGGATAGAGTGCATACTGCAGGATTCAGTACATTCTACACAGTGATTCCTTGATCTTTGTGTTATAGGCTAATAAGAATTTTTTTTTTACAGACTGTATTTTTGCAATGCAGTTCTTCATTGTTAACATATTCAAACGCAGGAATAACAAATGATGCAAAGATGTGGCACTGAAGATGATCAGAATCCCCAATGCAATAATAAATAGACCACACACAACTTTTGCAAGTAGGCACATGGAAAAAGTGTGCGTAAAAATAGAACTTACTTATTTAGAAAACCAGACGCTTAACAGTAAAGCACAAGTGACGGGAAATAGAGGTCATGACACAAACATCATTTGCATTATACTTTCATTATTTAATTCATCTTATTTTTTTGTAGTTTAAAAGGACATGCCAGCCAAAACTGGAATAAACATGGGTGCATTTCAATTTTGAATTGAAGCATTTTTGTTACATACATTAGCCAAAATGCTTCTAGTAAAAGCTATAGCTGTTTCAAAAGTGTTTTTGAGTATGCACCGTGCACCAGCATTTTAATCACAACACTTGATCAAAGACCCTAACGTACTTATATCATCTTATAATGAATTCATTTTGTTAATTTCTGACATGATACAAGCCCCACTGGCACTGGCTGGTGACAATATCTAGATATGCTACACATGCCTGTGAAGAGAAAAATGTAAACACTAAAACAGCTAAATCAGCCAATAGAATTTCAGTAGCTCTCATGCTATTGGCTGATTTGAACAGGCTTATTTTTTTTTAGTAGTGTTAGTTTTTTTTAATGTGTAATTTAGTTTTTATAATTGGTAGTTATTTTAATTTTAGTATACTAGTTATGTTAGGTTAATTGTTAGTTTAAACTTATTTTTTTCCTTTCACAGGTAAGTTTTTATTTATTTTAAAATAGGGATATTGTAATTTTAATTTAAAGTTAGGGGGTGATAGGTTTAGGGGTTAATAGTTTAATTTATTAGTGGCGATGTGGAGGGGCTGGCGGTTTAGGAGCTAATCGGTTTATTTAGTAGTGGTGATGTGGGGGGCTGGCGGTTTAGGGGTTAATCGGTTTAGTTAGTGGTGGTGGTGTCGGTAGCGGCGGAATAGGGGTTAATAACTTTATTATACGGGTGGGGATGTGGGCGGGCAGCAGATTAGGGGTTAATAGGTTTAATATAGTATTTGTGATGTGGGAGGGTAGCGGTTTAGGGGTTATTGGGTAGTTTATGGGTGTTAGTGTACTTTTTAACAGTTTAGTTATGAATTTTGTGAAACATTTTTGTGCAGCAAAACTCATAACTACTGCTCTCAGATGGCGGTATGGATCGTGTCAGTATAGACTGTAACGCAAGCATTTTAGCCTCACCACACAACTTGTAATATAGGCGCTACTGAAATCCCACACAAAAACGTCATATTTTTGAGTGCGGGATTGACGTTGCGTTACAAGCTAAAATGCTTGCGGTATAGCTATACTGACAAGACTCATAATGGCTGCGTTACTGTTTTTACGCTGTAACACAAAACTCATAATCTATGTGATAATTCTTTATGTGCATTTTGATTAATTATGGTGCCCAAGACTGACACATATTGTATTCCTTGTCACTGCCTGGTTTGCAACTGCAGCGCTTACAGCAGAAGGGCTAGCGGGTGTTAATGCCGGAACTGCATGGTTAGTGAGGAGCTGAGTGAGCAATAATAGTGAATATTCTATTGTAAGAATAGGAGCGATAAACTAAAATGATCTTTTAGTCTGTGTTTATATCTTACATAAGAACATATTATATTAATATTTTTTGTATACTGTCATTAATTTACATTGGATTAAGTAAATACATTTTCCAATCTCACCAACAATCTCTTATGTTGTTGCCACTATTCCCATTCCACTGCTCCAGAACGAATTGAATTCATAAATGCCTTATAGGCAGATAATTATTATGAAATCCCTGTTTCCCACTTCTGGCAGTGACAAATTAGGGTAACATACAGTATGTAAGAACAGGAGAAGTGGACCGAGCGCTACACCCAGGGCCTTAAGCTTACTAACTATATAGCCTCCTAGTAGGCTAACAATACAAAAGTTAAAATGGGGAGAGAGTAAGCGCTAAAAAGCTTAAAAGGCTAGTAAAAGACGCATGGATCCATGTCTGACTTAACAAAAAAATATATAATAAACAAATCTAAAAATATCTAAAAATATCCAATGGAGTATAGCATGTGACGCTGACTTAGTGTGCCAGTGATAAGGAGTTAGAAGGACATGTACATTCAATAATATAAACAACCTAAGTGAGTGATTGAGTGCACACAATAACTTTCAACAAAGAAAAATAGCATTCACAAAAAAGAAAAATAGCATTCACAAAAAATAGTGTTCACAAAAATTGGCGTACATAAAAAATGTTCAAATGTTCAACCGGTTATATGTAAGTGAATCCAGTAGTGTTTCCTCCAAAGTGACGTGTAGAAATATAACGTGAAGTCAATAATAGTAGAATGTAAACGTTGAGTGGGTCAAATTATTGTGGTTCAGCTGCTAAATTAAAAAATTGTAAATCCGTGAGGTGTATAAAAATAAAAATAAAAATAACTTGTGAAAAAATCCACGTGGAAAACTTGAATTCAAATGATAAACAAAGGTCAAAAATCAAAAGACAAAAATCAAAAGACAAAAATAGAAAATCAGTGTTAATATTAAAAAGCACTAAAGATCTAGTGAAAACAAATCCTTAATTCAGATGTTAAAAATCCTTGGTAAGATCCATAACAAACAAATACATCGATAAAATACCTAAAAGGGAACAAAAGAGAAACAAATAGTGCAACACTGTATATGATATATAATATAGGTAATTAAAACCAAGCTCACCAGTGTGCCAACGCGTTTCGGCCTAGACTAGGCCTTTCTCAAGACTATACTGTATCAGAAAATCTGGGAGCTTTAAGTAGGGTCAGTGTTGAAATGATTGGTGCTGTTTTGGCGCCATTTTTAGAGGCACCTCGCTTTCCTGTTTCACCCATTGCATCTCTGGGATATTTCCTATGTTATGTTTCCTGTTTCACCCATTGCATCTCTGGGATATTTCCTATGTTATGTTTCCTGTTTCACCCATTGCATCTCTGGGATATTTCCTATGTTATGTTTCCTGTTTCACCCATTGCATCTCTGGGATATTTCCTATGTTATGTTTATGTTTTCCCATCTTAAAGGTTAATTGGTTCCTATTATTGCCACAAATTCTAGTATAAATCTAGATTTTCCTATTTATTTGTTTTTTATTTTCATTATTAGGTAATACTAGCATTTTGTCAATGTTGTTATTATTATATTCTGTGTTAACTCAGTTAGTTTTCTGGGCGGGTTTCCCCTTTCTTTGGGCTCAAATTGCTTATTTATTTACATGGACTGGTTCTCATTTATGAATTGCCCCTGTTGATGTCAAAAACTTAATTTCCAATGCGATCTTATTTTGAAAATTGCTATGACCGGAAGTGGCCTGGAATCGCGGCATCAACTTCCGTTTTAGCTTTTGGGAGACATAGTTTATTCAATTCACCGGTCTCTATCATGTGACCGGAAGTTCTTTGGTCCACCGGTCTGCATCATATGACCGGAAGGTGCAGCATCATATTCCCCATTAACTTATGGGATATGTAGTTCCCTCACTTATTAGGACTACAGATCTTTCTCAGATATTCGGTATTACCCGATCTTACTATGGCTCATTGACATTATATGTTATAGACACATAGAGACAGAGTCAATGTGCCAATATGTAATAGAATCGGTTACTGGGAATAGTCAATTCTTTGAATAATGTATGTAATTTCTTACGATGCTGATCTGTCACTGCTTATAGTAAAACTGCTTCTAATAAAACTCGCTATATTAATTCTAAGCACATTCTTGGATCCTAATAAAACTCACTTTCTTAATTCTAGGCACATTCTTGGATCCTAATATTGAATAGCTTTACAATTTACTTTTATTTGTTCATACTTTCGTAATGGATAGCCGTTTCACTGCTTCCTTCTAGTTCTTTGAAAATAAAGCCTATGGGTATTCTCAAGGAGCCATTGAGTCATATATGACCTTGATAAATATAGACCTGCAATGTTTATCTAACTTAACATTGTGAGACGTTTATTGCATCCTAATGCTGTATCTCACCGCCGATGGTGGGATGACAAACTGTAATGTCTCAAGAGGGATCAAGGATCTTCCTATCTGTTCACAGTGAAGGTGTAAGCTCAAATCTAATTGGGAGGGTTTCATTACATTTGTATGTGTATATAAAGGACTTTAGGTGACCATTAACCAGAAATCAGCTGGTGTAATATCAGACATAAATACACTCAAAGTGATGGCTTCTGTTTGACTTTGGGGCAGACGTGGGGTAGAGGATACAAGATACAAAATCTTCAAATTATGATATTTCATTTCACACATTAAGTAGTCCTACATTGGATTGTTATGTATAGACCAGTGTATGAATACAGGGTTTTTTCTTTTCTATGATACTTTTTTAGATCAATATGACAATTTTAAAGTTGTCATACTGAAAGTGTTCAGTTTGACAAAGCTGGGTGTATTCAATACGACATTGTCACAATTCTTTAGGTCTATTATTCCCGTGTATGGATCTGTTGCCAGGTGTTAATTACTTGACAAATGTACTTATGCTTGTATATTTACTCATTGGTGCTGATGTATCTTTGTGACCAAATTGTCCTATGCCTGATGTTATGTTTCTCTCTCTGATATGATTTTGTTCTTTAATTACACACCCAGCTTTGTCAAACTGAACACATTCAGTATGACAACTTTAAAATTGTCATATTGAACTAAAAAAGTATCATAGAAAAGAAAAAACCCTGTATTCATACACTGGTCTATACATAACAATCCAATGTAGGACTACTTACTGTGTGAAATGAAATATCATAATTTGAAGATTTTGTATCTTGTATCCTCTACCCCACGTCTGCCCCAAAGTCAAACAGAAGCCATCACTTTGAGTGTATTTATGTCTGATCTTACACCAGCTGATTTCTGGTTAATGGTCACCTAAAGTCCTTTATATACACATACAAATGTAATGAAACCCTCCCAATTAGATTTGAGCTTACACCTTCACTGTGAACAGATAGGAAGATCCTTGATCCCTCTTGAGACATTACAGTTTGTCATCCCACCATCGGCGGTGAGATACAGCATTAGGATGCAATAAACGTCTCACAACGTTAAGTTAGATAAACATTGCAGGTCTATACTTTATCAAGGTCATATATGACTCAATGGCTCCTTGAGAATACCCATAGGCTTTATTTTCAAAGAACTAGAAGGAAGCAGTGAAACGGCTATCCATTACGAAAGTATGAACAAATAAAAGTAAATTGTAAAGCTATTCAATATTAGGATCCAAGAATGTGCCTAGAATTAAGAAAGTGAGTTTTATTAGGATCCAAGAATGTGCTTAGAATTAATATAGCGAGTTTTATTAGAAGCAGTTTTACTATAATCAGTGACAGATCAGCATCGTAAGAAATTACATACATTATTCAAAGAATTGACTATTCCCAGTAACCGATTCTATTACATATTGGCACATTGACTCTGTCTCTATGTGTCTATAACATATAATGTCAATGAGCCATAGTAAGATCGGGTAATACCGAATATCTGAGAAAGATCTGTAGTCCTAATAAGTGAGGGAACTACATATCCCATAAGTCAATGGGGAATATGATGCTACACCTTCCGGTCATATGATGCAGACCGGTGGACCAAAGAACTTCCGGTCACATGATAGAGACCGGTGAATCGAATAAACTATGTCTCCCAAAAGCTAAAACGGAAGTTGATGCCGCGATACCAGGCCACTTCCGGTCATAGCAATTTTCAAAATAAGATCGCATTGGAAATTAAGTTTTTGACATCAACAGGGGCAATTCATAAATGAGAACCAGTCCATGTAAATAAATAAGCAATTTGAGCCCAAAGAAAGGGGAAACCCGCCCAGAAAACTAACTGAGTTAACACAGAATATAATAATAACAACATTGACAAAACGCTAGTATTACCTAATAATGAAAATAAAAAACAAATAAATAGGAAAATCTAGATTTATACTAGAATTTGTGGCAATAATAGGAACCAATTAACCTTTAAGATGGGAAAACATAAACATAACATAGGAAATATCCCAGAGATGCAATGGGTGAAACAGGAAACATAACATAGGAAATATCCCAGAGATGCAATGGGTGAAACAGGAAACATAACATAGGAAATATCCCAGAGATGCAATGGGTGAAACAGGAAACATAACATAGGAAATATCCCAGAGATGCAATGGGTGAAACAGGAAAGGGAGGTGCCTCTAAAAATGGCGCCAAAACAGCACCAATCATTTCAACACTGACCCTACTTAAAGCTCCCAGATTTTCTGATACAGTATAGTCTTGAGAAAGGCCTAGTCTAGGCCGAAACCCGTTGGCATACTGGTGAGCTTGGTTTTAATTACCTATATTATATATCATATACAGTGTTGCACTATTTGTTTCTCTTTTGTTCCCTTTTAGGTATTTTATCGATGTATTTGTTTGTTATGGATCTTACCAAGGATTTTTAACATCTGAATTAAGGATTTGTTTTCACTAGATCTTTAGTGCTTTTTAATATTATCACTGATTTTCTATTTTTGTCTTTTGATATTTTTGTCTTTTGATTTTTGTCTTTTGATTTTTGACCTTTGTTTATCATTTGAATTCAAGTTTTCCACGTGGATTTTTTCACAAGTTATTTTTATTTTTATTTTTATACACCTCACGGATTTACAATTTTTTAATTTAGCAGCTGAACCACAATAATTTGACCCACTTAACGTTTACATTCTACTATTATTGACTTCACGTTATATTTCTACACGTCACTTTGGAGGAAACACTACTGGATTCACTTACATATAACCGGTTGAACATTTGAACATTTTTTATGTACGCCAATTTTTGTGAACACTATTTTTTGTGAATGCTATTTTTCTTTTTTGTGAATGCTATTTTTCTTTGTTGAAAGCTATTGTGTGCACTCAATCACTCACTTAGGTTGTTTATATTATTGAATGTACATGTCCTTCTAACTCCTTATCACTGGCTCACTAAGTCAGCGTCACATGCTATACTCCATTGGATATTTTTAGATATTTTTAGATTTGTTTATTATATATTTTTTTGTTAAGTCAGACATGGATCCATGCGTCTGATTGCCATTTGTAAATTTTTATATGTATTAAAATGTACCTTTTACTAGCCTTTTAAGCTTTTTAGCGCTTACTCTCTCCCCATTTTAACATACAGTATGTAAAAGAGAGTTTTTTATATAATTTCTTTTTTTTTTTTTTAGCAAAATACATAGAAACATTCACACGTGTACATATATAGAGCATAGAAAAAGTAGCAGGGCTAGCTCTGTGGGACCTAGGAACTGACTATAAGAATGCTCACCAGTCCTTCTATTTCCCTGGTTGAATCATCTAAAGTCACTTTTTACCCTGAAAACAGGGTATATATTGCATTTTCGTATGGGAAGGAGATACATTACAAAATTACACAATGAGAATCGTAATTTAAAAATCATACAAAATAAATCATGTCACAACTTAAAAGGTGGCGAGCTTTCAGCAAAATACTGTCAACCTAGATTACGAGTTTTGCGTTAGAGGCTGTGCAGTGCTAACGAGCAGTTTATGCTCACCGCTCACTTACAGACAGCGCTGGTATTACGAGTTTTTACAAACCAGACAAGAAGTGAGCGTTGAGCAAAATTTTGCTCATTACCGCACTCCAATACCAGCGCTGCTTACGTTAGCGGTGAGCTGGTGTAACGTGCTTGTGCACGATTTCCCCATAGGAATCAACGGGGAGAGCCGGCTGAAAAAAAGTCTAACACCTAAAAAAAGCAGCGTAAAGCTCAGTAACACAGCCCCATTGATTCCTATGGGGAAATACATTTTATGTCTACACCTAACACCCTAACATGAACCCCGAGTCTAAACACCCCTAATCTTACACTTATTAACCCCTAATCTTACATTTATTAACCCCTAATCTGCCGCCCCCGACATCGCCGCCACCTACATTATACTTATGAACCCCTAATCTGCTGCCCCCAACATCGTCGACACCTACATTATATTTATTAACCCCTAATCTGCCACCCCCAATGTCGCCGCAACTACCTACACTTTTTAACCCCTAATCTGCCGCCCCCAACATTGCCGCCACTATAATAAACATATTAACCCCTAAACCGCTGCACTCCCGCCTCGCAAACATTAGTTAAATATTATAAACCCCTAATCTTCCGGCCCTAACATCGTCGACACCTACCTACATTTATTAACCCCTAATCTGCCTTCCCCAACATCGCCGCCACTATATTAAAGTTATTAACCCCTAAACCTAAGTCTAACCCTAAACCTAACACCCCCTAACTTAAATATAATTAAAAGAAATTGAAATAAAAATTACTATCATTAACTAAATTATTCCTATTTAAAACGAAATACTTACCTATAAAACAAACCCTAAGCTAGCTACAATATAACTAATAGTTACATTGTAGCTATCTTAGGATTTATTTTTATTTTATAGGCAAGTTTGTATTTATTTTAACTAGGTACAAAAATTATTAAATAGTTATTAACTATTTAATAACTACCTAGATAAAATAAATACAAAAGTACCTGTAAAATAAAACCTAACCTAAGTTACAATTACACCTAACACTACACTATGATTAAATAAATTTACTAAATTAATTAAATTAAATTAAAGTACGTGGGGCGGAGCTAACTGCCAAAACAGCAAGACATACATTTTGGGAGCTACTGATTTAATTTAGCTTTTAATATTTAAATTCTAAAGTTAATGGAGACTTTTCTATATAATGATATAGGATAACATTGTTAAGAACTGCTTGGATCGAATTTGGAACTTATGCTAAGATCATTTTCTACATATACTCTCTGGCAAAGCCATGAGGCTGTTTCCTGAATTTTTGAAGACCTGAGCGACCGAATAATAGACATAGCTACTGGAAATATAAACCAATTTGGTATACACCTTTTAACCTCTGACGTGGAGAGTTTTCCAGCTACATTACATGGCCTCTTTGCAGACTTTGAAAACTTGCTGCGACAAAAAATTGAATGCATATTTAAAGAGGCCAAACATATTATTACCCTGGAGACAAAGGATGTAAGGCCTACACACAGCCAGAGCAATACACTCTATTTCTCACCCCCGACATCAGATCAAGCCAGTCCGGAAGCCTCATCAAAGGATCTATGCAATGTGGAGGACCCTCCTTCCTTCTTGTCCATTTACTCGCTGGGGGATGCGGCCAAGCCCCCGGAGAGAGTCTATGGTTATTCCTGTGATCCTCAGAGGGGCCCAGTGATAGTTGATAGAGACGCAACAGATAATATGGTGGATAATTGGTGGGGAGCCCATGGGGTTCGAGATATGCAATTAACAGGCACGAAGCTGAAGACAAAGGTCTTTATCAACTTACCTGGAGAGCTGAAGCAGTGCACTATGTGTCAAATATATAGCCCACAGACGGACCGGATCATCTGGAATGGCAGAGTATGGAGACATTACTCTGCAGAGGATCGACAAACTATTATCAGACGCAGTTATGAGGAATTCATCCACCATGGAGGGCGATCACAGGCTAATTCCATAAAACAGAGCAGACTTGGCATAGGATAAAGGTTCATATGCTCTCATACACTATTAAAGGCCTCTAATTGTAACAGTTTATGGTTTACGCTCTACATGAAGGATTATTAACCTGATTCAAGGGAATATACAAGCATACAATCTTTAATGACTCTTATAACAGGCATCTAGTACGTGAGGGGAAAAAAAAGTACATAATGTGCCAGAGGTATTTCAGCTTTGTTTGACCTTTTATTACTTGTTAGAGGCGCTGGTTTCTTGTTTGATGGCAGTATTGACACGTTCATAGCCTTCTGTTTTCTATGGCCTAGATTTAGAGTTGGGCGGTAGCCGTCAAAACCAGCGTTAGAGGCTCCTAAAGCTGGTTTTGGGCTACCGCCGGTATTTAGAGTCAGTCATTAAAGGGTCTAACGCTCACTTTCCAGCCGCGACTTTTCCATACCGCAGATCCCCTTACGTCAATTGCGTATCCTATCTTTTCAATGGGATCTTTCTAACGCCGGTATTTAGAGTTGTGTCTGAAGTGAGCGTTAGAATTCTAACGACAAAACTCCAGCCGCAGAAAAAAGTCAGTAGTTAAGAGCTTTATGGGCTAACGCCGGTTTATAAAGCTCTTAACTACTGTGCTCTAAAGTACACTAACACCCATAAACTACCTATGTACCCCAAACTGAGGTCCCCCCACATCGCCGCCACTCGATTAATTTTTTTTAACCCCTAATCTGCCGACCGCCACCTACGTTATACTTATGTACCCCTAATCTGCTGCCCCTAACACTGCCGACCACTATATTATATTTATTAACCCCTAACCTGCCCCCCACAACGTCGCCGCCAGCTACCTACAATAATTAACCCCTAATCTGCCGCTCCGTAAACCGCCGCTACCTACATTATCCCTATGTACCCCTAATCTGCTGCCCCTAACACCGCCGACCCCTATATTATATTTATTAACACCTAATCTGCCCCCCTCAACGTCGCCTCCACCTGCCTACACTTATTAACCCCTAATCTGCCGAGTGGACCGCACCGCTACTATAATAAAGTTATTAACCCCTAATCCGCCTCACTCCCGCCTCAATAACCCTATAATAAATAGTATTAACCCCTAATCTGCCCTCCCTAACATCGCCGACACCTAACTTCAATTATTTACCCCTAATCTGCCGACCAAATCTCACCGTTACTGTAATAAATGGATTAACCCCTAAAGCTAAGTCTAACCCTAACCCTAACACCCCCCTAAGTTAAATATAATTTAAATCTAACGAAATAAATTAACTCTTATTAAATAAATTATTCCTATTTAAAGCTAAATACTTACCTGTAAAATAAACCCTAATATAGCTACAATATAAATTATAATTATATTACAGCTATTTTAGGATTTATATTTGTTTTACAGGTAACTTTGTATTTATTTTAACCAGGTACAATAGCTATTAAATAGTTTAGAACTATTTAATAGCTAAAATAGTTAAAATAATTACAAAATTACCTGTAAAATAAATCCTAACCTAAGTTACAATTAAACCTAACACTACACTATCAATAAATAAATTAAATAAAATACCTACAATTACCTACAATTAAACCTAACACTACACTATCAATACATTAATTAAATACAATACCTACAAATAACTACAATTAAATAAACTAACTAAAGTACAAAAAATAAAAAAGAACTAAGTTACAAAAAATAAAAAAATATTTACAAACATTAGAAAAATATTACAACAATTTTAAACTAATTACACCTACTCTAAGCCCCCTAATAAAATTACAAAGCCCCCCAAAATAAAAAAATGCCCTACCCTATTCTAAATTAAAAAAGTTCAAAGCTCTTTTACCTTACCAGCCCTGAACAGGGCCCTTTGTGGGGCATGCCCCAAGAAATTCAGCTCTTTTGCCTGTAAAAAAAAACATACAATACCCCCCCAACATTACAACCCACCACCCACATACCCCTAATCTAACCCAAACCCCCCTTTAATAAACCTAACACTAAGCCCCTGAAGATCTTCCTACCTTATCTTCACCTCGCTGGGTATCACCGATCGGTCCTGGCTCCGATATCTTCATCCAACCCAAGCGGGGGCTGGAGATCCATAATCCTGCGGCTGAAGAGGTCCAGAAGAGGCTCCAAAGTCTTCATCCTATCCGGGAAGAAGAGGCGATCCAGACTGGCAACCATCTTGATCCAAGCGGCATCTTCTATCTTCATCCGATGAGGAACGGCTCCATCGTGAAGACCTCCAGCGCGGATCAATCTTCTTCCGACGACGTCCAACTGAAGAATGACAGTTCCTTTAAGGGACGTCATCCAAGATGGCGTCCCTCGAATTCCGATTGGCTGATAGGATTCTATCAGCCAATCGGAATTAAGGTAGGAAAATTCTGATTGGCTGATGGAATCAGCCAATCAGAATCAAGTTCAATCCGATTGGCTGATCCGATCAGCCAATCAGATTGAGGTCGCATTCTATTGGCTGATCGGGACAGCCCCCGCTTGGGTTGCATTCTATTGGCTGGATCGCCAGCCCCCGCTTGGGTTGGATGAAGATATCGGAGCCAGGACCGATCGGTGATACCCGGCGAGGTGAAGATAAGGAAGGAAGATCTTCAGGGGCTTAGTGTTAGGTTTATTTAAGGGGGGTTTGGGTTAGATTAGGGGTATGTGGGTGGTGGGTTGTAATGTTGGGGGGGGGTATTGTATGTTTTTTTTTACAGGGCTGAATTTCTTGGGGCATGCCCCGCAAAGGGCCCTGTTCAGGGCTGGTAAGGTAAAAGAGCTTTGAACTTTTTTTAATTTAGAATAGGGTAGGGCATTTTTTTTATTTTGGGGGGCTTTGTAATTTTATTAGGGGGCTTAGAGTAGGTGTAATTAGTTTAAAATTGTTGTAATATTTTTCTAATGTTTGTAAATATTTTTTTATTTTTTGTAACTTAGTTCTTTTTTATTTTTTGTAGTTAGTAGTTAGTAGTTAGTTTATTTAATTGTAGTTATTTGTAGGTATTGTATTTAATTAATGTATTGATAGTGTAGTGTTAGGTTTAATTGTAGATAATTGTAGGTAGTTTATTTAATTTATTTATTGATAGTGTAGTGTTAGGTTTAATTGTAACTTAGGTTAGGATTTATTTTACAGGTAATTTTTAATTAATTAATTTTAACTATTTTAGCTATTAAATAGTTCTTAACTATTTAATAGCTATTGTACCTGGTTAAAATAAATACAAAGTTACCTGTAAAATAAATATAAATCCTAAAATAGCTATAATATAATTATAATTTATATTGTAGCTATATTAGGGTTTATTTTACAGGTAAGTATTTAGCTTTAAATAGGAATAATTTATTTAATAAGAGTTAATTTATTTCATTAGATTTAAATTATATTTAATTTAGGGGGGTGTTAGGGTTAAAGTTAGACTTAGCTTTAGGGGTTAATAAATTTATTAGAGTAGAGATGAGCTCCTTTTGGCAGATTAGGGGTTAATACTTGAAGTTAGGTGTCGGCAATGTTAGGGAGGGCAGATTAGGGGTTAATACTATTTATTATAGGGTTATTGAGGCGGTAGTGAGGCGGATTAGGGGTTAATACATTTATTGAAGTAGCGCTCAGGTCCGGTCGGCAGATTAGGGGTTAATAAGTGTAGTTAGGTGGAGGCGACGTTGGGGGCGGCAGATTAGGGGTTAATAAATATAATATAGGGGTCGGCGATGTTAGGGCAGCAGATTAGGGGTACATAGCTATAATGTAGGTGGCGGTGGTGTACGGAGCGGCAGATTAGGGGTTAATAATAATATGCAGGGGTCAGCGATAGTGGGGGCAGCAGAATAGGGGTTAATAAGTGTAAGGTTAGGGGTGTTTAGACTCGGGGTACATGTTAGAGTGTTAGTTGCTGACGTAGGAAGTGTTTCCCCATAGAAAACAATGGGGCTGCGTTAGGAGCTGAACGCGGCTTTTTTGCAGGTGTTAGGTTTTTTTTCAGCTCAAACAGCCCCATTGTTTTCTATGGGGATATCGTGCACAAGCACGTTTTTGAAGCTGGCCACTTCTGTAAGCACTGCTGGTATCTAGAGTTGCAGTGGCGTTAAATTATGCTCTACGCTCCCTTTTTGGAGCTCAACGCACTGAAAACCCAGCCATTCTGTGAACTCTAAATACCAGCGGTATTTAAAAGGTGCGGGGGAAAAAAAGCACGCGTAGCTAACGCACCCCTTTGGCCGCAGAACTCTAAATCTAGGCGCAAGTGTCTTAATTAGCCATGCTGTTTTGAATTGTTTTAAAATATAACCAGTTATGTCAGATGATAACTATGACTTAAACCCAAACAGTTTGGTGGATAGACCCGCAAACTTAAATAAAAATATGCTACGGAAGAGGCTTGGTAGCACTCTACATGGAACTGATTCCCTCTATGTCTATAAAATTAGGAAAAGAGCATGTGAAATATACTGTGATATCCTTACTTTTGTCTGAGGAATGGTTCTTAGAATTTGTGTAGTCTTGAAGCTGCGGTTGGGTTAATTTTATAAGCCACATATCTAGTAACAAATTCTTCCTAGTTGTGGGGTATAGGGCCCGTACCCACATGACAGGGTTGCTTTGAATAATATTTATTGAAAATATACCATTGTTCTAGATTTGCTTATCACTGCTCTTACTACTGATCATCTAGACAAACATTTCCAGAAGTTTTAGATTACATTGCTGCTTTCTATATTCTATATGCCTAAGACATCATCACTAATTTTGAGTCCAGAAAACTATTTTTGCTAATCTAAAAATCTATACTGCTCTCCCTATATTAGTCCTATGCAGGCTCTGTCCATCTCCTGTCCATAATAGGTACCCCTGCATTTTGAGGGAAACAGATTACTATCTAGTTTAGACTACCACTTTATTTTTATGAATGATCTTTGTTACCCTTCACTATAACTCTTCCTTTCCTATACCAATGCTCCAGAGGATAGAAGGGTGAATTCCTATAGTCTATAATTCCTAGTCTATAATTGAGGCATTCACAGATCTCAGGTGTATATATTTCATTATTAAGTGATAATTCAGTCCAAAATGTCAGCTTTGTGGTACTCAGTAGTCATGCTAGTTGGTAGAATACCTTATTATTCTCACTATTCAGAGCATATCAATGTCCCAACATCATTTGTGCTCCCCCCCTACTCCCATTGGCTAATTGGATAAGCGTCAGAAAATGCACCTTATGGAAATTCTATTTCACTGTTTCTCTATCTCCCTTAAATTCCTCCCTTGACAAAGGCACTACTTTGAGGGCCCATAGGTGACCCTAGCTTATTACAGGAGTGTAAATGTATGTGAGCGGCTTCATTATGAGTCAAAGGGGATATATGATCATATAGGAAAATGGATAAATAAGAGGATTACTTTTTATATTATATGTTAATTATGTACAAGTGTTATTAGCTGTTGCTATGTCTCGATGAAACTCTATACCAATTTTCAAATTAAGGCCAAACTTTTAATATATGTTGAACTTTTAATGTATCAGTGAAACCTTTACAATATTACCAACATTGAATTTATAGATGGTATACCCTTATTGTTCCTGTTTATTGCATAACCTCAATAAAAAAAAAAAACAATAAAAAAAAAAAAAAAAAAAAAAATAGCAAAAACAAACAAACACTAAATTACAGAAAATAATAAACAAATTACAAGATTTTTAAACTAATTACACCTAATATAAGCCCCCTAACAAAATAAAAAAGCCCCCCCAAAATAAAAAAGCCCTACCCTACACTAAATTACAAATAGCCCTTAAAAGGTCCTTTTGCGGGGCATTGCCCCAAAGTAATCAGCTCTTTTACCTGTAAAAAAAATTACAAAAATCCCCCCAAAATTAAAACCCACCACCCACACAATCAACCCTACTCTTAAAACCCACCCAATACCCCCTTAAAAAAACCTAACACTAATCCCTTGAAGATCACCTTAACAGGAGAAGTCTTCATCCAACTGGACTGAAGTCCTCAACGAAGCCGGGAGAATTCTTCATCCAAGTCGGGTGAAGTGGTCCTCCAGATGGGCAGAAGTCTTCATCCAGATGGCATCTTCTATCTTCATCCATCCGGTGCGAAGCAGGTCTATCTTCAAGACATCCGATGCGGAGCATCCTCTTTATCCGACGGCTCTTCTGGAATGAAGGTTCCTTTAAATGACGTCATCCAAGATGGCATCCCTTCAATTTCCGATTGGCTGATAGAATTCTATTTGCAAATTGGAATTAAGGTAGAAAAAATCCTATTGGCTGATGCAATCAGTCAATAGGATTGAGCTGGCATTCTATTGGCTGTTCCAATCAGCCAATAGAATGCAAGCTCAATCCTATTGGCTGATTGCATCAGCCAATAGAATTCTATCAGCCAATCGGAATTGAAGGGACGCCATCTTGGATGATGTGATTTAAAGGATCCTTCTTTCCAGAAGAGCCGTCGGATGAAGTGGATGCTCTGCGTCGAATGTCTTGAAGATGGACCCGCTCTGCGCTGGATGGATGAAGATAGAAGATGCCATCTGGATGAAGACTTCTGCCCGTCTGGAGGACCACTTCGCCTGGCTTGGATGAAGACCTCTCCTGGCTTTGTTGAGGACATCGGCCCAGTTGGATGAAGACTTCTCACGGTAAGGTGATCTTCAAGGGGTTAGTGTTAGGTTTTTTTAAGGGGGTATTGGGTGGCTTTTAGAGTAGGGTTGGTTGTGTGGGTGGTGGGTTTTAATGTTGGGGGGGATTTTTAATTTTTTTTTTACAGGTAAAAGAGCTGATTACTTTGGGGCAATGCCCCGCAAAAGGCCCTTTTAAGGGCTATTTGTAATTTAGTGTAGGGTAGGGCTTTTTTATTTTGGGAGGGCTTTTTTATTTTGTTAGGGGGATTAGAATAGGTGTAATTAGTTTAAAAATCTTGTAATTTGTTTATTATTTTCTGTAATTTAGTGTTTTGTTTTTTTTGTACTTTAGCTAATTTTATTTAATTGTATTTAATTTAGGTAAGTCATTTAATTATAGTGTAGTGTTAGGTGTTATTGTAACTTAGGTTAGGTTTTATTTTACAGGTACTTTTGTATTTATTTTAGCTAGGTAGTTATTAAATAGTTAATAACTATTTAATAACTAGTCTACCTAGTTAAAATAAATACAAACTTGCCTGTAAAATAAAAATAAACCCGAAGATAGCTACAATGTAACTATTAGTTATATTGTAGCTAGCCTAGGGTTTGTTTTATAGGTAAGAATTTAGTTTTAAATAGGAATAATTTAGTTAATTATAGGAATTTTTATTTAGATTTATTTAAATTATATTTAAGTTAGGGGGGGGTTAGGGTTAGACTTAGATTTAGGGGTTAATAACTTTAGTATAGTGGCGGCGACGTTGGGGGCGGCAGATTAGGGGTTAATAAATGTAGGTAGGTGTCGGCGATGTTAGGGACGGCAGATTAGGGGTTAATAATATTTAACTAATGTTTGCAAGGCGTGAGTGTGGCGGTTTAGGGGTTAATATATTTATTATAGTGGCGGCGATGTCCGGTTCGGCAGATTATGGGTTACATTTTTTTTTTAGTGTTTGCGATGTGGGAGGGCCTCGTTTTAGGGGTTAATATGTAGTTTATGGGTGTTAGTGTACATTTTAGCACTTTAGTTAAGAGTTTTATACTACGGCATTGTAGTGTAAAACTCTTAACTACTGACTTTAAAATGCGATACCAGTCTTGACAGGAGAGGGTCTACTGCTCACTTTTTGGCAGACTCGTAATACCGGCGCTATGCAAGTCCCATTGAAAAAAGAGGATATGCAATTTACGTAAGTGTATTTGCGGTATTTCCAAGTCTGGCCAAAAAAGTGAGCGGTACACCTGTACCTGTAAGACTCATAATACCAGCGGGCATTAAAAAGCAGCGTTAGGGCCTCTTAACGCTGCTTTTTTAACCTAACGCACAACTCGCAATCTAGCCGTGTGAAAGGTAAACCTATGCATATAAAAATAACAGCATATTTAAGATACAGTTCACTGAAAACAACGTTATTTGATTTGTATTAGGCATAACATTCATGTTTAAAAATTATACAGGTTCTCCCTGTGTTTTTTCTGCTCCATTGCACATTTTTACCCAACAGAGAGCTCTCATTATTTTGATGGTAAACATCTCACCAGTTGCAGGGACAGACCCCTTTTAAATAGAATTCCATAAGGGCTGCTGCTCCTGCGAGTGTCGACATAGAAAACCACATCTAGATTTTATAGAGTCGGCCCCCTAATGAGATAGTATGTGGAGCAAAGATGTCAGGCTGTGAATACTGAAGGGTGAACTCTGCAACCCTGTATGACAATTAGTAACTGTGATGGCTTACTATAATTTTAATGTTAGAATAATGTGTAATAAAAGGTTCATACAATACTGGTTGATAAAATGTGTGTATTTGAACATGGTTAAAGTTGTGTATTATAACAGATATGTATTAAGAGGAAATCTGCTTTGAAGAATTGAAAACTCAACATGTATTGATACTAGTGACTATAAATCTGTAATTGTGTACTGGATTTATGCCATGTTACCACAAATTTATAGCTTCCGATATTATATATATTTCTACGTTAAAGGAGCATTATTGCATTATAAGCACATGACTACAGTGATTCATAAACTAACGTACATTTTCTTTGCATCAGATAAAAGGAACATCTTAACAAAAAATATGGTTGTTAAGGTGTTCCTTTTATCTGATGCATTTTTTATGAATTACTGTAGTTATATGATTATTGTAATTCATTCAAGCTCACCAATTTCACTGTGTGTTCAAGTTTTTTTTTTTTTTTTAGTTTTTCAGTCACTGCATTTATTCAGCACTCGATCGGGTTGATTTTCGGGGATGTGTGTCTGCCCGGCGGACAGGTTATGGAGCAGCGGTCTTTAGACCGCTGCTTCATAATTGGCACTCTATCCAGAGCTTGATAAATGGGCCCCTTTATGTTCTGTTCCTATGAAGAGCTCATTGATTTTTTTTTTTTCCAGCAGAACATACTCAGCCAAATAAGGGCTATATAACAATTAGATTGTTAATTGTTCAGCACAAGCAATATTGGGTTAAAGGCTGCAAAGGGCTTTAACATAGAGATATATATATATACATTCCTAAATATCACCTAGATTACGAGTTTTGCGTTAGAAGCTGTGCGGTGCTAACGAGCAGTTTATGCTCCCGGCTCACTTGCAGACAGCGCTGGTATTACGGGTTTTTACAAACCCGGCGTTAACCGCAAAAAAGTGAGCGAAGAGCAAAATTTAGCTCTACATCTCACCTCAATACCAGCGCTGCTTACGTTAGCGGTGAGCTGCTAAAATATGCTCATGCACGATTTCCCCATAGGAATCAATGGGGGAGAGCCGGCTGAAAAAAAACCTAACACCTGCAAAAAAGCAGCGTAAAGCTCCTAACGCAGCCCCATTGATTCCTATGGGGAAACACATTTTATGTCTACACCTAACACCCTAACATGAACCCCGAGTCTAAACACCCCTAATCTTAAACTTATTAACCCTAATCTTCCGCCCCTTACATCGCCGGCACCTACATTATATTATTAACCCCTAATCTGCTGCTCCGGACACCGCCGCCACCTACATTATACTTATGAACCCCTAATATGCTGCCCCCAACATCGCCGAACCCTACATTATATTCATAATATAACATGCTGCCCCCAACATCGCCACAACCTAACTACATTTATTAACCCCTAATCTGCCACCTACAACGTCGCCACCACTATAATAAAGTTATTAACCCCTAAACCTAAGTCTATCCCTAACCCTAACCCCCTAACTTAAATATAATTACAATAAATCTAAATAAAATTACTACAATTAAAGGGACACTGTACCCAAAAATTTTCTTTCGTGATTCAGATTGAGCATGACATTTTAAGCAACTTTCTAATTTATTTTTTTTAGTTTTTCAGTCACTGCATTTATTCAGCACTCGATCGGGCTGATTTTCGGGGATGTGTGTCTGCCCGGCGGACAGGTTATGGAGCAGCGGTCTTTAGACCGCTGCTTCATAATTGGCCCTCCATCCAGAGCTTGATAAATGGGCCCCTTTATGTTCTGTTCCTATGAAGAGCTCATTGATTTTTTTTTTCCAGCAGAACATACTCAGCCAAATATGGGTTATATAACAATTAGATTGTTAATTGTTCAGCACAAGCAATATTGGGTTTATCACTGATGTTTGAATGCGTAGGAAGTAGGGCGCGTATTACAAATTAAATTATACTTCTGCACTCGAGAGCAAAAACATTTATCACTCGTTGGGTTAGCGCAACTTCAAAGCTCTGGGTAACTGGTATGCTTAAATAAAAAGTGTCACAAAAAACATCAAAAATACAGTTACACATAATAACGCTGATAAAATTATTTTAAAAAATTGCATTAAAAAGTTATAAGGGCTCAAAGAAATGAGGTCTCAGGTGTTAGAAAAAAATAAAGGCTGCAAAGGGCTTTAACATAGAGATATATATATATATATACATTCCTAAATATCACCTAGATTACGAGTTTTGCGTTAGAAGCTGTGCGGTGCTAACGAGCAGTTTATGCTCCCGGCTCACTTGCAGACAGCGCTGGTATTACGGGTTTTTACAAACCCGGCGTTAACCGCAAAAAAGTGAGCGAAGAGCAAAATTTTGCTCTACATCTCACCTCAATACCAGCGCTGCTTACGTTAGCGGTGAGCTGCTAAAATGTGCTCATGCACGATTTCCCCATAGGAATCGATGGGGGAGAGCCGGCTGAAAAAAAACCTAACACCTGCAAAAAAGCAGCGTAAAGCTCCTAACACAGCCCCATTGATTCCTATGGGGAAACACATTTTATGTCTACACCTAACACCCTAACATGAACCCCGAGTCTAAACACCCCTAATCTTACACTTATTAACCCTAATCTTCCGCCCCGACATCGCCGGCACCTACATTATATTATTAACCCCTAATCTGCTGCTCCGGACACCGCCGCCACCTACATTATACTTATGAACCCCTAGTATGCTGCCCCCAACATCGCCGAACCCTACATTATATTCATAATATAACATGCTGCCCCCAACATCGCCACAACCTAACTACATTTATTAACCCCTAATCTGCCACCTACAACGTCGCCACCACTATAATAAAGTTATTAACCCCTAAACCTAAGTCTATCCCTAACCCTAACCCCCTAACTTAAATATAATTACAATAAATCTAAATAAAATTACTACAATTAAAGGGACACTGTACCCAAAAATTTTCTTTCGTGATTCAGATTGAGCATGACATTTTAAGCAACTTTCTAATTTACTCCTATTATCAAATTTTCTTCATTCTCTTGGTATCTTTATTTGAAATGCAAGAATGTAAGTTTAGATGCCGGCCCATTTTTGGTGAACAACCTGGGTTGTCCTTGCTGATTGGTGGATAAATTCATCCACCAATAAAAAAGTGCTGTCCAGAGTACTGAAACCAAAAAAAGCTTAGATGCCTTGTTTTTCAAATAATGATAGCAAGAGAATGAAGAAAAATTGATAATAGGAGCAAATTAGAAAGTTGCTTAAAATTGCATGCTCTTTCTGAATTACAAAAGAAAAAAATTGGGTTCAGTGTCCCTTTAACTAAATAATTCCTATTTAAAACTAAATACTACCTATAAAATAAACCATAAGCTAGCTACAATATAACTAATAGTTATATTGTATCTAGCTTAGGGTTTATTTTTACTTTACAGGCAACTTTGTATTTATTTTAACTAGGTACAATAGTTATTAAATAGTTAGTAACTATTTAATAACTACCTACTTAAAATAAAGACAAATTTACCTGTAAAATAAAACCTAACCTAAGTTACAATTGCACCTAACACTACACTATAATTAAATGAATTAAATAAATTAAATACAATTAATTACAATTAAATACAATTATCGAAAGAACAAAAAAAACAAACACTAAATTACAGAAAATAATAAAATAATTACAAGATTTTTAATTTAATTACACCAACTCTAATCCCCCTAACAAAATAAAAAAGCCCCCCAAAATAAAAAAAAGCCCTACCCTACCCTAAATTACAAATAGCCCTTAAAAGGGTCTTTTGCGGGACATTGCCCCAAAGCTCTTTTACCTGTAAAATAAAGTACAAATACCCCCCCAACATTAAAACCCACCACCCACACAACCAACCCTACTCTAAAACCCACCCAATCCCCCCTTAAAAAACCTAACACTAACCCCCAACTGGGCAGAAATGGACCTCCAGATGGGCAGAAGTCTTCACCCAACCGGGCAGAAGTGGACCTCCAGATGGACAGAAGTCTTCACCCAACCGGGCAGAAGTGGACCTCCAGACGGGCAGAAGTCTTCATCCAGACGGCATCTTCTATCTTCATCCATCCGGCGCGGAGCGGGTCCATGTTCAAGACACCCTCTTCAAACGACAGCCAACGACTGAATGAAGGTTCCTTTAAATGACGTCATCCAAGATGGCGTCCCTTCAATTCCGATTGGCTGATAGAATTCTAGGTTAGGTTAGGTTTTATTTTACCGGTAAATGTGTCTTTATTTAACTAGGTAGTTATGAAATAACTATTGTACCTAGTTAAAATAAATACAAACTTGCCTGTAAAATAAAAATAAACCCTAAGATAGCTACAATCTAACTATTAATCATATTGTAGCTATCTTAGGGTTTAGTTTATCGGTAAGTATTTAGTTTTAAATAGGAATAATTTACTGAATTGTAGTAATTTTATTTTGATTTATTTCGATTTATTTAAGTTAGGGGGTGTTAAGGTTAGGGTTAGACTTAGGTTTAGGGGTTAATACATTTAGTATAGTGGAGGCGACGTTGGGGACGGCAGATTAGGGGTTAATAAATGTAGGTAGGTGGCGGTGATGTTAGGGCTGGCAGATTAGGGGTTAATAATATTTAACTAGTGTTTCCGATGTGGGAGTGCGGCGGTTTAGGAGATAATATATTTATTTTAGTGGCGGCCGATGTCCGGTTCAGCAGATTAGGGATTAAACATTTTATTTTATTGTTTGCGATGTGGGGGGGCCTCGGTTTAGGGGTTAATAGGTAGTTTATGGGTGTTAGTGTACTTTTTAGCACTTTAGTTAAGAGTTTTATGCTATGGCATTGTACTAAAAAACTCTTAACTACTGACTTTAAAATGCGGTACCAGGCTTGACAGGAGAGGCTGTACAGCTCACTTTTTGGAAGACTCGTAAAACCGGCGCTATGCAAGTCCCATTGAAAAAAAGAGTATACGCAATTGACGTAAGTGGACTTGCGGTATTTCCGAGTCTGGCCAAAAAAGTGAGCGGTACACCTGTACCTGCAAGACTCGTAATACCAGCGGGCATTAAAAAGCAGCGTTGGGACCTCTCAACGCTGCTTTTTAACCCTAACGCAAGACTCGTAATCTAGCCGTATGTATGTATATATATATATATATTAGATTGCATTTTGACTGTACATATTTCACATTCCAATGTTCTTCACTTACAGGGTAATGCCCTTTTTATTCTTAAATACATATTTCTATATATGTGTATATACCATATTACCTATGCCTGCATATCTATTCCTAGATATGTATTTTACTTAAACATTACCAGATATATATAGAAGTATATATTTAATAATAAAAAGTGCATTATTTTCTATGTGAAGAAGAACATAGGAATGTAAAACATGGGTTTTGTGCATTGCGTTTCTCTATTTAGATCTTAACTCAGCTGGGGTAGCGCACATGAAAAATTAGTAATCTTAAGATGCATTATTGAAATATTACATATAAAATATTTTTTAAAATTAATAAAAATGTATAAAACATACTGTAAAATATATAGATAGAGGTGTTTGAGAAAGGTAGGAGAGAGGTACGTGTTCAATTGTATTTTATCTTAATTTTTACATTCTCGTATTATTTATTTTTATTCTTAAGCAGAAGGCAATTTTTTAACGATGTTTCATAAGCACATAGGTATTTTGATAACACAAGCGTGTTGTTTTGTATCAATTGTTTTATATCCGAATATGTATCAAGTTTTTTCTTTGCCAATCAAGTTATGTATGTAGTTCCTAATTCATCCTCCTTTGTATATAATAACAATAAGATTGTAGCTATCACGAACATTTGAAACATGCATTACGCCTCTGTGGCTCACATTCGTATATGACAAACACACCCACGAACTTTGATTGGCCCCTAAACCTCGATGACAGGCATATACATTTGAAGCTTGTGATTTGCTAAAGCCAGCACACCTACCACCTTTGATTGGATCTGAGCCCTTTAAAAACCAAGGGTGGCAAGACACAAACCAGCTGTTCTCAAAAATCCTTCAAAAAAGCCAGGCCGCTGACCGGGGGAAACACGTCAGGTTCCAGCTGACAGGTCAGACGCCATCACTCAAACATTTGCTGTCCTCATATCCTGGTAAACAAGCAGACAGTCAGGATATCTGGAAAGACCTGTGTGGATGCTGTTTTTGACTCAACATCTTGGAGACACTGACATACTAGGTTGCAGTGTGAGGCTGCCAAACGCTGAGGAATGAGCGTATTTTCCTGAAGGCTATTTTAAAGTTTATATCTAGTAAGTGCAACATATATTGTGCGCCTTTTTGTCCCAATAAAATTTACACTTGAGTCGTTTTGTGCACTCTCTCTTTTCTTCTTTTTTAAATATGATTGTCTCCGAAACTGAGGTTGGGATTCGCCTGGTTTGATTGGAGCAGCATAAGGAAGTACTCGTGTTTGAAAACCAACAGGGGCATTCAAAGGGATATTCTTCTACACCAGCTAGCATCTGATAATAATTCTCATCTGGGTCTTTATCCTTTTTTGAACTTTTATTCAATATACATTTGAATAACAAAAGGTACTGTGAAAAAGAGTCACTAAATGTGTTATTAATTTACACATACAAGCAAAGTATATACTGTATTGATTTTAATTTGTAATATCAACCTCTTTCTATCTGTATACAACCATATATATCAGGTTAAGCATTTTACTATATACAGTCCAATAAGAGTTGAATTTGGTTTGTTTATTATTTTATTCATTCAAATTGGTTCTTATATATACACACATTATTTGTGTTTGGATATCTGTATATAAATATACATCTGACATAGTAGGGTTCATTCACATATAGCGCATTTTACTCTTCTTTTGTGTCATTAGTGTGTGTGATACAGAGAGGAGTGTGTGAGAGAGATGTGAGGTATGAGGGTGTGTGAGAGAAGTATGAGGGTTTGTGTGTGTGTGTGAGTGAGAGAGGTATGAGGGTGTGTGTTAGAGAGGTTTTCTATAATGAAAACTGTCTGAGTATCTCATTGATCAATGGTACAGTGTTATAGTGAATTTTGACTTATTAAGTGAGATAGGAAGGGTAAACAACAAGGAAATACAAACAAAGGCTATGGCCGAAGACCCCACAACAGTGATTAGGAACACAACTAAGTACAACCAACAAAGAATGACGTTCACAACCATGTACAGTCCATCTGTAAGAACATTGGGCAAGAGCCTAAACCAACATTGGCACATCATACAAAGTGACCTGACTCAACCGTTCACTAAATGGCCTAACCCTAGGGTGGGTTTTAAACGAAATAGAAGTCTAAAAGACTCATGAATGATCATGGATCATACCCACTGTTATAAAAAAGATACCTGACTTTAACAGGGAAAGAAGAATGGCTCATTTTGGTGCACAGGATGCACTACATACAGTGCCATGATCCCGGACTCCACTTTGGCCATCCACATCTGCAGAAAAGGTATACCATCAAACACTTGTTTTATTAAAAAAGACTGTTTTCCAGACCCGCTCTCTTTGCTCTTCTGAGCGGGTCTGTTTTTTACACAGAGCGCATCTGGCTAGCTGTCTAGACACAGCCTGGCCTGACCGCGCCATTACATTTAGTGCAGCTCACTCCTGTGCTGTCTGACAGCGGGAGCAAGCTGCACTGAGTGTAATGGTGCGGTCGGGCCGGGCTATGAATAGACAGCTGGTCAGATGCGCTCTGTGTAAAAAACAGACCCACTCAGAAGAGCACAGAGAGCGGGTCTGGAAAAACAGTATTTTCTAATAAAACTTTACAGGCAATATTAGGTTATATAAATCTAGCACTAATATAATGTTATATAATTCTGCACTATGTGCAGAATTATATAACATTATTTTCTATGTTTTCTGGCCCTTTAATGGCACAGTGAGGTAGATGAGTTTTGCCTTTGGGGATCCTTAAAAGCCTCAGAGGTCTATTCATCAAAACACAAGTCCACGCTCTTCTGCCTCATTAGCACAATTACGCCAGACTCTCTGATCCCTTGTAACCGAACATAAGAAAACACTAACATCAATTAAAAAATACCTTCAGATAATGGGAAATCAAAAGGTTCAAGAGATATTATGGGAAATTAAGCGTCTGTTTTACTATAAAGGAAATAAATCAGATTATTTGCTGGCTAGAAAGTTAAGGGACCTCTCCGCTCAAGCCCGGATCCCATACATATGATCTGGTAGCTTGATCCTAACAAACCCTAAAGATATAGGCCCCTATTTAACAAAGGTCTTGTGGACCTGATCCGACAGTGCGGATCAGGTCCGCAAGACCTCGCTGAATGCGGAGAGCAATACGCTCTCCGTATTCAGCATTGCAAAAGCAGCTTACAAGAGCTGCTGGTGCAACGCCGCCCCCTGCAGACTCGCGGCCAATGGGCCACCAGCAGGGAGGTGTCAATCAACCCAATCGTTACTGGCACTTGCGGAATCTCATCCAGATTTGTGGACAGAAAATAGGATAGAATTAATCACCAACCTATTAACTAATGACTTTATTCTCCCTATAGCAACTTTCAGGTCCATTACCCACACTCACCAATACTTAATTTATTTTTGAGATTAAAACGTTTCTTGAGATCCTGGGGCTTTTTCAACTCACCTATGAGACAGACAACTGACTGGGAAAAGAGGTGGTCATCAGGTACACGTATCCCAAAGATGTTTTCCCACTCTTATATAGACATCCTCCAACCTCCCATTTTCTATAAAACACCTCACATTAAACAAAGGGAGCGATCATTGAGGTTTGAAGACACTGAGAACTCCTGGACTGAGGCAGCTCTGCATACATAAACAGTTACATAGTGTTTCCTATCTGGAACTGTTTTTTAAAATTCTTACTCAATGGCACTTAACCCCTCTCAGACTTTTCCAAATATCACATTTAAACTCCCCAATGTGCTGGAGAGGCTGTGGGAAAGTTGGGACTTCCACACATGTGGTGGGACTGCCCAAAAATTCAGCGGATATGGTTTAGAGCTATCCTATATTGCAGAAAATGTGGTATCAATAGGGACAGGAACCCCAGATGGGACTCTTCCACTTATTTGCTAGACACACCCACACTCACATCCTTAACCTATGTATTTACCTATTCATGGCAGTCAAAATGGCTATTGCTAGAGCTTGAGCTTGGCACCGACCTAAGGGCTCTAGGTGGAACCAAGCCTTAAACATTATGTCACACATCGAAATTATGGAAAGCCCTGTGTTTGCTGTCAATAACAAAATTGATCTACACTGCATGAGCTGGAGTTATGGAGGCACTGGCAGGGGGATGGACCATACCAACAGCCATAAAAAGAAATGAAATGGATACACTATACTGACCCAAAACAAAGCAAAATTTGCTTCCCTTTTTTTTTTCTCTCTCCCCTTAACCCCCCCCCCTTTCTTGAGGCCAAAAAAGGGGAAAGACAGGGAAAAGAGATGAAGAAAAAAAGAAGAGCAACGCATTGCAACCCATTCATACAGCAGATATGTTCTAGCCCAAAACTATGTAATAACCATTTGCATAGGTACTAGTAATTCATATTTATTTATTTTTTTTATTTTATCATCCCCTTGTTTTATTTTTGAATAAACATCTATATGCCTTATCTAAACTAATCTATTTTCAACTTATTAGGAGAATAAACTATTAAACCCTCTTTCATCTACCCCTTCCTCTCGTTAAGGGCTTTGCAACTTTGTGACAATGAGCTAATCCACTTTTAGGTTTACATTATATATGAAAAGATTTTCTTGTATTAGCTGATATATGGAAAAAAAAATGTATTATTACAAGTATATACTATTGTTTAACAATATTGTTGAACCCATTGTTGAGTTGAAAGATTTTGTTTTTGTTATACTGAAAATTCTAAATAAAAATTATTTATAAAAAAAGTTTACCTGTGTGCAAGAATACAATTGAGTTTTGTGTCCAATATCAAAGTCCCAAAAGAGGATATATTAAACACCAAGAAAAAGGTGACAGTACCTCAGCACTCAGAGAGTTACCAATATAAGGAAAAAGACAATATCTGGAATTGGGTAGATGCCAGATCATAGAAATGTAATAAAACGTAACTTTTACTAATATGCAAATAAAATGTGTGAAAATGTAGCACATAAAATATATGTAATAACACAAACGTTTAAAACTTAGACTAAAAAACTATATACAATGAGTGTGTGAGACCCAAAGAATCTAATATAGTACTGGGATAACCAATACGTGAAATATCCACACAGCCCAGCTCAAGGCTAATACAGGTTCACGGATTGCAAAAGGGCTATCTAAAAAAGGGGATTGACCCCCAACAACAATTATACTAAGCTATGCAATACTGGAACTGCAAGTCAGAGCTGTGCTGGGTGGCAGAACGAATCAATTGCAGGTAGGACAATGCCTAATGTAAAGTGAACAATTCATATCCCAATAATACTATAAACAGAGGTTTCACACACACAGAACATGCCTAAGGCGCCTAAGGAATATTGGGATATGAATTGTTCACTTTACATTAGGCATTGTCCTACCTGCAATTGATTCGTTCTGCCACCCAGCACAGCTCTGACTTGCAATTCCAGTATTGCATAGCTTAGTATAATTGTTGTTGAGGGTCAATCCCCTTTTTTAGATAGCCCTTTTGCAATCCGTGAACCTGTATTAGCCTTGAGCTGGGCTGTGTGGATATTTCACTTATTGTTTATCCCAGTACTATATTAGATTCTTTGGGTCTCATACACTCATTGTATATAGTTTTTTAGTCTAAGTTTTAAACATTCCTGTTATTACATATATTCTATGTGCTACATTTTCACACATTTTATTTGCATATTAGTAAAAGTTACGTTTTATTACATTTCTATGATCTGGCATCTACCCAATTCCAGATATTGTCTTTTTACTTATATTGGTAACTCTCTAAGTGCTGAGGTACTGTCACCTTTTTCTTGTTCATTCCTCTATGTACTAGACAGTCAGCACCCCCTTGTACATTAACAATTATATAGCTATGTTCTGAGTAATGCATTTGCACTTATCATTAATAACATATTGTCTATTTGTCAGGGGCATTTATTTGCAGATTACACTATTAACAATTTTTACTTTATATTAAACACCATCCAGGTGCAGCAACTTCTTTCTTCCTCCACAATGAATAAAGTCCCAAGATGCATAAAAGGCAATAATATACCAATGTATAAAGGAAAGTGTATAAAATACTCGCAAGGTATAAATCCCACTCTTGTGCTAGTGAAAGCAGACCGGACTCTTGACAATGGACCAGCTCACTGAACAACCGCTAACAGGACCCTGTAATTACCAAGATGCAAAGTATGAATCCCACTCTAGTGCTAGTGAAAGCAGACCGGCCTCTTGACAATGGACCAGCTCTCTGAACACCTGGAGACAAGACCCTGGAATTCCACAAGCGATTCAGTGTGACTTCAGCACCAACTGAGCATCAAAGCAGCAGTAAAAGTTTATTTTAAAAAAATCAAAAAACTAAACCATCATAAAAAGGGATCACTACACATCAACACCCCTTGAGAAAGTGCAATATGTTTCTCAGTGGTCCTACCCATCATTTCATCAGAGTTGTTACCAGGTGTTCAATGAGCTGGTCCACTGTCAAGCGTGTGCTTAGCACCTTGTGAGTACGTTTTTACACTTTCCTTTACACATTGATATACTTTTGGATTACACAATGTTTATGAATCTACAGCTTTTCTCTTCTAGAGCTGTAAAATGATACATTGTGCTTAATATTTCCTATCATTTTTGTTTCTGAAAAACATTTTTATACTAATTATATTCACAATGTTACTTTCTTTCCTCTAGTACAAAAAGTGAATTATTTATTTATTTTGCAATGCAAATGTATTATTTAAAATAAATGTAAATTATTTAAGATTACTATATTACTATTATTTAAGAATTTCTAAGTCTAATGATTGTTGACTTCTACAGCTGAAAGTGACTTTCTGGATATATAGGACCCTATTTATATTCAGTCCAGGAACTTTGTCCATCTGGAATTGCAGCAAGCAGGCAGTATCTGCTGCCCACAGTTATCATTTACAAGCAATTACTTGAGCAGTCTATTTTCCTGCTCTTGTACAACTAATTGCGCAAGAGCAGGAGTTGTCAATCACCCTGGTCGATCATGACTGTAGCTACTGTGAAAAACTGTAAGAAACAGGCTTCCATAAGCTGTTTAAGATGGTTTTCTTGGGAGTTTCCACTGATCTCTGCTAAAGCATAATTTTTTGGGTCAAAGAAAAAGTAAAAGATGGTGGCTGATTTTCCCAGCATAAGTAATGGTTGCCTAATGTAATCTTAAAGGGACACTGAACACAATTTTTTTCTTTCGTGATTCAGATAGAGCATGCAATTTTAAGCAACTTTCTAATTTACTCCTATTATTAATTGTTCTTCATTCTCTTGTTATCTTTATTTGAAAAAGAAGGCATCTAAGCTTTTTTTTTTATTCAGAACTCTCCAATCAGCAAGGACAACCCAGGGCCGGCATCTAAACTTACATTCTTGCATTTCAAATAAAGATACCAAGAGAATAAAGAAAATTTGATAACAGGAGTTACTTAAAATGTCATGCTCTATCTGAATCACGAAAGAAAAAATTTGGGTTCAGTGTCCCTTTAACATGAATACAATTCATTTTTCTTATAACTTTGCCCAACATTATACTTAAATTGTAATTGATTCATAAAATATTTACAAATTTCCTTGTTTAAAGGTGTCATTTTACCCATCCTTTAAACATAATAAAAGCCAACTGTGTTTAATCACATGTGAACTGAGCATGTGCAAAACTTCTTGAGCATTTTAACAAAAGTTTGAGAGAGGTGGAAAAGTTAATTAATAATAATGTGAAAAGATGGAATGTCCTCAAATTTTTTACCTTCTTGGAAAACTATTCAAGACACCTCACAAATTATTCTAATCAATTGGTAAAGATGACCTTGAAATAATTTTCATATCTCTGATGTGAAAATAATCTGTCTGGTTATCATTTAAATTAAAAATTAAATAAGTCTACATTTATACAACTCTAGTGTAAATTACTTATGCACAGTTTAATTATTAAAGCATACAACAATAGATATCACATTTTTATTTGGTAGCAGCAATTTAATGTTTTAATTATTTATCAGCATGAATATTATACTTATTTCTAGCCATTTACATCCTAATAAGATAAATAGTATCTTGCAGGAATTTTACTATCTATGCTATTCAAGTCTATGTGCCATATTTCAAACCCATTAATAATTAATTTTAACAGACTTCTTTATTTGAACTATTATTTTAAAATAACATTTATTAACCCCTAAAGCAACAATCACTTAATTTAACATGCTCTTGGAAGCAGACTTCCAGGGTCAAGCAACTTAAATTAATGTGAGTGCATTTTACCTCTCCCTGCAACTTAGGAGAGGTGATCAGCAAAGGATGAGGCACAATCCCACATAAAAAATAAAGTAAGATTATGTTTGAAAGAAATTGCTTTAATTTTATCCTTCCCCACACCCCTCTCAGGTGTAATCTCCTCTCCTGGGGTGTCCCTGGGATTTTATCCTTAGTTTGTCTCATAGGGATGGGATGGCACCGGTATGTGACCACACCCCCATCTATGGCTGCAACCTTTAGACCTATTATTAGCCACATGCGGCTACAGTCTCTGGTAACACCTTAAACATGGTTTAATTTTAATAGGAGATATTTTAGCCCACATTGCAGAAGGGTGGATATTTTTTAGTTATGTTGTTAAAACACTATCAGCTAGATTACGAGTTTTGAGCGCTATAGGGAAATTAACGACCGCCACAAAAGTGGCATTATTTCACCTCTCTATAGTGCTGCTATTACAAGTTTCCAAAAAGCAGGCTTGTACGGGCGATATGGTGGGGTTGAGCTCCATACCGCACCCAAATACAAGTGCTGCTTTGACGTGCTCGGGCACGATTTCCCCATAGACATCAATGAGGAGAGCGGGCAAAAAAAAGCCTAACACCTGCGATCATGGAAACAAAAGCTCCGTAACACAGCCCCATTGATGTCTATGAGGAAAGAAAAAGTTATGTTTAAACCTAACACCCTAACATAAAAACCACGTCTAAACACCCCTAATCTGCTGCCCCCAACATTGCCGCAACCTACACAATGTTATTAACCCCTAATCTGCCGCCCTTAACAGTGCCGCCACCTAAATAAAACTATTAACCCCTAATCTGCTGCCCTTAACATCGCCACCACCTACATACAGTTATTAACCCCTAATCTGCCCCTAACATCGCCGCCACCTAAATGCACTTATTAACCCCTAATCTGCTGCCCTTAACATCGCCGCCACCTACATTACAGTTATTAACTCATAATCTGCCACCCCCAATGTCGCGCCACCATACTAAAGTTATTAACCTAAACCTCTGGCCTCCAACATCACTAACACTAAATAAATATATTAACCCCTAAACCTAACCCTAACGTAACCATAACCCTAAGCATAACTCTAACCCCAATGTAACCCTAAGCCTAAGTCTAACCCTAACCCTAACACCCCCTAACTTAAATATAATTAAAATAAATCTAAATTAACCTTACAATTATTACCTAAATAATTCCTATTTAAAACTAAATACATACTTACCTGTAAAATAAAACCTAAGCTAGCTACATTATAACTAATAGTTAATAGGTTTTATTTTTATTTTACAGGTACGTTTGTATTTATTTTAACTAGGTAGACTAGTTAGTAAATAGTTATTAACTATTTGATAACTACCTAGTTAAAATAAATACAAAGTTACCTGTAAAATAAAACCTAACCTGTCTTACACTAAAAACTAACATTACAATAAAATAAAATAAATTATTAAAATACAATTTTCTAAATTACAAAAAAACCCCCCACTAAATTACAAAAAATAAAAAACGAAATTAGCAAAAACAAAAATTAATTACTCCTAATCTAATAGCCCTATCAAAATAAAAAAGCTCCCCCAAAATAAAAAAAACCCTAGCCTACACTAAACTACCAATGGCCCTTAAAAGGGCCTTTTGTGGGGCATTGCCCAATGAAATCAGCTCTTTTACCTGTAAAAAAAAAATACAAACACCCCCCAACAGTAAAACCCACCACCCAACCAACCAAAACCCCAAATAATAACCTATCTATAAACCTAAGCTAACCATTACCCTGAAAAGGGCATTTGGATGGTCATTGCCCTTAAAAGGGCATTTAGCACTTTTACATTGCCCAAACCCTAGGCTAAAAAAAAACCCACCCAAAAAAACACATAAAAAAACCTAACACTAACCTCCCAACGATCCACTTACAGTTATCGAAGTCCGGACATCCATCCTCATCCAGCCGGCAAAGTCCTCATCCAAGCAGCAAGAAGTCTTCATCCAGGAGGCCTCTTCAATCTTCATCCATCCGGCAAAGTCCTCATCCAAGCGACAACTCGTCATCCAGATGGCATCTTCTATCTTCATCCATCCTGCGCAGAGCGGGTCCATCTTCAAGACATCCGGCGCTGAGCATCCTCTTCTTACAGTCATCGGCATCAACTGAAGGTTCCCTTTAAGTGATGTCATCCAAGATGGCATCCCTTACATTCCTATTGGTTGAAAGATTTCTATCAGCCAATAGGAATTAATGGGGAAAAAACTATTGGCTGTAGCAATCAGCGAATATGATTTAGCTTTCATCCTATTGGCTGATCCAGTCAGCCAATAGGATTGAGCTCTCATTCTTTTGGCTGATTGGAACAGCCAATAGAATGAGAGCTCAATCCTATTGGCTTGTTGCAAATATATGGGTAATGGTAGTCATTAGGGTAATTAAATATATATGTTTGGTATCTGTATGTGTTGAAAAGACATTTAGTATTTTTATTTATCTGTGGGGGTTTTGTTGTTGTTTTCTTTCACTCTTCTACTAACTGCTTAAAAACCCAAAGACAATATGGAAAAAAACAAAGGCATTTGGACATTTTCTTGTTAAAAAAAAGAAAGAAATTCCGGAGCAAATATTTCCATGAATGAGAAACTTTTATGGAATTTTATATTCCTTAAGGTGATCCATTTTGTAAGCTATATAAAAAAATTGATGTGTTAAGTTGAACCCTTATATCTAAAGAATGGTATATTTTAGTTATGTCATGAAAATGCCATGACATTGAAGGCTGTGCTCGCCATGAGGTTCGGAAAACACACATATTGGGCATCCATTTGCTTTGGACACATAAGACACTTGTATTTTACCACTTTTTAAGACTGCCTGACCTAAAACTTGCAATGAATCTGGAAAAATAAAGAAAGGTCTATTGTGAAATTTTATATTCTTTAAGGTGTGTATCTTTAGGAAATATATATTTTTAAAGGGTTCAATTTGGTCTTTGGTTCTAAAGCCTCAATGTCTAAAAGAGAGCATTTTTCACATACCATCCCGCCGCTCTACTGCCTAGCTCTGGAGCTCCACTTTCTATTAGTGCTGCCATCTTCTTCCTACACCATCATGATGGTGTGGACTACGAGTGTTTGGAGGATGGTCTTTCTCCACTAACATACCTTTCGTTTGAAGCAGATTTAAAAGGCCTTCCTGTGTTTTCATCACTGCTCAATTATGGTGTACCGTTTTACTTCCTGGGTGAGTCTTTATTACTTGATCTCTGCTGTTTTGGATCTTGTTCCTTTGGCTCCTGCCTGCTACCTATTCTGCCTGTGCCAGCTGTAATTTTGTGAATTGAACGGACTACATGTTGCTGAACTCTGCCTATTACCTAATCTGCCATCGCCTGTACCCACAGTACTTTTGCTGATTTGAACTGTCTATCTGCTGCTGAACTCAGCCTATTACCTACTCTGCCAGTGTCCACCTGCAACTTAGTTGCATTGGACTGCCTACGGTATAACATCCTCTACTGAGTCTTATCTTACTTAATTGCAGGCAGTAACTTCCTATTCTGGAGGAACTCCTGCCTGATGTCAAAGAGTGGCCAGGAAAGAAAATATATAATTTTGTGGGGTTAAATCAGTTCTATGAAGTAGTTTAGCCCTGTAATTTAAACCAGGTAAAAGTTATTTTGTGTATGACAAGTAGAGAAAATTATTTTATACTGTTAGTATTTGTATATTAGTATTGGCTGTAAAATTATTAATACCTATATATAATTGTTAAAATATTTAGGGGAACAAGGTCTTTTATAAAAAAATGAATTCCCTTTCAGCGAGATGACTGAATTTGTTAAATATATTTTCTATAATATAGGGAAGCATATTTAAGATGTGCACATATTGGGTATCTAGTTGTGTCTCTCCGGCTCTCATAAAACAATTTTCTGAGAGCTGGCGTGATAGACAGCTCACATGAAAACAGCTTCAAGCACAGCTTCACACAGGTCGATGTAAGCAAGTCTCACTTTAAACTGTGAAGAGAAGATTTTGACTGACAGTAAGAAAGCTGTTGCTTAGCTGTTGGTAAACTGGCAAAATTAAAAACCTAGTTTACAAGTGGCATGATACTTAGGTTAGCGCGGGTATTACAAGTTGAAAGTAAAATGTTTGCCTGAAAACTAAACCAAATGCGCGCTAACTTCAGGACCTTGGATATCACTACCTCTCTAATTCTTATTCCCATAGACTTTAAAGGGACATGAAACCCACATTTTTTTCTTTCATGATTTAGAAAGAGAATGCATTTTTAAACATCTTTCAAATTTACTTCTATTATCTAATTTGTTTTATTCTCTTGATATTCTTTGCTGAAAAGCATATCTAGATATGCTCAGTAGCTGCTGATTGGTTGCTGCACATAGAAGCCTCATGTGATTGGCTCACCCATGTGCATTGCTTTTTCTTCAAATAAGGATATCTAAAAAATGAAGCAAAATAAATAATGGAAGTAAATTGTAATGTTGTTTAATTTTGTATGTTCTATTTGAATCATGAAAGAAAGATTTTGGGTTTAGTGGAACTTTAATGGAGCTCTTCTCCTTTTACTTATGTTTGTCAATGTACAATGCCAATTCCAAAAAAGTTGGGACAGTATGGAAAATTGTAAAAAAACAAAACTAAAAGAGTCACTTGAAGATTCAATTTAATCTGTACAATATTGAAAACACATTATTAGCACATTATTTGTTGCTTTACTTAGTGAATTTAATGTATTATTTAAAATATACACTAGATTCAAATCTAATGACTGCAACACACTCCAAAAAAAGTTGTGACAGTTGACTGTTTACCACTGTTTAACATCACTATTCTGACTTCATCTACTGTTTGCAAGATGACTGCCTTCTGATAGGTAGTTTAAAGATGCAATCTTACTTACAGTTAGTAGAATCCAGTAGTAGCTTAACAAGTACCACAGAAGAGATTTGTGAATCCTTCATGCTTTATTGTTGCAGGAGAAATAATTCTGAGGTTCCAGAAGTGGAAATGCCAGGTAAAAAGAATTTGCCTCTACAAAGCTATTAGCATAAAGTTCTAGCAAACTTTACACACACTGATTAAAACTATAATGGTGGCAGGAAGTGACCTCAAAAGGTCAGAGGTAGAACAGAGAAATATACATTAAAAATGAATACAATAATAAAACAGAACACTAGAGAGAGAACAAGAACTAAAATAATTCTTAACAAGGTACATATGAAATTATGGACAAAACAATCACCTTTTCTTTTAATAACACGTATTAAGCATTTGGGAACTAAAGACACCAGTTGGTTAAGTTAACAAGCAGAATTTTCCCCCATTCATCCATTATGCTTGTCTTCAGCTGCACAACGGTACATGCCTCTGTTGCCTTATTTTCTGCTCCATAATGCGCCACTCATTCTCAATCTGAGACAGGTCACGACCGCAGGCAGGCCATGCAAGCACACACACTCTCAGCTTACACTTCCATGCGCTTGTAATCTAGGCAGAATGTGAATATGACATTGTCCTGCTGGAAAATGCAGTGAATTCCATGGAAAAGATGACATCTGGATGGTAGCATATGTTGCTCCAAAATGTATATATATCTTTCTGCTTTAATAGTGCACTCACAGATGTGCAAGTATCCCATGCAATGGGCACTGACATATCCCATACCATAACAGATGCTGTCTTTTGGACCTGATGCTGATAATAGCTTGGATGGTATATTTCCTCTTTTGACCGGGAAACACGACGGCTGTTTTTTCTAAAAACAATATGAAATGTTGACTCATCGGAACACAAAACACGATTCCATTGTGCTACTGTTCATCTCAGATGAAACCAAGCCCAGAAAAGCCGGCTGCGCTTCTGGACAGTGCTGTGGATGCAGCGGCGAATGGTGTTGACTGACAAATGTTTACCAAAGTATTCCTGAACACCCATGTCAGGATATCCATTATAGATCGGAGATCACACGCATTCAGAAGTGGTTTTCGGCCTTACCCTTGACACACCGAGATTTGACTGGATTCCTTGAATCTTTTCATTATTTTGTGCACTGTAGAAGGTGAAATGCACAAAATCCTACCGATTTGTCTTTGGGGAATGTTGTTCTCAAAGTGCTGGATTTTTTGCTGACACATCTGTTGGCAGATTGGGGAGCCTCGACCCATCCTTGCTCTTGAAGGACTAGGCATTTTTTGGAGGTTCCTTATATACTATGATTACATGATTGCCTCACCTGTTTCACATCACCTTCTTATTTCAATTTGTCACATCTCTACTAGTCCTAAATTGCCCCTGTCCCAACTTTTAAGGAGTGTGTTGCAGTTATCAAAGTATATATATTTTCAAAAATACATTTAATTCAACAAGTCAAATGTGTTAATAATCGTCTAGATTACAATTTTTTGTCGGTAAGGCTTGCGGTGCTAACGCTCAGTTTATGCTCACCGCTCACCTACAAACAACGCTGGTATTACAGGTTTTTTTAAATCCGGCGTTAGCCACAAAAAAAGTGAGCGGAGAGCAAAATTTAGCTCCACATCTCAACTCAATACCAGCGCCGCCACCTAACTACACTTATTAAACCCTAATCTGCTGCTGCCAACATCGCCGCCACTATAATAAATATATTAACCCCTAAACCTAAGTCTAACCCTAACCCTAACACCCACTAACTTAAATATAATTTAAAATAATCTAAATGAAATTACTACAATTAATTAAATTATTCCTATTTAAAACTAAATACTTACCTGTAAAATAAACCCTAAGCTAGCTACAATATAACTAATAGTTACATTGTTTCTAGCTTAGGGTTTATTTTTATTTTACAGGCAAGTTTGTATTTATTTTAACTAGGTACAATAGTTATAAAATAGTTATTAACTATTTAATAACTACCTAGCTAAAATAAAGACAAATTTACCTGTAAAATAAAACCTAACCTAAGTTACAATTACACCTAACACTACATTATAATTAAATTAATTCCCTAAACTAACTACAATTAAATACAATTAAATACAATTATCTACATTACGAAAAAAAAACCCCACTAAATTACAGAAAATAATAAAATAATTAAAAAAAAATTAAACTAATTACACCTAATCAAATCCCACTAATAATATAAAAAGCCCCCCAAAATAATAAAAAACCCTACCCTATACTATATTACAAATAGCCCTTAAAAGGGCTTTTTGCGGGGCATTGCCCCAAAGTAATCAGCTCTTTTACCTGTAGAAAAAAATACAATACCCCCAACATTAAAACTCACCACCCACACACCCAACCCTACTCTAAAACCCACCCAATCCCCCCTTAATAAAACCTAACACTAACCCCTTGAAGATGACCCTACCTTGAGACGTCTTCACCCAACCGGGCAGAAGTGGTCCTCCAGACGGACAGAAGTCTTCATCCAGACGGCATCTTCTATCTTCATCTATCTGGAGCGGAGCGGGTCCATCTTTAAGACATCCGACACGGAGCATCCTCTTCATCCCACGGCCGACGACTAAATGATGGTACCTTTAAGTGACGTCATCCAAGATGGCGTCCCTTCAATTCCGATTGGCTGATAGAATTCTATCAGCCAATCGGAATTAAGGTAGAAAAAATCCTATTGGCTGATCCAATCAGCCAATAGGATTGAGCTTGCATTCTATTGGCTGATTGGAACAGCCAATAGAATGCAAGCTCAATCCTATTGGTTCTTTTGCATAGAAAATAAAATTTAATGTGTCATTTCGGGGGGGAAACTCTCCCCTTCCTCAGATATATATTGTATTCTAGCATTAAGGTGTTATGGACTATTATATAAAAAAAATAAATCTTCATCACGCAAGGTTTTTGTACTGGTGTGGGATGAGATGAACAGAAGGATGAAAGCAAAGCAACTTATAAGTAACATATCTGCAGCAACTTCTTCCCTATTTCCAAACAATATTTGATTTTCATTGCAGAAAGAATAACTTGAGTGTGTTTATGTCTTCAAAAGGTTTCTGCTTTGATGAGTCAAAAAATAAAATTACATTTTGTTAACCATAACTATTGCATGATGTATTTTGTTATCTTTAAAGGGACAGTCAACACCAGAATTTTTGTTGTTTAAAAAGATAGATAATCCCTTTATTCCCCATTTCCCAGCTTTGCATAACCAACAGTTATAATAATACACATTTTACCTCTGCGATTATCTTGTTTTTAAGCCTCTGCAAACTGCTCCCTTATTTCAGTTCTTTTGACAGACTTGCATTTTAGCCAATCAGAGCTGAATCCTCGGTAATTCCACATGCGTAAGCTCAATGTTATCTATATGACACACATTAACTAATGCCCTCTAGTGGTAAAAAACTGTCAAAATACATTTAGATAAGAGGCGGCCTTCAAGGTCTAAGAAATACAAATATGAGCCTACCTAGGTTTAGCTTTCAACTAAGAATACCAAGAGAACAAAGCAAAATTGGTGATAAAAACTAAATTGGAAAGTTGTTTAAAATTACATGCCCTATCTGAATCATGAAAAGTTTATTTTGGACTGTCCCTTTAATTTTTTATTTACCCTATGCTTTATTGTCAAAGTACATTGATACATTAAACTATGTAAATGGAAAATAAAAAATGGAAAAATTGAGGTGTTCTAAAATGTTTGACTGGTAGTATTTACAAGGTTAAAGGGATTAACCTCCAATCAGCAAGCACTACCCAGGTGTGCTGAACCAAAAACCTAAACTTACATTTCTGCTTTTTCATATACAGATACCAAGAGAACAAAGAAAAATTGATAATAGGAGTAAATTAGAAAGTTGCTTAAAATTGCATGCTCTATCTGAATCATGAAAAAAAAAATGTGGGTTTCATATATCTTCAAACAAAATCTACAATTAATTTTTTAAAACTTAATTTTGTTGTAAATCTTTGAAAGCATATCAAGGTCAATCAGAAAAATATCAAGGCAGTGTAACAAACATATGTCTTATGCGTTTGATCTTATAAAACCATAATCCTAAACTTATTACAACCATCCTTCACCCACTTCAAAAAACACTCATTTATATCGTCATTAGTTAAGACATTGGGGTCGATTTATCAAGGGCCAAATAACCCCTGATGTCCCTGTTTCCGCGTGAGCCTTCAGGCTCGCCAGAAACAGCAGTTATAAAGCAGCGGTCTTAAGAGCGGATCATGTCGGATATACCGATGATAAATCGACCCCATGTAGTCTTCCTTTGCACTCTGGGCATTGAGCAGAGGATAACAATGTGTTAACCTTTGCACAAAAGGATTTAAGGGACATTAAAGTCTGTTTTATATACATCTAAAATGAATCAGTGAACTGCAAAATATAAACACATAGAATAAAGATTTTAAAACAATTTAAAAGTTAAAAACAGTTTACATTGTTTTGTAGTTATGGGATAAATCCCTTGAAAAACCTCTTGAGTATTGTTTATTTCACATTTTCTTCAGCCTATTATGGACTGTGCATATCAAGCAATAATTATCTACATAGTATGTATGAAGGTGAGGGTTCTCTGGACGCAGTGAAAAAGCTACAGTGTTCACGTATCAAGGGACATGAAACCCAAAATGTTTCCTTCATTATTCAGATACAATTTTAAGCAACTTTCCAATTTATTTCTGTTATATAATTTGCTTAATTCTGTATCTCTTATTGAAATGCATGCCTAGGTAGGCTCAGGAGGTGGGAGATAGCTGCTGATTGGTAGTTGGACAAATATGCTTCTTGCAGTTGGATTACAGATGTGTTCAGCTAGCTCCCAGCATTACATTGTTGCTCCTTCAAGAAAGGATACTAAGAGAATGAAGCAAAATTGCCAATAAAAGTAAAATGGAAAGTTGTTTCGAAATTAGTATGCTGTATCTAAACCATAAAAGAAATAATGAAAGTGCTGCATGGAGGGTAGCATGGTAAATAATGACAGGGAGAAGGCTGAGGTACTAAACCAGTTTTTTTTCTTCAGCATACACAAGAGAGGAACCATTGGATGATACTTTGGAACAAAATAGAACATGTCAGTCCATACCATTAACTGGGTTATGTTTAGAGGATAACAGGAAAAAACTGGATAATATTAAGGTAAATAAAACTCCAGGCCCAGATGGAATACACCCAAGGGTGTTAAGGGAACTGTTATAGACAAACCTCTACTCTTAATTTTTCAAGACTCATTATCCTCAGACATGGTACCCCAGGATTGGCGTAAAGCTGATGTGGTGCCACTCTTCAAAAAGGGAAGCAGGGATGATCCAGGAAGCTATAGACCAGTTAGTCTGACATCAATAGTGGGGAAGATATTTGAAGGGATTATAAGGGATTATATTGATGGGTATAATCATGTAAACAAGATTATGAGTTCTAATCAGCATGGTTTTAGGAGAAATAGATCATGCCAAACTAATCTAATTAGATTCTACAAGGAAGTAAGTAAAAATATAGATAAAGGGGAATCAGTTGATGTGACATACTTAGATTTTGCAAAGGCATTTGATACAGTGCCACATGAGAGATTAATGCACAAAATTAAGGGACTGGGAATAGCTGAAAATGTTAGCTCATGGATAAATAACTGGATAAAAGATAGGGAGCAACGAGTAGTAGTAAATGGATCATACTCAGATTGGACAAAGGTAATCAGTGGAGTCCCCCAGGGATCAGTACTGGGCCCTGTTCTTTTTAATATTTTTATAAATGACTTGGAGCAAGGATTAAATAGCGACATCTCTATTTTTGCAGATGATACTAAGTTAAGTAAGGTTACAAAGTAAAGTTACAAAGGGATCTGCAAAAATTAGAAGTATGGGCAAGTAAATGGAAAATGAGATTTAATACGGAAAAATGCAAGGTTCTTAATTTTGGAAGTAAAAATAAGCAGGCAAAGTATTTTTTAAATGGGACAAGACTTAGCCAAACAGAGGAGGAAAGGGATTTGGGAGTAGTAATAGATAACAAGCTAAAGATGGGTGCACAATGCAGGGCAGCAGCTTCAAAGGCTAATAAGATACATTCATGTATTAAAAGAAGCATTGATTCAAGGGAGGAAAGCATAATTCTGTCACTATATAAAGCCCTGGTAAGACCTCACCTTGAGTATGGAGTGCAGTTCTGGGGACCGATCGCAAAAAAATATATTGCAGAACTAGAAAAAGTTCAGAGAAGGGCCACAAAGCTAATAAGGGCATTGGAGAAATTAACCTATGAGGAGAGGCTAGCCAAACTGGGTCTGTTTTCTTTAGAAAAAAGGCGCTTGAGAGGTGACATGATTACTTTATATAAATATATTCAAGGCTTATATTCAGAGATGGCAGAAGCTCTGTTTATTCCAAGAAAATTGTTTCTGACAAGAGGTCACAATTTAAGGTTTGAAGAAAGGAGATTTAATCTCCTGCAACGGAAACGTTTTTTCACTGTAAGAGCAATAACATTGTGGAACTCATTACCAAAGGAGGTAGTGAATGCCAAAACCCTAGATACTTTTAAAAATAGTCTGGATACATTTCTGTATATAAACAAAATTCATGGATATGATTGCTAGTATGAAATGGGTCACCTTTTAGTGGGGTTATTTAAGCATAACTGGAGCTTTTGTAAGTATTTTAGATTTGTACTATGTCACTATGTTACTATGTATGCATTGCAAAGTTGTTGTTTTTTATGACTGTGCATAACTAAATATTTTTATGGTTGAACATCCATGCTATTGATTTACATAAATGTGTGAACACTAAAATGCAAATATTGCATTAGTAAATGATAATAAACATCAGAACCTAAAACGAATATGACTGAAATTGATCATTGTGTAGTATACATTTTACAGTTTCATTCCCAAGAGATTTTTATACTTATAATTTATGCAACAAAAATAAACTTGAAATTTGTATTACCTGCATAAGTAAGCATAAGCATAAACTGCATAAGTAAGTGACTTGCAGTTTGCCATTTTTATATGCTTTGGGTTCTTTAACTCATTTTGATTTTTATTACTGTCACAGTGGCTATAGAGCAATCTAGGATCATTCCCAGTGGAGAACCTGAAAAATCTTCTTATTCCGTTCCAATGTTCTCATCAAATATGCTGCAATTTATTTTAATAAATGCCAATTTCTTAGTGTTTTTGGCAACTGCCGTATGTGGTAAATATAGTAACTAAATAGGAATCAGCTCTAGTGAAGCACAAATCGTGGGTTATATTTGCTTCTTTTGCAACCAATTATGCATATGTGCTCTCTAAGCTCATTTGCCTTAATTAAACATACAGTCTTCTTCTATATTGAAATCTTAGGAGATTTTAATAGCATAGCAAGATGTTTTCTTATGCTGTCCTCTTACTTGCTAATATGTAATTTCAATGTCATACACTATCGATCTGGTTTTTCATTTAAATTAGCTAAAAATGTAGAAACAGCACGACCTGCCACAGAAGAACGAAGAGCACACTTTTCACCTGACAATTTATCAGTGACTTTAGCAGTTAGAATATTTTATGGCTGTTTCTCAATTCTCCTGGTAAAGTTGAAGTAAGCACATTTCATTTAAACTTTTGATCTAGAATTATGTGCTTTGGCTGCCTAACCTATCAGCTCTGACAACTAGTATTTTTAAATTTAGCTTATTGTTCTTTAAAGGGACACTCAGGTCAAATTAAACTTTAATGGTTCATATAGAGCATGCATATTTAAACAACTTTCCAATTTACTTCCATTAACAAAATGTGCACAGTCTTTTTTTATTTACACTTTTTGAGTCACCAACTCCTACTGAGCATGTGCAATAATTTACAGAATATATGTATATGCATTTTTGATTGGCAAATGGCTGTCACATGGTACATCGTTACAGCGAACCATGTCAGTCCGCACAATAATAAATCGGCTGCTAACTGCTATTGCATTGTCTTTTAATCATGCATTTGTTGATTAAGCAAATCTACTGAATTTACTGGTCCTTTACATTTTTCTTGGAAGACATGGTAATCTATTGCCTTAATTCTCAAACTGTAGAACATTTTCCCTGGGGGTACTTTGAGCATTAGCAAGGGGTACTTTGTGGCTTGCCCTTTTGTTATTTTTTTGCCCTGATTTAGCCAAGGTTACCCTTTTGTATATCACAGAAATCAGTGTTTCTTAGTTTTACCACGAATCATCCCAAACAGACCTGGGTTTATTTCCTTGCCTAGGCTGGTAAGCTGCTCTCTCACCAACTCACATTTACTCAGGTAGGACAATCCTTAGAATCTAGCCAGTTAGGGACATGTGAGGACTGAAGTTTAGAGACACTGCTATAAAATGGGTCATGAGGAAAATGCCAGGTAAAGTGTATAGCACTGTGAAAAAGTGTCATGAAGACGTGCCACATATCGGCCCACAGTGAAATATCACAAGGTAAATATGCCATGATGAAATATGACATGTAAATGGATTACCTGAATTTCTGTCCTGCACCAAGAATACAGAGTATGGGTAGCAGGTATCATCCAGTGCCGAGGAGAGGTAAGTTGTGTACAAGCAAGAGGTAAGAGCTGGAAGAGACATTCAAAACCTTGCACCAATGCTGAAGGATAAGCAAATGCAAGGATCTGGGCACAGTTCCAAAGTTTATAAGCCAGTGAATTAATTCTCAGGTAGCAGATCTTAGTAGAAGGGTCAGAGAGGTAGAGTAATCTAGAAAGTTTGCCAGGGAAACAGGCCAGGAACAAAAATAGCACATAACTAAGCTCTGAATCGGAGTCTGAGGTGATCCTTTAACAGCTCTAATTCAGACTTGGTGCCAAGAACAGGGCCGATTAGAAGAATATGAAAAGCCCTATGAATAGCACACAAAGTTAAAACATAATGCTCAGACTTACAAGGTAGCCCCCGGAGAGCCTGTATTGCTAACATGACCTCACAAAGGCCACAATTCTAAAAAAATTTGCTGGTCAGGATGTGGTTTTCCACTCCCACACTCACTGGGGCTGCGCTTTGTATTTTGTACTTTTAAGAACATATTTCTTGCTTTTTTTGCACATTCAGTGTACTTAAATTACGATTTAATCTGTGCATACTTAATATGTTTATTCTTGTGTAATTTACCTACAAATTTTAATTTTTTTTATAAAATAGAATTTTTGGTGAACAATTTAGTTACGAATTTTGATGCATCTTAACAATACAATTTTTTCCTGCATATTATTGTGAATGCTTCAATTATTCCTTTGTAGCATTTTATTGTGCACTTTTGTAATGTATCTCCTTCCCATATGAAAATGGAGTATAAGCTTCTTAGCGAGACACCCTGTTTTCTGGGTAAAAAGTGGCTTTATAGAATTCCACCAGGAAATAGAAGAGCTTGCGAGGATTCTTATAGAATGTCACCAGCACAGGAATCTTTTTAGAACTGGGGCCTTATAGTGGCTCTTAGCTATGGCAACAGCAAATCTCTACTGATACTTTGACTGCAGACTCGAAACCTCACAAAAGTGAAGTTCAGGCTTCTCCTGGGCTTCTGACCTGCCTGACACAGATAAAGTGCTCTATATCTAAGTATGCAACAATGAAATTGACCTAGTAAGCTATGTATGTATTAAAGTTAGATGCAGAAATGTGGCTATTATATCTCTTGCCATTTGTATTTTTTATAATTTAAGTTATATAAATGTGTGTGTGTGTGTGTTTTCTCTATAAGTTAATTTCTTGATTATTTGTTGCTCTAATATTTCTAAAGATTTCCATTCATTAAAGCTGAATTTTAAAATAAATTCCTTAAAAGAGAAAACTCATGGAAGAACTGATCTTTGGCCGCCTAACCCCTTTCTGGATGGCCGGGCTCCTGGAACTAACAGCCGGCCAAGCCTCCCTGAATACCCACTGACTTTTACCCCAGGCCACTCCAGTGGCCCTTCACCCCAGTGCTTTGCTCTTTTATGGATTGTTACACCCAGGGCGGGCAAGATGTGGGGATTGTGGCATCTGAGATTTCCAACAACACCCTGGAAGTGCCGCTGCTCCCCTGGGATCAACCCAGAATAACCACCTGTATATCACTGGGACTCTATGGGGATATAACTGTTATGGGGGGGGGGGGCGCCAGCCTGTCTGGAGGGGAGGAAATGGTGGGAGATCTGGGGGTCTGATAAGACTTTTTATCAAGATGTGTTTGTGTATATAAGCAGTGTGTTTCCACAATAAAGTTGTTATTTGTTTCACCTGTATACTGGTTCTGTCTGGTTATTTGGGTGGGCACCACTATAATCACTTTCCTCCACTACATAGCAGCATGTTCCAGGTATAGGAAGGACCCTTCTGGCAGAGCTACCCAGTTGGGGTAGCCGTTGTTCATCACAACTGGTTGTCAGCGGTGGGATGCTTCCGTCTACCTGGAACATCCAAACCACCAACTGAAGCCCTCTTCAGATGGAGCAGCAGTATGCTGGGCTCCGGAAGAGTACACTGCAAGACTTGTTAGGAGCTTGGGGGAAAGATGCTGGCAACAAGTCCAATGCAGCCATCATCACCGAGCTGATGGAAGGTGATCGAGCCAGCAAGCCGGCTAGTGAGGCCGGTAGCAGTTGGAGCAGTGAACGGCTCAGTGGGGCATAGACAGGGGAGACAGTAATGTCCAATATCCAGAGGGAGATGCAGTGGCGACTGGCTCTCTATGAGAACACTCCACCAGCGTAGGTAATCACTCGGCTACTATCCGAAACCGACCGACTCAAAATGATAGAGGTCCAAAAGTCTATGGGGGAATCCATGCCGGTTCCCCTGGATCCTCCTTCCCAGCTGAAGAAGTTACCCCATGAGGCTTTTTGAGCCTTCAAAGAAAACAAAGAGATTTAAAGCTATCTCCAAGTGTTCGAGACACAGTGCAAGTTGCAGGGCATTACCAATGCTGACCGAGTCACCCTCCTGCTCAGAAAGCTGTCTGGATGAGCCCAAGAGGCCTTTCACACTATTTCCACAGGGGACAGAAAGAACTATGACCAGGTAAAGGAGTGCATCCTTGCCCGAAATGCTCTCACGCCGGAGGCTCACCGGGTGAAGTTCCGGGAACTAAAGAGACAAGAGGGGCAGCCTTTCACCGAGTAGACACACCGATTCAACCATTGCTTGGACTCTTGGTTCGCAGGCTGCCAAGTATCCACCCTGGCTGAAGACAGCCAGCTCATCCTGTTGGAACACTTTTATACTTCCTGCAGGATATACAAGAATGGGTCTGGGATTGGTGGCTGAGACAAGCTGCCGTCCTGGCTGATGAGTTCCTGGAGTTCCTGGATGCCCTGTGTCCGGCCCGCCCAGAGCCGTGACAGATGACCCACTCCTCTACTGCCTCTGCTTGTCCCCCAGTGGCTCCCCAATCCCACCAGACCCCACAGGCACCCTCATGCCCCTCCAGGCCCAGCTCACCCTGGAGGTGCTTTGAGTGAGGACCAGAAACCCACATCAGGCTCAGTGGACAAGGGCCCCTGCTGGAGGACCCAGAGTCCTTGCCCACTGTTTGGACTCCAAGGGCCCAGTGGATTATGCTGAGTGGGCAGAAGAAGAGGTTGGGGTCCTACATGAGGTGGACCCTGCAAACGGAGGCAACTACTTGCATCACCGTCAAGTTGTCTGGATCAACAGCCGGCCCAGGGATTATGAGACAGTGGAGCAACTGTTGCCCTTGCCCAGCCACACATGGTCCCCAGTGCGGACTAAACAGGGAAGTTGCTTGCAGTTCGTGTGGCTGAGGGTAAGGTGCTCTGGATCCCTACTGCACGGGTACACCTGGATTGGGGTGCCGGTTCTTATACTGTGGAAGTAGGGGTTATGAACCATTTGCCCACTGAGTTCCTATTAGGAAATGACTTTATCTCCTTACTGTGTCCGGGTAGGGACTGTCCCCAGGTGCCCAGGAGGAGACCATTTTTAATGGGAGAGAGGGCTCCTATACTGGGTTACCAATAGAGAAAGAGGGCAGTTGCCCAAGTGCCATCTGGTGGTACCGCAAAAATATTGGTACAAACTGCTGTGTATAGGGCATGACATTCCCCTAGCAGGACATCTAGGAATCACTAGGACCCATTATTGACTGACTCAGATCTTCTTTTGGCCAGGGGTTACGGGGAATGTGAGGTAGTACTGCAGGACCTGTGACGTTTGCCAGAGAGTAGGCAAAACAGGGGACCACTCCAAAGCCTCCTTGAACCCCCTCCCCATCATTGATGAACCCTTCAGCAGGGTAGCTGTGGATATTGATGGCCCCTTGTCTCATCGCATCCTCTCCAGGTAAAAGTATATACTGACAGTGGTAGATTATGCCATCCGTTACCCGGAGCCAATCTCCCTGTCCAATATCCAGGCAGAGACAGTGGCCGATGCGCTGCTCCAGATATTTGCCAGGGTAGGTTTTCCCCGGGAAGTGATCTCAGACCAAGGAACCCTGTTCACTGCTGAGCTCACCCAGCAGCTATGGAGGCTCTGTGGGATAAAACCCCATGCAGAGCATTCCATACCACCCCCAGACTAATGGGTTTTGTGAGAGGTTCAATGGGACCCTGAAGCAGTTGTTTAGAACATTCTCTGCCTCTCACAAAGATTAGGAGAGATAACAGCCGCACCTCTTCTTTGCACACCGAGAGGTATGACCCAGGAATCTACTGGGTTCTCCCCCTTTGAACTAGTATATGGCCGGAGGGTGAGGGGGCCCCTAGACTTACTGAGAGTCCACTGGGAAGGATCAGTTGGGGAGGAAGGACACTCAATTGTGGGGTACGTCCTGGAATTCAGGGCCCGACTGAAGGACCTCGCTGAGAGGGTGCAAGAGAACCTTCAGGTCGCTCAGAGAGTCTCCTCATGCCTGAGCTCCCCGGGTCTGCATAGACTACCATAGGCTTAATGACAGAACCACCACTGATGCCTACTCTATGCCCCAGATCAATGACCTTCTAGACCGCATCGCCCACGGCAACTTCCTGACCAACGTAGACCTCTGCAAGGGATACTGGCAGATCCCCCTGGACCCGGAGTCCATTCCAAAGTTGCCATTCATCACCCCATTTGGCTTATACCAGTTTAAGGTCATGCCGTTTGTGATGAAGAGCGCTCTGGCGACCTTCCAGAGGATGGTAGATCACCTCCTGGAGGGCCTCCAGGATTATGCTTGTGCATACCTGGACAATATTGTCTACAGCGACACCTGGGAGGACCATTTGGTCCATCTAGGCATCGGTCTAGACCGCATCAGGGCCGCCGGTCTAACCCTTAAGCCCGACAAATGTATGATAGGACGCTCAGAGGTCCAGTACCTTGGACACCGAGTAGGCTGCGGGATGCAGCAGCCAGAGCCGGCCAAGATTGAGGTAGTCACGAACTGGCCAACCCCCAATACCAAGACCCAGCTTTTAGCTTTCCTAGGGACCGCCAGGTACTACTGCAAGTTTGTCCCCAACTACAGTGCCCTGGCAAACCCCTGACCGACCTTACCCAAAAGCAGTTGTCCCGACAGGTCCTGTGGTCCCCCGAGTGTGAGGCTGCCTTCCAAAGCCTTAAGACAGCCTTGATTTCTCCAAACCCAACCAAACGTTTTTGTGTCCATACAGATGCCTCCATATTCAGGTTGGGAGCAGTGCTGAGCCAGGTGGATGACAAAGAACATGATCAACCCATAGCCTACATCAGTAGGAAGCTTTCGCCCAGAGAGGAGGGCTGCTCGGCGGTGGAAAAATAATGCCTGGCCCTGGTGTGGGCCCTTAAAAAACTACAACCCTACCTGTCTGGATGGGCCTTCACCGTTCTCATGGACCACAACCCCCTGGTTTGGCTCAACCAAGTCTCTGGGAACAATAGACGCCTGTTGCGGTGGAGTTTAGCCTTGCAGCCCTTCAACTTAACTATCCAATATCGGCCAGGAAAAAGCAATGGGAATGCTGACGGATTTTCTTGGCAAACTGAGTTAGGATAGCTCCCCGGAAAGCCCCAGGCCCACCCGTATTTGGATCTAGCCAGGTCTGCTGGACTTTTCAGGGGGGAGCACAGTCACGGATAACAGGCCGGCAAGGCTAAACTCCCAACACCTACTACCCAGCCCCTCCATTTTAACACCAGATTTGGCCTTTTCAGGGCATTTGTGATCTCCCAGACTCTTGGTTTTGCTTGTTTTGTGATCTGTACATCCTCACGGAAGAGCTGATCTCTGACCGCCAAACCCCTTTCCGGCTGGCCGGGCTCCTGGAACTACCGACCGGCTAAGCCTCCCTGAATACCCGCTGACTTTTAACCCAGGCCGTTCCAGTGGCCCTTCATCTTTTAAAGCGACAGACCATATCCCTCGACACAAGAGAGGTTGTGACAGGGAATACAAATTGTGTTATAAGTAAGCGCAGTGGATATTTACTTTGGAGGCTAATGTTAATTTGTTTATTTAATGTGCATTTCCTTGCATTTCATGTATCTGTATATTCTCTTTGCCTCCCAAAACTAACATAATATTGTTCTGTGTGGCTGTATATTAAGCTTAAATTTTTTTGATCTTTATCTTTTGATCATCTTTATATCATTATTTAAATTGGCCTATTTTTATTTATTTATTTTATTTATTTATAAAATATTTTACCAGGAAGAATACATTGAGATTTCTCCCATTTTCAAGTATGCCCTGGGACCACAAAACATTGCATTGATACAATAGTGTGCAATAAAAAACAAAAACAATAATAATGCACAATATATGCAAACATTTAACATAGAACTGGTAGGAAATATTTAATCAACCATGACAGGCACATTCTGTTTTGAGATATGTAGAGAAGGATCTCTTAAAGGATATTTGGCTTGGGGAAGTTTTTTAAAGTGTAAGGGAGGTCATTCCATAATTGTGGTGCTCTGTAGGAAAAGGAGGATTGAGCTGCTTTCTTTATGTATTGACGCAAGCTAAATAATGTGCTGTTATTGGATCGGAGGTTATAGGAGGTGGGAATAGCAGGGCAGAGCATTCTCCTCAGGTAGGGTGGGAACTTCCCAGAAAGGCTCTTAAACACAAGGCAGGAAAGATGGAGGGTGCGTCTGGATTCCAGCGACAGCCAGTTTAGTTCTTTTAGCATGTCACAATGGTGGGTCCTGTAGTTACATTGTAGCACAAAGCAGCAGAACGAGTTATACAATGTGTTAAGTTTATTAAGGTGAGTTTGCGGTGCAGGTGCATATACTACTTCCCTGTAATCCATGATAGGCATCAGCATTTGCTGTACAATCTTTTCCTTTACTGTAGGGCTGAGGCAGGATTTGTTTCTGTACAGGGCACCTAGTTTTGGATAAAGTTTAGATGCAAGTTTTTCTATGTGGAGGCCAAAAGATAGATTGGGGTCTAACAAAATACCTAAATATTTAAAAGAGTGGACTGCGGTCAGCGTGCAATTGGATTTTGTTTTGATGCGAAGATGGGAAATTTGTAATTTGTGTAATTTAGGTCCTGTTCCAAAGATCATTGTGACAGTTTTGTCAGTGTTTAGGAAGAGTTTGTTTCTTGAGATCCACTTTTCTACCTCTGTGAACTGGTCTTGGAGCGCTGCTTCAAGCTGCGGCAGATCGGAATTGTTTGCATAGATTACCGTGTCATCTGCGTACATGTGTACAGTTGAGGATTTGCAGACATTAGGCAGATCATTTATAAATAATGTGAATAGTAGGGGGCCGAGAATGGAACCTTGGGGTACACCACCCGTGACTGGGAGCGGGAGGGAGTCACTGTCAGAAATGGAGACATATTGTGATCGATCCGATACATATGATCGAAACCAGGTTAATGGATGATCAGCAATACCAGAGTTTTTTAGTTTGAGCAGTAGTATGTCGTGGTCTATTGTGTCAAAGGCCTTTGCAAAATCAAGAAAAATAGCTCCAGTTAGGCCTCCTTGTTCCATGCCAGTTTGGATGTCATTGCAAACTTTTAGGAGGGCAGTTGTAGTGGAGTGATTCGGGCAAAAACCTGATTGATCAGGGGTCAGATAGTTAGATTGTTGGTGATACTCACATAATTGCGTATGGACACATTTTTCTAAGATTTTTGACAATACTGGGAGCAAAGATATAGGGCGATAATTAGAAACCAAGGTTAACTCCCCACTTTTATGGATAGGCACTACTCTTGCAGTTTTCCAAAGTTTGGGTATGTATCCAGACACCAAGGATTTGTTAATTAGGGTTGTGACCGGTTTAGCAATTGCCGGCGCACTGATCTTCAACACCATTGCTGGGATTTGATCAGGTCCAGACTGGTTTTTCATTTTTAGATTAATAAGGTGTTTCTTAATGACATTGATAGGTACAGGTCTAAAATTGAACTTCTCTATATTGGGTCTTTGCTGATTTAGTGGGGCCTGATCCACATTTGTAGTTTCAGGATGCAGGTCATTTATTAGTTTTTCAATCAGGGTGGTGGAGCATCTGACAAAATAACTATTAAAGGCATTTGCTACTTCTAAGGGGAGTTGCAGGGTATGGTTGTCCACATTGACCGTGGGGAGTTGGGAGTGGATTGGAGGATTTTGTAAGTTATTTATGAGTTTCCAAAACTTTCTAGGGTTTGATATGTTATTGTTCAGATTTTCACAGAAATATTAGGCCTTGGCCAAATTTGTTTGTTTAGAGCATATATTTCGCCATTTTCTATATACACAGTGATCGTTCATAGAGCCTGTATGTTTAAACTTGAACTTTGACCACAATGAATCCCGAAACTGGTACATTTGAATGAGGTCAGCTGTGATCCAATTCAAGTGTGCTCCTTTTACTCTCACCTTACGCAGCAGGGCATGTAAATTCCAAACTTGTAGGAGTTCAGACTGAAAGAATTCAACTGCAGAGTCTAGATCAGGGATTAAGTTTAATCTGTGCCAGGGGAGGTTCTGGATGTCAATTAGAAAAGATTGAAGATTACATTTTTTGAAGGATCTGGTGATTGTAACCTTGGGAGAGGATTTAGTTGCCTTTAATTTGCGCATGCAGTACATTAAGCAGTGGTCACTGAAATTGTTATTGAGAACACCTGCCTCCTGTATTCGGTCGGGAGAAGTGGCGATAATCCAGTCGAGCAGGGTGTGATTATGGCTTTTGATGTTTATGCGAGTTGGGGGAGGAGATTAATTGCGTTAGCTGCAAAGATTTAAACAGCGAGCTGCAACTATTATTTTTTGGATTCAGCCAATCAATATTAAAATCTACAAAAAACAAATTTCACTTTTTGGGTTTTGAGCTATGGTTTCACCAAAGGGGAGCTAGGTGGGCGGTAGATTCCTGCAAAAATGATTGATTTACTGCACGGGATCTCAATTTTGCCAGAAAGGAAATTAAAGGTGGCAGAAGAGCTATATTTTTGTAAGGGGGTGTGCTTTATGGAAATGTCAGCATAAATTACAATGCTGCCTCCTCTCTTTGCTCTATCATTTCTATGGCATGAATACCCATGTATTGCAATGGCAGAGTCAGGTATTTTTGCGGTTAGCCACGATTCAGAGATTACAACGATTTTGGGCTTGTAATGGGAACACCAAGCTTGCAGTGCATCGATTTTTGGTAGTAAGCTGTGTATAGTACAGTGCACAAAGGCGAGGCCTTTTTTAGCTGGAAGGCTAGGAATTGAATTTGTTGCTGGACCAGGGTTAGACTCTACATCATTTGCAAGGGCAAGTAACATAAGGAATAGGAATTTGGAAATCATTTTTGTTTGGCCATATTGTGAATGTGATACTTTATAATTTTGTGGGGTGGGGGTATGAGGGTTATTTTTAATAACCCTCCCCCAGTAGTCAGCAGATAAGTTACAGCGACAGAGCAGGCCATGGTGTATGATAATGTTTTTTTCAGTTTGAGGTGTGTGTTTATGGCGGTAATGATAGGAACAAAATTGGAGCGAGAAAAGAGTTATCATGAATAACAGTATGGTCATATTTGGATTCATGTTAGTGGTATAAGGTCTGTAGATGGGGAGGGAAAAAAAAGTATATACTATTGATGTGTGATATGTAGCTATTCGAAGGAAGATAGGGTATGTATTCTATAGGGTTAAATAAAAGGAAGGATGTGTTGATTAGTGTTTGCACATGTCATTTAGAGAAATAAAGTAGTGTGGGAGACTATCTATAAATGAAGAAATGAGCCTGGGGTGGGTGGGTTGAGGGGCAGGGTAGGAGGAAAACTATCTTCCATAGGCTACCTGTTTTAGTAGCAGTGGAACAGCTGAGATGAATGTCTGTATTTTCTTTTAGAACTGGGGTAGATATGCTTTTAAAATCAGGCTGAAGGAGAGAGATATATTAGCGTCAGATTGGCATGCAAAAGTTTAAAGGAATGGGGAGGGTATATCTATGGACATTTGAGCTAAGGGTCATTTAAGCAAACACAGGGAAAGTTGAAAATTACAGAGATAAGACAGAGGTATTCATGTAGGGGAATAAACCATTAAACAAAGTACAAAAAAGATATATGAGCCTTAACTGGTTAAACTAACTTTTAACATAATGGTCAGACATAATGGTGATAATATATGCATTTTAAATTATAAAAACAAACCAAAAAAAACAAAACAAAATTTTGGCATAATAGCGTGTAAAAAACTAATATAGACAGGAAGGGGTTAAATATCACATGTGTGTTAAATTAAATTGCAGCATGTTCCTTTAAAAGGTGAGTCCAGTATGTGTAGTCTATAGTATGTGTAGTCTATAGCAGTGAACATGTGTGGAGGCCCCACACGAAACATGTCTGCCGTTCTCTGCACTACTGGACATTCTTTCCTGATTGTGTGAGTGGTGTGCTCACGTATTGTTTTTATGCTACACTTGCCTCAGATAAATCTTTTTCAATTTTATATTGGAGTCCTTGTTTTTGCATGAAGAGAAGTTGCTACGGACACTTTTCTTACCTTTGCTCTTCCCCCCAGAGCTCTGCTCTTTTGGGGATTGTTATCCCCTAGGGCGGGCAAGAGGTGGGGTGATTGGCGTAGGGTAGCTCTTTTGGGAACGTGGAGTTTCAGACCCCCCCTACAACTCCTACTTTCCATGGCTTTCCCGTTGTACGTTTGATCACCCGTAGCTCTGGCCCTCAGCAACGGATCATATCACTTTTTGGACTGTGGCATCTGGGGACTAAGAGCTTTCCAACGACACCCTGGAAGTGCTGCTGCTCCCCCGGAATCAACCCAGAATAACCAGGTCTATATCACTGGGACGCTATAGGACTATAATTGCTATGGGGGCACCAGCCTTTCTGGAGGAGCAGAAATGGTGGGAGATTTGGGGTCTGATAAGACTCTTTATCAAGATGTGTTTGTGTATGTAAGCAGTGTTTTTCCACAATAAAGTTGTTCTTTGTTTCACCTGAATACTGGTTCTGTCTGTTTTTTTGGGTGGGCACCGCTATAATCACTTTCCTCCGCTACATAGCGGCATGTTCCAGGTATAGGAAGGACCCTTCTGGCGGAGCTACCCAGTCGGGCTAGCCGGTGTCCGTTACACTGTATATCTATAACATAGTCTGGGATATATTAATAATACTGGTGCCATTGTTGTCTTCTTAGTACCAATCATACTTTTGATGTACAGCTGGGTTTTTAACCCTGCTCTAGAAAAACATCAACTTACATTTAGAAACATATGCATACATTGTTTGCAGGGAGAGAGGGGAGACAGTTGAAATGTCATTCTTTATTTCATTGTATAAAAGCAAATGCACAGGGAAACATTATTATCAGATGATGTATTTCCTGCCCGTAAGGCATTTTATCCAAGCTAAACTCTTTCTAGGAATCTTGTAGGCTTGTAGGCATAACATTTGTCATTGAGAAAATCATTCTACAGTTACCATAACATATTGTGGAGAAGATTTACTAAGACTTGCAGATCAATTTTCCTGTTTATTAAAACAGTTGTGTAGGATATTCTGGTGATTGGTGATTGTCTTTACTGCATGTTTACTTAGAATAGAAAATATATCCCATGTTTTATGTATGGCTTCTATCATCTATCTATCTATCTATCTATCTATCTATCTATCTCTCTATCTATTTATTTATTTATTTATCTATCTATCTGTCTGTCTGTCTGTCTGTCTGTCTGTCTGTCTGTCTGTCTGTCTGTCTATCTATCTATCTATCTATCTATCTGTCTGTCTGTCTGTCTGTCTGTCTATCTATCTATCTATCTATCTATCTATCTATCTAATCTATCAATATCTATATCACTATACCTAACTGCCTATATCTATGGAAAACACATTTTGATGTGTGTATGTTTATACCTGTCAACCAATATATATTTGTACTTATATCTATCAATATATTTATGTATTTGTTTCTATCTATCAATGTCTGTCTATTGATCAAATTTTAATTATAAATATTATATTATGTGGGGTAAAGTACTTTCATTTTTTTTTCTTATTGGAACTTTTTACACTAGGAAATTAAAAAATAAAACAAAACATATCTTACATTCATATTCAAGCTTTAAAAATATGCAAATACATGCATTTAAACATATATATAGATGATAGATAGATAAATAGATAGATAGATGATAGATAGCTAGATAGCTAGCTAGATAGATAGCTAGATAGATAGATAGATAGATAGTAGTATTTCCATACATAGATATTAAAGCTAAAGCATTCAATATAAGTTCCATTTTTAAAACAAATTATTTTATTCAATTTAAAGGTTTACATTTTTGCATGCTGAGTCTTGAGTCAAATGCCTAATATTATTCTCACAGTATTTTTGGGCTCCATTTATCAAGCAGTGGAAGCTGCTGTGGAACTGTTGTACGGTAGCCTTGCTCATACAAGCCAGCTGGCTACTAATTAAAAAGCAGCAGTTGTGGACATAAAACACCCCAAAGTCTTTCTTTCTAGGTGATTGACAGCACCTGCACTTGCATGAGATCAGGGAATTTTCTTGTGTAATGTTAAATGTGGGAAGTGGGCATTCATCTGCTGCCTGCTCACATTGATCACAGGTGGAAAAGTCCTCTAGTTGGGAACCTTGTCTATTCATAATTTCTAACCGCAAAAATACCTGCCTCTGCCATGGCAATACATGGGTATTCGAGCCATAGAAATGACAGAGCAAAAAGAGGAGGCGGCATTGTAATTTATGTTGACAATTCCATAAAGTTCACCCCCTAACAAAAATGTAGCTCTCCTGCTACCTTTGATTTCCTTTCTGGCACAATTGAGATCCCGTGCAGTAAATCAATCATTGTTGCAGGAATCTATCTCCCACCTAGCTCCCCTGTGCATTCCCTTTCTGACATAGACCAGTTCCTTAGTGAAACCACAGCTCAAAAGCCAAAAAGTGAAAATTTGGTCTTTGGAGATTTTAATATTGATTGGCTGAATCCTAAAAATAATAGTTCTTGCTCGCTGTTTAAATCTTTGCAGCTACCGCAATTAATCTCCTCCCCAACTCGCATAAACATTAAAAGCCATAGCCACACCCTGCTCGATTGGATTCTCTCCACTTCTCCTGACCGAATCCAGGAGGCAGGTTAAATGACATCAAGAACCTCCCCTGGCATATATTAAACCTAATCCCAGATATAGACTCTACAGTTGAATTCTTTCAGTCCAAACTCCTACAAGTTTTGAATGTGCATGCCCTGCAGCATAAGGTGAGAGTAAAAGGAGCACATATGAATACAATATGGATACATACCCAAACTTTGGAAGACTGCAAGAGTAGTGCCTGTCCATAAAAGTGATAAGATGGCATGGAACAAGAAGACATAACTGGAATAATTTTTCTTTATTTTGTAAAGGCCTTTGACACAGTAGACCATGACATACTTCTGCTCAAACTAAAAAACTCAGGTATTGGTGATCGTCCGCTAACCTGGTTTTGATCATATGTATCGGATGGATCACAATATGTCTCCATTTCTGACAGTGACTCCCTCCCTCTCCCAGTCACATGTGGTGTTCCCCAAGGTTCCATTCTCGGCACCCTACTATTCACATTATTTATAAATGATCTGCCAAATGTCTGCAAATCCTCAACTGTACACATGTACGCAAATGACACCGTAATCTATGCAAGAAAATCGGATCTGCCGTAGCTTGAGGCAGTGCTCCAAGACCAGTTCACAGAGGTAGAAAAGTGGATTTCAATAAACGAACTCTCCCTAAACACTGACAAAACTGTCACAATGATCTTTGGAACAGTACCTAAATTACACAAACTACAAAATTCCCATCTACGCATCAAAACAAAATCAAATGGCACACTGACCGCAGTCCACTCTTTCAAATACTTGGGTATTTTGTTAGACTCCAATCTATCTTCTGGCCTCCACATAGAAAAACTTGCATCTAAACTCTATCCAAAACTAGGTGCCCTGTACAGAAACAAATCCTGTCTAAGCCCTACAGTAAAGGAAAAGATTGTACAGCAAATGCTGATGCCAATCATGGATTATGGGGATGTAGTATATGCACCTGCACCGCTAACTGACCTTAATAAACTTAATACATTGTATAACATGTTCTGCCACTTTGTGCTACAATGTAACTACAGGACCCACCATGCTAAAAGAACTAAACTGGCTGTCGCTGGAATCCAGACGCACCCTCCATCTTTCCAGCCTTGTGTTTAAGAGCTTTTCTGGGAATGCTTTCCACGGCTATTCCCACCTCTTATAATCTCCGATCCAGTACCAGCACATTATTTAGCTTGCCTCAATACAAAAAGAAAGCAGCTAGATCCTCCTTTTCCTATAGAACACCACAATTATGGAACGACCTCCCGCACACTTTTAAACCTTCCCCAAGCCTAAAATCCTTTAAGAGATCCCTCTCTACATATCACAAAACAGAATGCACCTGTCATGGTTGATTATATATTTCCTACCTGTTCTATGTTAAATTTTGCATATATTATGTATTATTATTGTTTTTGTGTTATTGTACCCTATTGTATCAATGCAATGTTTTGTGGACCCAGGACATACTTGAAAATGAGAGAAATCTCAATGTATCCTTCCTGGTAAAATATTTTATAAATAATAATAAAAATAGTAATTTAATAAATTGGGGCCATTGTATTTTTAGAAAATAGCACATTGATCAGTTGTAGCTGGTACACAAGGGTATACTGGCTAAGTTCAGTTAATAATGCCATGCAAGACTCACAGAACAGAGTTGACCGGTTTAAGATGACATTTTATTGTTAGCTCATACTTTCCACTCACTCTGGCCTAGATTTAGAGTTTGGCGGTAGCCGTCAAAACTAGCGTTAGAGGCTCCTAACTCTGGTTTTAGGCTACCGCCGGAATTTGGAGTCAGTCAGGAAAGGGTCTAACGCTCACTTTCCAGCCGCGACTTTTCCATACCGCAGATACCCTTACGTCAATTGCGTATCCTATCTTTTCAATGGGATCTTTCTAACTCCGGTATTTAGAGTCGTGTCTGAAGTGAGCGTTAGAATTCTAACAACAAAACTCCAGCCGCAGAAAAAAGTCAGTAGTTAAGAGCTTTCTGGGCTAACGCCGGTTTATAAGGCTCTTAACTACTGTGCTCTAAAGTACACTAACACCCATAAACTACCTATGTACCCCTAAACCGAGGCCCCCCCCTCATCGCCGCCACTCTATAAAAAAATTTTAACCCCTAATCTTCCGCTCCGTACACTGCCGCCACGTACATTATCCCTATGTACCACTAATCTGCTGCCCCTAACACCGCCGACCCCTATATTATATTTATTAACCCCTAATCTGCCCCCCTCAACGTCGCCTCCACCTGCCTACACTTATTAACCCCTAATCTGCCGAGCGGACCGCACCGCTACTATAATAAAGTTATTAACCCCTAATTCGCCTCATTCCCGCCTCAATAACCCTATAATAAATAGTATTAACCCCTAATTTGCCCTCCCTAACATCACCGACACCTAACTTCAAGTATTAACCCCTAATCTGCCGATCGGAGCTCACCGCTAGTCTAATAAATTTTTTAACCCCTAAAGCTAATTTTAACCCTAACCCTAACACCCCCCTAAATTAAATATAATTTTATTCTAACGAAATAAATTAAATCTTATTAAATAAATTATTCCTATTTAAATCTAAATACTTACCTGTAAAATAAACCCTAATATAGCTACAACATAAATTATAATTATATTATAGATATTTTAGGATTTATATTTATTTTACAGGCAACTTTGTATTTATTTTAACCAGGTACAATAGCTATTAAATAGTTAAGAACTATTTAATAGCTAAAATAGTTAAAATAATTACAAAATTACCTGTAAAATAAATCCTAACCTAAGTTACAATTAAACCTAACACTACACTATCAATAAATTAATTAAATAAACTGCCTACAATTATCTACAATTAAATCTAACACTACACTAGCAATAAATAAATTAAATACAATTCCTACAAATAAATACAATTAAATAAACTAACTAAAGTACAAAAAATAAAAAAGAACTAAGTTACAAAAAATAAAAAAATATTTACAAACATTAGAAAAAAATTACAACAATTTTAAACTAATTACACCTACTCTAAGCCCCCTAATAAAATAACAAAGCCCATCAAAATAAAAAAATGCCCTACCCTATTCTAAATTACAAAAGTTCAAAGCTCTTTTACCTTACCAGCCCTGAACAGGGCCCTTTGCGGGGCATGCCCCAAAGAATTCAGCTCTTTTGCCAGTAAAAAAAAACATACAATACCCCCCCCCCAACATTACAACCCACCACCCACATACCCCTAATCTAACCCAAACCCCCCTTAAATAAACCTAACACTAAGCCCCTGAAGATCTTCCTATCTTGTCTTCACCTCGCCGGGTATCACACCGATCCGTCCTGGCTCCAAAATCTTCATCCAAGCCCAAGCGGGGGCTAGACATCCATCATCCGGCAGCTGAAGAGGTCCAGAAGAGGCTCCAAAGTCTTCATCCTATGCGGGAAGAAGAGGCGATCCGGACCGGCAACCATCTTGATCCAAGCGGCATCTTCTATCTTCATCCGATGAGGACCGGCTCCATCTTGAAGACCTCCACCGTGGACCCATCTTCTTCTTCCGACGACTTCCCGACGAATGACGGTTCCTTTAAGGGACGTCATCCAAGATGGCGTCCCTCGAATTCCGATTGGCTGATAGGATTCTATCAGCCAATTGGAATTAAGGTAGGAAAATTCTGATTGGCTGATGGAATCAGCCAATCAGAATCAAGTTCAATCCGATTGGCTGATTCAATCAGCCAATCAGATTGAGCTTGCATTCTATTGGCTGTTCCGATCAGCCAATAGAATGCGAGCTCAATCTGATTGGCTGATTGAATCAGCCAATCGGATTGAACTTGATTCTGATTGGCTGATTCCATCAGCCAATCAGAATTTTCCTACCTTAATTCCGATTGGCTGATAGAATCCTATCAGCCAATTGGAATTCGAGGGACGCCATCTTGGATGACGTCCCTTAAAGGAACCGTCATTCGTCGGGAAGTCATCGGTGAAGATGGATGTTCCGCGTCGGTGGGATGAACATGGATCCGGAAGAAAGAAGATTGAAGATGCCGTTGATAGAAGACTTCAGCCGGATCATGGACCTCTTCAGCTCCCGCTTGGATGAAGACTTCAGCCGGATCATGGACATCTTCAGCCCCCCACTTGGGCTTGGATCAAGACATCGGAGGAGCTCTTCTGGATCGATCGGTGAACCTGGTATGGTGAAGATAAGGTAGGAAGATCTTCAGGGGCTTAGTGTTAGGTTTATTTAAGGGGGGTTTGGGTTAGATTAGGGGTATGTGGGTGGTGGGTTGTAATGTTGGGGGGGGTATTGTATGTGGTTTTTTTACAGGCAAAAGAGCTGAATTCTTTGGGGCATGCCCCGCAAAGGGCCCTGTTCAGGGCTTGTAAGGTAAAAGATCTTTGAACTTTAGTAATTTAGAATAGGGTAGGGCATTTTTTTATGTTGGGGGTCTTTGTTATTTTATTAGGGGGCTTAGAGTAGGTGTAATTAGTTTAAAATTGTTGTAATATTTTTCTGATGTTTGTAAATATTTTTTTATTTTTTGTAACTTAGTTCTTTTTTATTTTTTGTACTTTAGTTAGTTTATTTCATTGTATTTATTTGTAGATATTGTATTTAATTAATGTATTGATAGTGTAGTGTTAGGTTTAATTGTAAGTAATTGTAGGTATTTTATTTAAATAATTTATTGATAGTGTAGTGTTAGGTTTAATTGTAACTTGGGTTAGGATTTATTTTACCGGTAATTTTGTAATTATTTTAACTATTTTAGCTATTAAATAGTTCTTTACTATTAAATAGCTATTGTACCTGGTTAAAATAAATACAAAGTTACCTGTAAAATAAATATAAATCCTAAAATAGCTATAATATAAATATAATTTATTTTGTAGCTATATTAGGATTTATTTTATAGGTAAGTATTTAGCTTTAAATAGGAATAATTTATTTAATAAGAGTTAATTAATTTTGTTAGATTTAAATTATATTTAACTTAGGGGGGTGTTAGTGTTAGGGTTAGACTTAGCTTTAGGGGTTAATACATTTATTAGAATAGCGGTGAGCTCCAGTCGGCAGATTAGGGGTTAATGTTTGAAGTTTGGTGTCGGCGATGTTAGGGAGGGCAGATTAGGGGTTAATACTATTTATTATAGGGTTAGTGAGGCGGATTAGGGGTTAATAACTTTATTATAATAGCGGTGCGGTCCGCTCGGCAGATTAGGGGTTAATAAGTGTAGGCAGGTGGAGGCGACGTTGTGGGGGGCAGATTAGGGGTTAATAAATATAATATAGGGGTCGGCGGTGTTAGGGGCAGCAGATTGGGGTACATAGGGATAATGTAAGTAGCGGCGGTTTACGGAGCGGCAGATTAGGGGTTAATAATAATATGCAGGGGTCAGCGATAGCGGGGGCGGCAGAATAGGGGTTAATAAGTGTAAGGTTAGGGGTGTTTAGACTCGGGGTACATGTTAGAGTGTTAGATGCAGACGTAGGAAGTGTTTCCCCATAGCAAACAATGGGGCTGCGTTAGGAGCTGAACGCGGCTTTTTTGCAGGTGTTAGGTTTTTTTTCAGCTCAAACAGCCCCATTGTTTTCTATGGGGGAATCGTGCACGAGCACGTTTTTGAAGCTGGCCGCGTCCGTAAGCAACGCTGGTATCGAGAGTTGAAGTTGCGTTAAATATGCTCTACGCTCCTTTTTTGGAGCCTAACGCAGCCATTCTGTGAACTCTCAATACCAGCGGTATTTAAAAGGTGCGGCCAGAAAAAAGCACGCGTAGCTAACGCACCCCTTTGGCCGCAGAACTCTAAATCTAGGCGTCTGTATTATAGCAAAAGAGTAAATGTTTGTCAACAGCATGATAGTACTCAAGTAGGGTACTGTTTAAGTAAAAAAAAAAAAGCATACATACATTAAGAATATCAAGTTTTTAAAATAAACGCAGCCGAAAGACAGGAAAATGCAATTTTAAACTTGATTTTTTTTAAAATTTATTAAAATCGAGTTTTTAAATCATGGGTTTGATCTTGAAGAATTGGAATTAGGTTCATTTCTTCATATTTCACCATAGGTGAATAGTGCAACGGAAGCTTTTAATATATTTTTTAGTTGCCATGCATTTTCTATATATTCCTGAAATGCATTTGCAGTATATTTTATAACTCAAATGTATCTTGTTTGTTCTTTTACACACAAGAAGGGTGAAAGATGATTTGATAGTTGCGTTTTTCCCCTACTGCAAGTCATCTGAATGGCTGTTGTGATTTTCCTTTTACTCCTGTTTATCTGGAATAGGTTTCTTTCTAAGATTTATGCAGTCCAAATTTTTAATATATTAATAATGTTCTATTTTATTTATTAGAATGTACACCAATTATGCCTGTTAGTTTTTTGTTTTTGTTTTTTATATATACTCTTCAGTTTATGTTCAAAGGGATAAATAGCACCAGGAAAAAGTTTTTCCTGTCCTACATTGTTTTTCATCACAGTGCCAGTTATTTCTGAGCTAAATTGGGTTTAAATGGGGGCAAAGATATATAATAGTCCACAAAACAATCTACAGTATTTAGGTTACTGTAATCCTCTGATATACTTTACAACAAAATTGCACATGCCATTTACTGCATAAGGAGGGGAATTGAAGGGCTAGTATGCCACAATTTTCTTTAGGTCCAATATTTAGAATAGATTAAATAGATGCTTAGGTTCATTTTCTGATAACATCCAAAGGTTTGTTCAACAGAAAAGTAGCTTTAACCACAGAAAGAAAAAAAATACTCTAATTACTGATTTCATGTAACCAACATTGTACAGAAAGTGAAATCATATTGAAGTTAATGGCAGGCAAGAGAAAATAAAATGGGTTAGTTTGACAGTTATTACAATATACACAGACCATGGAAGATAAAGAGTAGAGCAAACTGAACAATTTAACTGACAAATGCGTATATCCAATTCCCTGGCTCTTAGTCAAGGCTATCAATAGTGTCAGAAACAGAAAAAGAAACATACTTAAAAATATATATGCTCACACAGCTAGAGTAAAAAAACATCTGCCTTGTGAGTGCATGCGCATTTTACTGTGTGGCATTCATATTAATATTCATATTATAAAAAGAAATACATCAAAAAAGAAGACCTGTAATTCATACACATAGGTGCATTTTGTACACCAACAGAAATTCAGCCCTATATATAGGAAAATCATGTAAACGCTCATATTATTTGTGTGAAAAGATACAAATGCCTGTATCTATACTTTGAAACTATATTAAAAATATTTACATATGCTTACCTGATAAATGTATCTATTGCATGATGGTGAGAGTCCACAAGTCATCAGTTGTGGGAAATTCTCCTCCTGACCACTAGGAGGAGGCAAAAGACATCACAGCACATTAGAGCTTTAATTTCCTTTCACATCCCAAGATCCTCAGTTATACATATAGCCAAGTAACTGAGGAAAAAACCCCAGAATAAATAAAGGCAAAACAAGTACTGCAGCTACCTAAAGAAAAAAAAGTGGGGTTTGTGAACTTCTGACTCTCATACCATGAAATAAATACATTTATCAGGTAATCATGAATGTTGTTTTATTTCATCAGATGGTGAGTCCACAAGATATTATATCTGTGAAGCAATACCCAAGCAGCGAAGTTCACAAGAACACCATGAAATGGAAGGAGAGGGGGGGGGGGCAAACAGTTAAGGAAGGATGATACTAATCAGGCTCTACAACCCTACAAACTTTCCTCCCAAAAGCAGTTTCAGAATAAGCAAAATGTTCAAAATTTGAAAAAGTGAGTAAAGAAGATCAAGTAGCTACCTTATAAAGCTGATCAATAGAAGCCTAATTATGAAAGGCCCAAGAAGTAGCAACTGGTCTAGTGAAATGAGCAGCAATGCACTCAGGGGGAATTTTACAGATTAAATCTTAAAGCCAATTTGCTAAAATAACAGCCATAGCTTTATGACCTTTGCAAGGCCAAGTAAAATGAACAAAAAGGGAAGAAGAAAGTCTTAAATCTTTTGTGGCTTCCACATGATATTTGATAGCTCAGGAACTTAACATTATCCCTGTAAATAGGGATATGCAAATAAGCATCTTTTAAGTCTATAGTATACATAAACTGACCCTTCTGCACTAAAGGAAGTGAAGTGTGAATTGTCTCTATCTTAAAAGTAGGAACTTTCAGGAATTTTTTCAATATTTTGAAATCCAAAACATGCCCAAAAAGTACCTTCTTTCATAAGTACTATAAAATGAATAAAAGCTCTGGTTATTTTGAAGTTGGAACTGGAGCAATCACTCTCATTAATTCCAAATCTCTGATCAAGCCAAGAAAGATTGGGTCTTTAAAGGATCTCAAGGCACTCAAGACAGTAATAACCTTCCCTGAATGAATGCTTATGTGATATCTCTGAGAAATTGTTTCCAATAACCAGGGATCCTGAACACATCTCTTCCAAGCCTCCTGAAAGAGACTCAATCTGCCAGCCACCAGAGACTGGTCTGGTAAGGGGGCCACACCCCCATGCTATCTCAGGAGTTGGAGTACATTTGTTGGACTGTTTGCTTTTGGACTTCAATGAGGATTTGGAGTAGCCTTAGATTTTTTTTATCCTGGGACAGAAAAGATCCCTAATCCCTAGTGTCTGTGGCAATAATAGCATCCAGCCCAGGTCCAAACAGATATTTACCCTGGAAAGGCAGAGAAAGCAGTCTGAGATTAGATGCCATATCAGCAGACAAAGGCCCCTATTTATCAAGCTGTCAACTGCAAATACGCTGGAATTATGCTGCGTAATTGTGACGAGCCTGATTCCCCTTAGTTATCAAAGCCTACAGATCGACAAAATTAGAAATTTGTGATGTAACATACGATCTGCCGGACTCAGTCCGACACAGATCGATGGTTATGTCACTACAGATGTTCCGAATGCAAATTTGGCACTATCTGACCACTTTTGCTAGTTATCAAATATCTACCAGGTACGCTCGCCACTATTCCCAGCATACCTGGTTTTCAATCCGCTGCCCTGGAGGCGGCAGATGCCATAGGAATCAATGGGAGTCTGAAAGCAGCGAAAGCTTATGTTCGCTGCTGCCCGATATCCCATTGATTCCTATGGGAGAATAAAAGTTATGTTTACACCTAACACCCTAACATGTACCCCAAGTCTAAACACATCTAATCTACTGCCCCCGCCACCGCCGCCACCTACATTATACTTATTAACCCCTTATCTGCCGCCCGACACCGCCGACGCCTACATTATACTTATTAACCCCTATTCTGCCGTCCCGACACCGCCGCCACCTAAATAAAAGTTATTAACCCCTAATCTGCCACTCCCGACACTGCCGACACCTACATAAAGTTATTAACCTCTATCCCTCCGCTCCTGGAGCCCACCACAACTAAATAAATGTATTAACCCCTAAACCCCTGGCCTCCCACATCACTAGCACTTACTAAACCTATTAACCCCTAAACCGCCAGTCCCCCACATCGCCATAAACTAAATTAAACTATTAACCCCTAAACCTAACAACCCGCTAACTTTACATTAAATATTAACTCATCCCTATCTTATAATAAATTTAAACTTACCTTTAGATTTAAATTAAACTATATTAAACTAATAATTAACCTACCCTAACTATTATACTAAAATTAAACTAAAGTATATTAAACTATAAATTAATCTACCCTAACTATTAGACTAAAATTACATTAAACTATATTAAACAAATAATTAATCTACCCTAAATATTAGACTAAATTACATTAAACTCCAAATTAAATTAACTATATTATAAATTTAAACACCTAACCCTACTCAAATAATTTAAATCTACACTAAAAAATTACTACGCTACAAAAAACTAACAAGTAAGTTACAAAAAATAACAAACACTACGTTACACAAAATCAAAAAGAAATTATCAAAGATTTAAACTAATTACAACTATCTAAGGGCCCTATGAAAATAAAAAGCCCCCCCAAAATAAAAAAAAACCCTAGCCTACAATAAACTACAAATAGCCCTTAAAAGGGCCTTTTGCAGGGCATTGCCCCAAAGAAATCAGCTCTTTTACCTGTAAATAAAAAATACAAATACCCCCCCAACTGTAAAACCCACCACCCACAAAAGCAACCCCCTGAAATAAGACTCTAACTAAAAAAACCTAAGCTCCCCATTGCCCTGAAAAGGGCATTTGTATGGGCATTTCCCTTAAAAGGGCATTTAGTTCTATTGCAGCCCAAACCCTAATCTAAAAATAAAACCCACCCAATACACCCTTAAAAAAATCCTAACACTAACCCCTGAAGATTCACTTACAGTTTTGAAGATCCGAGATCCATCCTCCAAGAAGCCGGCAGAAGTCTTCATCCAAACGGCCAAAGTCTTCATCCAAGCCCGCAGAAGTCTTCACCCAGACGGCATCTTCTATCTTCATCCATCAGGCGCGGAGCGGCTCCATCTTCAATACATCCGACGCGGAGCATCCAATCAGCCAATAGAATGCAAGCTCAATCCTATTGGCTAATTGCAGCAGCCAATAAGATTTTTTCAACCTTAATTCCGATTGGCTGATAGAATTCTATCAGCCAATCGGAATCTAAGGGACGCCATCTTGGATGACGTCATTTAAAGGAGCCTTCATTTGGGAAGAAGACATTGAACGAAGATGATGCTCCGCGTCAGATGTCTTGAAGATGGAGCTACTCTGCGCCGGATGAATGAAGATAGAAGATGCCGTCTGGGTGAAGACTTCTGCGGGCTTGGATGAAGACTTTGGCCACTTGGATGAAGACTTCTGCCGGCTTCTTGGAGGATGGATGTCAAATCTTCAAAACTGTTAGTGAATCTTCAGAGGTTAGTGCTAGGATTGTTTAAGGGTGTATTGGGTGGGTTTTATTTTTAGATTAGGGTTTGGGCTGCAATAGAGCTAAATGCCCTTTTAAGGGCAATGCCCATACAAATGCCCTTTTCAGGGCAATGGGGAGCTTAGGTTTTTTTTAGTTAGGGTTTTATTTGGGGGGTTGGTTATGTGTGTGGTGGGTTTTACTGTTGGGGGGTATTTGTATTTTTTATTTACATACAGGTAAAAGAGCTGATTTCTTTGGGGCAATGCCCTGCAAAAGGCCCTTTTAAGGGCTATTTGTAGTTTATTGTCGGCTAGGGTTTTTTTATTTTGGGGGGGGGGCTTTTTTATTTTCATAGGGCCCTTAGATTAGGCGTAATTAGTTTAAATCTTTGATAATTTCTTTTTTGTTTTGTGTAACTTAGTGTTTATTTTTTGTAACTTAGTATTTTTTTAGTGTAGATTTAAATTATTTGAGTAGGGTTAGGTGTTTAAATATAAATATAATATATATTAAATATATATATATAATATAGTTAATTTGCAGTTTAATGTAATTTAGTCTAATAGTTAGGGTAGATTAATTATTAGTTTAATATAGTTTAATGTAATTTAGTATAACAGGGTAGATTAATTATTAGTTTATTATAGTTTAATTTAATTCTAAAGGTAAGTTTAAATTTATTATAAAATAGGGATGATCTAATATTTAATATAAAGTTAGCGGGTTGTTAGGTTTAGGGGTTAATAGGTCAATTTAGTTTATGGCGATGTGGGGGGCTGGCGGTTTAGGGGTTAATAACATAATGTAGGTGGCTGCGGTGTAGGGGGCGGAAGATTAAGGGTAATAACATAATGTAGGTGGCGGTGGGCTCGGGAGCGGCGGTTTAGGGGTTAATAACTTTAGTTAGTTGCGTTGGGGTCCGGGAGTGGTGGTATGGGGTTAAACAGTTTAGTATAGTGGCAGTGTTTAGTGACAGTATACAAATAAAGCTGTGAAAAAGCCGAATAGCAGCGAGATAAATGACTGTTAGTTAACAACAGTCCGCTGCTCATCGCCCCGTACTTGGCGCGTGGCTTTTTGACAGCTTTTTTGTTAAATATGAAGAGCGTATTCAGGTCCGCGGTCGCGATGTTAGGCGATCTTAGGTGAGCGTATTGGTGCCATTGAATGCAAGAAAGTTGACGGCTTTATAAATAGGCCTCCAAGGCTCCAATGATTGAAGCATCAGCATAGTGTGGATATATTTAAAAGGCATCCATTACAAGATTGAGATTGCTTTTAAAATTGTTAAAAGGGCTGAAATCAGTGTTTGAAGGCAATCTTACCAAGAGTTGTTTTACTATACATCTCTGGGGTATAATGTAATGTAAACGATCCCTTTAGACAGTATTGTATGGAAATACAATTTACATTCAATACAATTTATCTCTGTATGTATGTCTGTCTATTTATTTTATCTACTTTTTCTTCATTATGAAACTAAAAAAAAAAAAATATAACAAATGTGTTCAGATATTTTGTGTATTTACTTAAGGTGCAATTCAATCTCAATGTACTGATAATCATTTGGATGAAAACTCCTAATTTTTCCTGAAATTGTTTTGCCTAAAAGTGAAATTATAAGACAAGGTGTTTGGTATTACTGAATAAACATCAAAATATAGATAAACTATGGGGGCGTGTCCAAGCAGCAATCCTGAGCGGTCGCACTCTCCATGAGCTCTGATAGATTAGACATAAATCCGCAGATTTTTTACTTAACTTTACAGTTCCAAGGCTACCTTTGACTATCACATTAACAGAGAACTCTGTTGTGAGCATATAATAGCTTTGTGAGCTGTATCCGTGACATCGGAGCCCAGGATTGGACATCACAGGCCTGTAGCGGTGGCTTATACCAGGCAGTGTTCCCCCCTCGGCAAGCCGAGGTACCTGACCATAGCTGGCTATGACATATCAGCATTGTTTGATACCCTTAGAACTATTATTGAACTACAATTAAAAAAAGCATCAGTTGGCGCAAATGGAAACCATGTGGCAGCATCATGACACATGCTGTCTGAGGATCAAGGCCCTCTTACAAAGAATGCTGGATAAAGCTCCAGCTGTAAAGCTGGTGTCATATGACATCCCCAATAGCACCTAACGATGAAACCCAGGATCCTACAAAAATGGAGCCCTCCGCATTTGGCGAGCAGCTGCAAACTGCGCACTATAAGAAACAGAAAACGGGCCTACCGGGTCATGCATGCTCTGTATCTGTTGATCGCCAACTCTTATCCATGTGATCATCTAAGGGAAGTAGCAAGTCACTCACTCCGCAGCACCTGCACCTGCCCTCAGGAAACCTACCGATGAAGCCACAGAAGACAGAGAACTCATTGGGCTGCTCGGCCTTTACCGGGGGAGTCGAAGCAGGTACCGGCAATGGGCACAATCCTTTCCCTTAGATTACGGCTCTATCGAGATCAGAGTGAGTTATACAGGCTGCGCCTCCTCCGGAAGCCCCTGGAGTATCGTGGATTGAGCCGACCAAGCAACCACCTGAACTGGGACATGGCTCAGCTAGCATTTTAGCACATCATAAACAGAGAGTACTTCTGGGAACGAAGCTATCCTCCCTCCCATGGTTTCACAAAGAGACGGTCAGTAAATTCTCTGTTCCTATACCCAGAGGATGCAGCGAGATAGAGGAGCTAATAACCATTATTCTGCCGACTCTTCTACCCCTCTTACACGTTTTTATAGATGAGACTGAGCCTACTTATAACATAGAGGGGAATGGATCCTCACTGGAATTGTCTGGAATCACTTAAGGCAAACGTCATGCATAGCAATGTTGCACAATATTTTATCACCTGTAGCTACCCTAGTCCATATGGGTTATAGTGTTCTTGTTGGTTATTTTATGTGCTGTTGTGAGGGGTTTGGAAGGATGCAATTTGACAAGGACAATATTTTTTTCTTTATCTTTTTTAGGCACCTTTAATGTATTATATCTGTTAACCACACCATGTTATGTTACAAAAAAGGTTCAGAATGCTATGCCAGAGTGGGAGGGGTGATATTAATGTTTGTGAAAATCTGACAAATCCTATGCAATCTAGAATATACAGGGTTCACAGTTTGACCTAATAATTGAGTTGGCATAATACCTAAACGCTTTAAAGCATTATAGAAGTATTCTAAGATGGAGCCTCTGGGTCCCACAGATGCACCGTCATGTGTCCTTTGCTGCTACAGCAGGAATCTCCTACTCATACACATATATAGATGCAGCAACACTTATATACAGTTATTTTAAGCCCTTATATATACTGACCGCATTACATTAGATGAGACCTAACAGCATAACTTCAAGATTGGTGCCCAACCTGCGGCTTGTGGCCAGAGCCGTAGATAAGGGTTGCATATTAATATAGGTCATAGATCCCTTCACACAATTTTTAAGATCTGTCTTCTTTTTTAATTGGTGCTGGCTTTAGGATGATTATCTGTTACCCGCATATATCCCACCCTCTATGTAACTGTGCATTGCTACGGTATTAATCCATTACAATGACAACATACTAGTGGACCCCCAGATGGCTTTATGGACATACCATCAGGCCCAAACATCAGCGCCCCATGATAACAATTCTAGGTAATAAAGGAAACACCCTTATATTTATTAACAAATTATTCTATGTTGGTACTACTGTACGCTAGCAATTATGCTAATCGTACCACCTGTGCTCAATTATATTTATACAAATTGCTGTTTATGCCGTTGGGTTATCACTAACTTATAATATCATTTTCTTTGCCGTGCTTGGTTATGGTCTTTGCTCCCTACACTAGGAAGCAAATTTTCTTTTGTTATTATTACTTTTATATTTCAAATTCACTTTGGTTAAATCCCCTGACCAAATGTTTCATTTACAAATTAGTGGTCCAAAAGTGACCGCACAGCTTCTGAAGGGGGGGGGGGGGAACAAAATGGGACATCTACAGGCAGCATGGTTACTACAGTTATACAGAAATGTAATGTATAAGCTCACTGTCTCATGTTTATCTTTATATGTATATGTAACTAAGTGTCCATAATAATAAAAAAAAAAATATATATATATATATATATATATATATATATAGATAATCTAATGCCTTAAAACAATAATGGATATTGTATCTTTTATCTCATTTGCTCTAGTAAGATGACTGCTTTCTGATTTGTTGAGAAAATGCTGATGTATACTTACAGTTAGTAGAGTATGTCAGTAAATGTATTGAAACAATTAACACCAATAGAGATTGTGAATCCATCAGATTTTCTTTATTAGTACAGATGAAAGGATCCTGAGTTTTCGTAAATGGTATTGCAAGGTAAAATTAATATTCCCCAATAAACTGCTGTTTCTTTGTTCAACTTTAACACAGAGCAAAAAGGATTAGACACAATGTGACCTCAAAGCTAGAGGGGGGATCAAAGAATAGAGCATGGGTACATTAATAATGTAGTATACTAGAAGGAGCATAATAAACTAAAGCAAAAACTTATAGACACACATATGCAAATATGAACATGACAGTCTCCAGTGAGTACATTCATTCTTGCACATAAAACATTTCAAATTTTTATTTATTATGCTGTGAGAGCAGCTCGAGAGCTCAGCATTTCAGGCTCGCAAGATAAGTAGCTTAAATCTTAAGACCATTGCTACTTAACCTCTCTGGCACCTATCTGATTGGGATGATTGACAGCTCCCTCTCAAGCATGGTTGGCCAGGAAGGGGCAGGGGATGGCATTGCACAGCAGTAGCATCAACAATGTTTAATGCAGGCAGCAAATGCTTCCTCCTCACTGCAAGGCTGGGCAGACCAACTTGTAGATCATCTGTTAGCTGCAATAATCTCATGTAGCTGCTTATAAGATCTACTCTATATTGAGGATGAATGACTATTCCTTCCTACAAACCTGTTTCAGTTGATCAATATTTCTTGGTTTTCTTGATTGCATAGGCTTTCATGTAATGCAAAGGCATCTCAATTAGGTTAATGGTCTTGTTCCATCACCCAATCTGAACTGCCCTGACATTCACTTGTTAATTGCCTTGATACACTTTTGAATTAATTGTTTCTTCAATGATTGCAAAGTGTCCAGGCCCTAAAGCACAAATCAGCCACAAATCATGATGCTACCTCCACCATGCTTCGCAGTTGGGATAAGGTTTTGATTTCGGTGTGCAGTGCCCATTTTCATGTACACATAGAATTGTGCATTTTTGCCAAACTTTTGCCAACTGTTGTCTCATCTGTCTGCAGCACATTTCCCAGAAGTGTTGTGGAACATTTAGGTGGTCTTGGGCAAACTAGAGATGTGCCCCAATGTTTTTTTTAGACAGCAGTGTTTCCCTTTGTGGGGTTCTTCCGTGGCATTGTTTTTCAGCATTTTTCTTATAATGGACACATGAACAAACACTTTCACAGTTTGTAGAATTTTCTATAGGTCTTTTGCTGTTACCTTGGGATTCTTTCTCACTAAATTTCACGATTGCCTTTTGTGCTCTTGGCGTAATATTTGCAGGAACACCTAATGCTAGGAAGAGTATCAACAGTCTTGAATTTTTTTCTCCATTTGTAAACAATTTGTCTAACGGTGGATTGATGAACACCCAAGTATTTAGCAATGCTTTTGTAACCCTTTTTCAGCACCTCTATAATCCTTCTTCTAAGTCCTTTAACCGTTTTTTGGGATCAAGGAATTGTTCCCACTAACAAATCTTTATTGAGAAGAACAGATTTACCAGTCACCAGGCTTTGTGTTCCTCTAAAGTGCAGGGCACCTGTGCAACCCACACTTCCAAGCTCCTCTCCTTAAAGATACTCTAATGTCAAAAATAAACATTCATGATACAGACAGAGCATGCAGTTTTAAGAGACTTTTCAATTTACTTACATTATCAAACTGTGCACTAATATGTCTTTTCATGTGCTCTCTTTCTGAGACTCCAGCTCCTATTCAGCATGTGCTATATATATATGTTTACATATATATGACTGTGAATGGCTGTATCAGTTAAAGCAAATTAGGGAGATATATGTTAGCAGGATGCTTTTCAAGTTCTAAATTAGAATATCATCAATTTTCTGAACTAAAATTAAATAGAAAGGGGGCAAAATAAATAATGAACGTTTAATGTTAAGTTGTTAAATTATGCATAACAAAACATCTTATGTAAAACAAAATATAATTTGTTTACTGTCCCTTTAACAAATAATTACAATAAGCTTTAGGCCAGATTACAAGTGGAGCATTATTTAACGCTCCCGCTCAAGGATTAACTGCACTAGAAGTTAGCTTTTTGCACGCGGCAGGTTGCACTCGTATTAAAAGTTTAAAGTACAATAAGTTATCGCTCACATGCTTACCCACCGCATGTAAAAAGCCGAACTTGGAATATCGCATGGGCATTCATGTATTTCCCCGCAGAAGTCAATGTAAAAAAAAAAGTTGAAAAAACACCCTACTCGTGCACAAACATGATCACATATTCTCAAGTGCACTGACCCAACATGATCATTTAATAATAAATAGATATTTCTACGTATATTTTATGGTATTTTGGTATTCTAGTGTAAATCGTGATTGCACTCACGCATTCACATTTACTTTCATCATGTAATACGAGCCAAAAACACATCACGCGCAAACACCCGCGATAAACTCCTTTTCGCTCATGTTTAATTGTTAGCGCTTCACTTGTAATCTGGCCCTGTGTATTTAATTAGATCACTAATCTTTTTATCACTACCCATAAAAGCATTACCCACTGTCCTCTATATAACCCTGGAATCTTGAGAAAGTAAGACTGACTATGTGGGTTGACAATTGTCAATTTAACAAGTTCATGTTTAAAATGTTTATTTATGATTCCTCCTTGCAGTTTTGAAACCATTAAATAACAGACGAAAACATAAGCAGGATGAAGTATCATTATGTTCAAGGGAAGTAATTTATCACTGTGATTAGGAATGTGGACTGTCAGGCTCAATAAATGAAATGGTCTATTGAAATAATTCCAACCAGTGAAGCATAGCTTGAATATATAATGTTTAATTAGGTGAACTAGATTAACTTATTTCTTTGAAAAGTGTTTGTGTTGTGTGGAATGCACATTTGAGTTAAAATAGAAGATTAAAGTAAGTCTAATTTATTCTTTGATGTTAGGAAAGATTTTCAAAATAAAAATCCATTACACATCCACAATCCTTAGGTGTAAATTGATGTAATATATTCACCAAGGAATTGTTCTACGTGAATCTCTTTTTGTGTTTGCAGGAGTTAATTTTTGTGCATGCAAATGATTTTTGGTTAAGCATTAGCTCTGCTTCTACTTTTCCTTAATAATATGAAACTTATTTAACAAAATTTAGAGAGTATCTTCAACGCTTGCATAGTATTTAGACATTTACTAGACATGTGTGATTTGGTTCGGTTAGATTCGGAAATTCGGAAAGTTCAGCAAATTCAGAGATTCGGATAGAACCGAATCTCCGAATTAATATAGTGCCGAATCTACCGAATAAATCCGAATTACTTCGGATTTATTCGGTAGATTCGGATGGCCATGGATTACACTAGTATTGTACAGTATATTAGGTTATATCACTCTGCTATGGGTTACACCTAATGTACAGTACATAATACTAGTCTAATCCCACCTAACACTTACCAAAATTCCGAATTTCCGAACCGAACCGAACCCAGCCGAATTTATTCGAATCTGAATGAATCCAAAACAAATCCGAACTGAATTTATTCGAATCCGAATGAATCCGAAACAAATCCGAACCGAATTGATTCAAATTTTTCCGAATTCGAATCGCTCCAATCTGAAATTCGAAAATTCCAAATCGATCCGAACCGAATTTTTTCGCCATGCACATGTCTAACATTTACTACTTTTATATTCAAATTTTGACGATTAATTAAAGGACCAGAGAACCCCCATGATAATTGTTAGGGAGGGTAATTGGTGTGGCAAGAGTTCAAACACAACATTTTTTTTTTTCAGAGGGGGATGGTAAAGGGTTTAACAAAGAGAGGCAGAGGAAATGAGAGAGTAAATATTTAGGGGAAATATTTGTTGAATAAAAAAATGTTGAGTATAGGCAGAGGGAGGTGATGGATGTGTTAGTTGGAGGATAGAAGAGGATTAAGAGAGATGTTTTTGAAAATTGGGATTTTGTTGAAGCACTTGGTGGGGTCGGTCCTTTGTCTGGCTCCATGCTTTCTCAGTAAAATGGTTAAAAAACATGATTGGTTTTATCTTATTGCCTAGGGATGTTTTATCCATCCATCCATAGGGAGCAATTACGGATCCATTTATGCATTGCATTGTAGGTTCGCACCTCAGGGTGATTGGCAGTCCCTGCTCTTGCACAATTAGTTGTGCAAGAGCTTTAAATGGCACCATAGATGCAGTTGTTTGTATATAAGAATGTGAATCGCAAAGAGCTCCGATTGGGAACCTTGCCCACTTTATTGATAAATGGGCTCCTTAGTGTTAACATCATCAGGTAAGTTATAATTGTTATTAATGGTGCTTCATATAATTCAGATTTTGAAGATTAGTTTTTTTGGTAACTGGTTATGTAAGTGCTATGTTAAAGTTTATTTGTAATGTCTGTTAATAAAGCTGTGGCCATTATTTCTAAAAAATAGAATGTGTGATGTGTTTTATTTATTATTGGTTAATTTTACTCTGTTAATGGGATTTGTGGATTGGGCAGTAGTCCAAGTCTGAGTCATGGAAATGAAAAATGAACCTTAAACAATCAGTTAACACCTTGAAATTATAATTTAACATCTATAAATATGCATAGTACAACAACTATAATACTTGCAGTATACTTTCATTATTGGTTTTGCATCCTTTTCCTGTAATTTATTATAATCACATACAGAAAGAGAAGACATCTGCCAGAAATGAACAAAAGATCAGTGGCTTGTTCTATGGCCCATTAAAAACTGGGAGTAGCTTCTTTTAGCCCAATTGTGCTTTTCAAAAGGATAACTTTCCTGAATTATATCAGTATAATCCCACTAAAAAGGTCAGTCCAGCCCCTTTTTCAGTTCTCTGAAAAAGGAAAACATCAACCCCAGACTTCTTCAGAGGTGGATTGCCCTTATTTCTGGCTGGACTGACCTTGTTAGGCGGATCAAACTTATATACTTCAGGAAAGTTCTCCTCTGTGAAGCACAATTGGGCTAAAAGAGGCTGTTCCGGGGGGGGGGCATTCCTAGCTGAGCACTTTTCTTTCTCTATGTATTTGCAATATGACCCTGGGGAAGTCTCCTGAAGAGTGATGAGAGAAAGTAGATATGGAAACCTTGCCCAATGTGCTTAGAGGAATATGGCTGCACCTCTGTATGATGCCCAAAGAACTTCTCAGCCATTGGGCCTTTTCACAAGACTTGTCCCTCTGTCCTGGGATCTTACCATTTGGAATTGAGATTTGGCTGCTATTGGGGCAAAATCCTTTCTTGAGAATGGTGAGAGCGATGGTGGAAAATCCAGCCTTAAACTTCCTTAAAATTGTACATCCTGTACTGTACTGTTCCTGGCACCAGAGAAAGGACACTGTGGTTTGGCATATGTGCAGACAATTCTAATCAAGCATGTTTTGAAGATGGATTGTGACAGTTTATGCTAGGTTCAGAACTTTAAATCCCAAGGATCATATGACATCTCATTCACTTTAGATGAGCTGGCAACAGAGTGTTAAAAAAAATCCATGAATATGAAGGACCATAAGGGTTTGAAAGGAATTACTTTTGTTCAAAGCCTGGTGTTGAAGCTAAAGTATACAGTTGTCATTGACTGACATATGAACAATCCTTTTGTGGAATACAGTATAGTAATGGCTTGGCTCTGGAATGTCTGCTCTTTTGTATGCAGGAAAAACTGATGCTTTTAATGGGAAGCAACATTTCTGGGTGGAATTCCTCCTGACAGCGCTGGGTGAGATTCACCAGCATTCCCCCAGACTTTTACTATCTTTGGTCAGAAAGGAAAGTTTTTTTACCTAGAAATGCCCATTTTTTTCCAGAGGTGCCAGTGTTTTGTCTACAGAAAAGACACTTGAGATAAGGATATTGGGTGCAGAAACTGAGGAGATTCAGGGCACATGCAGACTGCTATAGACAAAGTTTGTGTAATATCTGTGGGTCAACAGATCATCTGGCTCAAATAAAAAGAGAGAAGCGCTCAACCTTGAAACGAACAATAGCATAATAGCTTGTTCTATGGCTAGTTACCACCCAAGAAGCAGCCTCTTTTTGCTCAACATGTGCCTTTCACAGAGAAAAACTTTCCTGAAGCATATCAGTCTGATCCTGACTTCACAGTACAGTCCAGCCCCGAAATACCAGGCAATTCTTCTCTGAACGAGAGAAACAGCAAAACCCCAGACGTACGTTTCGGCCTATTGTGGGCCTCGTCAGTGAGGTGCAGCCATATCCCTCTAGGCACACTGAGCAACGGGTCCACGTCTGGATTCCCGCATCACACTTAGGGAGACTTACCAAAATGTCATAATTTGCATAAATAAAAAGAGAGAAGCGCTCAACCTGGAAATGAACAATAGCATAATAGCTTGTTCTATGACTAGTTACCACCCAAGAAGCAGCCTCTTTTTGCTCAACATGTGCCTTTCACAGAGAAAAACTTTCCTGAAGCATATCAGTCTGATCCTGACTTCACAGTACAGTCCAGCCCCGAAATACCAGGCAATTCTTCTCTGAACGAGAGAAACAGCAAAACCCCAGACGTACGTTTCGGCCTATTGTGGGCCTCGTCAGTGAGGTGCAGCCATATCCCTCTAGGCACACTGAGCAACGGGTCCACGTCTGCATTCCCGCAACACACTTAGGGAGACTTCCCAAAATGTCATAATTTGCATAAATAAAAAGAGAGAAGCGCTCAACCTGGAAACGAACAATAGCATAATAGCTTGTTCTATTGCTAGTTACCACCCAAGAAGCAGCCTCTTTTTGCTCAACATGTGCCTTTCACAGAGAAAAACTTTCCTGAAGCATATCAGTCTGATCCTGACTTCACAGTACAGTCCAGCCCCGAAATACCAGGAAATTCTTCTCTGAACGAGAGAAACAGCAAAACCCCAGACGTACGTTTCGGCCTATTGTGGGCCTCGTCAGTGAAGTGCAGCCATATCCCTCTAGGCACACTGAGCAATGGGTCCACGTCTGGATTCCCGCATCACACTTAGGGAGACTTCCCAAAATGTTATAATTTGCATAAATAAAAAGAGAGAAGCGCTCAACCTGGAAACTAACAATAGCATATTAGCTTGTTCTATGGCTAGTTACCACCCAAGAAGCAGCCTCTTTTTGCTCAACATGTGCCTTTCACAGAGAAAAACTTTACTGAAGCATATCAGTCTGATCCTGACTTCACAGTACAGTCCAGCCCTGAAATACCAGGCAATTCTTCTCTGAACGAGAGAAACAGCAAATCCCCAGATGTACGTTTCGGCCTATTGTGGGCCTCGTCAGTGAGGTGCAGCCATATCCCTCTAGGCACACTGAGCAACGGGTCCACGTCTGGATTCCCGCATCACACTTAGGGAGACTTCCCAAAATGTCATAATTTGCATAAATAAAAAGAGAGAAGCGCTCAACCTGGAAACGAAAAATGGCATAATAGCTTGTTCTATGGCTAGTTACCACCCAAGAAGCAGCCTCTTTTTGCTCAACATATGCCTTTCACAGAGAAAAACTTTCCTTAAGCATATCAGTCTGATCCTGACTTCACAGTACAGTCCAGCCCCGAAATACCAGGCAATTCTTCTCTGAACGAGAGAAACAGCAAAACCCCAGACGTATGTTTCGGCCTATTGTGGGCCTCGTCAGTGAGGTGCAGCCATATCCCTCTAGGCACACTGAGCAACGGGTCCACGTCTGGATTCCCGCATCACACTTAGGGAGACTTCCCAAAATGTCATAATTTGCATAAATAAAAAGAGAGAAGCGCTCAACCTGGAAACTAACAATAGCATAATAGCTTGTTCTATGGCTAGTTACCACCCAAGAAACAGCCTCTTTTTGCTCAACATGTGCCTTTCACAGAGAAAAACTTTCCTGAAGCATATCAGTCTGATCCTGACTTCACAGTACAGTCCAGCCCCGAAATACCAGGCAATTCTTCTCTGAACGAGAGAAACAGCAAAACCCCAGACGTACGTTTCGGCCTATTGTGGGCCTCGTCAGTGAGTTGCAGCAATATCCCTCTAGGCACACTGAGCAATGGGTCCACGTCTGGATTCCCGCAACACACTTAGGGAGACTTCCCAAAATGTCATAATTTGCATAAATAAAAAGAGAGAAGCGCTCAACCTGGAAACGAACAATAGCATAATAGCTTGTTCTATGGCTAGTTACCACCCAAGAAGCAGCCTCTTTTTGCTCAACATGTGCCTTTCACAGAGAAAAACTTTCCTGAAGCATATCAGTCTGATCCTGACTTCACAGTACAGTCCAGCCCCGAAATACCAGGAAATTCTTCTCTGAACGAGAGAAACAGCAAAACCCCAGACGTACGTTTCGGCCTATTGTGGGCCTCATCAGTGAGGTGCAGCCATATCCCTCTAGGCACACTGAGCAACGGGTCCACGTCTGGATTCCCGCATCACACTTAGGGAGACTTCCCAAAATGTTATAATTTGCATAAATAAAAAGAGAGAAGCGCTCAACCTGGAAACTAACAATAGCATAATAGCTTGTTCTATGGCTAGTTACCACCCAAGAAGCAGCCTCTTTTTGCTCAACATGTGCCTTTCACAGAGAAAAACTTTACTGAAGCATATCAGTCTGATCCTGACTTCACAGTACAGTCCAGCCCCGAAATACCAGGCAATTCTTCTCTGAACGAGAGAAACAGCAAAACCCCAGACGTACGTTTCGGCCTATTATGGGCCTCGTCAGTGAGGTGCAGCCATATCCCTCTAGGCACACTGAGCAACGGGTCCACGTCTGGATTCCCGCATCACACTTAGGGAGACTTCCCAAAATGTTATAATTTGCATAAATAAAAAGAGAAAAGCGCTCAACCTGGAAACGAAAAATAGCATAATAGCTTGTTCTATGGCTAGTTACCACCCAAGAAGCAGCCTCTTTTTGCTCAACATGTGCCTTTCACAGAGAAAAACTTTCCTGAAGCATATCAGTCTGATCCTGACTTCACAGTACAGTCCAGCCCCGAAATACCAGGCAATTCTTCTCTGAACGAGAGAAACAGCAAAACCCCAGATGTACGTTTCGGCCTATTGTGGGCCTCGTCAGTGAGGTGCAGCCATATCCCTCTAGGCACACTGAGCAACGGGTCCACGTCTGGATTCCCGCATCACACTTAGGGAGACTTCCCAAAATGTCATAATTTGCATAAATAAAAAGAGAGAAGCGCTCAACCTGGAAACGAACAATAGCATAATAGCTTGTTCTATGGCTAGTTACCACCCAAGAAGCAGCCTCTTTTTGCTCAACATGTGCCTTTCACAGAGAAAAACTTTCCTGAAGCATATCAGTCTGATCCTGACTTCACAGTACAATCCAGCCCCGAAATACCAGGCAATTCTTCTCTGAACGAGAGAAACAGCAAAACCCCAGACGTACGTTTCGGCCTATTGTTGGCCTCGTCAGTGAGGTGCAGCCATATCCCTCTAGGCACACTGAGCAACGGGTCCACGTCTGGATTCTCGCATCACACTTAGGGAGACTTCCCAAAATGTCATAATTTGCATAAATAAAAAGAGAGAAGCACTCAACCTGGAAACGAACAATAGCATAATAGCTTGTTCTATGGCTAGTTACCACCCAAGAAGCAGCCTCTTTTTGCTCAACATGTGCCTTTCACAGAGAAAAACTTTCCTGAAGCATATCAGTCTGATCCTGACTTCACAGCACAGTCCAGCCCCGAAATACCAGGCAATTCTTCTCTGAACGAGAGAAACAGCAAAACCCCAGACGTACGTTTTGGCCTATTGTGGGCCTCGTCAGTGAGGTGCAGCCATATCCCTCTAGGCACACTGAGCAACGGGTCTACGTCTGGATTCCCGCATCACACTTAGGGAGACTTCCCAAAATGTCATAATTTGCATAAATAAAAAGAGAGAAGCGCTCAACCTGGAAACGAACAATAGCATAATAGCTTGTTCTATGGCTAGTTACCACCCAAGAAGCAGCCTCTTTTTGCTCAGCTGGACTGTACTGTGAAGTCAGGATCAGACTGATATGCTTCAGTAAAGTTGTTCTCTGTGAAAGGCACACGTTGAGCAAAAAGAGGCTGCTTCTTGGGTGGTAACTAGCCATAGAGCAAGCTATTATGCCATTTTTCGTTCCCAGGTTGAGCGCTTCTCTCTTTTTATTTATGCAAATTATGACATTTTGGGAAGTCTCCCTAAGTTTGATGCGGGAATCCAGACGTGGACCCGTTGCTCAGTGTGCCTAGAGGGATATGGCTGCACCTCACTGACGAGGCCCACAATAGGCCGAAATGATCAGCTGAGGTTGCTTCTCGGGCCTTTGGCTTGGATCAAGTTCAGTTTTCTGTGCTTGGTCTTGGTTTGCTGCCTGGAGACCTGCTCCTTCGGGCTGGGGTCCTTTCCCTTTGGGTTTTGGGCTCCTGCTGCTATTGGGGGGGTGGCTACTCCTTAGGCGTAGAGCAACTGGGTAGTAGGGCCGTCCCCTTGGCCTTGTGGCATCGTCCCTGGACTTCAGCCACATGCTGCTTTTGGGGGGGCGCTCTGAAATCCAGCCTAAAGAGGCAATAGGGCAAATATGGCTACCAATGTGCCAAATGTTCCCCATACACTTCGGGTGTTGATTTCTGAGGACTTTCGAGAGAAGATTGGTTTGGCTCATGTCCAGCAGGTGGTTTTGGAGGGTGTTTTGAAGATGCCAAGTGCAAGTTTGCATTGTGTTCAGTCATTCCCTTCAAGAGGGATTTTTGATGTGGCTTTCACAGATGAGCATTACTTACAGACCTGCTATCAACGGACTATTGATATGGCTGCTTCTCCAGAGTTGGTTGGCATGAAATTTGTTGCCTGTGCAGAGGGAGAGAAGAATCCCGGTGACAGTACATATGTACAACCCTTGGGTCACTGATGTGGAAATTCGTCTGTTTCTTTGTCGCTACTTTGATGATGTTCAAGGAGGTAGCAAGCTGAAGAATCAGTTTGGGACTTTCAATGGAAAGCGTAGGTTCTGGGTGCGGTTTGTGCCTGATGAATTATTTATTGGTGGAAAGAAACACCCTCCACAGACTTTCGCCATTGGTGGAAATAGAGGTTTCCTATACTATGATGACATGCCTCTTTTTTGCCGTAGTTGCAACCTGTTTGGTCACATTGCTGAAAATTGCCCAGGTGCCAGATGTCGAAATTGCGGTGAGGAGGATCATCTTGTTGCCCACTGTAGTAAACGCCGGATCTGTGACCTGTGTGGTTCTTCAAGTCATCTGTGCAGGATGTGTCCTTTAATGATGTTGCAGGGGTTTGATAGAGGGAAGCCTTCCTATGCAAAAAAAACATCTTCAGTTGCAGTTGAGCCATCTGGGAATGAGGAGGAGGTCTCTGATGAGGCATTGAACTCTATATTACCTCTTTTGTGCAAGAAATCTGCATTTGGGGTCCCTGTCTGAGACGTGTCTGATGCTCCTGTGGTGGTTCCTGTGGCTGAGAAGGTGGAGGAAGCCCAATCTCATCTTCAGGAAGTGGATCTTGCTACATCTAATGTGATAGCTGCTTCAGATGTTCTTGAAGCCCTGTTGCCCAATTCTGTGGGTGATACTGTTGCTGTTTCTGTGACAGAGAATTTTTCCTTCACTGAGTCATCTTGTGATGCTGCTCCTGATGCTGTTCTTAGTGAAGGGGAGAACATTGATTGGTCTGCTGTTGTGTCCTCTAGTTCTGAGGAGGATATGGACATTGAAGGGAAAAAAATCTGCCTCCAAGCGGAAAATAGATGCGGATTCTGATGGATGGGAGAGTCCTGATTTGAATCTTCCAGTAGTTAAGGGTGCAGATCCAGATACTACAAGTGATGCTGACTCTTTAATTTCAGAGTTTCCTTCTGTCTCTACTAAAGACGTTCCTTCTGACTCAAGCCAGTGTATAGGTGACTTTTCTGATGCCTCTTCTGTTGGTTATCTAGATAAAAGAGATGTGAACCAACTTGCTGAAGTTACTGGTTATGAGGCTGGCAAGGGGGAGCCTAGGAGGTCGGAACGTCACAGAGGCAGATTTAAAGGATCTCCTTTGAGTCCTAAGAAAAAGAAAGGAAAGAAGAAGTCCTGATGTTATTTCTTTTTTTGTTTTTCTTTAATTTATTTTTGTAATGTTTCTGACCATTTCTTCCCTTAATGTCAGGTGTATGACAACTATAGCAAGGAGAGCTGCAATTTTTAAATTATTATCTGTATGTTCTGCTAATATTTTTTGTTTGCAGGAATGTGGTCTCTCTGAACATCCTAAATGTGCTGACTGGGAATATGGTCCTAAAGTATGGTCTTGTTCTTCTGATAGGAATGGGGGGGTGGGAGTTTTGTTTAAGGGGTTTAGTTTTTCTATCCTTAATGTAGTTCATATTGTCCCAGGTCGGGTACTTTTGGTTAGTTTTAGTTTTTGTGGGACTGTTTTTCGTTTGTTTAATGTATATGCTTCTCCAAATAGGGTAGAACGTTTGCTTAATTTTGAAACTTTAAAGTTTTTTCTGCCAGGTCGAGAGCCAACTTTTTTGTTTGGGGATTTTAATTGTATTATTAAGAATGGGGACAGAGAGGGTGGGAGTGATTGTAGGGTGGATAGCTCAGGGAAGTTTTTACTTGATTTGCTTAAATCTTTCGGTTTGAAGGATGCCTTTGGGTCTGTTTCTTTTTCAGGGGAGGGTTTTACTTTCTTTAGTGATAGTGGTGGGATAAAATCTCAAATTGATTTTTGTTTTTTATCTAAATTTTTATGTGTTGATGATTTTTCTTTAAAGCGGATGCCCTTTACGGATCATGCCCTTTTGATGTGTAAGGTGAATTGTGATTTGAAGATCAAGTATGGTAAGGGTGTTTGGAAACTGAATGTGGATTTGTTAGAAGATGAGAAGTTTAAGCGTCAGTTTGTTTGGATGTATGAAAGGTGGCGTGAAAGAAAATGTGATTTTAGTAATGTGCTTATGTGGTGGGAATGGTTGAAGGTGGAAATAAAGAGGTTTTTTATTAAGAAAGGCTGTGAGAAAGCTAGAATGGAAAGGGAGTTGTATGATAAATGGTATCTGAGGTTGTTGTATTTGTATGAATTGAGAAATTGTGGTATTGATGTGCATGAGGAAATTGCTGAAGCAAGAAAGATAATTAAAAAGTGCATGCATGAAAAAGGAAAGAAAATTGTTTTTATGGCAAGATTGGAGAAAATGGAAAAGGATGAGTCTTGTAGTAAATATTTTTTTAAGAAAGCTTTTGAAGGAAAGACTGGTTTTGTTAGTGTTTTTGATAAGGTTGAGTGTGAAGTTAATGGTACGGATGGTGTTTTGCGTGAAGCTCATGAGTTTTACAGTGAGCTGTATAAAGAAAAAACAAGAGATGTTTTATTGGAAAATGAGTTGTTGGAAAACATTGAGGTTAAGTTGGAAAAATATGATAATGATTTGTTAGAAAGGGATCTAGGTTTGGATGAGATTGCAGAGGTTGTTAGGAGTTTTAAGAATGGGAAGGTACCTGGTTGTGATGGTTTGCCTGTTGAATTTTATACTTGTTTTTGGAATTTGATTGGGGTGGATATGTTGGATGTTTGTAAGTTTGTTTTTAGAATGAATATTTTGCCTGTTTCAATGAGGAAAGGTTTGATTGGTTTGTTATTTAAAAAGGGTGATAAGAGAGATTTGAGGAATTGGAGGCTGATTACGTTGTTGAATGTTGACTATAAGGTTATTGCAAAGGTGTTGGCAAATAGAATGCGTGGAGTGATTGGTAAGGTTGTGGGTGAAGAGCAAGTGTGTGCTGTTCCTGGGCGTCAGATTTCTGAAAGTTTGTTGTTACTACGTGATGTACTGTGGTATGTGAGGGAGAGGATGAGGTCTGTTGCTGTTGCTATTGTGGATTTTGAAAAAGCGTATGATAGGGTAGTGCATGATTATATGTTTCATGTTTTAGAACGTTTAGGTTTTTCTGGTAAGATTATTGGATGGTTTAAATGTTTGTATAGTGATATTGTGAGTCAAGTCCAGGTTAATGGTTTTTTGACTGAGGAATTTTGTGTAAAATCTGGAGTGCGTCAAGGATGTCCTTTGTCTCCTGTGTTATTTGTATGTGTCATTGAGCCATTATTAACTAGTTTGAGGAAGGATAAATTAGTTAGAGGTGTGAGTGTTCCTGGTAGTAATGGAAGGTGTTTAAAAGTGATTGGGTATATGGATGATGTGAGTGTGGTATGTGAGACTCAGGCTGGTTTGAGGAGGGTGAAAACTTTAGTTAAATGTTTTTGTATGGCAAGTGGTTTCAGAGTTAATTGGAATAAGTGTAAAGTTAAAGTTTTTGGTAATGATAGGGAGATTGATTCCTGTGGATGGCCTGTGACTGAAGGTGCAATTGAGGTGTTGGGTGTGAAATTTGATGTGGATTTGAAAGGCTTGGAAAGTTGGGAGAATATTTTTGATAAAGTGAGTAGAAAACTTCAGTTTTGGTCTTTAAGGACTTTATCTTTGGAAGGAAAAATGTTAGTTATTAAATCGGTTTTGAGCCCTATTATGTTATATTTGGCGTTAGTTTTTCCGCCACCTGAGAGGATTTTTCGGAGAATTTTGAGAGTGTTGTTTTCTTTTTCTGGAGTTCTGGTATGGAGCGTTTGAAAAGAGATGTTGTTGTTAAGAGTAAGAATGTTGGTGGTAAGGGTTTTCCAAATGTGGAGAGATTTTTGGCTGTGAAATATGTTAGTAGGTGTGTGGTTCTGAGTGGTAAGGATAGCATGGCTGGTTGTATGGTAAAGTATACTTGTGGAAATGTTTTAAGACAATATGGTTTATTTGAGATTGATAGAAAGAAACCGGTATGTTTTGCTGTTCCGTGGTTTTATATAAGGGTAGAATTTTGGATTAAAAAATATGGTTTGGAGAATGTTAGTAGGGAGATGTGGTGTGCAAACAGAATGGTGTTGAAAATGTTGGAGAAGAAGGAAGGTCTTGAGTTGATTGGGGGTTTGAATGAAAATGAATGTGTGTTGGTATGGAAAAATGTGTGTAATAAGTATTTGATGAATAGGCAAAAAGATATTAGTTGGATGAGTGTGCATAAGTGTTTGCCAACAAGGGATTTTCAGAGAATGCGTTGTTTAGTGGCTTCAGAAGTGTGTCCTAGAGATGGTTGTTTTCAAAGCGAGAGTGTTATTCATTTGTTTTGGAATTGTGAGTATGCTAGGGATGTTTGGAGAAGTTTGAAAAGGATGATTAATGGTGTGACTGGAGTGCAGTTTTTTACTTTTAATATGATGATGTATGGTTTGTGTGGAAGTGGTGTGGAAAAGGAGAAAGCAAGATTGATATGGTTGTTGGCATGTTGTGTGAAGGAGGTGTTGTGGGATGTGCGTAATATTTAGATTTTTAAGAAAGAGGTAGTTACTGTAGGTAATTGTGTGGGTATGATCCGTGGGAGGTTGTTTTTGTATTTTTCTTTTGATAGGAGGCGATATGGGGAATTAGATTCTGAAGGCATCTGGAAGACAAAGAAGTGGAAGGATTGGATTATTTAGTTTTGTTGTTTTTTTTTTTTCCTCCAGTTTGTTTTTGTCTGTATTTGAAATATTTTTAATTTTATTTTGTGTGATTATTTAAGTTTAATGTTTGCATTTTGATTTTTTTCTGATGACAAAAATTTGGGTCAATATTTCAGTTTTGTAACAAGAGATATTTTGTTTGCATTTGTTATTATGATTTTATTTTGTATATATGCATATATGATTATTGTTCTAATAAAAGAATTACAAAACGTACGTCTGGGGTTTTGCTGTTTCTCTTGTTCAGAGAGGGATTGCCTGGTATTTCGGGGCTGGACTGTACTGTGAAGTCAGGATCAGACTGATATGCTTCAGGAAAGTTCTTCTCTGTGAAAGGCACACGTTGAGCAAAAATAGGCTGCTTCTTGGGTGGTAACTAGCCATAGAGCAAGCTATTATGCTATTGTTCGTTCCCAGGTTGAGCGCTTCTCTCTTTTTATTTATGCAGATCATCTGGCTCATCTGTGCCGATTTACAAGAAGGCAATTAGTTATGATGCAGACATGATTGATGGGGGCCGCAAAGCCCTCAGGACTTTGGTGGAAGGGGTTAAGAAGCATATCCTACCATATTCAGAGACAGTGAGGGGTGAGACCTCTTCTCCAAATGTTTTGAAGCTGCCTATGACAGATGTTCCTGAAACAGGGGGGAGGAGGACCTACCTGGCAGCTTGGAAATGTAGGTCCCTGACCTGGCTGTTGCTGAAGGGGAAGAAATTGATTCATCTAGAGTTTTAAAGTGGCAGCGAGAGGAATCAGCCCCGTACACTAACATTATCATCCAGTATCCCCACCCAAAGTCCTGGGACATCAGTAGTTATTCTGGATTCCTTCCTTAGTGGATCTTCTTTTTAGATAAAAGACAGGTGGAGACTTTTATGAAGGTATTAGACATGCTTAGAAACTCCCTTTTCCATCCCCTAACCCAGAGATCGATGGAGCTCTCGACAAGGGGAAGTGCTGCAAGATAGAAAGTGCTGCATGGCGGCGATATAGTCAAAAGGGATGTGACGCAATGTTGAGAATTCTGAGCAAAATATTTAAAAGTGCATCATCTCCGAGAGGGTAGTTTTACTATACACCGCAAAGAGTGTCAATGCTGGCAAAATATTCCATCCATATATATATATACACACACCGCAATGGGTGTTGATGCTGTCAAAATATTATATATATATATATATATATATATATATATATACAGCTTCCATGTTATGACAGCACTTGCTGGATTTTGAAGATAAAATGTAACTTTTATTAATGAACCATGTTAAAGGAAAGAGAAGCCCATAACGTTTTGATGCCTAACTGGCATCTTTATCAAATAGTCTTAGTTCTTGTATCAGAGGTATCAAAACATGATACCCCATAGGAAGGTGGGGATTGTGCAAAACTTTTGCTCCAACTGGAAACAAGGTGGATATACATGCTGGATACTGTGGCACCAAGGGGCTTGAATATAAAACTGGACTTTAGTCCATTTATTGGACACATCCCATGAGGATATACAATGCTAATAAACTTGGGATCCTTTCAGGGCTGCACTTTTTTGCACTTTTTACATCTAACTAAACACTCATGTTAATGCACCAAGTATAATCCTATGTTCTAGCAGAATTTACATCATTGGGTGTCCCCCATATTCCAGCTTGCTATGTACATTTCTCCAATCATCACTCACTAAGCTCCTCCTGAATAAATTTGCCTACTGTGTGTAACTTAAAACTTTATGTTTTTACATAAAGTTTCTTTGTTTTTAATTCTTTAACCCACTATTACCCGTGGCCAACTTTAGTCATGCACTGGACATGTTTTTCCCTTCCCACTTCACATGGAACCAACATTGAAGAAATTTGTTGCAGCAATATCCATCTAACCTGTGAAGATACAATATGGAGGGTTCATCATGGAAAAGCACACTATGATTGGGAGAGTTTCCCATTAAGTGTTCAATTGTGACAGCTACAACCTACTTCCTCCATTGGGGGCAAACTCGATCTTCTACTGGAGGTGGCTCTTTTGTCATATGTTAAGTGATGACCAACATTGGTGATTCCTGATGATGTTATCTATGCGGCTTGGCGGCTGAAATTATTTGACACTAAATCTCTGATGTTGCAATGTAAAATGCTGCTATGTTGATAGTGTACTTCACGCTGTGACTACAAAATGTAGCCATGCGTCTTTAACGATAACGGAGCAGAGTAGTTATTCCAAGCTTTGACACCAACCAATTGCATTTGATTACACACCTGGAAGAGTTGTGTTTAGAATTTGCACGCATGTGTACACCGATACCAGGTGCAACAACTAAGTTGATTCCATGGGTAAGGGTATATAAATCACAAGATTTTATTCCAAAACAGACTTCCTATTGGGTATCATGTTTTGATATCTCTGATACAAGAACTGAGACCATTTGATTAAGATGCCAGTTAGGCATCAAAACGTCATGGACTTCTCTTTCTTTTAACATGGTACATTAATAAAGTTAAATTTTATCTTCAAAATCCAGAGAATGCTGTTGTAACATGTAGTCTGTATTCAACTTTAAATTGATTAGCACGCTGGTCACTGCTAGTTAAGGTGGATATAGGGGCCTCTATTTATCAAGCTGTCTACTTACCTGCATTTGACGGCTCCAATACGCTCGCCTAACATCGCCGCGTAGGACCTGAATATGTTCGCCAAATTTATCAAGAAAGCTTTTAAAAAGCCACGTACCAAGTACGGTGCGATGAGCAGTGGACTGTTGTTAACTAACAGTCATTGATCTCGCTGCTATTCGGCTTTTTCATAGCTTTATTTGTATACTGTCACTAAACACTGCCACTATACTGTTTACCCCCTAAACCGCCGCACTCGGAGCCCACCGCAACTAAATAAACTTATTAACCTCTAAACCGCCGCTCCTGGACACCGCCGCCACCTACATAAAGTTATTAACCCCTATCCTGCCGCTCCCGGACCCCGCCGCCACCTACATAAAGTTATTAATCCCTATCCTGCCGATCTCGAACCCCACTGCAACTAAATAAATTGTTTAACCCCTAAACCACCACACCCGGAGCCCGCCGCAACTAAATAAAATGTTTAACCCCTAAACCACCGCTCACCTAGCCCACCGCCACCTACATTATATATATTAACCCCTATCCTAGCCCACCTACACCGCCACCATTATAATAAAGTTATTAACCCCTAAACCTAAGTCTAACCCTAACCCTAACCCCCCTAACTTAAATATAATTTAAATACATCTAAATAAATATTACTATTATTAACCAAATTATTCCTATTTAAAACTAAATACTTACATATAAAATAAACCCTAAGATAGCTACAATATAATTAATAATTACATTGTAGCTATTTTAGGATTTATTTTTATTTTACAGGCAACTTTGTATTTATTTTAACTAGGTACAATAGTTATTAAATAGTTATTAACTATTTAATAACTACCTAGCTAAAATAAAGACAAAATTACATGTAAAATAAAACCTAACCTAAGTTACAATTACACCTAACACTACACTATAATTAAAATAATTACATAAATGAACTACAATTAAATAAAACTAATTACAATAAAATAAAATAAACTAAAGTACAAAAAACAAACACTAAATTACAGAAAATAAAAAAATTACAAGAATTTTAAACTAATTACACCTAATCTAAGCCCCCTAATAAAATAAAAAAGCCCCCCAAAATAATAAAAGTCCCTACCCTATACTAAATAACAAATAGCCCTTAAAAGGGCCTTTTGTGGGGCATTGCCCCAAAGTAATCAGCTATTTTACCTGTAAAAAGAGAAATACACCCCGCCCAACATTACAACCCACCACCCACACACCCAACCCTACTCTAAAACCCACCCAAACCCCCCTTAAAAAAACCTAACACTAACCCCCTGAAGATTACCCTACCTTGAGCCGTCTTCACCCAGCCAGGCAAGTGGACCTCCAGAGGGACAGAAGTCTTCATCCAATCCGGGCAGAAGAGGACATCCAGACCAGCAGAAGTCTTCATCCAGGCGGCATCTTCTATCTTCATCCATCCGGAGCAGAGCGGGTCCATCTTCAATCCATCCGACGCAGAGCATCCTTTTCCATCGACGTCCTAACGAAGAATGAAGGTTCCTTTAAATGATGGCATCCAAGATGGCGTCCCTTGAATTCCGATTGGCTGATAGGATTCTATCAGACAATCGGAATTAAGGTAGATTGCCAGTCAGCATTTTTTAATAAGCAGGAATAGAGGTCTTTATTATATATAACTATTGTGGTTGTGCACAATATTAAGTAAACTTACTCGAAAATGAGGTTAACTCAGTAGTAATATCTTAAATCTAACCGACATTAGAAGCTTAGAATCAGCGAGCGGTTACTAATATGGAGCTTTAAATATACATATAACACCGCAAATACTTAGTGAAGCACCTTAAGCCAAACCGGCATTTACAGCTTTGGATTTAGTAAGCGGTTAGTAAGGTGGTACATCTAATACAGATATATTATCGCAAAGAGTGCAAATATCGTAAGCGGTTATTAATGTGATGCATCAAACATTGATATAATATCGCAAATACTCAGTGAATTATTTTAAATCTAACCAGTATCTATAGCGTGGATTCAGCAAGCGGTTATTAATATGGAGATTTAATTATACAGATAATACCGCAAATACTCAGTGAATTCTCGTCACAATACCGCTAACAACTTTCTATGCCTAAGTGGACAATACGATTCAACTAGTTACTATTACTAAGCAATATTTGATATAAACTAAGAGCGTAGTTAAGTCACCAAGAGCAGCTACTTTATTGTAGCACTTCAACATACTCATATGATTGCCATAACTCCTACATTGTAAGATTTCAACATTAATTATTAGAATAACAAATGGTGAGAATATCATTATAAAACTCTCTCTTGTGAACTTATATTGGAAGCGTGTTACCAATATTATTAAAGATCCAAGCCCGCCAAGCAATGCCTTTATATATTTAATGGGAGTAACATTCCCCATGTAGATAAACACATTAACAATCCAATAGAGTTACAATGTTACTTAAATTTGTTGCTATTACAACAATTATAGTACATATTATCAACCTTAAAAATTCAATGGAATTTTAGCAACATAACCAATCTCTGCACAGCGGTACAAGCATAATGCTCCTGTATACATAAGTATTGATAAATATACGAATAAAAGACCTTACAGGGGTTAATGTGTTAACTCACTGACCAGTGTTACTATACTCCATACAGATATGGAATACTTTTTGTCTCTATATAGCTAGGAGGCTATTCAAAACAGCATTCTGCTTGTATTTCCAATAATATTATACTAAGATATATGTACCTATATATAACACAAAGAATACAACTACAAGGAAATCTGTTATTGTCTCACTAAGACACATATTCAATGCAACACTATAAGCATTAATAACAAACTTTGGTGATATTATGGGATATTTACGTGAATACCCCTAATATTATAATTTGAATCCAACGGTGAGTCACAGACCACATATATAATATTAGAGTAAATATCATAACAAAACAGCTCCACTAAATGTAAGCTCTAAGTATATTAAAATATTATACAATTACTGAGACTTGAAACTCAAGTAATTTCTAATATACACCATAACCACATAATGTATTCCGTGAATAACGGATAAAACTTTCAAAGACCCAAACCTGTGTTTTTAATAAAGTATGTATGTCAATTGTGTTTGTTGCTTTGTATTTTAAAAATTACCAATAAAGGTTATATTTTAATAACATCCCCACGCACACTCTCCTCCCAGGAGACACAGATCTTGTCCAATTTTTGCCACTATCAATTAGGGAATGAGTGCTATATAGGTGTACAATCCATCAATCCTAGGATTGATAATTTTCGTTTCAGGAAAAATCCTATTGGCTGATCCAATCCTATTGGCTGATTGGATCAGCCAATAGGATTTTTCCTACCTTAATTCCGATTGGCTGATAGAATCCTATCAGCCAATCGGAATTCAAGGGACGCCATCTTGGATGTCTAGTAAAAAAAAAAAATTAAAATCCAAAATGGAAAGAGGAGAATTCAAACAGTATACAAACTTTAATAATGTACCATAACAATAACACCAGCGATTCAATCATGGAGCAATTTGCATCGGTTGTCCCATTGTGAGGGATATTTATCAAGCCATCAACCGCAAATACGCTGAAATTCCCCATCATAATTGTGGCGAGCTTGATTCGACCCATTTATCAAAGCCTACAGACCAGCAAAAGTTGAAATTTGTGATGTAGCATACGATCCACCGGTCTCAATCCGACACAGAACGATGCTTACGTCATTACAGATGTTCAAAATACAAATTCGGCACTATCTGACAACTTTTGCAAGTTATCAAACTTCTAACAGGTATGCTTGCCACTATTCCGCGGATGCCATAGGAATCAATGGGAGTCTGAAATCAGCGAAAGCTTATGTTCGATGCTCCCATTGATTTCTATGCTAGAATAAAAGTTACATTTACACCTAACACCCTATCATATCCCCCGAGTCTGCCGCCCCTGACATTGCCGCCACCTACATAATGTTATTGACCCCTATTCCACCGCCCCAGGACCCTGCTGCAACTAAATAAATATATTAGCCCCTATCCCGCCGCTCCCAGACCCCGCCGCAACAAAATAAATATATTAACCCCTATCCCGCTGCTCGTGGACCCTGCCGCAACTAAATAAATATATTAACTCCTATCCCGCCGCAACCAGACCCCACAGCATCTAAATAAATGTATTAACCCCTATCCCGTCATTCCCAGACCCGCCGCAACCTAAATAAAGTTATTAACCCCTATCCCACTGCTCCTGGACCCTGCCGCAACCTAAATAAAGTTATTAACCCCTATCCCGCCGCTCCCGGACCCCTCTGCAACTAAGTAAATGTATTAACACCTAAACCCCTGGCCTCCCACATCACTACCACTTACTAAACCTATTAACCCCTAAACCGCCAGCCCCCCATATCGCCATAAACTAAATTAAGTTATTAAACTCTAAACCTAACAACCCCCTAACTTTACATTAAATAGGAACTCATCCCTATCTTATAATAAATTTAAACTTACCTTTAGAATTAAAATAAACTATATTAAACTACTAATTGACCTACCCTATTATCCTACAATTACATTAAACTATATTAAACTGTTAATTAACGTACCCTAACTATTATACTAAAATTGCATTAAACTAACAATTAAATTAACTATATTACATATTTAAAAACCTAACCCTACTCAAGTTATTTAAATCTACAATTAAAAATTACAAAGTTACAAAAAAATAACAACTATGTTACACAAAATAAAAAACACTAAGTTACACAAAATAAAAAATAAATGATCAAATATTTAAACTAATTACAGCTAATCTAATAGCCCTATCAAAATAAAGCCTACACTAAACTACCAATGGCCCTTTAAAGGGCCTTTTGCGGGGCATTGCCCCAAAGAATTCAGCACTTTTACCTGTTAAATAAAATACAAATACCCCCCAACAGTAAAACCCAACACCCACACAACTATCATCCGCAAATAAAAACCTGTCTAAAAAACTTAAGCTCCCCATTGCCCTGAAAAGGGCATTTGTATGGGCATTGCCCTTTAAAGGGCATTTAGTTCTTTTTCAGCCCAAAGTCCGTAACCGTAACCGCAATCTTCATTCATCCGGCGCGGAGCGGCTCCATCTTAAAGACATCTGGCACAGAGCATCCTCTTCGTACGGCGTCTCTTGAAGAATGAAGTTTCTTTTAAATGACGTCATCCAAGATGGCATCTCTTACATTCCGATTGACTGATAGAATTCTAGAAGCCAATCGGAATTAAAAGTGAAAAATTCCTATTGGCTGTTGCAATCAATTGAGCTTTCTCCTATTGGCTGATCCAAACAGCCAATAGGATTGATCTTGCAGTCTAATGGCTGATTGGAATAGCCAATAGAATGCAAGCTTAATTCTATTGGCTGATTGGATCAGCCAATAGGATGCAAGCTCAATCCTATTGGCTTTTTTTCCCCTTCCTAAAGGATTTTTTCCCTTTTAATTCCGATTGGCTGATAGAATTCTATCAGCCAATCGGAATGTAAGAGACGCCATCTTGGATGATGTCATTTAAAGGAAACTTCATTCTTCAAGAGATGTCGTAAGAGGAGGATGCTCAGCGGATGTCTTGAAGATGGAGCCACTCCGCGCCGGATGGATGAAGATAGAAGATGCCGTCTGGATGAAGACTTCTGCCCGCTTGGATGAAGACTTTGGCCCGCTTGGATGAAGACTTCTGCCAGCTTCGCTGAGGACTTCTGCCGCTTGGATGAGAATGGATGTCCAGTCTTCGAAAACTGTAAGGGGATCTTTGGGGGTTAGTGTTAGGTTTTTTTAAGGGTTTATTGGGTGGGTTTTAATTTTAGGTTAGGGACTTTGGGCTGAAAAAGAGCTAAATGCCCTTTTAAGGGCAATGCCCATACAAATGCCATTTCAGGTCAATGGGGAGCTTAGTTTTTTTATACAGGTTTTTATTTGGGAGTGTTGGTTGTGTGGGTTGTGGGTTTTACTTTTGCCGGGTATTTGTATTTTATTTAACAGGTAAAGAGAAAATTTATGCTTACCTGATAAATTTGTTTCTTTTTAGACACGATGAGTCCACAGATCATCTTAATTACTACTGGGATATTCACCTCCTGGTCTGCAGGAGGAGGCAAAGAGCACCACAGCAGAGCTTTTAAATAGCTCCTCCCCTCCTTCCCACTCCTGTCATTCGACCGAAGTTAGGAAGAGAAAGGAAAAGCCAAGGTGCAGAGGTGTATGAAGTTTACAATAACCCACAACCTGTCTAAAAGACTAGGGCGGGCCGTGGACTCATTGTGTCTAAAAAGAAACAAATTTATCAGGTAAGCATAAATTTCCTTTTCTTTTTTAAGACACAATGAGTCCACAAATTATCTTAATTACTACTGGGATTTAATACCCAAGCTAGAGTACACAGATGATACAGGAGGGACAAGACAGGGAACCTAAATGGAAGGCACCACTGCTTGAAGAATCTTTCTCCCAAAAGCGGCCTCAGCCAAGGCAAAAGTGTCAAATTTGTAGAACTTTGAAAAAGTGTGGAGAGGACCAAGTCGCAGCCTTGCCAATATGTTCCACAGAAGCTTAGGGCGGGATTCCGCGTGTGAAATACACGCGTTAGGATTACCGTTAAATGGTTATTTATAAACTCTAAATACCTGCGTTAAAAAACTCTGTGCGTTAGAAATAAACCACGCGTAGCTAATGCACCCCATCTACCGCCAAACTCTAAATCTAGCCGTTAGTTTTTGAACACGCATGAGGAAACAACAGCCCTAGTGGAATGAGCCGTAACTCTCTCGGGAGGTTGCTGTCCAGCAGTCTCATAAGCATAACGTATGATACTCTTCAGCCAAAAAGAAAGAGAAGTAGCCGTAGCTTTCTGTCCCTTATGTTTTCCTGAGAAAATCACAAACAAAGAAGAAGACTGACGAAAGTCCTTAGTCGCCTGTAAGTAAAACTTTAAAGCACGGACCACGTCCAAATTGTGCAGAAGTCTCTCCTTCTGAGAAGAAGGATTAGGACACAAAGAAGGAACCACAATCTCTTGATTACTGTTCCGATCAGAAACAACCTTAGGAAGAAATCCTAGTTTAGTATGCAAAACTACCTTATCTGAATGAAAAATAAGATAAGGAAATTCATACTGCAATGCCAAGAGCTCTGATACTCTCCAAGCAGAAGAAATAGCAACCAGAAATAAAAGTTTCCAAGATAATAGCTTAATATCTAAGGAATGCATAGGCTCAAATGGGGCCCCTTGAAGAACTTTCAGAACTAAATTAAGACTCCATGGATGAGTAACTGGTTTGAACACAGGCCTGATCCTGACCGAGGCCTGACAAAAAGAGTGTACATCTGGGACATCCGCCAGATGTGTATGTAACAAAATAGATAAGGCCGAGATTTGGTACTTTAGGGAACTTGCAGATAAACCTTTCTCCAAACCTTCTTGGAGAAAAGACAAAATTCTAGAATTCCTAACTCTACTCAATGAGTAGCCTTGGATTCACACCAATAGAGATATTTACACCAAATTTTATAGTAAACCCTTCTAGTTACAGGTTTATAAGCCTGAATCATGGTCTCTATGACCGAGTCAGAAAACCCCCGCTTGGATAAAATTAAGCGTTCAATCTCCATGCAGTCAGCTTCAGAGAAACTAGATTTGGGTGAAGGAAGGGCCCCTGAATCAGAAGGTCCTTCCTCAACGGAAGTCTCCAAGGTGGCAGAGATGCCATCTCCACCAGATCTGCATACCAAATCCTGAGAGGCCAGACTGTTGCAATGAGGATCACAGAGGCCCTCTCCTGTTTATTCGGGCAATTACCCAAGGAAGAAGAGCAAATGGAGGAAATAGGTATGCAAGACTGAAGTTCCAAGGAACCGCCAGAGCATCTATTAGTTGCGCCTGGGGGTCCCTGGACCTTGACCCATATCTCGGGAACATGGCATTCTGTCGGGATGCCATGAGATCCAATTCCGGCTGACCCCAATTGAGAATCAGGTTGGAGAACACATCCGGATGGAGTTCCCACTCCCCGGATGAAAAGTCTGTCTGCTCAGGAAATCTTCCTCCCAGTTGTCCACTCCTGGGATGTGGATCGCTGATAGGCAACAAGAGTGGGCTTCCGTCCACTGGATTATTTTGGCTACCTCTGTCATTGCTAAGGAACTCTTCGTTCCTCCCTGATGATTGATGTAAGCCACTGAAGTTATGTTGTCCTTCTGGAATCTGATAAACCAGAGTGAGGCTAACTGGGGCCAGGCCAGAAGAGCACTGAAGATCGCTCTCAGTTCTAGAATGTTTATAGGAAGAACAGACTGACTGAGTCCAAACTCCCTGAGTTTTTAGAGAGCCCCAGACTGCTCCCCATCCCAGAAGGCTGGCATCTGTTGTCACAATCACCCAAGATGGCCTGCGAAAGCAGGTTCCCTGGGAGAGATGATCCAAAGACAACCGCCATTGAAAAGAATCCCTTGTCTCCTGCTCCAAAGTTATTCGAGGAGACAAATCCGCATAATCTCTGTTCAATTGCCTGAGCATGCTTAACTGCAGAGGTCTGAGGTGGAACCCAGCAAATGGGATGATGTCCATTGCTGCCACCATCAGCCCGATTACCTCCATGCACTGAGCCACTGACGGCCGAGGAATAGACTGAAGGACTAGCAAGTATCGATAATCTTTGATTTCCTGACTTCTGTCAGAAAAATCTTCATGGACACTTATGGTTCCCAAGAAAGTTACTTGTGTCTTGTGAACTAGGGAACTCTTTCCCAAATTTACATTCCACCCGTGAGCTCTCAGGAAAGATAACACTATGTCGGTGGGGGATCTTGTTTGCTAAAGAGATGGTGCATGGACTAGAATGTCATCCAGATAAGGTGCCACCCCAATGCCCCTTGACCGAAGGACTGCCAACAGAGACCCCAGAACCTTTGTGAAAATTCTGGGAGCCGTGGCCAGGCCGAAAGGAAGAGCCACAAAATGGAACTGTTTGTCTAGGAAGGCAAACCTTAGGAACTTGTGATGGTCCCTGTGAATAGGGACATGTAGTTACTCGTCCTTTAAATCCACAGTTGTCATGAATTTACACTCCTGGATTAAAGGAAGAATGGAACAAATAGTTTCCATCTTGAAGGAAGGAATCCTGAGACATTTTTTTAGACTCTTTAATTCTAAAATCGGTCTGAAGGTTCCCTCTTTTTTGGGAACCACAAACAAATTGGAATGAAAACCCTGTCCCTGTTCCTGTACTGGAACGGGAACAATCACTCCCAAGGTGGAGAAGTCTTTTACACAATGTAAGAACGCCTCTCCTTTTACCTGGTCTGCAGGTAATCTTGAAAGCAGAAACCTGCCTCTGGGAGGAAAACTTTTAAACTCCAATTTGTATCCCTGAAAGACTAATTCTATCGCCCAGGGATCCTGAATGTCCTGAACCCAAGCCTGAACGAAGAAGGAAAGTCTGCCCCCTACCAGATCCGGTCCCAGATCGGGGGCATGCCCTTCATGCTGTTTTGGATTCAGTAGCTGGATTCTTGGATTGTTTTCCCTTGTTCCAAGACTGGTTGGGTCTCCAAGTAGGCTTAGATTGTTCCTGTTTAAAGAAGGAAGAGGAAGACTTTCCTTTGAAATTTTGAAAGGAAAGAAAATTACTCTGTCGTCCCTTTTGTTTGTTTCACTTATCCTGAGGGAGTAGATGACCCTTATCTCCCGTGATATCAGAAATAATTTCTGACAGGCCAGGTCCAAACAGGGTTTCCCCCTTGTAAGCAATCGCTAAAAGCTTAGACTTAGATGATACATCCGCAGACCAAGGTTTTAACCATAAGGCTGTGCGGGGTAGGACAGAAAAACCCAAGCTCTTAGCTGCCAGTTTAATAATCTGAAGTGAAGCATCCGTAATAAAAGCAATAGCTAGATTCAGAGCCCTTCTCCTGTCTTGGATCTCCTCCAAGGAGTCTCAGTCCTGAGAGACTCAGACAGAGCATCAAACCAATATGCTGCTGCACTAGTGACAGTAGCAATGCACGCAACAGGCTGTAATATCAAACCTTGATGAACATAAAGCTTTTTAAGCAAACTCTCTAACTTCTTGTCCATAGGATCTTTGAAAGCACAACTATCCTCTATGGGAATAGTAGTTCTGTTGGCTAAGGTGGAAACCGCTCCCTCCACCTTAGGAACTGTTTGCCAAGCCTCCTTGAAAGAGTCAGCTATGGGAAACATCTTCTTAAAAATAGGGGAGGGAGAAAAGGGAATGCCTGGTCTCTCCCACTCCTTAGTAACGATCTCCAAAGCTCACTGGAAATACGTCTGAGTAAGAAGGAACTTCAAAATATCTGTCTAATTTTCTAGACTTCGCGGGGGCAACCACAACCATGGAGTCACAGTTGTCTAAAGTAACCAAAACCTCCCTGAGTAACAGGCAGAGGTGTTCTAGTTTAAACCTAAAAGTTACAACCTCCGAGTCCATCAGAGGCAATGAACTTTCTGAGTCTGAAATTTTGCCTTCAGATGGAACCTCAATACCCTCCTCCTCAGGTTCATGGTAGGGTACTTCCAAGATTGCCACCATTGCATCAGGAACCTCACTTTCTGCATGTTTGGCTTTCCTCTTACATTTGCCTTGTAGCATTGGAAAAGCAGACAATGCATCAGAAATTGTAGAAGACATAAGAGAGGCTATGTCTTTTAAAGTAACTCCAGAGGGTGCTAGAGCAGAGGTGCAGGGCACTGCTTGTACACTTTGGGATGTTTGGGGAGAAAGCTGCTGCATAACTTGACCCCCGTCAGAAGACCCTGGGGCAACATCAGTCTTAGAAAAATTTTGCTCAGAAAAAATATGATCCCTAAAATTTAAAGTCCTCTGAATACATGTGGGACAGAAAGGGATTGGTGGTTCCACATTAGCTTCCAAACACAAGGAGCAAGAAACATTCTGCAAGGCCCCTTGGTCCATATTTGTTCACAATTGATCGTTTTATGCAATAAAAATAATATTTCCAAAAAACGTAAAACAACTATTTTACTTTACTGCTTTAATGATAATTTTTGCCACTAAACTATACTATAGTAAGAATAAAAACACCCCTGCACCTCATAAGCTGTGCTGAGGTGCTCCAACTGACCAGCAAAAATGGGAGCTAGAAATTCCAAACAGCGCAATCACCACACAGTCCGGTGTGCTGCAGAGTCTACAAACATCACAGAACAGGCTTCCTTAACCAGTGTTAGAAACGCATGCTCTAACACAAACCATGCGCTTCTACACTGCTCCTCAGTAAATGCCGACTGACTAACTTCCAGACTGATGCGCAATGGAAATGGCGCGAGTCGGAAGCTCCGCTTATCGTGGGCATGTTATCACCACAATGAAAATTTTAACATCTTTGAATAAATAATAATACTTATAAAAAGTGAACCACCACATGAGCAAATGGGTCCCCAGCCCCAGTACCAGCACCTAACACTGTCAATTATCCCTCCTAACAAGGAGAGTTTTTGTGTCCCAGATTAAGTGTCCTCTTTTTATAGCACTTAACTCTGTGTATAGGTAATGGTGTGCTAGTTCTTTCCAGGGTCCCCCCAGAAATAAATAAAGTAACACTTGCCATAACTTCTGCCTAACAGGTAGGCAACTCACAGGCTTAAGAGGTCCTTTCCCTCCCATTGACCTGTGGAAAAAAGGCATGCTGAGTAACTCTTTTCCTCAGACTAAGGCATACAGGGCAGCAAAAACATGTGAGGCGCAGTGAGAATTAATTACTACGGCTACACCCCAGAACAAAGCAGCACAATCTTGTACTACTTTAAAAATAATAAACTCTTGATTGAAGAATCTAAAACTAACACCTCACTTTACCTCTTCCTATCACTAACGTAGGCAAAGAGAATGACTGGGGTGGGAGGGAAGGGAGGAGCTATTTAACAGCTCTGCTGTGGTGCTCTTTTCCTCCTCCCACTGACCAGGAGGTGAATATCCCAGTAGTAATTAAGATGATCCATGGACTCATCGTGTCTTAAAGAATTTTATTTTGGGAGGCTTTTTTATTTTGATAAGGCTATTAGATTAGGTGTAATTAGTTTAAATGTTTAATAATTTATTTTTTATTTTGTGTAACTTAGTGTTTTTTATTTTGTGTAAGTTAATGTTTTTTATTTTGTGTAACTTAGTTGTTATTTTTTTGTAACTTAGTAATTTTTAATAGTAGATTTAAATAACTAGAGTAGGGTTAGGTTTTTAAATATGTTATATAGTTAATTTAATTGTTAGTTTAATGTAGTTTTAGTATAATAGTTAGGGTAGATTAATTAACAGTTTAATATAGTTTAATGTAATTGTAGGATAATAGTTAGGGTAGGTTAATTAATAGTTTAATATAGTTTATTTTATGTTTGAATATTTTTTATTATTTTGCAAAAAGAAATGGAAAAGAGAACATAAACATTGATAAACATACCTTCCGCCGTATTCATCGCTATCTTCAGGATCTACGGGGATCAGGTTTACAGAACATTAATTACATACAATTGATGGTTTAGCTAACATAACAGAGGCATGTTCCAACCATAGCTCCGTGGTCCTTTAACTGTGATGATGCTTTATCTATGCATCTTCCTGCATATCAAACAACGTCTATTGACAAAAAGTGTTTGCTTTTGACTGATTCTCATAAAGTATTTTGATACACTAAGTTAAAACGTACAATGGAATTCTATCCATTCTCCAAGTCTCTGTTTGACTTCAGTTGAAAGTACCTCACATCAATAAAAGGGAAAGGAATAACGATTAACAAGGGGTGGGGGGGGAGTAGGGGGGGGCAGGGAAGGGGAGTGACGACACATCATATTTTAAGTTATGTTGTATGTGTAGAAAGCTAAGAAAAGATTTATCTCTGTTCAAGCCACCTAAGCCTGTTACTCAGCCTAGTCTTATGTCTCATATTTTTACTTAGTTATCCAATAGTACCATACCATTTGGACTACCTCTTTGTTATCTAGGGTGTGTGCTGCCAGATCATACATATTGTATGTATATTGGATTTTATTGTAGATTTCTGTCCAGGTTGGGCTACCTATTTTCCAGTGTCTGGCTATGCAGATCCTTGTAATTGTGCACAGTATCCTGATAAATGTATTGATATGTTTGTTGAGTCTACCCATATGAACATGTAGGAGAGCATGTTGGATTGTAAGATCTATATGTTCATTTAAGAGTCGACTAAGGAAAGAAGAGAGTTGCTTCCATATCCCCGCTACTTCCTTACAGTCCCACCACATGTGCCTATATGTACCTACTTCACCACATCCTCTGTAACATAAGACACTTCCTTGTTTGTTCATATGAGCTGTTCTCGTGGGTGTTAAATACCATCTGTATATTGTCTTAATGACATTTTCCTTAAGGTCTACACTTATCAGCCCTTTTTCTGCATTTTGGAAAATTCCCTCCCAATCTTTAATTTCTTTACTGGTATGTAGTTCTCTCTCCCAGGCCAACATGGTGGTAGTCTTTATGTTAGATTGTGAGGTCTGAATGGCCACATATAGGGTAGAAATGGTATGTTTTTCACGTTCCTCAGATTTGCATAAGATTTCTAATGGTGTAGTGCTATTCTTTCTTGGCTTTTTCAGGTATGATCGGATCGCCGAGTATATTTGTAAGTACATGTACCAATGTAGTGTCAGGGGGCTCAGTTTTGTCTGAAGTTGAGTAAATGTGAGAGGACCTCCGCCCTCCATGAAATCTGCCACTCTGTATAACCCCTTATTTTCCCATTTCTGCAGTTGTGCCCAGATCTCACTGGGTAGGATATATCTTATCGGTATATATAAAGAGTACTGTGGCATGAGGTTGTATTTTGTTTTCGCTTCTTTCCACGTATCGACTGTGAGATTAGTAGTGTAGGGACTAGCAGTCTTTTGAGCAGACTGTGCTTTCACTGGTTCCCAAATAATTGTATCAGTCTCGCCCCAGCAGCCTAATGTTACTTCTAATGTAGGCCATATTATATAGTTTATTTTAAAAGGTAAGTTTAAATTTATTATAAGATAGGGATGAGTTAATATTTAATGTAAAGTTAGCGGGTTGTTAGGTTTAGGGGTTAATAGCTTAATTTAGTTTATGGCGATGTGGGAGGCTGCTGTTTTAGGGGTTAATAGGTTTAGAAAGTGATAGTGATGTGGGAGGCCAGGGGTTTAGGGGTTAATACATTTATTTAGTTACAGAGTGGTCCAGGAGTGGGGCGATAGGGGGTTAATAACTTAATTTGAGTTGCGGTGGGCTGCAGGAGCGGAGGGATAGGGGTTAATAACTTTATTAGAGTTGCAGTGGGCTCCGGGAGCGGAGGCATAGGGGTTAATAACTTTATTAGAGTTGCGGTGGGCTCCCCGTTAACGGAATGACTATCTCCCCATCACCTCAAGTCCATTACCTTGGAGTTACACTTTACTCTAATCTGTCCTTCATCTCCCACATCCTGCTATAAACACCTACACAAAAATTCCTAAATTCGCCCATTTTTGAGACACTACTAAGCAAATAACCCTCTACCTTGTAATTTCCCGACTTGACTATTGCAATAACCTACTCACTGGCCTTCCTCTCTCCCACCTCTCCCCTCTTTAATCCATCCTAAATGCCTTTGCCAGGCTTATCCACCTCTACTGACATTCTGTATCTGTTGCACCTCTCTGTGAGTCACTGGCTCCCCATTCAAAGCAGAATTAAATTAAAAATTATAACCCTCAGCAGCAAAGCCCTTACCAACACTACTCCTCACAACCTATCCTCACTAATCAACAAATATACTCTAGCCCACCCACTATGATCCAACAATGACCTGCTCCTTGCATTTTCAATTATCACCTATTCCCATGCTAGGCTGTCAGACTTCCCCTAATCTGCTTTCTTTTAAATGCTCGCTAGTGATATTTTTGTTAAGGGAGCCTACTGCCCAACTCAGTAACAAAGGAATTCCCCTTACCTAATAATTGCTCTCATCTAACTCTGCATTAAAGGGACACTGTACCCATTTTTTTTATTTTGTAATTCAGAAAGAGCATGCAATTTTAAGCAACTTTCTAATTTACTCCTATTATCAATTTTTCTTCGTTCTCTTGCTATCATTATTTGAAAAAGAAGGCATCTAAGCATTTTTTTGGTTGAAGTACTCTGGACAGCTCTTTTTTATTGGTGGATGAATTTATCCACCAATCAGCAAGGACAACCCAAGTTGTTCACCAAAAATGGGCCTGTATCTAAACTTACTTTCTTGCATTTCAAATAAAGATACCAAGAGAAAGAAGAAAATTTGATAATAGGAGTAAATTAGAAAGTTGCTTAAAATGTCATGCTCAATCTGAATCACGAAAGAAAATGTTTGGGTACAGTGTCCCTTTAACATTATTCTCACCCTTGCAGTCCTCACCTACTATTTCTTTCCCTCCTACATTTCTAGATTGTAAATTCCCACAGGAATAGGGCCCTTAAAAACACCTGTATTTATTTGTTAAAGTTTTTCTTGTTTCTTACAAGTTTTGTATTATTGTTTTATCTAAGTGAATTATACCCATGGATAGAGCTGCAGAATATGTTGGCAATTTATAAAGTATAATAATAATAATGAATATTATCCATATGCCATAACACTAGATGGCAGCACTTTTCCTGTTATGTAGTGCTTTACACACTTATCCAGGTATCTCTTCAAAAAAGAATAACATGGGAACAAAGATAATTTAATAAAAGAAGTAAAGGGGAAACTTTTTTTTTTAATTTTGGGTTTCATATCCCTTTAAGACTTATGCATATTGATGTGTATATGTGTTCCATTTTATTATGTGTATATGCTTTTTGTGCTTGTAGATTCTCACTCATTAATGAGAATCTTTTAAACTAGGCAAAAGGGGGAGGGTCAGTCCAAACATAATAGAACAGACAGATCAATCTGTGAATAGGTCACACCTAGAATATCTCAAGGAAGGGATGACAGAAGGGTACACTTAGGAAATGCCACATTAGAAAGTTTGGAGGAAAGCACACCAAGTAGTAGCAGAAAACACATGAAAATGAAATGTATGATGGCGAAATCAAGAAGCATGACATGTAAAATGGGCGAGCTGGAGCTCTTAGTTGCAGAAGAAGACTTTGATATTATCAGTATAACTTAACCCTGGTGGGGTGATTCACATGACTTAGCCGTTAACTTAGAGGGTTAGACTTTATTTAGGATGGAGAGTAATAAAAGGGGGTGGAGGAATTTGCATGTATATTAAGCCTGACCTTAAACCTACAATAAGGGAAGATATTTATGATGATAAAGGTGATAATGTAGAGAAAAAGAGTGGGGGAAAAATTCTAAAAAATATCAGTAGGAACATGATACAAGCCCCCCAACATTATTGACATAGAGGAAACTCAACTACCAATGCAAATAGGAAAGGCTACTAATAATACCAGTGCTATAATTATGGATGATTTTAACTACCCTGACATACACTTGGTTAATGAAACTAGTAATTCAGCTAAGGGACATAGATTTTTGTTCTTAGGGATAACTTCATGTTACAAGTAATAGAGGAGCCAACTAGGAATAAAGCTATATTGGATATAGTGCTATCAAATGATAAATGCAGTATAATATCAAAACATAGAAGTCAAAGAACATTTGGGTAACGGTAATCATAACATGGACACGTTTGAAATCACTCTCCATAAGCAGTGTTATAAGGGTTCAACTAAGACTTTTAATTTTAAGAAATAAAAAATCAATGATCTAAGAAAATTGTTAAATAACATAAATTGGGACAAAGTGTTTTCTAATATAATACAGAGGATACATGAATAAGATTTAAAACTTTGTTAAATAAATATACATATCAACACATGGTTATAAAAGTAAAATAAATAATTCAAGCCAATGTGGCTAAATAATAATGTGTTAATAAAAATTAGGAAAAAATGTATTGCATTTAAAATATTCAAATAAAATAATTCGGACTCAACATACTAAATATGTAAGGAATTTAACAAAGCATGCATATTAGCCAAAATTGAAAATGAAAGATTAAATGCAAAGGATCCTAAGCCAAACCCTAAAAGGTTTTTAAGTACATAAATGGCAAAAAAATCCATGAATGACAATATAGGTACATTAAAATGTGTGAAAGGTAGAATGATTAACAGTAACAGGGAGAGGGCTGGGGTACTAAACCAGTTCTTTTCTTCAGTATATACGAGAGGAACTAATGGGAGAAACTTCTAAACAAACTGGAACATACAAGCCCACACCATTAACTGGGTTATCTCTAGAGGATATCAGGAAACAACTGGATAGGGGTAAATAAAACTCCAGGCCCAGATGGAATACACACAAGGGTTTTACGGGAACTTAGCACTGTTATAGACAAACCTCTACTCTTAAGACTTAAGACTCAAGACTCTTTATCCTCAGGCATAGTACCCCAGGAATTGCTTAAAGCTGATGTGGTAACACTTTTAAAAAAGGGAAGCATGGCTGATCCAGGAAGCTATAGACCAGTTAGTCTGACATCAATAGTGGGGAGGATACTTGAAGGGATTATAAAGGATTATATTTAATAGTATATTCGTGTAAACAAAGATTATGTTTTCAAATCAGCATGGTTTTATGAGAAATTTATTAGGTTACACTAACCTGATTAAATTATACGAGGAAATAAGTAAACATATAGATAAAGGGGAATCAGTGATGTGATATACTTGGATTTTGCAAAGGCATTTGATACAGTGCCATATGAGAGATTAAAGGACCACTAAACACAAATTGTAAGCTACATGATTTTGAATCTTCATATCTGATGATATTTTTCAATTAAAACTGTAGCTTTATTTTGTCAAATGAGTATATTGTTTTATGTTTATTAATTTCACTGATTTTCCCTGTCCCCCAGAAAAAAAGTATAATTGCTAACCAATAACAAATTAATATTCAGATATAGCACAAATTCTGATTGCACATGTGTAGTTGAGAGAGACTGGGGAAGCCTGCTACTGATTCAGCTTAGTTACTACAGTGAAACCTGCTTAAGACGGAATGGCATTGGACAACGGAAATTTTCCGTCTTGGACAGGTTTCTGTGTTATACGGTTAGTAACTGATGGAGCATCTTTTGACATGCGCAAAATAAAAAATGGCAGAATAATGTTACTGTATTGGTCATGAAGCCAGTCTGACCTGCCGTGCTGCAAGGGAGCATAGGACTGGATTCCTGACCAATCATGAAGTCAGGCAGCAGGTGCTTTCCAGCTTCCTGATTGGCTGGGAAGCCGTTTCCATGTTCCCTCGCGGCATTGCAGGTCTCCCTCTGACTGTCAGTTCTGGTATCAGAGCATTTTGGCGCAAATGCTCAGGATCAGCACTATACCATAAAGTACCAATATCAGTGCATCCCTAATCAGAATCAACTTCTTGTTTTTCTTGCATGCAAGTAACAGACAGTACAATTTTTCTGCTGAATCATTACAGTCTTTTATTTAGTTTTTATCTGGATTACCTTTTTTTCTCTAACACAGAAAATGGGTGAGAAAACATAAATTGTATACAAACACAGTGCAGTACTGTATTAAAAGATTATTTGTTGCATCAATTACTGTTCAGTTATACACAAACTTTAAGTCTTCTAAACTGTACAGTATGCAGTACAAAGTAATCTATAGGTGCAGTATCTATTGTGCACAATTCCCCCAAATACAGGTACAGTAATCACACCTTATGCAAACATTTTAAATAAAATGTGCAGTAAAATACTGTAAAAATAAAAATACAGGTACAGTACTGTACTCTACATGTACGTGCTTTTTATTTTTTACACCTGTACTGTACAGTACTGTATCTGGATTTATTTTTACAGTTCTGTACTACAGTACTTTTTTATTCTAACAGAAAATGGAACAGTACTGAACATTATTACCGGTAAATGATTAACTGTAATTGTTGCATCAACTTGGTTCACAAGTACAGTAATACAGTACACAAACTTAAACTCTTCTAAATACAGTACAATTACAACTACAGTATCTATTATGCGCAATGCCCACTAATACAGTAATTGCATACAGTAATATGCAAACATTTTAAACTACAGTACTGTAAATACAGTAAAATATTGAAAATAAAAAATACCTGTGCAAGTACTGTTAATAAAATACAGTACAGTACTGTAAATAAAAATACAGGTAATGTACTCTACCTGTACGTACTTTTAATTTTTTTTGTGTACACCTGTTCTATACAGTACAGTACAGGATTTATTTCTACAGTACATTACTGTACTTCAGTACTTTTTTATTCTAACAGAAAATGGTACAGTACTGAACATTATTAAAAGATTAATTGTTGCATAAACTTTGTTCATAATTACTGTACTGTAATACACAAACTTCAGCTCTTCTAAATACTGTACTGTACAGTACAATTACAGGTATCTATTGAGCGCAATGCCCACTAATAATCACATCTTTTTTTTTTTTTATAATATCTTTATTGGTCTTAGCCACTGAAAAATAACAAAACCGAAACAAGGTAAAATAACATATGTTCTACATGAACACGGTCTCGCAGGACCAGCAATGTCTCGCAGGACCAGCATGAATCAATGATATATCAACACTAGTAGAACATTAGGCAATCATATAAAGTTGATAATGTTTCTGAATCCAGTATGGACTACTAAAAGTGGCTAATTTTCAACACTATATACATGAAATTAAGAATAAAAAATAATAAAAACTAACAAAAAAAAATCCCCCCAAAAAAACAAAAACATAACAACAAGGGGTGGAAAGAAATCAGAAAGGGGTAAAAACTAAGTCCCCCCCTCCTCCACCAAAAACCCAAGAGAACTTCCCAATATCTAGAGTATCAATTCTCTGCCAATATTATTCTACCACATTCCTACTTCTGATCCATGTGTCTGGAAATATCCCACCTAGAACCAGTTCTGCAAAGCTTATTGAAGCCAAGAAAGGTCTCAAAATCTGTCTCTGAACGCCACTTGAATATGTCTTAATAACCGGCGCCCAGCCGACCAGAAACTCTTTAATTTTCCTCTCAGATACAAACTGTGAATGAAAGGATTCAAAGATAATCTGGGCTTGAATATCCCTTAAGACCTGTGTAAAACTAGGAGGGCTCTTCACTATCCATTTTTTAAAAATATTGTACCTGACTGTTAGTATAATTGTGTTCAGGATATGCATCTTCTCCCCTCCTCTTATCTCCGGAAGGAGCAACACTATATCTTTAAGCGAGAAGGTGGTGGCACCTGAAAAGACCCTATTATACCAGAATTGAACCTTCATCCATAATTGAGATATCTTGGGACAAGCCCAGAGCATGTGGCACAGGTCCGCCCGGATGTAAGCGCAATGTTCACATTGAAAATTTTTATTGGGGAAATATTTGGCCAAGGAGGCCGGAGAAAAATAGGCGTTATTTAATAGTTTTAAATGAGATTCTTTCCAGCTAGTAGGTAACGGGAGTTTCGCCACTCTTGCAAGACTGTTACTTATCTTCTCAAAGTCTATAGGGCTAAAATATGGAAGCCAAAAATTAATCAATTTATCTTCCTCCAGCATACCTTGCTTAGTCAGCATAATATCGTAGATTAGCGAGATTGATGCATCCCCAAGGATAAATTTTCTGATACAGGTCATAACCTCGGACCAATAACTTCTTCTGCCTACATGCCACTTCTGAGCATTTACAAAATGTCGGGCCTGGAAATATGCAAACCGATGCAGCCTAGAGAGAGAGAACTGCTCATTAATTGTTTCCCAAGGAAGCATCTGTAAGTCCACATCAACTAATTGATGAACATATTCTAACCCCTTATCCTGCCACTCATAGAAACATTTGTGGTCCACGCCAGGAGGAAACTGGGGATTCCCCCTTATAGGTAGGAATTTAGAGAAAGACTAATCGATTCCGAGCAATTTACAAAGCCTATACCAAGCTGTAATTATATTCCTAAAAGAGGTAAGCGAAGAAACCTCCAACGGGAGAGACTGGGGAGCACAGTGGATAAGGGCTTTCAACGACCATGGTTCAACAAAATGTGATTCAAGATCAGTGGTAGTAACTAACTCAGCCCCGGAGATCCAATCAAAAGCGATCTTCCCCAATGCAGCATAATTATATAGCCTGATATTGGGTAGAGCTAATCCTGCACTAATATATTTTTGTGCAAGCCTGTTAAGAGATAGACGGGGCTTTTTAGATTTCCATATGTCACAGGAACTGAAATTCAGAGAGCTAAGATATGAATGTAACATCAAAATACTTAAAGACCACAACTGCTAGGAAAACACAGTGTTAGATAGGTTGTATTGTATTGGTGTATAGTATGGGATACACATGGTGAACCTGCGCAACAATGTATTACTCAGTAATCACACAATACAAGATTAATATACAGGTGCATTTTTTTTACATAGCCCCTATGGCTGCCACATGTGTCAGGGTTGACACTGTGGAAGGAAAAAATAAAGCAGCAGGGGTAGTTAAAAACAAACCTGAGTTTAGAGTTGTGAGCTCTGTAATATTGTTATAACACTGAGCCACTTGTATGACAAAATAAAAGATGGCAGCCACAGAGTAAGGAAAGATACGGAGCTGAGAGGAACAGAGCAAAATGATACTAACACAAATATACGTTTTAGCTATGTTTTAGGTATAAGTATGGCAAAGATACAATGTTCTGCGGTAGCTCAGAGGTTTTGACTAGAGCAGTGCTTACCAAGCAGGAGCGGCAAATTATCTGGCCGGGAACTGAAGCAGTGTGCAGAGATTCTGAGCTGCTGCTAGTAGCGGTAATGTGAAGCTGGCGGGTGACGTCACCGCGTTCCCGTCGACACTGCTGCAAGCTGACAGGCAGGGAGAGAGGTATGATAGCTGGAACTGGAATCCGGACAGAGGGGTAAAGCAGAGTCCTCTCAACTTTAGATACGGATAACAGGAAAGACCTTTAGGTGGCTTAAGGTAGATAACACAGCAAAGACAGCAGGTACAATACTAGGTTTCACTAGAAATTAGTGGTTTGTGAACAGCGTTCACAAGATGGCAAAGGTTAACAGGAGATCTTGAAAAGATTACCGCAATACTAAGCAATGATATGTCATGAGGAGGAGCATTAAATAGGGAGAGGAGTGAGCCTGCTGTAGTTCTTAAAGGTACAGTAGTTACCTGATTCCTGACAGAATCCCCCCTTCAAGGAGCCACTCCGGGGCTCAAAGCTTCGGGCGATCTGGATGTCGCTGATGAAACAATGTAATCAAACGTGGAGCCGAAATGTTGCAAGCTGGTTCCCAGGAATCCTCATCGTGCGAGTATCCTTTCCAATGAATGAGGTATTCCAACTGACCTCTTCTGGTTTGTGAATCCAAAATAGCGCGTACCTCATACTCCACAGTAGGGTCAATGGTAACTGGTGGTTGGACTACTGAAGTAATGGGGTCTCTAACTTCTCGGTAGGGCTTGATAAGCGAGACGTGGAAAGTAGGATGTATTTTGAGGGTAGTTGGTAATTTGAGACGTATGGCGTTAGCATTTATGGTACGTAATACTGGGTATGGACCGATGTATAGAGGAGACATCTTTTTCAAAGGAGTATTGAGATGCAAATGTTTGGTGGAGAGCCAAACCAGGTCGCCTTCCTTATACTGAGGAGGAGGACGTCTACGGCGGTCATAATACCGTTTGTATACTTCTTTTGCGCTGTTTATAGCAGATTCGATAGTTTTGAAGTTAGCTGATATGTTGTCAGACAACTCAGTAATAGAGGGTGATGATGTGGTAGAGTCTTGAAATAAATGGAAGTTTGGGTGGAAGCCGTAATTTGCAAAAAATGGTGAGATACCTGTAGTGGAATGGATGGTATTGTTGTAACAAAACTCTGCATAGGGGAGGTAATCAGACCAAGAGTTTTGGTTGTTGGAACAGTATAATCTTAGGAATTGTTCTAACCATTGATTACACCTCTCAGTCTGTCCGTTGCATTGGGGGTGATAAGCAGTTGTCAGTTTCCTTTCAACTGAGAAGGTCTTGCAGAATTGGTGTCAAAGTTTACTAGAAAACTGGGTTCCTCTGTAACTGAGTATAGATATGGGTAAACCATGTAGTTTAATAACGTGTTCAATGAGTAAGTGAACCGTCTCCAGAGCAGTAGGAAGTTTAGGGAAAGCAATAAAATGAGACATCTTTGTGAATAGATCGACAACCACTAAGATAGTATTGTTCTTAGATGATAGAGGTAAGTCCACTATAAAATCTAGGGCGATCTCAGCCCACAATCTCTTTGGGGTTGGTAAAGGTAAAAGGAGACCATAAGGGGAATGTTTATCCCTCTTGGAAATAGAACAGGTTGCACAAGAGCTTACATAGTTCCTGACATTGGCAGAGATGGTTGGCCACTAGTGGGACCTATTTGCCAATTCCTGAGTTTTGCGCAGACCTGGATGACCAGCTAAGAAGCTGTCATGAATAGATCGGAGAAATGAAGGTCTCAGAGTAGGAGGGACATATAATTTTGTGTTATGAATATAGAGACCTTGAGAGTTCTTTTGTAAGAGTTGTGATGGTTTTGTGGAATCCATAGTTTGTTCCTTTTTAAGAATGGGTGACATATCCATTGTAAAAGAGATGAAATTGTCTTCTGGTACCACTGAGCGAAGGGTCGGTGGGGAACTAGAATGGGCTCCAAGTCTCGAAAGGGCATCAGCTTTTTGGTTCTTTGTTGCTGGTCGGTAAGTTATGAGAAAGTTGAAGCGTGAAAAAAAAAGATTCCAGCGAACCTGTCTGGCCGAGAGTGTTCTAGTGGATTTCAAATACTGGAGGTTTCTATGATCCGTATAAATGAGTGTTGGCACTGGAGTGCCTTCAAGAAGGTGTCGCCAATGTTCTAATGACAGTTTTATGGCTAAAAGTTCCTTATCACCAATAGGGTAATTTTGTTCTGCAGAGTTTAGAGTTCTGGAGTAGTAGGCAACAGGATGAAGGGGTTTTGTCAAACTTTCTCTCTGTGAGAGAACAGCTCCAATAGCATGGTTGGAAGCGTCTACCTCCAATACAAACTGTAAATTAGGATCAGGAAAATGGAGTATAGGGGCTGAAGTGAACATTTGTTTAAGTAGATCAAAAGCTTGTTGAGCTTGAGGGGTCCACTTAAACGATGTAGTTCCTTTAGTGAGCGCAGTGAGAGGTAGGGATATCTTGGAGAAGTTTTTGATAAATTTGCGATAAAAATTTGCAAAACCCATAAAGGATTGAACCTGACGTACGGTTTTTGGTATGGGCCAATTCAAGACTGCTTCAACCTTTTTGTCTTCCATACAGATACCTTTGGGGGAAATCTCATAACCGAGAAAAGATATAGACTGTGTATTGAAAAGGCATTTTTCTGCCTTGGCATATAAGTGGTTACCTCTAAGTCTAGAAAGTACTTGTCTAACATGAGAGATGTGTTCTTCGAATGTTTTGGAGTATATTAAGATATCATCTAGATATATAACAATGAAAATATCTAAGATATCTCTAAAAATATCGTTGATGAGGTGCTGAAAAGTCGCGGGCGCGTTACAGAGCCCAAAAGGCATGACGACATATTCGAACAGACCGTAACGGGTTCGAAATGCTGTCAGCCACTCATCCCCAGCTCTTATACGGATGAGGTTATAGGCACCCCTCAAATCCAGTTTGGTAAAGAATTTTGTGCCCTCTAACCTCTCTATTAACTCAGGAATAAGGGGTAAGGGGTAACGGTTTTTAATAGTAACCTTGTTTCGTTGACGATAGTCGATAATGGGTCTAAGTGTACCATCCTTATTTTTCACGAAGAAAATTCCTGCACTAGCTGGAGAGGTAGAGGGGCGAATAAAACCCTTCTTAAGGTTTTCGTCTAGGTAACTTTTTAAATGTAAGAGTTCTGGATTGGATAGAGGATAGATATGCCCTGTAGGGATTTCAGATCCTGGTATGATCTCTATAGGGCAATCATACTTTCTATGGGGTGGTAGATTTTCAGATTCTGCCTTACTAAAAACATCTGCAAAGTCCTGGTAAACAGCAGGAATCTAAAGATCCTCAGGAAGTACAGATGTATGAAGAACAGTAGCTGGGAAACAAGTAGACAGACAAAACTTTGAATTAAAATCGAGTGTAAGTGAGTTCCAATCTATTTGGGGGTTATGGGTACAGAGCCAATTTATATCTAAAACAATAGGTGCAATAGGAGAGGGAATGATATCAAAGGTAAGATATTCCCTATGATGGTCGGTGGAGGAGATAAGTAAGGGAATAGTCTGATATTCCACAGGACCAGTAGGGATAGGAGTACCGTCAATACCCCTTAATAAGACAAGAGACTTCTTTTTCACTACAGGTATTTTCTTTTTTTGAGTAAATACACTATCAATATATGAAGCTGTTGCTCCTGAATCAATGATTGCGGTAGCGTTGACCCGCTGGGAGTCCCACTGCAAGAGAAGAGACAAGTGTAAGTATGGATCAGGTAAAAGCTGAGTGGTACAACAAAAAGGTTGAATAGTAGTCTTACCCTTGTTCTGTTTCTGCAAGGATGGGCAATCTCTAACAGTGTGAGTGTCGCAGGCACAATATAAACATAAGTTGTTGGCCCTGCGCCTGATCTTCTCCTCGGAGGAAAGCGGGCCTTTAATGAAACCTATATCCATAGGTTCGGATGAAGATTTACTCACAGAAGGTAAGTTTTGTTTTTTTGGATAATTATCATGGTAGGAGCGCTCCTGTTGTCTCTCTCTGAGGCGCCTGTCGATGGTAATGCTGAGAGTCATCAATTCTTCTAGGGTTTGGGGTAAGTCAGAGCGAGAGAGTTCATCTTTTATGCCGTCTGATAGGCCCAACCTGAACTGGTTTCTCAGTGACAGGTTGTTCCACTGTGTGTCCTTGGCCCATTTTTTAAACTCAGTAATATAGTCTTCGACTATTCTTTTCTTTTGTTTTAGGTTTCTCATAGCGTTTTCTGCGGTGAGCTGTTTATATGGATCTTCATAGAGGGTACCCATGGCAGTAAAAAAAAATTCTAATGAATTAAGAATCTCATCGTTACTTTCAAAATAGGAGTTAGCCCAAGTGCGTGGCTCACCCCTTAAATAGGAGATAACAGTTAATACTCTAGCTCTATCATTCGGATATGTATGGGGTTTCAAAGAGAACATGAGCAAACAGGCATTCTTAAAATCCCTATATTGAGACCGGTCACCATTAAATTTCTCTGGAGTACTAACCTGGGGCTCAAGTAAGGGGACCCTTTTATCCACAACATCCCGGATGTATGCTTTCATAGTGTCATTCTCCACTTTGAGGGTATTCAAGGCCTCTGTAAGCAGATCAACCCTCTGAGTGAGGTTCTGAATATGTGTGTTCATCCCAGCTGGGTCCATGATGAAGGCTTAGTATTATGTCACAGGAACTGAAATTCAGAGAGCTAAGATATGAATGTAACATCAAAATACTTAAGGACCACAACTGCTAGGAAAACACAGTGTTAGATAGGTTGTATTGTATTGGTGTATAGTATGGGATACACATGGTGAACCTGCGCAACAATGTATTACTCAGTAATCACACAATACAAGATTAATATACAGGTGCAGTTTTTTTACATAGCCCCTATGGCTGCCACATGTGTCAGGGTTGACACTGTGGAAGGAAAAAATAAAGCAGCAGGGGTAGTTAAAAACAAACCTGAGTTTAGAGTTGTGAGCTCTGTAATATTGTTATAACACTGAGCCACTTGTATGACAAAATAAAAGATGGCAGCCACAGAGTAAGGAAAGATACGGAGCTGAGAGGAACAGAGCAAAATAATACTAACACAAATATACGTTTTAGCTATGTTTTAGGTATAAGTATGGCAAAGATACAATGTTCTGCGGTAGCTCAGAGGTTTTGACTAGAGCAGTGCTTACCAAGCAGGAGCGGCAAATTATCTGGCCGGGAACTGAAGCAGTGTGCAGAGATTCTGAGCTGCTGCTAGTAGCGGTAATGTGAAGCTGGCGGGTGACGTCACCGCGTTCCCGTCGACACTGCTGCAAGCTGACAGGCAGGGAGAGAGGTATGATAGCTGGAACTGGAATCCTGACAGAGGGGTAAAGCAGAGTCCTCTCAACTTTAGATACGGATAACAGGAAAGACCTTTAGGTGGCTTAAGGTAGATAACACAGCAAAGACAGCAGGTACAATACTAGGTTTCACTAGAAATTAGTGGTTTGTGAACAGCGTTCACAAGATGGCAAAGGTTCACAGGAGATCTTGAAAAGATTACTGCAATACTAAGCAATGATATGTCATGAGGAGGAGCCTTAAATAGGGAGAGGAGTGAGCCTGCTGTAGTTCTTAAAGGTACAGTAGTTACCTGATTCCTGACAACATATGAACTTTGAAAACCCGGATGCCAGTTTTTTCAAGTCCTTATTTAGAATCAGAAGAGGTAAATTTTGCAGATAGTAAAGAATTTTCGGGAAAATTATTGTTTTAATCAGTGTAACTGAAGCTGACAATGATAAAGGAAATGCTGCCCATATCTTAATGTCCTCTTGGATTTTCTGAAAAAGTGGGCCAAAATTGGCCTGATACCATAGTTTCGGATTCCTATTGATCTCTAATCCAAGATAACGAACAGCGTCTACCTTGTGAAAGATCGTATCAGGTTGATCGGTACACCGTGCCCCAAGCCACATCAGTTCACTCTTCTCCATATTGATCTTGTATTCTGCAAATGTACTAAATTGATTTATTACATTAATCACCTTAGGAATAGAATCATCCGGCTTATTAAGAAAAAGTAAGATATCATCGGCATAGAGAAGTATTTTCAGACTCTGACCTCCTAATAGGATCCCGGGGAGAACTTCACGAAGTTTAATAGCCAGGGGTTCCAAGACAATATTAAAAAGCAGGGGCGAAAGCGGACAACCCTGCCTTGTTCCTCTTTGCAGAACAATCTCAGGAGAGGTCATACCATTGACAACTAAGTACGAGGTAGGCTTTCGATATAACATCTGAACAAAGTCAGGAAAGTTACCGGTAAAGCCAAATTTATATAGAGATGAGAACATATGTTTCCAAGAGATGCAGTCAAAAGCTTTGACTGCATCTAAGGTAAGAACCACTGTGTTCTTTAAATCCACCCTCTCCCTACACTGCTCTGAGTTCCAAATAAAATCGACCAAAGTTGTTAGTTTCCTTATATTCTTCGAGGAACACCGAGATGGCATAAAGCCCACCTGGTCCACGTGTATAAGTTTCTCCATACATAAAACCAGTCTATGGGATAAAATGGAAGCAAGGATTTTGTAGTCTGCATTGAGAACTGAGATGGGCCTATATGAGGCCGGATCCTCTGGATTTTTGCCTTTTTTTAGAATCAAGGAAATATTGGCAGCCAAGAATAATGCAGAGGGTAAATTCCCCGATATAAAATAGCTATTATAAAGCTTTTCTAATATGGGAATAAGCAGATCGGATAAACTTTTATAGAATTCTGTGGGTAGTCCGTCCGGACCAGCTGCCTTATTCAATTTAGCCCGTGATATTGCACTATTGATTTCTTCGGCTGAAATAGGAGCATTCAGAATATCCAAATCTTCCACTAGGATTTTGGGTACCGAAATCGAAGACCAGAAATTAGTTTCATTATCTTGATTAAAGTCTCCTTCCGCATATAATCATTGGTAAAAATCAAGAAAGATTCCGGCGATTTCTTCCATATCAGAGGTAGATCTACCTAGATGCCGTATGACAGGAATAAAATTTTTGTTTTTCTTAGCTTTAACCAATCTCGCCAGACTTTTAACTGAATTGCCATAGATGCCCTTGAATCGTAAATTAATTTTTAGCTCTTCTTCCTGGTGTTTTCTTAACAGCACTGCATCTCTCTCTTTCTTAGCACTAACATATGTATTCCAGTTAGCCCTGGAGCGCAAACCACAATAATGCCTAAAGGCATTTCTTACCTGATTGGTTAATTGGACATCTCTGGCACGAATTCTCTTATTCCTAGCAGAAAGAAATCCCTTTATTTCACCCCATAATACCGCTTTGCCGGCTTCCCAAAAGGTTTGAATTTTATGAAGGTATGTCGAGTTAAGCCTGGAATATTCACTCCATTTTTCTTTTAGCCACGACAAAAATCTAGGATTATTGGATAAAAATTTAGGATAAAAAAATCTTAGGCTCTTATAACCAATTCTATCTTGCGAGAGCAGCGAAACAGATATTATAGCGTGATCAGAAATCAAGATCTCTCCAATTTCAGCTTCCAATTTGCCCCTTAACAGTGGAACTGAAATCAAAATCAAATCTATACGTGAAAACGTTCTATGAGCTTTCGATTCACAAGTAAAGCTTTGTACACACGGGTTCAACCCACGCCACACATCATGCATCTGTAACTTCTGACAGAATTTCCGAAAATATTTTGAACTTCTCTTATTCTCCGATAAGTTTCTAGATGAAAGCCTGTCCAATTCTGGATATAGGGTCATATTAAAGTCCCCAGCAATTATTAAATTCTCATTAGCATATGGGAACAGCTTGATCTTGATTTTATCCCAAAACTCTAAATTAAATTTGTTAGGGCCATATAAATTGCAAAAGATAAATTTTATATTGTTTATGTAGATGTGTAAAATGATGAATCTAGCTTCTGGGTCTGTCTCGGGCCTGAATAATCTTATAATCAAGGGTCTTGTTTATTAGGATCGCTACCCCACACTTCCTACCTTTAACAGAGGAAGTTACCACCTCCCCAACCCACTTAATCCTAAGCTTCTTAGCTTCCTGTTCATTTAGATGGGTTTCTTGAAGAAAGGCGATATCTGGATTCTTCTTTGCTAGAAGTTTAATAATGAATTTACGTTTAAGGGGAGAGGAGATTCCTCCCACATTCCAAGAGGTTATCTTAAGATCCATAATTAATGCAGGCTATTTATTGCTAATAACCTATACGAAGGTACTTTAAAATGTTTGCACATCTTATGCAAACATTTTAAAGTACAGTACTGTAAATAAAAATACAGTACAATTACTGTAAATAAAATAATGTACTTAAAATAGTGTACAACTACTGAAAATAAAATTCTGTAAATAAAAACACAGGTACTGTACTCTACCTGTACATACTTTAAAATTGTTAGTGCACACCTGTACAGTACAGTATCTCGATTTACTTTACAGTACTTTACTACAGTACTTTGCCATTCTAACAGAAAATGGCTATGAAGACATCAATTGTATTCTATACAAATACAGTACTGAACATTATTAAGTGTAAAAGATTAATTGTTGCATCAACTTTGTTCACAATTACTGTAATACAGTAAACATTTTAAAGTACAGTACTGTATAGTGTGTGTTATGTTTTTTGTATCCAATCCAGTACTGTACTTTAAAATGTTTGTAGCTGCAGATGGAGACAGTGTTTACATAGATTACTTGTTTAATCAAGTTCAATAATGTACTTTAAAATGTTTGTACTGTACTGTTGCTGGAGAGGTCTTGCTTGAAGGTCCAGATACAGAATGATCTGGAACAGGCCAGTGTGTTCTAAAACAGGAAAATACAGTAGTTAGTCATCAGAAATAATGATCATAAACAAAAAATTCAACAGTACTGTTAAATAATGTACATTACTGTACTAAAAAACAGTACAATACTGTATTTAAGCTTTACATACTCATACAGTATTGTACTGTATTTAGATAGTGTACTACAGTTACTGTCTACTGTATGTTTTTACTGTACATACCTTTATTGGTTTACTTGCCCCCACATTCCCCATAATGTTGATTGTTTTCTTGGGGCATTGGTTATCTTTTTTTCAATTAAATGTCTAGTGGATGTTATTGGTTCTAGAAGCTCCGGCCAGTTATTAAATAATGCAAACTCTTGCAACTGGTGAATTTTCTCTAGAGCATCTTGGTAGCTTTTAATCAATGGCTCACTAGGAATTTCTGTGGTTTCAGCACTTTGATCGTCATCCATGTTCTCATCACTGTCTTGTTCTTGATCTAAAACTTCCACAGCATTTCTAAATGTGCTTTCCGTTGCAAGTTCTTTGTCTATGTCAATGTAACAGTCTATTTCACTGTCAACAAGACCTCCTTGCTGGAATAATGAACGAATATCATTGTTTTCTTCTACAGTCACCTGTATTATTTCTGGCAATTCTTCATTATCATTCCTGTTTGAATTAGAGAAACCAGCTTTTACAAAGCACTTGCAAATGGTATCAGCAGAAATAGCCTTGCATGACATAGAAATCCAGTTGACAGCATCAAGGACTGTTATGGACTTGGCAAGCTGGTGTACATTTTGTGTGGTAGAAATGTTTGCAACCAAGGACTGTAGCAATAATTTTCTATAGTGTGTCTTCATTGTATAGATAACACCTTGGTCCATTGGCTGTGTTACGCTTGTTGTGTTTGCAGGGAACCAAGGTAATTTTACATTGCTGAGTTTCAGATGCGGATGGCAGGTAAAATTAAAAAAAAAAGTCAAATCTCCCGTAAAAGTCTAACCCGCCTCCCAAAAATGAACCCGACACATAAAACCGCTATATCCCCCATCACCCCCATATCGGAACTAATAATAAACGTATTAACCCCTAATCTGCCAACCCCCCACATCGCAATCTAATTAATTAAACTATTAACCCCAATCCGCCATCCCCCAACTTTGCAATCTAACTAATAAATGTATTAACCCTCTAATCCGCCATTCACCCACAATGCCAACTACTTAATTACACTATTAACCCCTAATCCGCCAATCCCCACATCACAAACTACCTAATAAAACTATTAACCCCTAATCCGCCATTCACACACATCGCAAATCTACCTAATACAACTATTAACCCCTAATCTGCCAACCCTCCACAACGCAAAGTACCTATCAACACTATTAACCCCTAAACTGCCAACCCCCACAACGCATTATACCTAATTAACCTATAAACCCCTAAACCGCCAACCCCCCATAATGCAAATAACTAATTCAATTACTAAGCCCCATAACCTAACACTCCCTAAATTAACCCCAATTACCTACAATTAAAAAATACTAAATTACTATTAAAATAAATAACCTAACATTACTTTAAAAATAAAAAAACTAAGTCCCCCCTAACAGTAAAACCCCTCACACACTAAACCGCCCAAAATAAAAAAAAAACTAACACTAAAAAAGACTAAACTACTCATGGCCCTTAAAGGTGCATTTGTATGGGCATTGCCCTTAAATGGGCATTCAGCTTTTAAACTGCCTTTAATTTTAAATAAGTATTTTAATTGTAAATAAGTATTTTTTAATTTAATGTAATTGGGGTTAATTTAGGGGGTGCGAGGTTAGGTGACTTAGTAATTTAATTAGTTATTTGCATTGTGGGGGGTTGGCGGATTAGGAATTAATGGGTTAATTAAGTTTATTTTGTTGGCGGGGGATGGTGGTTTAGGGGTTAATAGTTTTAATAGGTATTTTGCGATGTGAGTGAATTGCGGATTAGGGGTTAATAGTTTATTAAGGTATATTGAGTTGTGGGATGATGGCGGTTTAGGGGTTAATCACTTTCACCTAGATTACGAGTTTTGCATACGGTTTTAATGCTGAAAAAATGGCCATTTAGGCATAAAAACAGTAACGCAGCCATTCTTGTCTGTAGTTATACCGCAAGCATTTTAGCCTATAACGCAACGTCAATCCCACACTCAAAAATTATGGTTTTGCATGGGATTTACAAAGTGCTGGTATTACAGGTTGTGCGGTGAGGCTAAAATGCTTGCATTACAGCCTATACCGACACGATCATTACACCATCTGAGAGCAGTAGTTATGAGTTTTGCTCCACAAAAATGTTTCACAGAATTCATAACTAAACTGTTACAAAGTGCACAAACACCCCTAATCTGCCGCCCACCCACATCCACGCCACTATAATAAAGTTATTACCCACTATTCCGCCGCTCCCCGACACCTCCGCCACTAACTAAACCTATTAACCCCAAAACTGCCAGCCCCCCACAACGTCACTTCCAAATAAACTGATTAACCCCTAAACCGCCAGCCCCCCCACATCGCTACTAATACATTAAACTATTAACCACTAAACCTATCACCCCCTAACTTTAAATTAAAATTACAATATCCCTATCTTAAAATAAATAAAAACTTATGTGAAATTAAAAATACCTAAATTTAAACTAACAATTACCCTAACATAACTATTATACTAAAATTAAAATAACTACCAACTAAAAAAATAAATTACACATTAAAAAAACCTAACCACTATTAAAATACATTTAAGTCTAAAATTACAAAAAAAAAAAAAATACTAAATTACAAAAAATAACAAACACTAAATTACGAAAAATAACAAACAAAATTATCCAAAATAAAAACAATTGCAACTAATCTAATAGCCCTATAAAAAATAAAAAAGCCCCCCCCCAGCCTACAATAAACTACCAATAGCCCTTAAAAGGGCCTTTTGTAGGAGGAAAGCTAATGAAATTCTATTGGCTGATTAGAATAGCCAATAGAATTTCATTAGCTCTCATCCTATTGGCTGATTTAAACAGCCAATAGGATTTCAGTAGCTCTCATCCTATTGGCTGATTTGAATTTCAAGAATCAAATCAGCCAATAGGAATGCAAGGGACGCCATTTCAAAAAAAGATCCCATGCATTAAAGATCCAGTGTACGGCGGTGACCGTATGAAGAGGACGCTCCTTGCCCGATGTCTTCAAGGATGGTTCCACTCCGCGCCGCCGGGATGAAGATAGAAGACACCACCGGGATGAAGATGCCGCCTGGATGAAAATAGAAGATGCTGCCTGGATGAGGACTTCTTGTCGCCTGGATGTGGATGGATGTCCGGACTTCAGAAACTGTGCGTGGATCTTCAAGGGTTAGTGTTAGGTTTTTTTTTTAATCTTTTTGGGTAGATTTTTTTTTAGATTAGGGTTTGGGCTTTTTTAAAAGAGCTGAATTCCCTTTTAAGGGCAATGCCCATACAAATGCCCTTTTCAGGGCAATGGGTAGCTTAGGTTTTTGTTAGAGTTAGTTTATTTATTTTGGGGGGTTGGTTGGGTGGTGAGTTTTACTGTTGGGGGTCTTTATATTTTTTTACAGGTAAAAGAGCTGATTTCTTTAGGGCAATGTCCTACAAAAGGCCCTTTTAAGGGCTATTGATAGTTTATTGTAGGCTAGGGGGTTTTTTTTTACTTTGGGGGGGGCTTTTTTATTCTTATAGGGCTATTAGATTAGGTGTAATTGTTTATATTTTGGATAATTTTGTTTGTTATTTTTTTACATTTTTACTTAATTTATTTTTAGTAGTGTTAGATTTTTTTATCAATAATTTAGTTTTTTTAATTGGTAGTTATTTTAATTTTAGTATAATAGTTATGTTAGGTTAAATGTTAGTTTAAACTTAGTTTTTTTTAATTTCACAGGTAAGTTTATATTTCTTTTAAGATAGGGATATTGTAATTTCAATATAAAGTTAGGGGTTTGTTAATTTAGGGAGAGGGTAATAGTTTCAATACGTTGTTTGCGATGTGGAGGGCTGGTGGTTTAGGGGTTAATAGATTTATTTAGTGGTGGTGATGTGGGAGGCCAGAGGTTTAGGAGTTAATAAATTTATTTAGTGGTGGCGATGTCGGGGAGTGGTTGAATAGGGGTCAATAGCTTTATTATAGTGTCGGTAATGTTGGGGTGCGGGGGAATAGGGGTTAATAACTTTATTATAGTGGTGGTGATGCCGGAAGTGGCAGATTAGGGATTAATAACTTTATTTAGGTGTCAGCGATGTCGGGGGCAGCAGATTAGGGGTGTTTAGACTTGGGGTTTATGTCAGGGTGTTAGGTTTAAACTTAACTTTTTTTTCCCCATAGACATCAATGGGGTTGAGTTACGGAGCTTTTCATTCCGCGCTTCAGGTGTTAGTTTTTTTCTAAAACTCTCTCCCCATTGATGTCTATGGGGAAAGCGTGCACAAGCACGTATTCTCAGCCCTTGGCTTTTGTGAGGTATGGAGCTTATCGCCACCATATCGCACGCACAAGGCGGCTTTTCAGAAACTTGTAATGGCAGCGCTATGGAGGGTGAAATAACACAACTTTTATTGCGTTCATTTCACACCCTCTATAGCACAAAACTCGTAATCTAGGCGACTATTAGGTATATAGTGTTGTGGGGGCTTGACGGATTAGGTGTTAATAGGTTAATTAGATGTTTTGCAATAAGAGGGTTGGTGGATTAGGGGTTAATAATATACTTTATTAGTTATTGTGGTGGGGGTTTGCCTTTGACAGGTAGATAGATATTGCGCATACGTTAGGTGTTAGATATTATTTTAAGGGAGTTACGGTGCTCACATTTTCAGCGCAAGGCTTGCTGCGCCTGCCTATGTGTGGCAAGGTGAAAATGGAGTAAAATTTCTCCATTTTTGCTGCGTAAGTCCTTGCACTGAACTTGCAACGTGGTTCTATGTTAGCTTTTGGGAGTAAAAATAGCGGGCGACGGGTGAAATATTCGCACATTTTAAGCTGATGCCGCATATGTAATCTTGCCCATTATTGCTTGTGTTACATGGGTCACCTTTCAATGGGATTAATTTAAGCTCAACTAGAGCTTTTTTGTAAATATATTAAGATTTGTATAGGTTGAACTTGACTTCTGCCTTTTTTATCAACCTCATCTACTACCTTACCTTGTTACTATTTTTTACTTGGCTGATGTATTATTTTATAGCAACTCAACTAAAATGTCTTGCTATTACAAGGTGTTTTCTGTCACTTTAAATGCTATGTTAAAGGGACATGAAACCCCAATTTTTTTCTTTCATGGTTTAGAAAGAGCAAGCTATCTTAAACAACCAATTTACTTCTATTATCTAATTTGCTTCATTCTCTTGATAACCTTTTGTTATAAGCATAGATGCCTCATGTGATTGGCTCACCCAAGTGCATAGCTATTTCTTCAACAAAGATTTCTAAAGAATGAAGCAAATCCGATAATAGAAGTAAATTGGAATGTTGTTTAAAATTGTATTCTCTATCTGAATCATGAAATAAAATGTGTGGGTTTCATGACCCTTTAAGTGTTTTAAACGTGCTGTGTTTTCAACTGTTTTATTCATATATTTAAAATAGAGCTTTTTTGTGGGGGGGGAATCAATACAATATATAATGATTTTTAAACTTGTACTTTTATTAAGAACATTTGCTTTTGCTCTGCAGCTTTACAACATCCCTCACTTGTTTGAGTTTTTTGTTAAAAAAGTGTTTATGCAGAGTGTGTTATTACAAGCATTTGGTTATTTAAGCAAAAGTATATCCTTCAAAGAAAATAGCAGGATTGTAGTGTTTTAAAGGCATATGAAACCCATTTTTTTCCTCAGGATTCAGATAAAGCATTTAAATATAAACTTTCCAGTTTACTTATATTATCTTATATGCTTCATTCTTTTGGTATCCTTTGTTGAAGGAGTGACAATACACTATTGGGAAATAGCTGAATGCTATGGGCTATATTACAGTTGCAGTGTTAGAAAAAAATGGACTGAAACTGCTTTTTCATAGGAATCTATTGGAACAACTTTATTAACATGTATATATCTTTATATATATATGTATACAAATATATATATATATATATATATATATATATATATATATATATATATATTTGTATTTACCTTGTTTTCCAAAATTGTGATATATACTTTGTATAATTTCTCAAGAGATTCAGAGGCCTATTTTTTAAAAAGGTCTGACAGTGCGGATCAGGTCCGACAGACCTCGCTGAATGCAGAGAGCAATACACTCTCCGTATTCAGCATTTCACCAGCAACTCTTGTGAGCTGCTGGTGCAGCGCCGCCCCCTGCTGATTCAAGGCCAATCAGCCTCCAGCAGGGGGGTGTTAATCAACCGATCGTACTCGATCGGGTTGAATTGTGGCGATCTCTGTCCGCTTGATAAATGGGCCTATCAGTGTTTACTGCTGGAGCAGAAAGTGGTGTTGCAGTACTCCTGTGGATGCGATCATGGTCCCCCTTGACGAAGGCCGGGATTCCCTTTGTTCTGACAGTGCATGCATTGTCCATGAACACGCATGGAGTCAGAGAACTGTCACAAAAGGAAGCACATCCCCATAGCGTCAAGGGGGCGTATTGAATTCGGAGTTGGGCGCCTTTTGGCCATAAAATCAAGTGGACAAAAGAAGATATGTCATGGAAAAAAAAGTGCACAACAGCTGTAGGAGGGTGAGTGGTCAGCTGAATTTAGCACGACAAGAAGGAAGATGTTTATTTGGCTAAAAGCATTTAAAACACATTTTCTAAACATTTAAACGATCCCAATCCCCCCCACATCAGGAATTGCCTATGTTTATTACAGAGTTAAATTATCATGCTCAAAAACAAAAGTACACCAAAAACAGGATGCATTATCTCTCAATGGCAAAAATAGTATTTTTCTGTTGTTGTTCTAATTAGGATTACAATTTGTTCACAATAAAAATATTATACAATTAAAATGCTTTTTTTTTTTTCAATCAGAGCAGAATCTAGACATGTAAATATTTATGAAAAAAAAAACATTTTAGGTTTTATTTATCATTAGATATTTGCAGGGAAGAATTTTTTGTTAAAAAAGAAAATTTCATAACAAATATACGAGTACATTTGTTTCCCTGAATATATGTTCTCTGCACTATTCGTTTTTTTTGTTTAAAATTTTTGTTAAACATTTAAATTAGTTTTCATTTAAACGATTGTAACATTTTTGAAGCTACAGTTAAAAAGTTCACATGTAGCTACATACTTAATTTTAAAGTGCACTAACAAAAGGCTTAGGGCGTTCGGGTCCCAGGTCCTGGGTGTCGAGCATGCTAAGCCTCCTGTTAGTGTGGCCAGGACCTGTCAAGAAGAAGATTGGGGTAGTGTGCTCTGCTGAGCATGTTAAGGTAAGTATATTACCCTTTAAAAGTAATTTAAAGCAAATAAATAAATACTGATGAATTTTGTCAGTATTTTTTTGTTTTCTTTAAATTTTGATAGTGCATTCATTCTGATATTTGTTTTTGTTTACAAAAACGAATATCCAATCTTCAGTACAAATATACATTAGGACAAAAATTAATCCCAATTGATTGTCTTACTTAAAATTTATTGATAAAATAATTGCATTGTAATACTTTTTTTGGATTTGTACTTTTTTTTTTCAGGTAAAAGAGCTGATTACTTTGGGGCAATGCCCCGCAAAGGCCCTTTTACGGGCTATTTGTAATTTAGTGTAGGGTAGGGCTTTTTTTATTTTGGGGGGCTTTTTTATTTTGTTAGGGGGATTAGATTAGGTGTAATTAGTTTAAAAATCTTGTAATTTGTTTATTATTTTCTGTAATTTAGTGGGGGTTTTTTTTGTATTTTAGATAATTTTATTTCATTGTATTTAATTGTATTTAATTTAGGAAATTAATTTAATTATAGTGTAGTGTTAGGTGTTAGTGTAACTTAGGTTAGGTTTTATTTTACAGGTAAATTTGTATTTATTTTAACTAGGTAGTTTATTAAATAGTTAATAACTATTTAGTTACTATTCTACCTAGTTAAAATAAATACAAACTTGCCTGTAAAATAAAAATAAACCCTAAGCTAGCTACAATGTAACTATTAGTTATATTGTTGCTAGCATAGGGTTTATTTTACAGGTAAGTATTTAGTTTTAAATAGGAATAATTTAGTTAATGATAGTAATTTTATTTAGATGTATTTAAATTATATTTAAGTTAGGGGGTGTTAGTGTTAGGGTTAGACTCAGGTTTAGGGGTTAATAACTTTAATATAGTGGTGGCGACGTTGGGGGTGGCAGATTAGGGGTTCATAAGTATAATGTAGGTGGCGGCGATGCCGGGGGCGGCAGATTAGGGGTTAATAAGTTTAAGATTAGGTGTGTTTAGACTCGGGGTTTATGTTAGGGTGTTAGGTGCAGACATAAATGTATTTTCCCCATAGGAATCAATGGGGCTGCGTTAGGAGCTAAACGCTGCTTTTTTGCAGGTGTTAGATTTCTTTTCAGCCGGCTCTCCCCCATTGATTTCTATGGGGAAATTGTGCACGAGCACGTTCAGCCAGCTCACCTGCGGTTAACGCCAGGTTTGTAAAAACCCGTAATACCAGCGCTGTCTGTAAGCAGTGAGCATAAACTGCTCGTTAGCACTGCATAGCTTCTAACGCAAAACTCGTAAATAAATATGCTTCTGCTCACAAAAATCTAAGTTTATACCCTTATCATTCTTAAGGAGCAACCAAAATAAATAACTTCTTACATGACTAGTGCAGCATCTAGAAATGTAGGTGTAATAAAGTTTTACATTTTTTAAAAAAACCCTCTTAATTAATAATAAATAACATTGGTGTTTTCAAGCACATCCGTGCATTTTTGGGTGTTGAAGCCCAAAGGCAGAGGTATCTGTTGGAAGGTCATCACATAATACAATTAATCACCACTAGAGCACAGGTAGTTGAAGAGCAGCAATAGTAGCAAAACATAAGAGACTGTGGTTAAAACTCAGCTGATACAGGAACTCAGGGTAGTTTGGGTAAACTTGCAAAGAAGCACAGGATAGCAGACTGTGGTTAAGCTTCAGCTGGCACAAAGACTCAAGAACACAAAATAACAGTCTGTGGTTAAACTGCAGCTGGTAAAGTCACTTACAAAGACAGAATACTAGACTGTAGTGAGCTGAAGATGAAACACAAACTGAGGTAAAAGAGTACAGGATGGCAGACTGTGGTTAAACTGCAGCTGGCACAAAGACTCAAGAACACAAAATAACAGTCTGTGGTTAAACTGCAGCTGGTAAAGTCACTTACAAAGACAGAATACTAGACTGTAGTGAGCTGAAGATGAAACACAAACTGAGGTACAAAGAGTACAGGATGGCAGCCTGTGGTTAAGCTGCAGCTGGCACAAAGACTCAAGAACACAAAATAACAGTCTGTGGTTAAACTGCAGCTGGTAAAGTCACTTACAAAGACAGAATACTAGACTGTAGTGAGCTGAAGATGAAACACAAACTGAGGTACAAAGAGTACAGGATGGCAGCCTGTGGTTGAGGTTGCAGCTGGCACACAAACTCAGGAACACCAAATAGCAGTCTGTGGTTAAACTGCAGCTGGTAAAGTCACTTACAAAGACAGAATACTAGACTGTAGTGAGCTGAAGATGAAACACAAACTGAGGTACAAAGAGTACAGGATGGCAGCCTGTGGTTGAGGTTGCAGCTGGCACACGAACTCAGGAACACCAAATAGCAGTCTCTGGTTAAACTGCCTCTGGTAAAGATACTTACAAAGACAGAATACTAGACTGTGGTTGAGGCTACAGCTGGCAAATAATAGCAAATAGCAGTCTCTAGTTAAGCTGCAGCTTGTACACACAATGGCAGAGTGCGGTTGAGTTACAGTTGGCACAGTCTAAAATGGTCAGAAGAGGCAATAACATGAACAAGTTAAAGCCAGGAAATCTTTAAACAGAATCTCACAGGCACTAGATATGTAACTTTAATGTAAAATACTTCCAAACTGAAGAAAGCTAGAAAAGCCAAAGCTGTTGAGTGACTTATGAAGAACAATAATAAAGAAGATAATCCAAAAAGTCCATTTAACGAACCTTGTGATAAATATTCCATATTCTTTCTTATCCATAGTGAGCAAACCCAAATGCTAGGAAATGTATAATTGTCCATAGGTCATTCACCTTATGCCGGTATGTCTTTACAGTAGTTGGGTTCAGGGATTATATCTCTGCCTGATTAGGCTCGCTTATTCAAAAACCAAGAAAGTCCTGGACAATACACAGTTCATCAATGTATAAAGTAACTCAGACCAGCACCTTGCTTGGGTGCTTTAAACTGTCTTTTTTATTCCTCTCGTCCTTGGTAAGTGACAATATTGATGATTGTAAAAGTAATAATAATACTGATGTGTGTAACAAGATTATTACTTATATTTAATGCCTTACCAGGCTACTCCCGTAGTTCCGCCAGGAAAGGAGTATAGATTCATTCCCTGAGTACTTGCTCCTGATCAGCGTCTCACCCTCTGTGTCTAACCGCCACCTGAAACCCTTGTCCATCTGCTCTGTGTGTCGACTACCGTGATGACATCAACGGTCCTGCTGTATTGCTCTGAGAAATCCTCATTGGTTTACTTTTACACACACCTTGCATATGGATTGTTTTAACAGGGTTCAAGTGCAGACAGACTGCAACCAGCTATGCTGGCAATAGCTAAACTTCAAAGAAAGAATTGCCAGAAGTCTGTATAATTTAAGTAAAAATTAACTTTTATTGTAACATACTAAAAGTACTTGGGATAAACATATCCCTGTGCTGTTGTCAGGGTTTTCCCTGTTTTGTTTGCCATGAACTGCTGGCAGCTATTTTACTCACCTCTCTTCCTGACTATGGTGCATTGTGGGGGATGCTGCTCATTTCCTGCACTTCCTTTTATGGCCAGATGGGCGAGGCCACTGTTTCCAATGGCAATACTGTTATCCTTATGGTGGTTGACCGTTTTTCTAAAATGTCACATTGCATTCCCTTGATGAAGCTGCCTACCGCTCAGGAGCTTGCTTTGATTTTTGCCCGGGAGGTCTTCCATTTACATGGGTTACCCAAGGAGATAGTGTCGGACCAGGGTAGCCAGTTTGTCTCCAGATTTTGGCGTTCCTTTTGTGCTCAAATGGGGATCCAGCTTTCCTTCTCCTCGGCATATCACCCTCAATCCAATGGGGCTGCGGAACAGTCTAATCAAGATCTGGAACAGTTCCTCCATTGCTATGTCTCAGATCACCACAATAATTGGTCTGAACTGTTACCTTGGGCAGAGTTTGCTCGTAATAGTGCTATTAATGCTTCCTCCAAGTTATCCCCGTTCATGGTGAATTATGGGTTTCAACCATCCTTGTTGCCCGATTCATGTCTCAGGGTATTCCAGCTTTGGAGGAGCATCTCCTGCAACTCCGTTCCACGTGGGTGCAGATTCAGGATTGCCTTCATCGTTCTATGCAGCGCCAAAAGTTCCAGGCTGATCGTAGGCGTCTGCCCGCACCTTCCTACCAGGTTGGTGACAGGGTTTGGTTGTCCTCCCGCAACTTGAACCTTCATGTGCCTTCCAATAAATTGGCTCCCCATTATGTTGGTCCTTTTCGAATACTCCGACAGGTTAACCCTGTGGCCTACGCTCTTGACCTTCCTCCTGCTTTGCACATCTCCAATGTTTTTCATATCTGCCTCTTGAAACCATTTTTTTAATCGGTTTTCCACTGTGTTGCCTCGTCTCCATCCTATCTTTGTTGACAACCATGAGGAGTATGAGGTCAGCTGCATTATTGACTCTCGTATGTCCAGGGGCCATCTACAGTATTTGGTTCACTGGAGGGGCTACGGTCTGGAGGAGCATTCTTGGGTTCCCTTCTCTGATGTTCATGCTCCCGCCCTCCTCCGTGCCTTCCATTCCCATTTCCCCAATAAGCCTTTTGTCCTCCCGCGGGGGCGGGGGGGGGCATCGAGGGGAGGGTACTGTCCGGGTTTTTTCCCTGTTGTTTGCCATGTGCTGCTGGCAGCCATTTTACTCACCTCTCTTCCTGACTATGGTGTATTGTGGGGGATGCTGCTCATTTCCTACACTTCCTTTTATGGCCAGACTGGTGTGCATCATCCATGTGAGACAGGATGCAGTCTCAGAATTGTGATGTCATCACTTATTATTTAAAGGGCCTCTGTTCAGTAGGCTTTGCCTTTGCATTGTCTCAGACCTGTTTGTGAGAGTTCCTGTGTATTACCTGGCTGCCTGACGTCCTTCCTGGTTCCTGGCTTGTTCCTGACTCTGCTGTTTTCCTTGTTCCTGGCTCGTCTGACTATTCACTTTGGCTCCTGACTCAGCTCGTCTGACTACCAGCTCTGGTTTTTACTCCTGGCTTGTTATTTGACTTGTGTACTTTTTATTATTTTTTGCTATTAATAAAGGTGTGATTATTTTTGCACTTCTCGTCTCAGTCTGATTCCTGGCACCCAGACAACCGCAAAACAACTTACGTAAACTTCGTAAAGTCTTTTTTCTATGGGACTTGTATTACAAGTCTGTCCTGGGAGGCCAAAAAGTGAGCGGTACACCCTACCCTGTCAGTAGTTAAGAGTTTTATGGTACAACGCCATAACATAAAACACATAACTAAGTGCTAAAAAGTACACTAATACCCATAAACTACCTATTACCCCTAAACTGAGGCTCTCCCTCATCGCAAACACTATAATAACAATTTTAACCCCTAATCTGCCGCTCCGGAAAACGCTGCCATCTACATTATATTTATGAACCCCTAATCTGCTGCCCCCAACATTTCCGACACCTACATTATATTTATTAACCCCTAATCTGCCGCCCCCAATGTTGCCACAACCTACCTACACTTATTAACCCTTAATCTGCCGCCCCAACGTCGCCACCAATATAATAAACATATTAACCCCTAAACCACCGCACTCCCGCCTCGCAAACATTAGTTAAATATTATTAACATTAACCTTACATCACCGCCACTTACCTAAATTTATTAACCCCTAATCTGCCGCCCCCAACATCACCGCCACTATACTAAATATATTAACCCCTAAACCTAAGTCTAACCCTAACACCCCCTAATTGAAATATAATTAAAATAAATCTAATTAAACCTACTCTTAATAACTAAATAATTCCTATTTAAAACTAAATACTTACCTATAAAATAAACCCTAAACTAGCTACAATATAACTAATAGTTACATTGTAGCTATCTTAGGGTTTATTTTCATTTTACAGGCAAGTTTGTATTTATTTTAACTAGGTAGAATAGTTACTAAATAGTTATTAACTACTTAATAACTACCTAGATAAAATGAATACAAAAGTACCTGTAAAATAAAACCTAACCTAAGTTACAATAACACCTAACACTACACTATAATTAAATAAATTAACTAAATTAAATACAATTAAATAAATTAAATTAGCTAAAGTAAAAAAAAAACACTAAATTACAGAAAATAATAAACAAATTACAGATATTTAAACTAATTACACCTAATCTAATAGCCCTATCAAAATAAAAAGCCCACCCAAAATTAAAAAAAAACCCTAGCCTAAACTAAACTACCAATAGCCCTTAAAAGGGCCTTTTGCGGGGCATTGCCCCAAAGTAATCAGCTCTTTTACCTGTAAAAAAAATACAAACAACCCCCCCAACAGTAAAACCCACCACCCACACAAACAATATCCCAAATAAAATACTATCTAAAAAAACCTAAGCTCCCCATTGCCCTGAAAAGGCCATTTGGATGAGCATTGCCCTTAAAATGGCAGTTAGCTCTTTTTCAGGCCCAAACCCTAACCTAAAAATAAAACCCACCCAACACACCCTTAAAAAACCTAACACTAACCCTCTGAAGATCGACTTACAGTTCTGAAGACCGGATATCCATCCTCGAGGAAGCGGCAGAAGTCTTCATCCAAGCCGGTTGAAGTGGTCCTCCAGACGGGCAGAAGTCTTCATCCAGACGGCATCTTCTATCTTCATCCATCCGACGCGGAGCGGGTCCATCTTCAAGACATCTGACGCGGTGCATCCTCTTCATCCGACGGCTTCTTACTGAATGACGGTTCCTTTAAGTGACGTCATCCAAGATGGCGTCCCTTAAATTCCGATTGGCTGATAGAATTCTATCAGCCAATCGGAATTAAGGTAGAAAAAATCCTATTTGCTGATGCAATCCAATCAGCCAATAGGATTGAGCTCGCATTCTATTGGCTGTTCCATATTTTATTTTATTTCTCCATAGGAATCAATGGGGCTGCGTTAAGAAGTTTTACGCTGCTTTTTTGCAGGTGTTAGACTTTTTCTCACCCGACTCTCCCCGTTGATTCCTATGGGGAAATTGCTCAATGCTCACTTCTTGCCTTTTAACGATGGATTTGTAAAAACTCATAATACCAGCGCTGCAGGTAAGTGAGTGCTGAGAGAAAACTGCTCGTTAGCACCGCACAGCCTCTAACGCAAAACTTGTAATCTAGCCGTAAGCTTCCAAAAGGGGCTAAATTCGGAATACGATTTTATTAACTATTGGTGTTAAATTCTAAAATAAATAATATTGTCATTTTAGACACACAAATTTGTAGTTAGGGTTCCAAGATATTTATGCCTAAGTTATAAAGAAGAGTTACATGCATACATATGTATTGTTATTCCAAAGTTCATAGAACTCATTTATTTCAAACACACGCTTCTACCTTGGTTATATATTAACAATATGATTATGACAAATATCTTATTTTCTCTCTGATGTGAAGAAGACACTAATTTTGTTATACTTAAGAGATACATTTATGTTGGTTAATTTATTTCTATTATTTTTATACCTGTCTTCGTATTGCTATTGTTTACTTTGATTGATACTGCCCTCAATGGGTTAAATCAGATTGCTCAGGTATGCCTTTTTTACCTTCAACCAATTAGAGTTTGAGTGAGGGTTTTTAAGCTGCCATTGTATATGTATTTTTATGGCTATGAGTACGGTGTTAACCGAAACGCGTCAGCCTTTTTGTAAGGCACAGGGATATGCTTATCCAAAGTACTTTTAGTATGTTACAATAAAAGTAAATTTTTACTTAAATTATACGGACTCCTGGCAATTCTTTCTTTGAAGTTTGACTTATGAAGAAACCAATGGGCTAAAAAGCAGGAGCTACAGGTTTGAATCACCAGCTGGAACATGCCAGGTTAGCATTTGCAAGCCTTCAGAACATGGCTGTCATAGGTCAAATGTCTGTATATATAATGCACTGTGAAGGTGATGCCGGGTATGAGTCCAACATTAGGTTGCTTACCCTTATTACTTACAACCAAAATCTAGCTTACCTTATATGCAATGAAGTGTATTTATAAACTGTTCCTTTGAATAGTTAATAATTTAGTATCAAGTAGGTTATGTAGGGTATCATTCTTAAATGTCAGAGAAATCATTATCGTTTTTAAGAAATGCTGCTATTTGACTATATTGATGGTTTCTTAATTTCATATGTAGCATGTGATTGATATCAGCAGGATTGATGGCAAGCTAAGATATAACAAATGAAAAATACCTTTCAATAATTTTCCCTAACTTGAAAGCACAAATCTGATGCATAGTCAAGTGCTACAAATAGTTGATAATAGATAATAGATAATGTAACACAAAATGTAAAAATGCAAGTAAAGTTAAATCTTAAGTAAATAAAATAGGTTTAGTAGAAACATTACTGAATGATGACCAGAGTAAATCATACATCTCTAATTATTATTCTAGATTGGTTCCAGACCTGGAATACAGAAAAAAGATAATACATTGATTATTATCAAAGATCTGATGCCATGTTTTTATAATTCCACAGCTAATTATGCTCTCACAAAAGCTTGTTAAGAAATCCATTTATGGGACAATAGGATTTCAGAAACAAGACACTTTGAAATTAGTAACATTAGCACTGTGATTTGTGAAATGTAATTTAGCCATACAATTAATATTGAGCTTTCCATAATGACCCTAAATAAATATATTCAGGTACCATATAAATTGTACATTTGGCAGTAATCAAAGAAATTAAATATAACAATATATTACCTAAGCATTTTTTCACAGTAAGAGCAGTAAACATATGTAACTAAGTTGAGGCTTCATTGTATTTTTGGCAAATAAACAAGGAATGGCTATGATGACTAGTAAAAGATAATTATAGTATTTTACTATTGTGGTTAACATGGTGAATATTTTCATTTTCAGAGATCACAGGATATTTGTAAAGGTGGAACTTGATAAACAGTAGTCTTCTTTTCAGCTTCATCTATTCATATATTGTTATAAAGATATCTCAGCTGGTAGCTATGATTAACAAATATGACTAAAACAAAGGATGATGTTTGTATATGTATATTGAGCACATGATTTTAGGTTGTTCAAATTAAGTCCTGCATTTATTGTAAAGTTATTCCCAATGTCTTACTTCTAATGTTTGTTAATTGCCATGTTATGTGCAATCCTTATCAATACTTGCTATTATTCTTACATTTATAAGCTGTCTTATGCCATAGCTTCAACCTCCTCCAAATGTTACTGTCTGTTTACTTAACTTATCCCACCCTGACCAGACCAGAATCTAACATTCCAATTGGCCTTTTAAATTGTCTTTGATTAGCAATCAACTAAATTTAGTGGATTCAGCTGACTGCCCTGCCTATATATTTTTCACACTAGTTTGGGAGGTTCATTGCACAGGGGGTGCATTGCCTGGGCAGTGTGCATTGTAACAATAGCATATGTTAACATTTCTTAAGTGAACATTTTAGAAGTGAGGCACTAAAATGAGAATTATACAAGGATTGGACAAGGGGCAAGACATAAGGCAAGTATTCTTGTAATATTGTGTTTTATGTATCTCATTGTTTCCTTATGCAAGTGCTGCTGTAATACTGTGTCTTATGTGTTTAATTGGTTCCGACTTTTGTAAAAATGCTCAATCTATTCATATTCCTTTTTGCTACCTCTTGTCTCTATAACAAACTGCATTATTCAATTACTCCTTCTCCCTCTACACCTTCACTGTTCATTAGCCCATCTCTCTTATACTCACCTTACTTTCGTACTCATGAACTTTACCTATTGCTAAACACTCTCTCTCCCCCTTGCACTTCAGCCCAAAAACAGTCTCATTACTGCATATCTGCTTCTCATCTCATGCCACTCTCCCTCTTGCTCATGCTAGCTGCTGGCGACATCTCCCCTAATCCTGGTCCCCCACAACTTCCTTGCCCTGCACACCCATGTGTGCCCTTCAATAGACTTCAAAAACAAAACTCTGGTAACCTTAATCTCATTCCTCTCACATCTAAAACCACCTCCCCCTTCACTAGTGCACTCTGGATCTCTTTTGTTTGTTTGCAACTAGCTCACTTCTATCCATGATCTCTTTATCTCCCACTCTCTTAACCTTCTGGCTCTTACAGAAACCTGGCTCTCTGCTTCAGACACAGCATTCACTGCTGCACTGTCACATGGTGGTCTCCATTTCAGCCACACTCCTAGGTCTGGCAATAGACAAGGAGGTGGTGTTGGTATTTTACTTTCCTCTAGTTGCACCTTTCAACAAATACAGCCGTTTATTTTCTCCCCTCTCTATACATGTTGCAGTCATATACCACCCCCTTAGCTCCCCAACTAAATTTTTAGATCACTTTGATGCCTGGCTTCCTTATTTCCTTTCCTCAGACACCCCTGCCCTCATTCTTGGTGACTTTAACATCCCTCTTGACAATCCCACTGCCTCCTCTGCAAAACAACTTCTTCAACTCACTTCCTTTTTCAGCCTGTCACAATGGACTGACTCTCCGACTCACAAAGATGGTCACTCCCTTGATCTGATTTTCACCTATCGATGCACTATCTCAAATTTCACAAGCTCCCCTTTTCCTCTTTCTGACCATCATCTCCTAACTTACAACAACACTTCCCTCCCTAAAACTCCCCCTCCATCTACCCCTCACACAAAACTTCACAGAAGCACTAAGTCATTAGATCAGCAACAGATCGCTAGCTCTCTCAAACCTCTCCTCTCATCTATCACCTCCTTATTTCTGCCCTGACCAATCTATCTGCCATTATAACTCTACCCTTACATTGGTCATTGACAATCTCGCCCCTTCAACCATAGCTCAGAAACCACACTCTCATCCTCAGCCCTGGCATACTCCTCTGACACGGTACCTACGCAGATGTTCCCGTACTGCTGAGCGACACTGGAGGAAATCTCAGAGTTCAGCTGACTTTCTTCACTACAAATTCATGCTGAACTCCTACTATTCTGCCCTTAATCTTTTTAAGCAACAATACTTTTCTAATCTCATCTCTACTCTTTCCTCTAACCCAAAACGTCTGTTTTCCACGTTTAATACTCTTCTCCACCCACCCCCACCTCCTAATACAACTTCTCTCTCAGCTCAAGATTTTGCCAGCCACTTCAATAACAAAATTGACTCCATCAGAAATGAAATCAGCTCTCAACATACTACCAATCTCCCACCCCCTCAAAAGCTCACAATCATCCATAACCAAAATACCCCAAAATGTTGTTCTTTGCCCCTGTTAATGAGGATGACGTTTCTGCCCTTATACTGTTCTCCCACCTCATTATCTGTCCCCTCGACCCCATCCCCTCACAACTACTCCCTTCCCTCTCTTCTACCCTCACCCCCATACTCACACACATGTTCAACCTCTCCCTCAGCACTGGTATATTTCCCTCATCTCAAAAACATGCACTGGTCACACCTATCCTCAAAAAACATTCCCTCGATCCAACCTCCCTATCCAACTAACGCCCTATTTCCCTACTCCCTCTTGCCTCAAAGATCCTCGAATAGCTATTATATGCACGTCTATCCCATTTCCTTATACTAAACTCTCTTCTTGACCCACTGCAATCTGGATTTCGTCCCTATCACTCCACAGAGACAGCAATTGTCAAGTTTACCAATGACCTACTTACAGCAAAATCCAAAGGCCACTTCTATCTGCTTATCCTCCTTGACCTGTCTGCAGCCTTTGACACTGTTGACCACCGTCGTTTGCTCCAGACCCTCCAATCCTTCGGTATCTGCGACACAGCTCTCTCTTGGTTCTCTTTCTATCTGTCTAACCGTACATTTAGTGTAGCCTTCTCCGAAGCATCCTCTGCCCCGTTACCACTTTCTGTTGGGGTACCTCAAGGCTCTGTCCTCAGTCCACTTCTCTTTTCAATCTACACATCATCATTAGGTTCCTTAATAAAGTCCCATGGGTTTTAATATAATTTCTATGCAGATGGCACCCAAATCTACCTCACCACATCAGACCTACCTCCTTCCTTACTAACCCATGTCACTAACTGTCTTACTCATATCTCATCTTGAATGTCCTCTCACTACCTTAAGCTAAATCTCTCCAAAACTGAACTCCTTATTTTTCCCCCTTCTTCCAATATCTCCACCCCCAAATTTTCTATAACTGTTGATAATTCCATCATTACCCCTATCCCACATGCCCGATGTCTTGGGGTCACACTTGACTCAGACCTTTCCTTCACTCCTCACATTCAGTCCTTGGCTAAAGCCTGCCGCTTCCACCTTAAAAACATCTCTAAAATTAGACATTTCCTTACACAAGACACAACTAAGATTTGAATACACTCTCTCATCCTTTCCCACCTTGACTACTGCAACTCCATCCTCTCTGGTCTACCTAGCTGCATAGCTCCTTTACAATCCATTATGAAGACCTCTGCCAGGCTCATCTTCCTTACACTTCACTCTTCATCTGCTGCACCTCTCTACCAATCCCTTCACTGGCTTCCTCTTGCCTCTAGGATTAAACACAGAATCCTCACCCTGACATATAAAGCCCTCAACTGCACTGCTCCCCCCTACATTTCAGAACTCCCTCCCGTCCTTTTCAATCTGCTCATGATCTCCTACTCCTCCTCTCTTGTTACTTTCTCTCATTCCCATTTACAGGACTTCTCCAGACTAGCCCCATCTTGTGGAACTATATACAAAGTATCAAGCCGTTAGGGAGCACAACAACGATCTTACCTCCTCCTCTGATTGAGTCGGCTTGTGGCATGCAGCACAATAGAGAGTGGGTGGGAGCTTTCTCCCTATAGGTCCGAAGTCAAGCGTTGGTGCAGCAAACTAGCGTGCCTGCAATACACGCTGTACACAATACAAGAATCCAAAAGTAGAAGTAGCGCACTGAAAGGCACCGGCTGCATAAAATCCAAACTTTTGGAACAAACAAAATACAGGTAAACCTTTTAGACCCCCTAAAAGAAAGGTTTCTTGAGCATTTGCGATCCATTGAGGATGATTTTTCTGATAAACCTGTTGCTAGGTACTTCAAGACATTACATCATGCAGATTCTTCTGCCCTATCTGTTCAAGGAATAGATTTTGTGCCCCTTTGGAGAAGGGGAGGAGATAGAGAAATAACCCTCAATAAAAGGGAAAAATTTGGGCACCTTTTAAACAACGCTGGTATTTAGAGTTGTCTGAAGGGCTGCGTTAGGCTCCAAAAAGGGAGCGTAGAGCATAATTTACGCCACTTCAACTCTAAATACCAGCGGTGCGCACGGATGCGGCCAGCTTCAAAAACGTGCTCATGCACGATTCTCCCATAGGAAACAATGGGGCAGTTTGAGCTGGAAAAAAACCTAACACCTGCAAAAAAGCAGCGTTCAGCTCCTAACGCAGCCCCATTGTTTCCTATGGGGAAACACTTCCTAAGTCTGCACCTAACACCTTAACATGAACCCGAGTCTAAACACCCCTAACCTTACACTTATTAACCCCTAATCTGCCGCCCCCGCTATCGCTGACCCCTGCATATTATTTTTAACCCCTAATCTGCCGCTCCATACACCGCCGCAACCTACGTTATCCCTATGTACCCCTAATCTGCTGCCCCTAACACCGCCGACCCCTATATTATATTTATTAACCCCTAATCTGCCGCCCCCAATGTCGCCGCCACCTACCTACAATTATTAACCCCTAATCTGCCGACCGAACCTCACCGCTACTAATAAATGTATTAACCCCTAAAGCTAAGTCTAACCCTAACCCTAACACCCCCCTAAGTTAAATTTAATTTTATTCTAACGAAATAAAATAAATCTTATTAAATAAATTATTCCTATTTAAAGCTAAATACTTACCTGTAAAATAAACCCTAATATAGCTACAATATAAATAATAATTATATTGTAGCTATTTTAGGATTAATATTTATTTTACAGGCAACTTTGTATTTATTTTAACCAGGTACAATAGCTATTAAATAGTTAACTATTTAATAGTTACCTAGTTAAAATAATTACAAAATTACCTTTAAAATAAATCCTAACCTAAGTTACAATTAAACCTAACACTACACTATCAATAAATTAATTAAATAAACTATCTACAATTATCTACAATTAAATCAACTAAACTAAATTACAAAAAAAAAAACCCACTAAATTACAAAAACAAACAAACACTAAATTACAAAAAATTATTTATATTGTAGCTATATTAGGGTTTATTTTACAGGTAAGTATTTAGCTTTAAATAGGAATAATTTATTTAATAAGATTTATTTTATTTTGTTAGAATAAAATTAAATTTAACTTAGGGGGGTGTTAGTGTTAGACTTAGCTTTAGGGGTTAATACATTTATTAGAGTAGCGGCGAGGTCCGGTAGGCAGATTAGAGGTTAATACTTGAAGTTAGGTGTCGGCGATGTTATGGAGGGCAGATTAGGGGTTAATATTATTTATTATAGGGTTTTTGAGGCGGGAGTGAGGCGGATTAGGGGTTAATACATTTATTATAGTGGCGGTGAGGTCCGGTCGGCAGATTAGGGGTTAATAATTGTAGGTAGGTAGTGGCGACTTGGGGGGGCAGATTAGAAGGTAATAAATATTATGTAGGGGTCGGCGATGTTAGGGGCAGCAGATTAGGGGTACATAGGGATAATGTAGGTTGCGGCGGTGTGCGGTCGGCAGATTAGGGGTTAAAAAATTAAATAGAGTGGCGGCGATGTGGGGGGGCCTCGGTTTTAGGGGTGCATAGGTAGTTTATGGGTGTTAGTGTACTTTAGAGCACAGTAGTTAAGAGCTTTATGAACCGGCGTTAGCTCTTAACTCCTGGCTTTTTTCTGCGGCTGGAGTCTTGTCGTTAGATTTCTAACGCTCACTTCAGCCAAGACTCTAAATACCGGCGTTAGAAAGATCCCATTGAAGGATAGGATACGCAATTGGCGTAGGGGGATCTGCGGTATGGAAAAGTCGCGGCTGGAAAGTGAGCGTTAGACCCTTTCCTGACTGACTCTAAATACCAGCGGGCGGTAAAAACGCTGATTTGGATGGCTAAGGCAGAACTCTAAATCTAGGCGTAGTTTTCCTTTAGGTCTCAACATGAGACGTGATCTTGATCTATTTATATGATCCATAACACCAACTCAGATAAGACAATTAAGAGATAATGGAATAGCTCCCTCTAAGGGTTTGTATAAATGTTTCTTAAAAAAACTTTTTGTGATCACTTTACTTGTGAATAAATTAACCTTTCTTTTCTTCAAAAAAGGTATGAATCATAAGCATGTGGCAACATTACTTGTCGATTATACTTAGTGTTAACATACAGATGTGCTCATAAGTTTACATACCCTGGCATAATTTATGATTTCTTGGCCATTTTTAGAGAATAAGAATGATAACACAAAATTATTTTTTTTTACTTATGGTTAGTGTTTGGCTGAAGCCATTTATTATCAATCAACTGTGTTTACTCATTTTAAATCAACAGAAACTACCCAAATGACCCTAATCAAAAGTTTACATACCCTTGTGATTTTGGCCTGATAACATGCACACAAGTTGACACAAAGGGGTTTGAATGTCTATTAAAGGTAACCATCCTCACCTGTGATCTGTTTGCTTGTAATTAGTGTGTGTGTATAAAAGGTCATCGAGTTTCTGGACTCCTGACAGACCCTTGCATCTTTCTGGATTCTGAGTCATGAGGAAAGCAAAAGAATTGTCAAAGGATCTGCGGGAAAAGGCAGTTGAACTGTATAAAACAGGAAAGGGATATAAAAAGATATCCAAGGAATTGAGAATGCCAATCAGCAGTGTTCAAACTCTAATCAAGAAGTGGAAAATGAGGGGTTATTTTGAAACCAAACCATGGTCAGGTAGACTAACTTAAATTTCAGCCAGAGTTGACAGGAAAATTGTTCGGGATGCAAAGAAAAACCCACAAATAACTTCAGGTGAAATACAAGACTCTCTGAAAACATGTGGTGTGGCTGTTTCAAGATGCACAATAAGGAGGCACTTGAAGAAAGATGGGCTGCATGGTCGAGTCACCAGAAGAAAGCCATTACTACGCAAATGCCACAAAGTATTGCACTTACAATACGCCAAACAGCACAGAGACAAGCCTCAAACCTTCTGATACAAAGTCATTTGGAGTGATGAGACCAAAATTTAGCTTTTTGGCCACAACCATAAATGCTACATTTGGAGAGGAGTCAACTAGGCCTATGATGAAAGGTACACCATTCCTACTGTGAAACACGGAGGTGGAATGCTGATGTTATGGCGATGTGTGAGCTACAAAGGCACAGGAAATTTGGTCAGAATTGATGGCAAGATGAATGCAGTATGTTATAAAAAAATACTGGATGAAAATTTTCATTCATCAGCCCGGAAGTTGAGCATTGGAATGTACTTGGACATTCCAACATGACAATGATCCTAAACACAAGGCCATGTCGACCTGTCATTGGCTACAGCAGAATAAAGTGAAGGTTCTGGAGTGGCCATCTCAGTCTCCTGACCTCAATATCATTGAGCCACTCTGGGGAGATCTCAAATGTGCAGTTCATGCAAGACAGCCCAAGAATTTACAGGAACTGGAGGCTTTTTGCCAGGAAGAATGGGCAGCTTTACCATCTGAGAAGATGAAGAGCCTCATCCACAAATACTACAAAAGACTTCAAGCTGTCATTGATGTTAAAGGGAGCAATACACTGTATTAAGAACTGAGATATGTAAACTTTTGATCAGGGTCATTCGGGTAGTTTCTGTTGTCATTATGATTTAAAAAGAGTAAACACAGTAGATTGATAATAAATGGCTTCAGCCAAACACTAACCATGAGTAAAAGAAAAGGCTTTGTGTTATCATTTTTCATCTCGGAAAAATGGCCAAGAAATCATAAATTCTGCCAGGGTATGTAAACTTATGAGCACAATTGTATATTCTATCACTTAAATTCCTCTTTATAGATAATTGTCTCTATTGATATATTAACGCTAGTATGTAGTCATGCCTTTAACTGAAGTATGTATTATTTTCACTTCTTATGAATCATTACTTAGAAATACTTATATACAATTACTGTAATTATATGTTTTATACATATAACTGAGAATAGTCGCTTTTCAGCTAAGGATTAAAGATATATGACAGATGGTTTACCCTGCACATGATATGTAATTTAGAGGAATATAAATTGATGTATCGATGTTGTTACAAATCCTTCAGGTGTGTTAAAATGTGGGTATACCACTTTAAGTGGAGAACTATAAAAATGTGCTTGAACAAGAGCTCAGGTATGCAGTGACCAAGTGCAGAAGCGCACGAAACGCGTCTGTGTTGAGCACCTGTTCACATACCTGATTATTTCTTTGTTTTATGTACTGCCCATATGACATGGTTTTACTGTGATTTCAATAAAGTTTGGATTTTGTGCAGCTGATGCCTTTCAGTGCGCTACTTCTACTTTTGGATTTGCATCTTGTGGAACTCCCTGCCTCGCTCCACAAGACTCTCCCCTAGTTTTAGCAGTTTCAAGCACTCCCTAAATACTCTACTATTCAGGGATGCATACAGCCTACACTAACCTTTCCTAACTCCATTGCTTTCCCCTTGAACTCCTTAGAATGTAAGTCTATCAGCCCAGTTGTTTGCAGATCGCCTTCATAAGAGCCGACTACAACAGTGCAACTCTTGGCAGGGCCCTCTACCCACTTGATCCCTACAAAAGTTATCCTGTATACCGACTACGTTTACAGCGCTGCAGAATCTGTTGGCACTCTACAAATACCTGTTAATAATAAAAAAATAATAATAATGCTTGAGCACTATTTTCAAGATGGCAGATGGCTTAACGTTTCACTTAAACCCCAAGAAGACTATGGCCTCAGGCAAAACTGGATGAACCTATGAGGAACGGGTTACAACTAAAGCATTAGAATGCACAGACAAATAATTACAACTGTTTTAGTGGTGACGAAGTGGTTGTCAAGAAGACAAATTCACCATTCAAGGGCTTCCCTTGTGGCCCCCCATATTTTTTTCAAAGCAGGAAAGATTTACAGTTTGTATCCTTTAGGAAACATCTCCCACATCACCCAACACAACACTGGCACTTCCTCTCCATTAACAAAAATCTAGTCCTGAGCACACTAAGGGCTAGATTACAATTGGCGCACTAACATTAGCGCACACACAGTATTAAAATATTGTGCTTGTATTAACTTTGACACATATTAAAAGTTAAAAGAAAATGTGACTGCACTAAACTTGCACTTGTTGCGTTAGCGTGACTGAAGACCTCGCATAAAGGGTTAGTGCATTAAAGACAGCATAAATACACTATATAATACAAATTATTCACATAAATATTAAAAATAAAAAAGTTATAAGGGTTAAAATTTATATGGTATATGACCAGATCTTTGAATGGAAAGGGCTATAATATATATAATATACATACATATACATGTCTAAATATATGCTTATACATGTGTATACACAAATACACATGTATAAACATATGTACATATGTATATATACTTTGGAGCCCTAACTACTCAAAAAGCTGAAAACAACAAAAATGTTTTACATTACAATGTTGTTGACATTGGAGAAAATGTTCTATGTATTTTTAAATAGACATTCCTATATATATATATATATATATATATATATATATATATATATATATATATATATATATATATATATATATATATATATATATATATATATATATATATTATATACTAGTACTAAAGCCCGTGTACACGGGCCATTTTTTGCAGCACAGCGGTTCCACCCCTTGCACTCTCCCCCCTCTCTTTTGCTCTCTCTTCCCCCCTCTCTTTTGCTTTCTCTCCCCCCTCTCCTTTGCTTTCTCTCTCCCCTCTTTTGCTCTCTCTCTCCCCTCTTTTGCTCTCTCTCTCCCCTCTTTGGCTCTCTCCCTCCTTTCTTTTGCTCTCTCTCCCCCCTCTTTTGTTCTCTCCCCCCTCTTTTGTTCTTTCCCGCCTCTTTGGCTCTCTCCCCCCCCTCTTTGGCTCTCCTCCCCCCTCTTTGGCTCTCCCCCCCCCTCTTTGGCTCTCTCCCCCCCCTCTTTGGCTCTCTCCCCTCTTTTGCTTTCTCTCCTCTTTGGCTCTCTCCCCCCCCCCCTTTGGCTCTCTCCCCCGCCTTTGGCTCTCCCCCCTCTTGGCTCTCTCCCCCCCTTTGGCTCTCTCCCCCCCTCTTTGGCTCCCCCCCTCTTTGGCTCTGCCCCCCCTCTTTGGCTCTCTCTCCCCCCTCTTTGTCTCTCTCCCCTCTTTTGCTCTCCTCTTTGGCTCTCTTTCCTCTTTGGTTCTCTCTCTCCCCCCTCTTTGGCTCTCCCCCCTTTATCTCTCTCCCCCCCCTTTGGCTTTCTCCCCCCCTCTTTGGCTCTCTCACCCCCGCTCTTTGGCTCTCCCCCCCCCCCTCTTTGGCTCTCTCCCCCCCCCCCTCTTTGGCTCTCTCTCCCCCCTCTTTGGCTCTCTCTCCCCCCTCTTTGGCTCTCTCTCCTTTTTGGCTCTTTTTCCTCTTTGGCTCTCTCTCTCCCCCCTCTTTGGCTCCCCCCCTTCTCTTTGGCTCTCCCCCCCTCCCCTTCTCTTTGGCTCTACCCCCTCCCCCTTCTCTTTGGCTCTCCCCCCCTTCTCTTTGGCTCTCCCCCCCCCCTTCTCTTTGGCTCTCCCCCCCTTCTCTTTGGCTCTCCCCCCCTTCTCTTTGGCTCTCCCCCCCCTTCTCTTTGGCTCCCCCCTTCTCTTTGGCTCTCCCCCCCTTCTCTTTGGCTCTCCCCCCCTTCTCTTTGGCTCTCCCCCCCCTTCTCTTTGGCTCTCCCCCCCTTCTCTTTGGCTCTCCCCCCCTTCTCTTTGGCTCTCCCCCCCTTCTCTTTGGTTCTCCCCCCCTTCTCTTTGGCTCCCCCCCCTTCTCTTTGGCTCTCCCCCCCCCCTTCTCTTTGGCTCCCCCCCTTCTCTTTGGCTCTCCCCCCCTTCTCTTTGGCTCTCCCCCCCTTCTCTTTGGCTCTCCCCCCCCTTCTCTTTGACTCTCCCCCCCTTCTCTTTGACTCTCCCCCCCCCCTTCTTTTTGGCTCTCCCCCCTTCTCTTTGGCTCCCCCCCTCTCTTTGGCTCTCCCCCCCCTCTCTTTGGCTCTCCCCCCTTCTCTTTGGCTCTCCCCCCCCTTCTCTTTGGCTCCCCCCCCTTCTCTTTGGCTCTCCCCCCCTTCTCCCCCCCTTCTCCCCCATTCTCCCCCCCCCTTCTCTTGTGCTCTCCCCCCCCCCCTTTGGCTCTCCCCCCCTCTTTGGCCCTTCTCCCCCCCCCTCTCCTGCTCCCTCTCTGGCTCTGTCTTCACATCGCGGGACCCCGCCCGGCCACGCCCCATCGCGGTGACACCGGCCCGGCCACGCCCCTCGCGACGCCCGGCAACGCCCCTCACGACGTCCGGCCACGCCCCTCGCGACGCCCGGTCACGCCCCCATCGCAACGCTCCCGTCGGCCACAAACAGCTGTGAGGTCTGGGGAGCGCGTGGCTGCTTCTCACGCAGCAGACCTCACAGCTGTTGAGTAGCTTACCTCGCGCTCCCCAGACCTCACAGCTGTTTGTGTACCTCGCGCTCCCTATCTCAAGGCCAAGTGTGTTTGTCTCTACTGCGCATGACAGCTTCGGACAAACACACTTGGCCTTTTATAATATAGGATATATATATATATATATATATATATATATACACAGTATATATGTATATATTTACCTATATGTAAAATATTTATAACTACATTTGTGTTACCAGGTGTAGGTTTAATTCCTTTCAGGTTAGCGTGCAAGCGATTAATGTTTTTTTTCTAGTTTGCGCTCCTCATTGAAGTCTATTGTGAGAAGAAGTTAGCGTTGTCTCAAGTTAGCATGCATTAGCTTTTGCTCATGTTACAAAATTCAAGTTGTAATACGCACTCTAGCTCGCGCGATTTAAACGTTTACTCCTGGCGCTGTTTGCGAGCGAATGAAAGCGCTAAATAAAGCGCCACTTGTAATATGACCCTAAATTTGCTGTGGGTTAGGCATTTAGCTGTTAGAGACTTTATAGTAGATGATATCTAGTTTATCATTACTCAGCTTCCTGTCTTCCCTCTCTCATTTTCCAAAATCATAAAATTCTAACTTATGTTATCACTTAGTCCTGTGTAATCTAACATACAAACAAATTGCTATGTCTGCAGCTTATTTTAGGATTGTTTTTATTGGATCATTAAAAATAGAGCATTGCCTACATAGTTATGCATTTTACAAAGCATACAAACAGAACAAGTACATTTTAGATTAAAAGTAAATTGAAAAGTCTGTTAAAATTACAATCTGTCCCTGAACCATGAAAGTTTAATTTTGACTTTCATGTCACTTTAAAGGGACACTAAACCCAATTTTTTTTCTTTCATGATTCAGATAGAGCATGCAATTTTAAGCAACTTTCTAATTTACTCCTATTATAAATTTTTTATTCGTTATCTTGCTATCTTTATTTAAAAAGCAGAAATGTGATGCATAGGAGCCGGCCCATTTTTGGTTGAGAACCTGGGTTATGCTTGCTTATTGGTGGGTAAATGTAATCCTCCAATAAGGTGCTGAACCTAAAATGGGCTGGCTGCTAAGATTTGCATTCCTGCTTTTAAAATAAAGATAGCAAGAGAACGAAGAGAAAAAGAATAATTGGAGTAATTTAGAAAGTTGCTTAAAATTGCATGCTTTATCTGAAACATGAAAGAAAAAATTTGGGTTCAGTGTCCCTTTATATATATATATATATGTGTGTGTGTGTGTAACAATGCTTCATAGGTGTTACCAATATGTTATAATAAAAATGATCAGAATTCAAGCAGTATAGCAACTGTGTTGCCAGTACACATTTTTAAGATGCCAAATAGCCCTGATATTTGTTTTCTCCCTATCCTGTATGTTGTTAATTTATTTTCCATAGAGTAAACAAGGACAGTCACAGGGAAGATTAATTGTATGTGTTGGCAGAGATCCAGCTAGTAGGGGGCTATATGTTAGTCTCTTATTTTAAGCATAATTTAAGTAAATGTTGTTGCTAGTAATACACTACAACACCAAAAAGGAAATGTAAAGGTTTCCAAAAAAGTCATAATCCTTGACTAAATGTTAAATATTCTCAGTACATTCAAATCTTCTTTTAGCCACAAATCAGTAAATACATCCATCTTAAGGAATATTTTTCATTTCAAAATGAATTTAGAATGTTATTCTCTTGCAAATTATTGATTCTTAAATCATATTACCAGCATCATCATTGTAATCTATCAGCGAACTAGATACTAATGTTTTAAATTTTAAAAGAACGTTTTGGAACATTTCATTTGATACCAGAAAATATATTTAATGTAAATTGAGCATGCAAGAATACAAGAACAAACAAAAACCCTAATCGCCTAGATTTGTTAGTTGCAGTAAACTGAACATTCATCAAATTGCTGTTTAAACAAAAATGAGGCTAAAAGCCTAAAGCGTTATTTTTTTTTTTAATTCAGAAGAAATATATAATCCAAAAAAAGCAAAAGACAAGTTATGAACAGTTAAGATATTCTGGGCAAACAAAAATGTAAAGGGCAAGGTTTCTCAATTCAAAAGTCTATGGGCTAGATTACAAGTGGAGCGCTAAATTATTATGCTCCCACAAACAGACAAATTTACCCATTTGAGGGAGCACAATAATTAACCAGGAATTACAAGTGGCTGGTTATTGCTACCGCAAGCTCACGGTAGCCATTAGCGCCACGAAAATTAACCAGAGATTAGGTCTCTGGTTAATTTTCTAAAAGTGCCCCAAATGTCCCCATAATAGAAGGTATTGTACTTTTTAATAATAAAAAATAAAAAAGCATTTTTTTAATTAAAAACCAGTGCAGTTTTGGGGGTCTAAAATTGGTGGGAATGGGGTGTTAGAAAAAAAAAAAGACACTGAAAAGTGCCTTTACATTGCAGCCTATGGGAACTGTGTGTTCCTAGTAAATATAAATGTTTATGATAATATACATATATATTTATTTGTTAATATGTGCATATACACATATTAACACATAGATATATATGTATATTATCATAAACATATATATTTAAAAATGCTTCCCATTGCTGCGCTACTTTCCCCTTGACTGCGGGAGGTTCTAATGCCGCCTGTGATGGCATCAGAACGAGGCTCCCATAGAAGCCTATGGAAGTGCACTCTCCTGAGCGCAATGCTTCTTAGCAATGTGAACAAAGCTAGTATTCGCACTGCGATTTACTTGTAATACCAGCGCACATTAGCATGTGCTGGTATTACAAAGTGGAGCACAAAAATATCGATTGCTCTCAAGCGATATTTAGCGCTCCACTTGTAATCTGGCCCTATGCGTATAAGGCGATAAAGTATTTACTTTGTTGAATGTCTGGAACCAGACTTACAGGAGATTTGATATAAAAAGATGTCAGGAGCAGACCGAGGTTGTCAACAGTTGAGCAAAACTAAGTGTATGCCCTTAGGGAGAACCCAGGAGATTAGGAAAATGTGAAGCCAAAGTTCTAAATACCAAAGTATCCATTAGACCAATCGTAACAGCAGAAGGAGAAGGCAAAAGGAAATTCAAAAAGATTTGTTCCCGTAATAAGTAAGCAAGGACTGGAACGTAAACCAGGATGTAAGCAGGGAGGAAAACCAAGAAGAGAAAGAAAAACAACACCAATAACCAAGCACTGACTGGCATTTAACACCACCACCATGGTAATTACTTTCAAAACAATTGCACGGTCACTCCTTACATCAAGGTTACAAATAGTGGCACCTTTAGCACAGCTAACACAGTTTGCAGTGTTAATAAAAGAAGTCTGCAGGTCCTGCACATTAAAGGGACATAAAACCCATTTTTTTCTTTCATGATTCAGTTAGAAATTACAACAACTTACAATTTACTTCTGTTGTCAAAATGTTCTTCTTTTACTTGTTATCCTTTATTGAACAACAGTAAAGTAAGCTTATGAGTGTGCACGTGTCTGCAGCACTATATGGCAGCAGTTTTGCAACAATGTTATACATTAGCAGGAGCATTATATGGCAGCACTATTTCCTGTCATGTAGGGCTTCAGGCATGTGCACACTACCTATCTAGGTATCCCTTCAACAAAACATAACATGAGAACAAAGCAAATTTGATAATAGAAGTAAATAGGAAAAAATTTAAATTTTTTATTCTTTATCTGAATAAGGAAATATTTTTTGGGGGTTTAATGTCCCTTTAAACTTAAAATCTGATAGAGCGAGTCATTTAAAACAACTTTTCATTTTATTTCTATTATCAAATTTGTTTTGTTCTTTTTGTATTTTGTGTTGAATAGTATACCTAGGTAGACTCAGAACCTGCTGATTGGTGGCTGCACATATATGTCTACTTTTAGCTAACTCGCAGTAGTGGATTGCTTATCCTTCAACAAAGTATACCAAGAGAATTAAGCATATTAGATAATAGAAGTAAATTGGAAAGTTGATTAAAATTGTATGTTCTATCTGAATCATAAAATATTTTTTGGGGGGTTTTATATCCCTTTAACGTACCGCTTTTAATCCTCCTCCAAAAATGTAATGTCCATCATGCACCACTCACTATCAGCAGCACTAGGTATCCTCTATTTAGTGCAAACTTGGAATCCAACAGCTCTAACAGCTCCCTTCACAGTTCAATCTTGAATCCTGTACCTTGCCCCAGCCTTCAGATTAGAGTGGCCCCTACTGCACTAAGTGAAGGACTTAAGAGCCTGACAAAGAGGAATCTACATTGCGTCAATTCAGACACAGATCTTGCATCTAAAATACTCTCAAAACATATGCAAACCAGTTTAAACAGGCTAGCATGAACCCCTATGTTCCTGCATAGCTCCGAAAATAAACAAATAATAATAATATTTAGAATATTTTGTATCTTGACATCTACAATTGTTATTTTACGTTACATATGGTTTATAACAATTGTATTCAATATAGTTACTGTTTAGTTGCTTCAAATTTGTACATTTTCACAAGGGATGAAAACATTTGCATTGCAAAAACTTGAAAGAGTCTTTAAGCAACTTAAGTTTCAAAGTCAGTTTTCATTCTCCATTGTATTGGGATTTGGATAGTATTCCCCTAAAGTCCTTCAAAGTCACATTGCAAATAACGTAATACTTTACAGTTAAAAAAAAAATAAAATCTCTTTATATGTGACATTTAAATGCTTCGTTTTCAATTACAGACTGCATCTTATTAGCAGTTATTCTTCATCTTGACTGCTTTGTAAACTGACAAATTTGCATAATTTTATAATTGAATTATGTCTTATGAGGTTTTGCTTTTGATAAAACTATTCCAAAATGTTACAATAATATTTTCAGGTTATAATTAATTAATACTGATACATTATAAAAATATGTTTTTTGAAAATACTGAGTTAATCATATTAAGGAAACCCTTTAGCTAAGATTTATGCTCTTTTAGAAGATCTGTTAACTGTAAAGCATTTTATAGCATTCATAAATTTCAATATCCCGTGATGGCAAAAGAATTGACAACAAATGCCACTTTTTGTTACAAGTTATTGGAAGGTACTCTGAAAGACAAACATATCAAAACCTCATAAAATATTGCTATATCAGTATTAATTACTATATATATATATATATATATATATATATATATATATATATATATATATATATACAGTATAATAGTCTTCCAACAGAAGTAGTAGCAAGTACATCATCATTATGATAAATTGGTTTAACCTAATCCCGTATGCCAGTAACAAACATCACCAGACAATGCTTCTAACTTTTATTCAATAAAAAATAAAGATTAATTATTCATATTTCCCACTGTTTATACTGGGCCTAATAATTTAAAGCTCTCAGCTCTAGAGAGATGATCTAAGACGTCTCTTCATTACCCCGAGGTCCCTCAAACACTTTTTGAAAGGCTATATTTTCCTTGAGAGTTGTTTATCTCTCTATGCAGAGTTCTGAATGTAAAAGAGTGACTAGATTTCTCTCCATGGCAGCAATTTTTTGATCATCAGGTTCACAGTATGTTAGTAATAGACTGCAATTACGGTAATAAAAAATAACTAAACAAACAGATTCCATATACGTTTTTAATTCATGACTACATTTAAGCATATTAAGATAAATTATTTTTTCTTTGTATACAGGATTGGTGAGTAATTGAGTAGTATCTGTGCTAATCTACATTGACTAAACCAAACTGCAGGGGTCTTACTAGAAAGCAAATACTAGTTTCAGTTTCTCACTAGGTCAGAAGAGAGTAAAATACAAACTGTAGTCAATTCTGACACTTGTGGGAATGTACACTGAAATGTATTTGCCAAATGCTTTACAAATACACAAATATTGCTGCAAAAAAGTTCCCTCTATATCTGCCTACCCTGTTCTTGCTCCTTACTACTTGAGGTGTTTGATGAGAAAATAGTTAAACATTCTAATTGCAACAATAGTGTTCAGCAGAAGTTAAATATATGAGGCAATTGTAACCAATAAGATACACATATAAGAGAAAATGATATAAATCTGATGCTCTGATTGATGCAACCAATCAGATTTAGGATATTTAAGACGTGACTCCAAAGGATTTTTTTTAAACTTTTTTAAAAACCAACAAAAACATCTGGTTTATTAATATATTTGAGCACAAAGCCCTGTAAGCTGTCAATAAATACCACTTGACACAAACAGAATTTGAGAAGTGCAAAATCTTGGGAGAATATCTTTAAAAAAATATTCTCATTGACTGGAATACCTTTGTTGGATTGTTCACATGCAAAAGTACAGATAGTGTTTTCATGCTACAAATGCATTTGAAAACCTTTAGATTATTGGGTTATTATGGGTAATGTGATTGAAATTGGTTTAAATAAAAAAAAATCATACAATAATAATAAACAAAAAGCTGTATGATGCACTTGGCATTGGATCTCTAATAGCTTGGAATGAAGCTCTTTGCTTGAAAGAAGCACTGGACCTGCAGCTGTTACTCATATACTATATATGTAGAAAGCACATCTTATAATCAATTGCATTCATAGGTAAAACCCATAAAACAATAATAATCCTATTATATAAAAGGCCAAGTGTGTTTGTCCGAAGCTGTCATGCGCAGTAGAGAAAGCACAAGGCCTTTGAGTCCTACTCCCTAGCTGAACTGTGGTAGAAGTGGTTGTGGCCAGGCATGAGCGGGGGTGTGGTCGGCGTGAAGGGGGCATGACCGGGCATGAATGGCTGTGAAGGCGGCATGGCCGGGCATGAAGGGGGCATGGCCGGGCGCAGTCGCAAGATACAGAGGGGAGAGAGAGGAGGAGGAGAGAAAGAGGAGGAGAGAGAGAGAAAGGAGGGGAGAGAGAGAGGAGGGGAGAGAGGAGAGGGGGGAGAGAGGAGAGGGGGGAGAGAGGAGAGGGGGGAGAGAGAAGAGGGGGGAGAGAGGAGAGGGGGGGAGAGAGGAGAGGGGGGAAAGAGAAGAGGGGGGAGAGAGAAGAGGGGGGAGAGAGGAGAGAGTGGGAGAGAGGAGAGGGGTAGAGAGGAGTGGGGAGGAGAGAGAGAGGAGGGGAGAGAGAGGAGAGGAGAGGAGAGGGGAGAGAGAGAGGGGGAGAGAGAGAGAGAGAGAGAGGAGAGGGGGAGAGAGAGAGCTCAAAAGAGAGGGGGAGAGAGAGCGCGAAGAGAGGGGGAGAGAGCTCAAAAGAGAGGGGGAGAGAGAGAGAGCAAAAGAGAGGGGGAGAGAGAGCGCAAAGAGAGGGGGGAGAGAGAGCGCAAAAGAGAGGGGGAGTGAGAGAGTGCAAAAGAGAGGGGGGAAAGAGAGAGATAGAGCAAAATAGGTGGGAGAGAGAGAGAGCACAAAAGAGAGGGGGGAGAGAGAGAGAGCAAAAGAGAGGGGAGGGAGAGAGCGCAAAAGAGGGGGGAGAGAGAGCGCAAAAGAGATGGGGAAGAGAGAAAGCTCAAAAGAGAGGGGGAGAGAGAGCGCAAAAGAGATGGGGGAGAGAGAGAGAGCAAAAGAGAAGGGGGTTGAGAGCGCCAAGAGAGGGGGGAGAGAGCACAAAAGAGAGGGGGAGAGAGATAGAGGAGAGGGGGGGAGAGAAAGAGGAGGGGGAGAGAGAGAGAGGAGGGGGAGAGAGAGGGGGAGAGAGAGAGAGGAGGGGGAGAGAGAGAGAGAGAGAGAGAGAGAGAGAGGGGGGGGGGAGAGAGAGAGAGGGGGGATAGAGAGAGAGGAGGGGGGAGAGAGAGCTCAAAAGAGGGGGGAGAGAGCGCAAAAGAGATGGGGGAGAGAGAAAGCTCAAAAGAGAGGGGAAGAGAGAGCGCATAAGAGATGGGGGAGAGAGAGCAAAAGAGAGGGGGGTGAGAGCGCAAAGAGAGGGGGGAGAGAGCACAAAAGAGAGGGGGAGAGAGAGAGTGCAAAAGAGAGTGGGGAGAGAGAGAGCAAAAGAGGGGGGAGAGAGAGAGCACAAAAGAGAGGGGGGAGAGAGGGAGCAAAAGGGGGGGGAGAGCGCAAAAGAGAGGGGGGATAGAGCCAAAAGAGAGGGTGAGAGAGAGCGCAAAAGAGAGGGGGGAGAGAGAGCAAAAGAGGGGGAGAGAGAGAGCACAAAAGAGAGGTGGAGGAGAGAGAGAGAGGAGGGAGGAGAGAGAGAGGAGGGGATAGAGGAGGGGAGAGGGGAGAGAGGAGAGGAGAGGGGGGAGAGAGGAGAGGAGAGGGGGGAGAGAGAGAGGGGGGAGAGAGAGGAGGGGAGAGAGAAGGGGAGAGAGAGAGAGAGGAGGGGAGAGAGAGAGGAGATGGGGAGAGTGAGAGCTCAAAAGAGAGGGGGAGAGAGAGCGCAAAAGAGATAGGGGAGAGAGAGAGCTCAAAAGAGAGGGGTAGAGAGAGTGCAAAAGAGATGGGGGAGAGAGAGAGCAAAAGAGAGGGGGAGAGAGAGCACAAAGAGAGGGGGAGAGAGCACAAAAGAGAGGGAGAGAGAGAGAATGCAAAAGAGAGGGGGGGGAGAGAGAGAGAGAGCAAAAGAGGGGGGAGAGAGAGAGCACAAAAGAGATGGGGGAGAAAGAGAGAGAGCAAAAGAGGGGGAGAGAGAGAGCACGAAAGAGAGGGAAGAGAGAGAGGGGGAGAGAGAGAGGAGGGGAGAGAGGAGGGGAGAGAGAGAGGAGAGGGGGGAGAGAGAGCAAAAGAAGTGGAGAAAGAGCGCAAAAGAGAGGGGGAGAGAGCGCAAAAGAGAGGGGGAGAGAGAGAGCACAAAAGAGAGGGGGGAGAAAGAGATAGAGCAAAAGAGGGGGAGAGAGAGCACAAAAGAGAGGGGAGAGAGAGAGAGGGGGAGAGAGAGAGGAGGGGAGAGAGAGAGGAGGGGAGAGAGAGAGGAGAGGGGGGAGAGAGAGAGAGAGAGAGGAGGGGGAGAGAGAGAGGAGGGGGGAGAGAGAGGAGGGGGAGAGAGAGAGAGAGAGAGAGAGAGAGAGAGAGAGGGGGGAGGGAGAGAGAGGGGAGGGAGAGAGAGAGGGGAGAGAGAGCTCAAAAGAGAGGGGGAGAGAGAGTGCAAAAGAGATGGGGGAGAGAGCTCAAAAGAGAGGGGGAGAGAGAGCGCAAAAGAAATGGGGAGAGAGAGAGCAAAAGAGAGGGGCGGTGAGAGAGCGCGAAGAGAGGGGGGAGAGAGCGCAAAAGAGAGTAGGAGAGAGAGAGAGCGCAAAAGAGAGGGGGGGAGAGAGCGCAAAAGAGAGGGGGAGAGACAGAGAGCAAAAGAGTGGGGAGAGAGAGCACAAAAGAGAGTGGGGAGAGAGAGAGAGCAAAAGAGAGGGGGAGGGAGAGAGCGCAAGGGGTGGGACCGTTGTACTGCAAAAAATGGCCCTTGTGAACGGGCTTTAGGACTAGTAATAATAATAATTGTCATCATAATCATAAAACATTTTTTTGGGGGAAAAACAAAGTAAGGACTCAGCAAGCTGAATGTCTGTATTAAGAATAGAATAGAATAGAATAGAAGAAAAGAACAGCTGGAATCTTCTGAATAGTTAATTGACAGTCAAATCTACCAAATAAATTGCTGAATATAATTACATCTTCTTAGTTGCATTGACCAGTTAACAGTTGACTAGAAACTAATCTTGTTGTGTACAAACTATTTTAGTTTTCATCTCTACTTAAAATGGTATTTTGTAGTGAAGTACATTTTAATAAAACCAAGATTGTTAGATGTATCCAGTGTTCCAGCAGAATGTAATTGTGTTTGACCTTGTCATCCAGAACTACATCACATGTGGGATAAGCAAGGATGTATCTGTCCATGGTTTGTATTCTATAATTTTGTGGCTGGTCCCAATATGCTGTATGTTGCAGACAGAGGTGTAACTAGAAACCACAGGGTCCAGGTGCAAGAATCTAAGAAGGGCAACCCACCCCCTCAAAAAAAGTGAATTTGATATATATCTTTTTTTTTTAACATTTAACACAGAAAAATAAATATGTGAATCAGATTACATCTCTGCAAAAGGAGGTACCCTGTGCCCACAGTCTGTGAGATGGTCTGACCCCCTATTACTGTATATAGTGACACTGTTTTACCCACCAGTACTGTATATAGTGAGTTAGTGACACAGTCTGTAATCTGCCGGTGAGATGGCTGGCCTGACCCTACCCATCCCAGTACTTTATAAAGTGACCACAGTAGTCTGTGACACGGTCCAGCCCACCCGTACTGTATATAGTGGTACTGTATAGTGATACTGTTTACCCCCCGTCCCCCCCCCATGCTGTAGTAACAAGGTCTGTAATTTGCTGGTTCCACAAACATACACACACACACATACATGCATAAATACACACACAGTCACATACATACATACACACACACATAAACACCAATGGGTAAAACAGAATCACTAACCCCTGTAGTCAGAGACAGAGACACTAGTGAAGCATCACATCACACTCACATGATATCAGTGCAGGCAGTGGCAGGTCAACGTTTTTTATTTATTTTTATTTATTTTTTTTAATTAAGCTGGGCCCCAAACCTCGGGGGGCCCAGTCGCAGTTGCGACCTCTGCACCCCCTGTAGTTCCGTCCCAAATTTCAGAGCTAACAGTATGAATATAGAATATCGGAGGCTGGGATAGTTTGGTTACATAGAAAAGATGTAACCTTCAATATTTATGACTTTCCTTGTAATTCGTCATATTTCATTTTTGGCATTATAGCAAGCCATAACTGTATAATTTGTTAAATCACCTTTGTTTTAAAAATGTTATATTCATGTAGAATACATTTTTTGTAAAGCACAACATCCAGCTGTATATTGCTGTATTAATAAACATATTGCAAATAACACGTGGATGTTTTGGAATAGTGTATATTGAAACTATTCACAAATAATTTTTAATTTTCATTTTCCAGATTCCAGAGTAGGTGAATTATACCAGAATTAGATATACCTACAATTTTTCAATAATAAAATGTTTTAATACTTTAACAGTATAAAATACTATTTGTCTTTAATATGCAATGTAAGATTTTTAATAACTAGTTTACCAATTTAACAACAAAATAATTTTTTTATTAAATTCCAATTTATTTTCTTTTGTATAATAACTTTTATTATACAAAAAGGTAAAACAATGACCGCTGCTGCATAGCCTGTCCACCTGCTCTGAGGAGGCGGACAGCGATCGGGTTGATTGACATCACTGCTAGTGGCCGATTGGCTGCGAATCTTCAGGGGGCGGCGTTGCACCAGCAGTTCACAAGAACTGCTGGTACAATGCTGAATGCGGAGAGTTTAATGCTGTCCGCATTCAGCGATGTCTGTCGGACATGATCCACTGATCGGATCATGTCAGACAGACATTTGATAAATTGGCCCAATAGAATCCACTGAGCTGTTTTTCATTCCTGGCAGATACTTCTATTTCTGTAATTATATACTGTATATTAAATTTAACTCCACACAGCATGAGCATCCAACATTTTTCATTCATTCATTAAGGGGATATCAAGTCCAAAATGTTTCATTCAGATAGAGCAAACAATTTTAAAAAACTTAAAACTGTTTTAATACAAAAAATAACTTAATAAAGTAAAAACAAAATTACACTATTAACCCTTTGATGACAGGGTTAATTTGTCTACATCGGAACAACGTCTCTCTCTAAAGACTGCGGCTCCATAACTTGTCTGCCTGCTCTGAGCCTGCAGACATTAATCCGTTCGATCCTATACGATCGGACTGATTGACACCCCCTGCTAGCAGCAGATTGGCCGCAAATCTGCAGGGGGCGGCATTGCACAGGCAGTTCACAAGCAATGATTTATCAATGTGCGGCGGACATGATATGCTACATTGTATCATGTCCGCTCGCATTTTCATAAATCGGCCACCATGTATACAATCAAGACAGTGACTTGGAACAATGTATATAAAGTGTTATCTTAGGACAAGGATAGTTATTGATTAAATGCCATTGAGTTAATTAAATATGCAAATTCATAAGCCTAACAAATAGGAAGAATTTTAGTCTGCTAACTACTAGGAAAATAAATAGTAGCTCTTAAGCATTAAATGTTTTGACGTAGACAAAGTGTGTTAAAAAAAACAGATGTAAATGGAAACTGTAAATTGATATAAAGATTGTTAAATGGTTTGCTTTTACTGTGGATTTATTTTTCTTTTCTAATGTTGTCTCCATTACTTATTTACCTGAAACCTACAAAATTATACTGAAATACAACACTCACTGATTTTTCTTCTTCTTCTTAATAAATCTGTTAATTTTGTTCTGTTGTTTATTTCCTTTGCAACTAAGGAAACAAATTATGGTGCAAACACTCCAGTATTAAATGTCACAGAATATATACAAATTTGTGCTTTCATTAATTAACAAATCTTTATGCCAGAATGCCTAATCCTCAGATAAACAGTTGCTGCATCAGGGATTTTGCAGAAATATTTTGCTTCTGTAACAGAAAATGCATAAAAAAGTACATACTTAGGGGCCGAATTATCATTGTCTGGCGGACACGATACGCTGTATCGTATCATGTCTGCCAGACATGGCTGAATGATGACAGCATAAGCTGTCGACATTTAACATTGCATGAGCAGTTTTAGTAAACTGCTTGTGCAATGCCGCCCCTGCATATTTTCCGCTAGCAGGGGGTGTCAATAAGCCTGATCGTATAGGATCTGGCGAATTGATGTCCACAGCCTCAGAGGCAGCGGACCAGTTAAGAAGCTGTTTCCGGCGAATCTAAAGGCTTGCGTGGAAACAGGGGCATCAGGGACCATTCGGCTCTTGATAAATTGGCCCCATAATATTAAAGCAGATAGATTACTTAGGCCTAAATTACAAGTGGAGCTAAAAATATATCAATGCTATTGTGTTTTAACATTGCTCAAGTGCAATAAATAACTCTTCTATTTTTCCCACTTAATACAAGTCCAAGGTTATTTTGTATTGCTCAAACAATAATGTAGGGTGCGCTTATAGTGCCGGATAGTGTTGTTGTACTAACTCCCTCACATAATAGACTTCTATGGGGATGAGCAGTAAAATGTGGATATCTCTCAAGAGCTCAACCGATGGTACACTAGTAGTGGAGCTCTGTGCTATACTGTTAATAATCATAAGGGCCAGATTACAAGTGGCACGTTAACAGTTACAAGCTGAAAGTAAACGTGATTGAACTTGTGATTGATTACCGCGTCCTCAGAGATCTGATTAACTGTTTCGCAAAACTAAAAAGTGTTACAAAACACATCAAAAATGCATTGCAACGTACAGTTATACTCATAGTAACACCATCTAATACAAATTTTTTAAAAATTGCACAAAAAATTTACAAGGGCTCAAAGATATGAGTTCTCAGGTGTTAGAGCAAAAACGGAAGGCAAAGTGCTGTAACATAGATATGTATATGTATATATATATATGTGTATGTACACTGAAGTAGGACAGGACCCGGTGATGATCCGTGATATCCCACACCAATAACAGCCAGCACCAGAGGTATGTTAAATCACCAATTTAATGCAAACACAAGCATAACGTTTAAGTCCCTACAGGAGCCTTGGTCACATGCAGCAAGTCCAAATAAAAGACAGGCTTAACATATAAATCATATACAAAACCTTAAATATCCACACCCACCAATCAAATATGAAACACAGAACCGCCAAAACCTGATAAACAAAATACAGCTGTAACGCATATCATTATTTTGGATGCATTCTGGCCGTGCACAGAGTGGTTGTAGGAGTTGGTGAGTGCTGATCTTCTGTACAATATTGTATATATATATATATATATATATATATATATATATATATATATATTTACAGACATATATATATATATTTACAGACATATATAAACACGTAAATACATATGTGCACACATATAGACATATAGAGAAGTGCATTGGATCCCTTTGCAGTTAAGTAGATGAAAACAATGTTCTGCATAGGGAATATGTTCTATGTATTTATAAATAGATATTCCTATATATCGGTATATATCTTACCTATATATAATAATGTGTATACATAGGTATAGATATATATTGTACCAAAATACCATCATATATATATATATATATATATATATATATATATATATATATATATATATATATAGAAAATTGTATTTATGAATTAATAGAACATATTCTTCTATGTGAAGAACATTGGAATGTGAAATATTCATATATTTTTTATTGAAAAAAACAATTATACAAAACAAAATGTAAAAGATGCATGTGAGACATGCATTATACATTGATACAAATACAAATAATTTTGTCCCAGTTTTGAGCTTAATTCTTAAATATACATATCTAGTCTATTATAGTACTGAATAATTACAGTCCTTTGTTTGTTCCTTGTCTACAATCAACATCTCAACTTCCAGAGGCCTAGATTTAGAGTTCTGCGGCCAAAGGGGTGCATTAGCTACGCATGCTTTTTTTCCCCCGCACCTTTTAAATACCGCTGGTATTTAGAGTTCACAGAATGGCTGCGTTAGGCTCCAAAAAAGGGAGCGTAGAGCATATTTACCGCCACTGCAACTCTCGATACCAGCAGTGCTTACGGATGCGGCCAGCTTCAAAAACGTGCTCGTGCACAATTCCCCCATAGAAAAATATGGGGCAGTTTAAGCTGAAAAAAAAACTAACACCTGCAAAAAAGCAGCGTCCAGCTCCTAACGCAGCCCCATTGTTTCCTATGGGGAAACACTTCCTAAGTCTGCACCTAACACCCTAACATGTACCCCGAGTCTAAACACCCCTAGCCTTACACTTATTAACCCTTAATCTGCCGCCCCCGCTATCGCTGACCCCTGCATATTATTTTTAACCCCTAATCTGCCTCTCCGTACACCGCCGCAACCTACGTTATCCCTATGTACCCCTAATCTGCTGCCCCTAACACCGCCGACCCCTATATTATATTTATTAACCCCTAATCTGCCGCCCCCAATGTCGCCTCCACCTACCTACAATAATTTACCCCTAATCTGCCGACCGGATCTCACCGCTACTATAATAAATGTATTAACCCCTAAAGCTAAGTCTAAACCTAACACCCCCCTAAGTTAAATATAATTTAAATCTAACTAAATAAATTAACTCTTATTAAATAAATTAATCCTATTTAAAGCTAAATACTTACCTGTAAAATAAACCCTAATATAGCTACAATATAAATTATAATTATATTGTAGCTATTTTAGGATTAATATTTATTTTACAGGCAACTTTGTAATTATTTTAACCAGGTACAATAGCTATTAAATATTTAATAAATATTTAATAGTTACCTAGTTAAAATAATTACAAAATTACCTGTAAAATAAATCCTAACCTAAGTTACAATTAAACCTAACACTACACTATCAATAAATAAATTAAATAAACTACCTACAATTATCTACAATTAAACCTAACACTACACTATCAATAAATTAATTAAATACAATACCTACAAATAAATACAATGAAATAAACTAACAAAAGTAAAAAAAATAAAAAAGAACTAAGTTACAAAAAATAAAAAAATATTTACAAACATTAGAAAAATATTACAACAATGTTAAACTAATTACACCTACTCTAAGCCCCCTAATAAAATAAGAAAGACGCCCAAAATAAAAAAATGCCCTACCCTATTCTAACATTAAAATAGAAAAGCTCTTTTACCTTACCAGCCCTTAAAAGGGCCCTTTGCGGGGCATGCCCCAAAGAATTCAGGTCTTTTGCCTGGAAAAAAAACATACAATACCCCCCCACCCAACATTACAACCCACCACCCACATACCCCTAATCTAACCCAAACCCCCCTTAAATAAACCTAACACTAAGCCCCTGAAGATCTTCCTACCTTATCTTCACCACGCCGGGTTCACCGATCGATCCAGAAGAGCCTCCGATGTCTTGATCCAAGCCCAAGCGGGGGCTGAAGATGTCCATGATCCGGCTGAAGTCTTCATCCAAGCTGGAGCTGAAGAGGTCCATGATCCGGCTGAAGTCTTCTATCAAGCGGCATCTTCAATCTTCTTTCTTCCGGATCCATGTTCATCCCGCCGACGCGGAACATCCATCTTCACCGGCGACTTCGCAACGAATGACGGTTCCTTTAAGGGACGTCATCCAAGATGGCGTCCCTCGAATTCCGATTGGCTGATAGGATTCCATCAGCCAATCGGAATTAAGGTAGGAAAATTCTGATTGGCTGATGGAATCAGCCAATCAGAATCAAGTTCAATCCGATTGGCTGATCCGATCAGCCAATCAGATTGAGCTTGCATTCTATTGGCTGTTCCGATCAGCCAATCGGAATTTGAGGGATGCCATCTTGGATGACATCCCTTAAAGGAACCGTCATTCATCGGGAAGTCGTCGGTGAAGATGGATATTCTGCGTCGGCGGGATGAACATGGATCCGGAAGAAAGAAGATTGAAGATGCCGCTTGATAGAAGACTTCAGCCTGATCATGGACCTCTTCAGCTCCCGCTTGGATGAAGACTTCAGCCCGATCATGGACCTCTTCAGCTCCCGCTTGGATGAAGACTTCAGTCGGATCATGGACATCTTCAGCCCCCCGCTTGGGCTTGGATCAAGACATCGGAGGAGCTCTTCTGGATCGATCGGTGAACCCGGAGTGGTGAAGACAAGGTAGGGAGATCTTCAGGGGCTTAGTGTTAGGTTTATTTAAGGGGGGTTTGGGTTAGATTAGGGGTATGTGGGTGGTGGGTTGTAATGTTGGGGGTATTGTATGTTTTTTTTTACAGACAAAAGAGCTGAATTCTTTGGGGCATGCCCCGCAAAGGGCCCTTTTCAGGGCTGGTAAGGTAAAAGAGCTTTTCTATTTTAATTTTAGAATAGGGTAGGGCATTTTTTTATTTTGGGGGTTGTTATTTTATTAGGGGGCTTAGAGTAGGTGTAATTAGTTTAAAATTGTTGTAATATTTTTCTAATGTTTGTAAATATTTTTTTATTTTTTGTAACTTAGTTCTTTTTTATTTTTGTACTTTAGTTAGTTTATTTAATTGCATTTATTTGTATGTATTGTATTTAATTAATTTATTGATAGTGTAGTGTTAGGTTTCATTGTAGATAATTGTAGGTATTGTATTTAATTAATTTATTGATAGTGTAGTGTTAGGTTTAATTGTAACTTAGGTTAAGATTTATTTTACAGGTAATTTTGTAATTATTTTAACTAGGTAACTATTAAATAGTTATTAACTATTTAATAGCTATTGTACCTGGTTAAAATAATTACAAAGTTGCCTGTAAAATAAATATTAATCCTAAAATAGCTACAATATAAATATTATTTATATTCGTTAGATAAAAATTATATTTAATTTAGGGGGGTGTTAGGGTTAGGGTTAGAATTAGCTTTAGGGGTTAAAAAATTTATTAGAGTAGCGGTGAGCTCCGGTCGGCAGATTAGGGGTTAATGCTTGAAGTTAGGTGTCGGCGATGTTAGGGAGGGCAGATTGGGGGTTAATACTATTTATTATAGGGTTATTGAGGTGGGAGTAAGGCGGATTAGGGGTTAATTCATTTATTATAGTAGCGGTGCGGTCTAGTCGGCAGATTAGGGGTTATTAAGTGTAGGTAGGTGGCGGCGACGTTGGGGGCGGCAGATTAGGGGTTAATAAATATTATGTAGGTGTCGGCGGTGCTAGGGGCAGCAGATTAGGGGTACATAGGGATAACGTAGGTGGCGGCGGTGTACGGAGCGGCAGATTAGGGGTCAAAATTTTTTAATAGAGTGGCGGCGATGTGGGGGGACCTTGGTTTAGCGGTACATAGGTAGTTTATGGGTGTTAGTGTACTTTAGAGCACAGTAGTTAAGAGCTTTATGAACCGGCGTTAGCCCAGAAAGCTCTTAACTACTGACTTTTTTCTGCGGCTGGAGTTTTGTCGTTAGATTTCTAACGCTCACTTCAGCCAAGACTCTAAATACCGGCGTTAGAAAGATCCCATTGAAAAGATAGGATACGCAAATGGCGTAGGGGGATCTGCGGTATGGAAAAGTTGCGGCTGCAAAGTGAGCGTTAGACCCTTTCCTGACTGACTCCAAATACCAGCGGGTGGTAAAAACCAGCGTTAGGAGCCTCTAACGCTGGTTTTGACGGCTACCGCCAAACTCTAAATCTAGGCCAGAGTTTTCATATTTTAATGCCGTGATAGTGCCCTTGAAAATATGCAATCAGGTTTACACGCGAGTAGGGTGTTAACTTCGTCTTTTTACGTGCATCTGGTTTGCGCACGAGCGAAAAAAGTTGACTTTCAACTTGTAATACGAGAGTTACCCAAAGCGAGCAAATAGCTTACTTCTAGCGCAGTTGGCTCTTGAGTGGGAGCGTTAAATACGGCTTCACTTTTAATCTGGCCTTAAATGTACATTTATTTTGGATTGTGCTTGAGCGAGTACTTAACTCATCACATGTAATACGAGCACAATGAGCACGCTAATAGCATTACTGGCAGTAGGCATTAAAGGGACAGTCTACAATAAAAATAAACTTACTGTATTGGGATCCTTATGCATCATTCTTAGAGGCCCATTTATCAAGCTCTGAATGGAGCTTGAGGGCCCGTGTTTCTGGCGAGCCTGCAGAAACCTAAACCTAAAGACCGCTGCTCCATAACCTGTCCGCCTGCTCTGAGCAGGTGGACAGAGATCACCACAATTCAACCCAATCGAGTACAATCGGGTTGATTGACACCCCCTTGCTTGCGGCCGCGAATCTGCAGGGGGCGGCGTTGCACCAGCAGCTCACAAGAGCTGCTGGTGCAATGCTGAATACGGAGAGCATATTGCTCTCCACATTCAGCGAGGTCTGTCGGACCTGATTCGCACTGTCTGATCATAAATAGGCCTCTTAGTGTGAGACTGAAAGCAACCTGTGCACTGCACACTGTATTAGTCTTAAAGCACTATATCTGAGTAATCTACCACAAGTCTCTATTTTAATCTATTTTAATTCATTTGTATTAAGCTTGAGTGGATGTTTGCTTCCTTTACAACAGTATTCTATTTCTAATTGCTGCAGTTTAAATAGGTAAAGGGACATGAAACCTCAAATTTTTATTTCTTGATTCAGTAAGGGAACACCATTTGAAACAACTTTCCAATTTACTTGCATTAATGTTTCTAATTTGCTTAATTACCCTGGCATCCTTTGTTGAAGAAGCAGTAATGTACTACTGGGAGCAAGTGGAACACATAGGTGAGCAAATAAAAAGAGGCATATATGTGCAACCACCAATCAGCAGATCCTGAACCTACCTAGGTATTTCTTTCAACAAAGGATACTAAGGGAGCAAAACAAATTAGATAATAGATGTAAATTTGAAAGTTGTTTAAAATCAAGTGCTATTTTTGAATCAAGAAATAAAGAAAAAAATTGGGTTTCATGCCCCTTTAAGCAGACAGCAATTTATTTGAAATATTTTTATTATGATCAGAATTAAAGGGTATATATGAGTTTGGGCACACAGTGGCCTATATTTAATAAAAGTTAGATAAACTAATATATTGCGGAAAAAACTTGCTGCAACATAAAAGCTTGAATATTGATGAATTCATAAAGGTTTGTACTCTCTTCTTTTCAAACATATTCAAAGTTGCATCTATCATCTTCTGGGAACATGGAACAAGCTACTTTATAAAGGATTATGGCACAATAAAAACCCAAAATCTTACAGAACAAATTAAAATTAGGGGGCAAAAACTCCCTTTGTAAAAAAAAAAAAAGTACATATAAAAAAAGGAAAACCTTAAAAAAATGTAAGCAAAATAAAAATAAAATGAGACAACCTCACTTCAAAGTATAACTGTCAATGGAATATAACCAATTCATCAGGTTTTCTTATACTTGGGTACACATAAAAAAAATCCTTGATACATCAATGAATGATAAAGGACTTAGCACTCTCCTTCCACCTCTAATTTTGTTTTATGACAACATCTCAGGGAGGATTCTCCCCTTCCTCAGGCCTCCCCAAAACATCACAACAAAGCACCATTATAGATAGAACATGCAATTTTAAGCAACTTTCTAATTTACTCCTATTATCAATATTATATTTTGGAGCCAGCCTATTTTTGCCTATTTTTGGTTCAGCACCCTGGGTAGCACTTGCTGATTGGTGGCTACATTTTAGCCACCAATCAGTATGCACTACCCAGGTGCTGAACCAAAGATGGGCCGGCTCATAAGCTTACAATCCTGCTTTTTCAAATAAAGATACAAAGAGAATGAAGAAAAATTGATAACAGGATTAAATTAGAAAGTTGTTTAAAATTGTATGCTCTTTCTGAATCACCAAAGAAAAAAATTGAGTTCAGTATCCCTTTAATAAGTGGATGCACTCAAGCATCCCAAGATGTTGTAGCAAGTTGGAGTGCCTTTGGTATAATGATACATATATATATATATATATATATATATATACAGGTACAGATATATATATATAAACACTGCATGGAAAAGCGTCTTATAATCTCTCACCTCAGATTCAATGCAAGGTAAATTTCCTCTTCATTTCTGACGCTGTGTCTTCTGACCGGCACAATAGAGAGTAAGCTCAGACTGTTTTGTGTAAGTGAATGCTGCTGCACAATGCGTCTGCTTTGCACATTGAAAGAAATTCACACTGTCACAAGTTGTGTAGCACACTTGTTCACAGTAAATCCAGTACTTAGTAGAGATATGTAAAATCCAAAGATGCTTTATTTTCAAACTTTTAATAGCATATAAACGGCCTCCATAAAAACACCTCATGTCACCAAACAAAAAATCAGTGTACACAGATACACCTGCATACGCGTTTCGTGCATGCGCACTTGGTCACTGCATAGGTAGCTACCTGTGCACACCTTATTTAAACAAATTTCCCTTAAAGTGACAGTGTGTATACCCAAAATAGTTTATGAGAGACAAATATATACAAAATATTAATGGTTGTCACTTAATCTGTTTATTTATGCCATCTTTAGGACGTTATTACATTTTTCAATGTTAAGATTCAACTATTCTATAGCAGACTAAAAATCAATTTTAAACATTAGATGTGTTTCTCAGACATTCATTAGTTTCGCTTCATAAGTGCTTAGATTAATTTAGTAACAAGCAATATATTACAATACAATAATTATAATCTCCTTTGACTGAAATTTTATGTATTGTAAATCAAAATGAAAAAAGTACATATAGACATTTTATTTCTTGTTACTATATCTTTTAGGGAAAAATGAGTTAGAATGTGTGTGAATGATACAACTAGATAGTATCCAGTTAATACTAATGATGTTCTGTATGAAGTAGGAAAGTGAGACATTCAAATAAACAAATCAAGGTCTCGTCTTATGTTTAGACCAAGTGGGCTACTGGTCTTTAGAGTAAAGATCCAGTATACCTCACGTTTATTTAGTTTGTTTTCCCTGTCTCCCCCCCTCTTCCACACAGGTACATGATCAATACCCTGTATGGCAAGTTTAGTCACATCAGCATTGTGCAATTCTTTAAAGTGTCTTGCTACTGGTGTATCTGAATCTTTGTCTTCTTCTATAGATCTCAGGTGTTGTAAAAACCTATCCTTTAATGAACGTTTCATTTTCCCTGTGTATAGTTTTAAACAAATCTGACACTTAAGTAAATAAACAACATGTGTGGTAGAACAATTTATATATAAATTAATGTCATGAGAACAAGTTTTTCAGATTGGTTGTCTGCATTTATAAAATCCTACCCTTTTTTTAAGCCAAGTGGCTTTAGTTTTAACATTCAAATCAGATGGGGATAGGAAATTAGCCAGTGTTTTACCCCTTCTAGTGATAAAGTCTTATCCCTTTTCTACTATCTCTTTAATGATAGGATCAGTATTTAATATGGGCAATGACTCTTTGATGATATTGCAGATTTTGTGAAATTCATCACTATAAGTGGTGATAAACTTAAGATTAGACTGTTGTTTTTTATTGTCCTTTTGCTTGTATTCAAGTAATTTTTCCCTCGGGATATGCTCTATCTCTTCTCTAACTTTTGCAAGTAAAGTGGATTCATATACTCTGTTCTTTAGTCTATCAGTAATCATTTTAGCCTGTTTCTGATAATCCTGATCTTTGGTACAATTCCTCCTGGCCCTAATGTACTCCCCTTTAGGAATACCTTCCAGGACAAGTCTGGGGTGACAGGAGTCAAATTGCAGGATTGTATTTCCTGCCGAAGGTTTTCTATATAATGTGGTACTGATATATCCATTGTCTGCCATTATCTGTATATCCAAAGATTTTATGGAATGTACACTAAGTCATTAATATAGCGATAACATTGTATGATATATCCTTTAAAGGGATTTCCATCTGCATGGATGTGGGAAAGCTCCCACCATCCCATAAAGAGATTGGCATAGGAGGGGGCAAAATTTGCCCCTATAGCTGTCACACGTCCCTGCAGATAGAAATCCCCTTGAAACATGATAAGAACTGTTTCGGTGTGGGTTCAAAATTGCCATATAAATCAAACATGTTCTCTAAAGCTGTTATACCTCTCTCATGTAGAATGGACGTATATAATGATGATACGTCAGCTACACGGAATCTATATGTTGGCTTCCAGCTACATCCTTTCAATTTCATGAGTAAATCAGTAGTATCTTGAATATAGCTTGGTAGATTCCTAACCAAAGGCTGTAAAAAACTGCCCCCTATTTCAGATAGGGGTTCATTTAGAGAGTCAATCCCTGCAATGATAGGATGACCTGGTGGGTTAACCCGATTTTTATGTATTTTAGGAAAGAAATTAAATACAGGTGTTACTGGAAACTGTGGTATAAGATTATCACAAATTGTGATGTTAACAATATTGTTTTATTCAGCCATCTGTACTATTTGTACTTAGGGATGGGCGAATGTTTCTAAAATTTCGAAATTTAAAACAAATTTTTATACATTCATTCATTTGAATCGAATTTCGAATGTTTATATAACATTCTAACATTCTGTTTTTGAATTTTCGTCTTTGAATTTTTCAATAAAATTAGAAAATATTCGTTCGAATAATAGAATGTTTAGCTATCTATTCATTCAATTTCGAAATGTAATATTCGAATTCGAATGTGACATTCAAATTCGAAATAGTATTTCTAGTCTACAACTGTGTTTAATAAATGTAATATTCGAATTCGAATGCTACATTCGAATGTCACATTCGGATTTGAAATAGTATTTCTAGTCTAATATTGTGTTTTAAATGTAATATTTGAATTTGAATGTGATATTCGATTTGAATGTGACATTCAAATTCGAAATTGTATTTCTAGTCTAATACTGTGTTTTATAAATGTAATATTCAAATTCAAATGTGATATTCGATTTGAATGTGATATTCGATTCGAATGTGACATTCAAATTCAAAATAGTGTTTCTAGTCTACAATTGTGTTTTATAAATGCAATATTCGAATTCGAAAGTGACAATCGAATTTGAATGTGACATTCGAATTCAAATGTGACATTCGAAAACTGTAAATAACATTCGAAAATCGAATTGTTAAGAAAATTCGTTCTTATCAACATTCTATTATGTAAATCGAATTTCTACAATAACATTCGAATTTGAATATAAACACATTTGCCCATCCCTATTTGTACTAGCTCTTTCCTAAATGCCTGTGTTGGATTTTCTTTTAATTTAGTAGGAGGAAATGTAATATTCGAATTTGAATGTTACATTCAAATTCGAAATAATATTTCTATTCTACAACTGTGTTTATAAATGTAATATTCGAATTTGAATGCTACATTCGAATGTCACATTCGGATTTGAAATAGTATTTCCAGTCTAATACTGTGTTTTAAATGTAATATTCGAATTTGAATGTGATATTCAATTCGAATGGGACATTCAAATTCGAAATAGTATTTCTAGTCTAATACTGTGTTTTATAAATGTAACATTCAACTTCGAATGTGATATTCGATTCAAATGTGATAATCGATTCGAATGTGACATTTGAATTGGAAATAGTGTTTCTAGTCTACAATTGTGTTTTATAAATGTAATATTCAAATTCGAAAGCGACATTCAAATTCGAATGTGACATTTGAATTTGAATGTGACATTCGAAAACTGTAAATAACATTCGAAAATAGAATTTTTAAGAAAATTCGTTCTCAACATTCTGTTATGTAAATCGAATTTCTACAATAACTTTCGTTCTAACATTCGAATTCGAATATAAACACATTCGCCCATCCCAATTTGTACTAGCTCTTTCCTAAGTGCCTGTGTTGGATTTTCTTTTAATTTAGTAGGAGGAAATGTAATATTCAAATTTGAATGTGACATTCAAATTCGAAATAGTATTTCTAGTCTACAACTGTGTTTAATAAAAGGAAGAATCAAAAATAGAACTCACAGATAATCTATGTAACAAGATCACAGGGACAGAAAAATCAGAAATATATATGAATAAGAACTTATCTGATGTAACACTAAACACATCTCAGGAAATGTTGTTATCCAGGGGATTCAAGTTTGTACCTTCAAATCAGTTTAATTTATTTGAAACAGTCATGGATGTCAATCATTTTGTGCGCAAAATAACTTTGCGCAAACATTTTTATGACAATACTGATTTGAATGCACAAAATGATATGAATACAGAAAAAGAAGTAAAACAAATGAGTAATGAACAACTTTCCTTTTCAGAGTGGTGTACGGTAGTAGATTTGCAACAAATGTCAAGGGGTAATATATCAGATCTCACAGAAAAGCCTATAGATTACCGTAGAACAGATCAAAACTTTAAAACTAGAAAAAAAGAGTCATTTCTATCTAGTTCACACTAGAACTAAAGCAAAAATGGAAAAATAACAATCAGGCCATCAGACAAAGGTGGGAAGGTTGTCATACTAAATACTGTTAACTACATAGCAGAAGCAGAAAGACAGTTAAATGACACTAACGTATATACTAAAGTAAAAGAAGGCATTTAGGAAAGAGCTAGTACAAATAGTATAGATTGCTAAATATAACAATATTGTTAACATCACAATATGTGATAATCTCATACCACAGTTTCCAGTAACACCTGTATTTAATTTCTTTCCTAAAATACATAAAAATCGGGTTAACCCACCAGGTCGTCCTATCATTGCAGGGATTGACAATCTAAATGAACCCCTATCTGAAATAGTGGACAGTTTTTTACAGCCTTTGGTTAGGAATCTACCAAGTTATATTCAAGATACTACTGATTTACTCATGAAATTGAAAGGATGTAGCTGGAAGCCAACATATAGATTCCTTGTAGCTGATGTATCATCTTTATATACATCCATTCTACATGAGAGAGGTATAACAACTTTAGAGAACATGTTTAAATTATATGGCAATTTTAACCCACAACAAAACAGTTCTTATTAAGAGCTATAGTGTACTTACTGACACATCATTTTTTTATGTTTCAAAGGGATTTCTATCTGCAGGGACGTGGGACAGCTATGGGGGGCGAAATTTGCCTCTTCTATGCCAATCTCTTTATGGAATGGTGGGAGCTGTCCCACGTCTATGCAAATGGAAATCTCTTTAAAGGATATATCATACAATATTATCGTTATATTGATGACTTTATATTTATTCTAGATGGTGATGAGGAAATGGCCAATAATTTTTGACAGTATTTAAATACCAATGGGTGGGGGATCTCATTCATAGGTGAGAATAGTGTAAATTCCATAAACTTTTTGGATATACAGATAATGGCATATAATGAACCTATCAGTACCACATTATGTAGAAAACCTTCGGCAGGAAATACAATCCTGCAATTTGACTCCTGTCACCCCAGACTTGTCCTGAAAGGTATTCCTAAAGGGGAGTACATTAGGGCCAGGAGGAATTGTACCAAAGATGAGGATTATCAGAAGCAGGCTAAAATGATTACTGATTGACTAAAGAACAGAGGATATGAATCCACTTTACTTGCAAAAGTTAGAGAAGAGATAGAGCATATCCCGAGGGAAACATTACTTGAATACAAGCAAAAGGACAATAAAAAACAACAGTCTAATCTTAAAGGGACACTGAACCCAAAAATGTTATTTCGTGATTCAGATAGAGCATGCAATTTTAAGCAAACCCTGTCATTCTGCAACTATTCACTGCTCTCTGGTGTTTTTTACTCTCCTGTAACTCTCTTCTGGTACGTGAATAGAGACCCTGTCATTCTGCAACTATTCACTGCTCTCTGGTGTTTTTTACTCTCCTGTAACTCTCTTCTGGTACGTGAATAGAGACCCTGTCATTCTGCAACTATTCACTGCTCTCTGGTGTTTTTTACTCTCCTGTAACTCTCTTCTGGTACATGAATATTTACATAGAGCAAATGATTTTAGTTTGTTAATTTAGTCCTTCATCTGTTGTACTGTTATCCAATGTCTTATTTCTAATGTTCATTTAACTGCCATGTGATGTTCAATCCTTATCAATACTTGCTATTATTCTAAAATGTATAGCTGTCTTATTCCATAGTTTTAACCTCCCCCAAATTTTATTGTCTGTTTACTTAACATCTCACCCTGACCAGACCAGAATCTAACTTTCCAATTGGCCTTTCCAATTGTCTTTGATTAGCAATCAACTAAATTTAGTGGACTCAGCTGACTGCCCTCCCTGCATATATTTCACACCAGTCTGAGATGTGCATTGCACAGTGATGTGCATTGCTATTATAACATTTGTTATCATTTTCAAAGTGAACATTTTATAAGTGATTCACTAGCAATATAGCAATAGAATTATACAAGAATTGAACATGGATTGGGCAAGGGGCAAGACACAAGGCAAGTACTTTTGTAATATTATGTTTGATATACCTTACTGTTTTCAAATGCAATTGTTACTGCAATACTGTGTCTTATATGCTTAACTGGTTCCCTCTTTTGTAAAAATGCCTAATATCTTCTTATTCATTTTTGCTGCATTTTGTCTCTATAACAAACTACATTATTCAATTATTCATTCTCCCTCTCCATCTGCACTGTTTATTAGCCCATCTCTCTTAAACTCACATTACTTTTGTACTCATGAACTTTACCTATTCCTAAACACTCTCTCTCCCCCCTGCACCTTGTCTCAAAAGCAGTCTCACTACTGCAAATCTGTATCTCATCTTATGTCTGCTGGCGACATCTCCCCTAATCCTGGTGCCCAACAACTGCCTAGCCGTGCACATCCCTGTGTACCATCCCACAGACTCAAAAAACAAAACTCTGACAACCTTACTCACATTCCTCTTGCATCAAAAGCCACTTCCCCTTTCACTTGTGCACTTTGGAACTCTCGCTCTGTTTGCAACAAACTCACTTATATACATGACCTCTTTATCTCCCGCTCCCTGAACCTTCTGGCCCTAACAGAAACCTGGCTCTCTCCCCTAGACACAGCATCCACTGCTGCTCTGTCACATGGGGGTCTCCACTTCAGCCACACTCCTAGGTCTGGTAATAGACAAGGAGGTGGTGTAGGTATTTTACTTTCCTCTCGTTGCACCTTTCAACAAATACATCCCATCTCTTCCCTCACATTTTCTTCATTCGAAACGCACATGATTCGCTTATTCTCTCCTCTTTCTATACGTGTCGCAGTCATATACCGTCCTCCTGGCTCCTCAACTCAATTTCTAGATCACTTGGCTGCATGACTACCTTATTTCCTTTCCTCAGACACCCCTTCCCTCATTCTTGGTGACTTCAACATCCCTCTTGACAATCCCACTGCCTCCTCTGCAAAACAACTTCTGCAACTCACTTCCTCTTTTGGTTTGTCACAATGGACTGATTCTTCCACTCACAAAGATGGTCACTTCCTTGACCTGATATTTAGATATCGATGCACCCTCTCAAACTTCACAAACTCCCCCTTTCCTCTTTTTGACCACCATCTCCTTACTTGAAACATATCATCCCTCCCTACAACTCTCCCTCCTTCTGCTCCTCACACCAAACTTCACAGAAGCATTACGTCATTAGATCAACAACAGCTTTCTAATTCCATCAAACCTCTCCTCTCATCCTTCTCCTCCTTTTCATGCCCTGACCAATCTATCTGCCACTATAATTCCACCCTTACATCCGTCCTTGACAATCTCGCCCCTCTTACCATAGCTCGGAAATCAAACACTCATCTTCAGCCCTGGCATACTCCTCTGACATGATACCTATGCAGATGTTCCCGTACTGCTGAGTGGCACTGGAGAAAATCTAGGAGTTCAGCTGATTTTCAAAACTACAAATTTATCTTGAACTCCTACTACTCTGCCCTTAATTTCCATAAGCAACACTACTTCTCTACTCTTATCTCTAATCTTTCTTCAAACCCAAAACATTTGTTCTCCACTTTCAATACTCTTCTCCGCCCTCCCCCACCTCCTAATACAACTTCTCTGTCAGCTCAAGACTTTGCCAACCACTTCAATAACAAAATCAACTCCATCAGAAATGAAATCAGCTCTCAACATAATTCCATTCTCTCACCCCCTCAAATGCTCTCAATCAACCACAACCCACATAACCTTAAACTTAGATCATTCTCCCCTGTTACTGAGGAAGAAGTTTCGGCACTTATACTGCGCTCTCACCTCACTACCTGTCCCCTTGACCCTATCCCCTCACAGCTACTCCCCTCCTTCTCTGCCACCCTTACCCCTATACTCACACACACTTTCAACCTCTCCTTCAGCACCGGTATATTTCCCTCATCGCTGAGACATGCACTGGTCACACCTATCCTCAAAAAAACTTCCCTTGATCCTACCTCCCCATCCAACTACCGCCCTATTTCCCTCCTCCCTCTTGCATCAAAGCTTCTCGAAAAACTAGCTTATGCACACCTTTCCAATTTCCTTACAAAAAACTCCCTCCTTGACCCATTGCAATCTGGATTTCGTGCCCATCACTCCACAGAAACAGCAATTGTTAAGGTTACCAAGGACCTACTTACAGCAAAATCAAAAGGCCACTTCTCTCTGCTTATTCTCCTTGATCTGTCCATCCTTTTACACCGTTGACCACCCTCTCTTGCTCCAAACCCTCCAATCCTTCGGCATATGTGACACAGCCCTCTCGGGGCTCTCTTCCTACCTGTCAAACCGTACCTTTAGTGTAGCCTTCTCTGGGGCCTCCTCTGCCCCGTCACCACTTTCTGTCAGAGTACCGCAAGGCTCTGTCCTCGGTCCCCTTCTCTACTCAATCTACACGTCATCACTAGGTTCCCTAATAAAGTCCCATGGTTTACAATATCATTTGTATGCCGACGACACCCAAATCTACTTCTCTGCACCAGACCTTTCTCCTTCCTTGCTAACCCGTGTCACTAACTGTCTTTCTCACATCTCCAACTGGATGTCCTCTCACTACCTCAAGCTAAATCTCTCCAAAACTGAGCTCCTTATTTTCCCCCCTTCTTCAAAACTCTCCACCCCCAATCTCTCTACAACTGTTTACAACTCCATCATTACCCCTACCCCGCATGCCCGATGTCTCTGGGTCACATTTGACTCAGATCTTTCTTTCACTCCTCACATTCAGTCTTTGGCTAAAGCCTGCCGCTTCCACCTTAAAAACATCTCTAAAATTAGACACTTCCTTACACAAGACACAACTAAGATTTTAATCCACTCTCTCATCCTCTCCCACCTCGATTACTGCAACTCTGTCCTCTCTGGTCTCCCCACCTACCGCCTAGCTCCTTTACAATCCTTAATGAATGCCAGACTCATATTCCTTACAAGTAGCTCTTCATCTGCTGCACCTCTCTGCCAATCTCTTCACTGGCTTCCTCTTGCCTCTAGAATCAAACACAAAATTCTCACTCTGACATACAAAGCCCTCAACTGCACTGCTCCCCCCTATATCTCAGATCTTGTCTCCAGATACTCTCCTTCCCATCCACTTCGCTCTGCTCAAGACCTCCTACTCTCCTCCTCTCTTGTCACCTCATCACACTCCCGTTTACAGGACTTCTCCAGACTGGTTCCCATCTTGTGGAACTCTCTGCCTCACTCCACAAGACTCTCTTCTAGTTTTAAAAGCTTCAAGTGCTCCCTAAAGACTCTACTGTTCAGGGATGCATACAACCTACGCTAACCTTACTTTATACCAGTTCCTCTCCTCCATTGCTATCCCCTAAACCCCCTAGCATGTAAGCTTAAGAGTCCAGCTGTTTGTTGATCACCTTCTCAAGAGCTGACTACAACAGTGCAAATCTTGGCAGGGCCCTCTACCCATTTGATCCCTATAACTGTTTTGGTTTTTTTTTACTCCGCCTTTGTTAATAGCGCTGCGGAATCTGTTGGCGCTCTACAAATAACCGATAATAATAAGACTTTATCACTTGAAGGGGTAAAGCACTGGCTAATTTTCTATCCCCATCTGATTTGACTGTTAAAACTAAAGCCACTTGGCTTAAAAAAAGGGTAGGATTTTATAAATGCAGACGACCAATCTGAAAAACTTGTTCTCATGTCACAGAAGGGACAAAATTCAAATCCAATAGTACAGGACAAGAACATGACATTAATTTATATATAAAGTGTTCTACCATACACGTTGTTTATTTACTTAAGTGTCAGATTTGTTTAAAACAATACATAGGGAAAATTAAACATTCATTAAAGGATAGGTTTTTACAACACCTGAGATCTATAGAAGACATAGATTCAGATACACCAGTAGCAAGACACTTTAAAGAATTGCACAATGCTGATGTGACTAAACTTGCCATACAGGGTATTGATCATGTACCTGTGTGGAAGAGGGGAGGAGACAGGGAAAACAAACTAAATAAACGTGAGGTATACTGGATCTTTACTCTAAAGACCAGTAACCCACTTGGTCTAAACATGAGAAGAGACCTTGATTTGTTTATTTGAATGTCTAACTTTCCTCATCTACTTCATACAGAACATCATCAGTATTAACTGGATACTATCTAGTTGTATCATTCACACACATTCTAACTAATTTTCACAAAAAAATATAATAACAAGAAATAAAATGTCTATATGTGCTTTTTTCATATTGATTTGCAATACATAAAATTTCAGTCAAAAGGGAACATATTTAGGTTATTGTAATATATCGCTTGTTACTAAGTTAACCCCTTAACGACACGAGTCGTACAGGGTACGTCTTGCACAAACTATTCTTAAAAGACCAGCGATGTACCCTGTACGACGTTAGGAGTTTAAAGCAGCTGGAAGCGATCCAGCCTACACTACAGGAAAAAAAAAATAATTAAAAAAATATATATTTTATGCTAAACTGGGTAGTGGCAGACAGCTGCCAGTACCCAAGATGGCTCCCAGTAAGGTATATGGGGAGGGTTAGAGAGCTGTTTGGGGGGATCAGGGAGGTTGGTGGCTAAGGGCAGATCCTACACAGCAGCAAATGTAAATATGCTAGAATTTTTTTTGTTTTTTAAAAATATATCTTTTATTTTAGTACTGGCAGACTTTCTGCCAGTACTTAAGATGGCGGGGACAATTGTGGGATGGGGGATGGAAGAGAGCTCTTTGGGAGGGATCAGGGGGTGTGATGTGTCAGGTGGAAGGCTGAACCTCTACACTAAAGCTAAAATTAACCCTGCAAGCTACCTATAAGCTACCTAATTAACCCCTGCACTGCTGGGCATAATACATGTGTGGTGCGCAGCGGCATTTAGCGGCCTTCTAATTACCAAAAAGCAACACCAAAGCCATATATGTCTGCTATTTCTGAACAAAGGGGATCCCAGAGAAGCATTTTCAACCATTTATGCCATACTTGCAAAAGTTGTTTGTAAATAATTTCAGTGAGAAATCTAAAATTGTGAAAAATGTTATGTTTTTTTTTATTTGATCACATTTGGCGGTGAAATGGTGGCATGAAATATACCAAGATGGGCCTAGATCAATACTTGAGGTTGTCTACTACACTACACTAAAGCTAAAATTAACCCTAGAAGCTCCCTACATGCTCCCTAATTAACCCCTTCACTGCTGGGCATAATAAATGTGTGATGCAGTGGCATTTAGCGGCCTTCTAATTACCAAAAAGCAACGCCAAAGCCATATATGTCTGCTATTTCTGAACAAAGGGGATCCCAGAGAAGCATTTACAACCATTTATGCCATAATTGCACAAGTTGTTTGTAAATAATTTCAGTGAGGAACCTAAAGTTTGTGAAAAGAAAAAATTGTGAAAAAGTGAACGATTTTTTTAATTTGATCGTATTTGGAGGCGAAATGGTGGCATGAAATATACCAAAATGGGCCTAGATCAATACTTTGGGATGATTTCTAAAAAAAAATATATACATGTCAAGGGATATTCAGGGATTCCTGAAAGATATCAGTGCCCCAATGTAACTAGCGTTAATTTTGAAAAAATGTGGTTTGGAAATAGCAAAGTGCTACTTGTATTTATTGCCCTATAACTTGCAAAAAAAGCAAAGAACATGTAAACATTGGGTATTTCTAAACTTAGGATAAAATTTAGAAACTATTTAGCATGGGTGTTTTTTGGTGGTTATAGATGTGTAACAGATTTTGGGGGTCAAAGTTAGAAAAAGTGTATTTTTTTTCGATTATTTCCTCATATTTTATAAAAAAAATTTATACTAAATTATAAGATATGATGAAAATAATGGTATCTTTAGAAAGTCTATTTAATGGCGAGAAAAACGGTATATAATAAGTGTGGGTACAGTAAATGAAGAAGAGGACAATTACAGCTAAACACAAACACCGCAGAAATGTAAAAATAGCCCTGGTCCTTAAGGGAAATAAATTGAAAATTGGCCTTGTCTTTAAGGGGTTAAAGGGACACTGAACCCAAATTTTTCTTTTGTGATTCAGATAGAGCATGCAATTGTAAGCAACTTTCTAATTTACTCCTATTAGCAAATGTTCTTCATTCTCATGGTATCTTTATTTGAAAAGCAAGAATGTAAGTTTAGATGTCGGCCCATTTTTATTGAACAACCTGGGTTGTTCTTGCTGATTGGTGGATAAATTCATCCACCAATAAACAAGTGCTGTCCAGGGTTCTGGACTTTCTTTTTTAAATAAAGATAGCAAGAGAACGAAGAAAAAATTATAATAGGAGTAAATTATAAAGTTGCTCAAAATGGCATGCTCTATCTGAATCACGAAAGAAAAAATGTGGGTTCAGTATCCCTTTAATCTAAGCACTTATGAAGCGAGACAAATGAATGTCTGAGAAACACATCTAATGTTTAAAATTGAGTTTTAGTCTGGTATAGAATAGTTGAATCTTAACATTGAAAAATGTAATAACGTCCTAAAGAGGGCATAAATAAGCAGATTAAGTGATGATCATTAATATTTTGTATATATTTGTCTCTCAAAAACTATTTTGGGTATACACACTGTCACTTTAAGGGAAATTTGTTTAAATAAGGTGTGCACAGTGCACAGGTAGCAACTACGCAGTGACCAAGTGCGCATGCACGAAACGCGTATGCAGGTGTATCTGTGTACACTGATTTTTTTTGTTTGGTGGAGTGAGGTGTTTTTATATGCTTTTAAAAGTTTATACAACTTGTGACAGTATATATATATATATACAGGGAGTGCAGAATTATTAGGCAAGTTGTATTTTTGAGGATTAATTTTATTATTGAACAACAACCATGTACCCAAGGAACCCAAAAAACTCATTAATATCAAAGCTGAATAGTTTTGGAAGTAGTTTTTAGTTTGTTTTTAGTTATAGCTATTTTAGGGGGATATCTGTGTGTGCAGGTGACTATTACTGTGCATAATTATTAGGCAACTTAACAAAAAACAAATATATACCCATTTCAATTATTTATTTTTACCAGTGAAACCAATATAACATCTGAACATTCACAAATATACATTTCTGACATTCAAAAACAAAACAAAAACAAATCAGTGACCAATATAGCCACCTTTCTTTGCAAGGACACTCAAAAGCCTGCCATCCATAGATTCTGTAAGTGTTTTGATCTGTTCACCATCAACATTGCGTGCAGCAGCAACCACAGCCTCCCAGACACTGTTCAGAGAGGTGTACTGTTTTCCCTCCTTGTAAATTTCACATTTGATGATGGACCACAGGTTCTCAATGGGGTTCAGATCAGGTGAACAAGGAGGCCATGTCATTAGATTTTCTTCTTTTATACCCTTTCTTGCCAGCCACGCTGTGGAGTACTTGGACGCGTGTGATGGAGCATTGTCCTGCATGAAAATCATGTTTTTCTTGAAGGATGCAGACTTCTTCCTGTACCACTGCTTGAAGAAGGTGTCTTCCAGAAACTGGCAGTAGGACTGGGAGTTGAGCTTGACTCCATCCTCAACCCGAAAAGGCCCCACAAGCTCATCTTTGATGATACCAGCCCAAACCAGTACTCCACCTCCACCTTGCTGGCGTCTGAGTCGGACTGGAGCTCTCTGCCCTTTACCAATCCAGCCACGGGCCCATCCATCTGGCCCATCAAGACTCACTCTCATTTCATCAGTCCATAAAACCTTAGAAAAATCAGTCTTGAGATATTTCTTGGCCCAGTCTTGACGTTTCAGCTTGTGTGTCTTGTTCAGTGGTGGTCGTCTTTCAGCCTTTCTTACCTTGGCCATGTCTCTGAGTATTGCACACCTTGTGCTTTTGGGCACTCCAGTGATGTTGCAGCTCTGAAATATGGCCAAACTGGTGGCAAGTGGCATCTTGGCAGCTGCATGCTTGACTTTTCTCAGTTCATGGGCAGTTATTTTGCGCCTTGGTTTTTCCACACGCTTCTTGCGACCCTGTTGACTATTTTGAATGAAACGCTTGATTGTTCGATGATCACGCTTCAGAAGCTTTGCAATTTTAAGAGTGCTGCATCCCTCTGCAAGATATCTCACTATTTTTTACTTTTCTGAGCCTGTCAAGTCCTTCTTTTGACCCATTTTGCCAAAGGAAAGGAAGTTGCCTAATAATTATGCACACCTGATATAGGGTGTTGATGTCATTAGACCACACCCCTTCTCATTACAGAGATGCGCATCACCTAATATGCTTAATTGGTAGTAGGTTTTCGAGCCTATACAGCTTGGAGTAAGACAACATGCATAAAGAGGATGATGTGGTCAAAATACTCATTTGCCTAATAATTCTGCACTCCCTGTATGTATATATATATATATATATATATATATATATATATATATATATATATATATAAAATTCAGCAGTAAAGCTAGTATTTTTAAAATGCAAGCAACGTGGTTAATCTATGAAAAAGGAAGACATAAATACTTATGATTGGAATTCTGCTAAGGCTAATGGAAACCATTTTCAAGAGAAGGACAACTTAAATCTGCAGTAGCACTTTATTTTAGGGTTGATGCTACATAAATAAATATTGCTACGGACAATATTTTTTTTCTAAAAAGTGAGAAATCTTTTTCCAGAATCTGAGATTTTCAGAGAACCGTGACAAGAATCTTGATTACAATTCAGGTAGAACTTTTATCCTGTTAGTGGCACCACCATTTAGTGAACAGAGGGCTATGTAAGGTAGAATTTTGGCAGATATATATATAGAGAAAATGCCTTGATAAAAATTAAATAGGCATTCCATTACCATATACTTGATCTGTAAACATATTTCTAATATAACAGTTCTAACAGTTTAGAAAAAGAGTGAAAAAAGCCTCATTTATCTAATTTTAGTTTGTATTTTTGTACTGCAACATCATATGGCAAATATAAAAATCTAGTCTTTATATTAAAAAACAAAAAACAAAAACAGGTCCACTGTTTTGTACTTACTCATGCATTAATGCTTTCTTGGTTTTATAATTGTATTTTACGTGTATTCACATAATAATGCTATTCAAATACTTCAATAAATTAAGAACTCAGGTTGATGATGCTGTCATGATTCATAACATTTGCAGAAATACCATGCAGAAGAAACAGTGGACAAGAATTTGATAGAAATTTATTGGATTCATATGTTCCTATTGCAATGTTAAGATTTCTGAATAATTAATTACTTAAAGAGCCATGAAAGTATAAAAAGATATTCTATTTTGTTAGAGTATTTTATTACTTAAATGTTACTTGCGTATAATCATGGAGTTTATCATAATATATCATATGATGATTGATTGATTAATGGTTATCAGCAGATCAGCCATTTTCATTGTTAAACATAAACACCTTTTTCACTATCATTCCAGTAGAAAATGTATTTTTACTTAGTTGCTTTCCTGTTTTTATAATCACAATCCAAGTTCTTTTATAAGTATCTTAATCCCTTATTGAATTTGAAAACTAAAATGACTTGATAAACTCCAGACACCACTATCGGACTCATAAATTACTAAAGATTCTTCTAATGTAGTATTGATTTTGCACATGGGCAAAACACACTGAAATGACCCCCCCATTCCCCCCCCACACGCACACCATGGGCAAGATTACGAGTGGAGCACTAACTGTTGCGCATGAGCGATAAGGGGTGTATCGCGGCTCTTTGTGTATGTCGGAAGTAGTGCACGTTTTTCGAGTTGGATAGTAAACGCGTTCACTTGAGCACATTTGAACTTAATGCTCCTCAGGTTAGCACAACTTCAGAGCTCTGGTTAACTGTTACACGAGTCAAAAAAGTGGCACAAAACACATCAAAAATACATTTAAAACTATAGTTACACTCATAATAACACTATCTGATAAAAATGGTTTTAAAAATGCATTAAAAAGTTATAAGGGTAAAAGATATAAAGTCTCAGGTGTAAGTAAATAAAGGGGCATTCAAAGGGCTTTTAGATAGAAATACATAAATGTCTAAATATGTATAAGTATGTAAATATATATGTATATATGTGTGTACATAATTATGTATTTGTGTATTTATATGTATATATAGTATCCCACAAAAGTGAGTACACCCCTCACATTGTTGTAAATATTTTATAATATCTTTACATGTGACAACACTGAAGAATGACGCTTTGCTACAATGTAAAGTAGTGATTGTACAGCTTGTATAACAGTGTAAATTAGCTGTCCCCTCATAATAACTCAACACACAGCCATTAATGTCTAAACCATTGGCAACAAAAATGAGTACACCCCTAAGTCGAAATGTCCAAATTGGGCCCAAAGTGTCAATATTTTGTGTGGCCACCATTATTTTCCAGCACTGCCTTAACCCTCTTCGGCATAAAGTTCACCAGATCTTCACAGGTTGCCACTGGAATCCTCTTCCACTCCTCCATGACAACATCACGGAGCTGGTGGATGTTAGAGACTGTAATAGTAGCAATTTGAACAAGCCTTTAATTTTGTTTCATAACTCAAAAACAGCAATTGCCTCAAAAGTAGATTTGTAACATAAAAGAAGCTTGATGAATTCGTTGTTAGTGCTTCATATAATGTATTAATATTTGCCCAATAAGTGTCAGTTTATTAACTTCATAAACTTTAATTCTTTCAGGGCAATTGTAAATGCAAACAGTTCAAATTAAGCAATAACGTAAATTATTGTATTCCTTGATTAGGCAGGTAAAGTTCATCAAATTATGTAAAAATAACGAATAATAATGGATTAAATAGTTCTGACCTGAGAACCCAGGAGTTTGTTACTTGTGTCCGTTTGCTATGAACAGCAGCGTGGTACTCACAGGGAGAGCGGTTGTTGGCTGCAGGTGATGACGTCACCGCTACTTGCTGTGCTGTGTATGAAGCGGCTTGCAAATCCTGTTACCTTGTAACTGCTTCAGGATGAGATGTCGAGTCAGTTTGATTTCCTTGCAATAGATAAAATCTTCCAGTATTGAATTAAGTAGTAGAGCTGCTAAATGTAGGAATGAAAATAAGAGATGTTATCAGTAACTTTTAGGAACTCTTCAAATAGGAAATAGAGAGGCTGTTGGAGAGTGTGGAAAACTCTCAGAGACACGCTTGAGCTGTGAATCCTTTCTCAATTAACCAGCAATGAGTGCTGGGGGGAAGTGCTTGATATAGGAAGCACTTAAAGGGACAGATCATTAGTAAGCAGTAACCCTGACAGAGCCCCCCACAAAAAGAACCACAGCGAGGTTCAAGGCCTGGGACGATCAGGGTTACGTCTATGGAAGAGAGAGATCAGACGTGGAGCAGATATGTTCGAGGCAGGCTCCCAGGAATCATCTTCATGTCCAAATCCTTTCCAATGAACCAAATAGAAAAGATTCCCATGACGGAGTCTAGAATCCAGAATGCTATGAACCTCATACTGCCTATCAAGGGTAGCAGAAGGTATTGGGTCTGCTGATGTAACATTTGATATGGGTAGGTTACAAGGTTTGATAAGAGACACATGGAAAGTCGGATGTATCTTAAAAGTTGATGGCAGTTGGAGTGTAACTGTTGTTGGACCATTTACCCTGATGATAGGGTAAGGACCCAAAAATAGTTTACCTAGTTTCCTACAAGGATAGGGTATCTTGAGGTTCTTAGTGGAGAGCCATACTTGTTGTCCTACGGAATATTGAGGACTAGGTCTGTGGCGAAGATCGTAGTACCTGCGTTGTGATGCCTGTGCCTGAAGAATATGTTCACGAATTGAAGAAAAGTTGGCAGAAATGTCGTTAACCAGATCATTCACCTGAGGACATGGGGTATCAATCTTCGGAAGTAGAGTGAAATTTGGATGTAAACCATAATTTACAAAAAATGGTGATGTGCCAGTTGTGGAACTCTTATTATTATTATTATAGGGAAATTCTGCTAGGGGCAAGTAGGAGGCCCATGAATCTTGTTGGTGAGAGCAGAAGCAACGTAGGTATTGTTCGAGCCACTGGTTCACCCTCTCCGTCTGCCCATTCCTTTGAGGATGGTAGGCAGTGGTGAGTTTTTGTTCTATATGCAGAGCAGCACACAAATTTCTCCAGAACTTAGATGTGAATTGGGTTCCACGGTCACTAAGGATGGTTTTAGGTATTCCATGCAGTCTTACAATGTTTTGAATGAACAATTCACTTGTGATCTTGGAAGTGGGTAGGGAGGCAATCGGTGTGAAATGTGCCATCTTTGAGAATAAATCGGTGACAACCTATATAGTGGTGTATTTGTTAGAGACAGGTAAGTCCACGATAAAGTCCAGAGATACCGCCTCCCAGGGTACTTGTGGTACTGGTAAAGGCTGTAAAAGACCCGCAGGAAGTTGTTTAGAAGGTTTGGAGGTTGCACATATAACGCATTTAGATATATATTCTTTGAGATCGAGGTTAAGAGTAGGCCACCAAAAAGATCTCTTTAGTAAATCCAAAGTTTTATCCCTTCCCATGTGTCCAGCAAGGGGGGACTCATGAACTGTTTTCAAGATTGAAGATCTAACATTTGGAGGTATGTATAGCTTCCCGTCCTTATAGAGTAAGCCGTCAGAATTGTAGGTAAGATCTGTATGAGGTACTGATGGGTCAATAGCAATAGCATCTTTTAACACTGTAGTTAGACTTGTTATAACACCAATGATAGAGTCCTTAGGGACAACAGTAGTAGGAATGCATGGTATTATAGGTTTAAGGCCTTGTCTAGAGAGGGCGTCAGCCTTGCCATTTTTAGTACCAGGCCTGTAGGTAATGATGTAATGGAAACGAGAAAAGTAAAGACTCCAGAGTAATTGTCTGGAGGATAGGGTTCGATTGGACTGAAGATATTGCAGATTTTTGTGGTCAGTATATATGACAGTTGGTTGTGTTGCGCCCTCAAGCAAGTGCCTCCAGTGATCGAAGGAACACTTTATTTCAAGTAATTCTTTCTCGCCAACTGGATAATTTAACTCTGCTGGTTGCATCAATCTAGAGAAAAATGCGACCGGGTGTAAGGGATCTTTGAACGATTTCCGTTGAGAGAGGATTGCCCCTATTGCGAACTCAGAAGCGTCAACTTCCAGGATGAATTGCTTTTCTAAATCCGGGTATTGGAGAATGGGTGCTGTAGTGAATTTATTTTTTAAAAGGTCAAATACCTGCTGAGTATGGCTTGTCCACCTGAAAGGATGATTCAATTTGGTGAGCTCAGTAAGAGGTTTGGTAATAGCAGCAAATCCAGGAATGAATTTCCTATAATAATTTGAGAAGCCAAGGAAACGTTGAACATCTTTCTTACATTGAGGAGTTGGCCAGTTATGAATAGCCTGAACCTTGTCATCTTGCATCTTGATTCCTTCAGGGGAGATGTTATAACCCAGGAAAGAGATATTATTTGATTCAAATATACATTTTTCTAGTTTAGCGTATAGGTTATTTTTTCGTAACCTAGTGAGAACCTCTCTAACATGTATTCTATGTTGATCTAGATTTTGTGAGTAAACTAGAATATCGTCCAAATAGACAACAACATATACATCCAAAATATCTCTGAAAAGATCATTGATTAAGCATTGGAATGTTGCTGGGGCATTGCACAGACCGAATGGCATCACTGTATATTCGAATAGCCCATATCTAATCCGAAAAGCAGTGAGCCATTCGTCGCCAGCTCTCATTCGTATAAGATTATAGGCACCTCGAAGATCCAATTTCGTGAAAATTGAGGCCCCCCTTAATCTTTCAATTAATTCAGGGATCAAAGGTAGGGGGTACCTGTTTTTTCTGGTACGCCTGTTCAATTCCCTGTAATCGATAATTGGTCTTAACGTGCCATCTTTATTGGTGACAAAAAATATGCCTGCACCTGCAGGAGAGGTACTAGGTCTTATAAAACCTTTTCTGAGGTTCTCATCGATATAATTTTTAAGGTGTTCTAATTCTGGTTTTGAAAGGGGGTAGATATGTCCATAGGGAATTGAAACTCCTGGGAGTAAATCAATAGGACAATCGTAATCCCTATGAGGGGGCAAACATTCAGCTTCTTTTTTATTAAAAACATCTGAGAAGTCTGCATATTGTTTAGGTAAAATATTATCCTCAACCTGTAGCATAATTAAATCTGATGATGTCTTACTATTTTGAGTGAGATGAGGGAAAGATAAACTGAGATCATTCCAGTTTATAGTTGGTTTGTGTTTACAAAACCAATTTATACCAAGGATTACATTAAACATTGGTGAAGATATGACATCAAAAGTGAGTGTTTCTGTGATGTGTGTGCAAGATGTTACCTGTAATGGTGTAGTTTGGTGTGTGACAGGACCTGATTTTAAAAAAGAGCCATCAATGACCTTCACAGAGACCGGAGTTCTCTTAGAGACCAGAGGTATTTTATTCTGTTTCACAAAAGAAAAATCAATAAAATTTCTACATGAGCCGGTGTCCAGGATAGCTTCAGTTGTTATCCTGATTTGATCCCACTGTAAAATAATAGGGATAGTTAAATATGAGGGTTTAATGGTTTTCATCAGCAGGGATTCAGAGATGTTAGGCAACCTACCCTTCTTATTCTTAGCGAGAACTGGGCAGTCCTTTACTTCATGTGTGGGGCAGGCACAATACATGCACAGTCTATGCAACTTCCTCCTAGTCTTTTCCTGAGAGGAGAGGGGACCCTTCATAAAGCCTATGTCCATAGGTTGCAGCGATTCCTTAGTTTGATAAACAGGAGTGGAGAGAAAGCTTCTTGTACCGCTAGCCTTTTCAGAGCGGCGTTCCCTAAGCCATCTATCTATGTTAATAGTGAGGGAAAAGAAATCTTCCAATGAATCTGGAATACCTGTGCGCGAGAGTTCATCCTTTATATCCTCAGACAACCCTAAACGATATTGAGTTTTAAGGGAGACCTCATTCCATCCGGAATCGCGGGCAGAAATTTTAAATTGTGTGATGTAAGACTCCACAGGGTTCTTTTTTTGTTTTAAAGATCTAAGTATGTTTTCAGCTGTGACCTGTTTGAAAGGGTCATCATATAATGCTGACATTTGATCAAAGAACTCATCAAGGGATCCCAGTATTGCATCATCATTTTCAAAAAAAGAGTCAGCCCAAGCCCTAGGTTCCCCCCTCAAATATGATATCACAGTGAGCACTCTTGATCTTTCAGTGGGATAAGTGCGTGGCTTTAATTGAAAAAGCAACATGCAGGAGTTTTTAAACTCTCTGAATCTTGAACGGTCACCAGAGAATTTTTCTGGGGGGGAGACCATAGGTTCAGGGATAGAATCTGCACTTGCAGGTTTAGGTGCCAGAGTCTCTCTTAAGCAGGCCTTCAAAACCTGATTTTCCACTTGTAATTCATGGAAAGAACCTGATAGAGCTTCTAATCTGTCTGACAGGACTTGAACTTTATCACTTAAAAGATCTTGTTCCATAATTGCTGTTGAGTGTATATGTTTGGTATAGGATAATTCTGTGTACACAAACACTAAATCCTTGCTTCCTTATGGCTGGTTAATTCTGTAATAGTAGCAATTTGAACAAGCCTTTAATTTTGTTTCGTAACTCAAAAACAGCAATTGCCTCAAAAGTAGATTTGTAACATAAAAGAAGCTTGATGAATTCGTTGTTAGTGCTTCATATAATGTATTAATATTTGCCCAATAAGTGTCAGTTTATTAACTTCATAAACTGTAATTCTTTCAGGGCAATTGTAAATGCAAACAGTTCAAATTAAGCAATAACGTAAATTATTGTATTCCTTGATTAGGCAGGTAAAGTTCATCAAATTATGTAAAAATAACGAATAATAATGGATTAAATAGTTCTGACCTGAGAACCCAGGAGTTTGTTACTTGTGTCCGTTTGCTATGAACAGCAGCGTGGTACTCACAGGGAGAGCGGTTGTTGGCTGCAGCTGATGACGTCACCGCTACTTGCTGTGCTGTGTCTGAAGCGGCTTGCAAATCCTGTTACCTTGTAACTGCTTCAGGATGAGATGTCGAGTCAGTTTGATTTCCTTGCAATAGATAAAATCTTCCAGTATTGAATTAAGTAGTAGAGCTGCTAAATGTAGGAATGAAAATAAGAGATGTTATCAGTAACTTTTAGGAACTCTTCAAATAGGAAATAGAGAGGCTGTTGGAGAGTGTGGAAAACTCTCAGAGACACGCTTGAGCTGTGAATCCTTTCTCAATTAACCAGCAATGAGTGCTGGGGGGAAGTGCTTGATATAGGAAGCACTTAAAGGGACAGATCATTAGTAAGCAGTAACCCTGACAGAGACCTTGCGCTCCCCCACCTTTCATTTGAGGATTCCCCACAGATGCTCAATAGGGATTAGGTCTGGAGAAATGCTTGGCCAGTCCATCACCTTTGCCCTCAGCATCTTTAGCAAGGCAGTGGTCGTCTTGGAGGTGTGTTTGGGGTCATTATTATCTTGGAATACTGCCCTGCGCACTGTCTCCTAAGGGACGGGATCATGCTCTGCTTCAGTATGTCACAGTACATGTAGCTCCCTAGTGCCAGAAGCACTGATGCAGGCCCAGACCATGACACTCCCACCACCATGCTTGACTGTATGCAAGACACGCATGTCTTTGTACTCCTTACCTGGTTGCCTCCACACACACTTTACGCCATCTAAACCAAATAAGTTTATGTTGGTTTCATCGGACCACAGGACATGGTTCCAGTAATCCATGTCCTTAGTCTGCTTGTCTTCAGAAAACTCATATGTCTATTTCCCAAAGACAACCTCTGGATATGATGCTGAGCATGTGCATTCAACTTCTTTGGTTAACCATGGCGAGGCCTGTTCTGAGTGGAACCTGTCCTTTGAAACCATTGTATGGTCTTGCCCACCATGCTGTAGCTCAGTTTCAGGGGTTTCCAAAAGGGGAACAGCACTTGGGAGTGAAGAGTGTGCACGGTAGACCTAGGGCGCTGCCAAGCCCTAAACACATAAGTAAAGATAAGCAGGGTCTCCAGCACTTTATCAAACAGACTTTATTTGAACACAAATAGCGATGTTTCGGTGTCACAGCACCTTATTCATGCTTGGTAATTATACACAGGCCTTATTACATCTTTAAATACCCAAATTTTGGCGCCTTCTCAGATTGTTATATGGAGAAGACTCCCTCTAGTGGCCTAATGTTATACATACACTCACATAACTTATATACAGATTGAATTAGTTAATATAAATATATTACTAAGTCCCAAAAGATACATAGAATTTCACTAAAAAAATGCATAATACTCTATAAGCAACTTTCATTGAACTACAGTTTATATATTGCCTAAATAGATTTAATGAACCATTTCATAGACATTTTATAGAAAATTAAAATGCATAGAATTTTTTTTTAAATATATACAAAAGTTTGTGAACAATTAAAAACAAGGGAAGGGCCTAAAAATACAGCAAAGATTCTTAGTGATAAGTAATTAATCAGGCTAAAAGTGCTTAGGGAGATTCAGAAAAGATTAAGAAAAAACTCAGAAAAAACAGCTTAAATCAAATTCCCTGTTAAGACCCTTGGGATGCATACTATCCAATTTATGCACCCACCACATCTCTCTTTGCTTTAATAGACGCTCCCTATTCATGCCTCTTCTGTTTGGGGGGATATGGTCTATTACTTGCCACCTGAGCTGGCTAATGTGGTGGCCTTTCTCCAAAAAATGGTTGGAGACAGGGGCATCCCTGTTCTTGCATCTAATATTGGACCTATGTTGACCAATACGGTCTTTCACCTTGCGGGTGGTCTCACCTATATAGATGCAAGAACAGGGACACTTGATCAAATATACCACATAGGTGGTCTCACAGGTATAATACCCCTTAATAGAAAACTTTTTTCCACTTTGGGGATGATGAAAGAATGCTCCTTTTATTACTGAATGGCAACTCATACAGCCAAGACAAGGGAAAGTTCCCATATTTTTCTTACCCAACAACTGTTGTCTAGTTTGTCTGGTGGGGCCTATGTCTGTTCTCACCAAGTGGTCCCTAAGGCTTTTTACTCTCTTGTGAGCCATAATGGGAGGCTCCTGGAACTGAGCTACATTAGAATTGCATTCCTTGAGAATGTACCAGTTCTTTCAAATTAACCTAGCAATTTTGTCACTCAGTGGGTTGTATTGACTGACAAACACCAGCCTATTTCCTTTGGATGTTCTTTCTTTACTTTTATCCAAAGAGCCTATAGTATCATCAAGGAGTTTTTTGGGGTATCCTCTGTCAATGAACTTTTTGGACATTTCATTAAACCTTATCCTCCTTGTCTCCCCATCATCAACAATCCTGTTAACCCTTAATAGTTGGCTCCTAGGAAGAGAATTTACCAATGGCCTAGGGTGGAAGCTGTTAAATTGCAATATACTGTTTCTGTCTGTCTCTTTTCTATACAGATCAAATTCTAGGTGATGACCCTTCTTGAGAACTAACGTATCAAGGAAGGGCACAGATTCCTCACTGACACTCACTGTGAAGAAAAGGTCCCTTACTTCAGAATTTAAATCCTGTACAAATTGCGTGAGGGACTCAACGTCACCCCACCATACGCCAAAAATATCGTCTATATATCTCCACCATACGGCTCCAAATTGTTTAAATAACTGATTTTTATAGACGATACTCTCCTCAAACTCACACATGAAGAGGTTGGCGTATGATGGGGCGACGTTAGAGCCCATAGCTGTACCCCTCACCTGGACATACCAGCTGTCCTGAAAGATAAAGTAATTCCAATATAAGACAATACGTAACAAATCTTCCAAAAATGCTACTTCAATCTCATTATACCTCCTGTTCACCATCAATGTTTTTCTTACAATGGATATACCAGTTTCATGTTTTATAGATGTGTATAAACTACGTACATCCATGGTGAACAGGAGGTATTTGTCACTAAGGAATACCAAATCCCTTGCCTTCTGCAAAAAACTATTAGTGTCTTGTATGTAACTTGACATCCTAGGCATTATTGATAAAAAGCTATCTGAGTATTTGTGTACTGTAAACCCTAGGACACCTGTCTTTTATACTGTCCCAAAAGTCCATAAGGACAAACAGAGACCCCCGGGGAGACCTATTGTCTCCTCAGTTGAGTCAGTATTTACAAACATTTCCAAATTTTTGGATAAGATCTTGCAGCCTGAGGTCACTAGGATGTCAAGTTACATACAAGACACTAATAGTTTTTTGCAGATGGGGAGACAAGGAGGATAAGGTTTAATGAAATGTCCAAAAAGTTCATTGACAGAGGATACCCCAAAAAACTCCTTGATGATACTATAGGCTCTTTGGATAAAAGTAAAGAAAGAACATCCAAAGGAAATAGGCTGGTGTTTGTCAGTCAATACAACCCACTGAGTGACAAAATTGCTAGGTTAATTTGAAAGAACTGGTACATTCTCAAGGAATGCAATTCTAATGTAGCTCAGTTCCAGGAGCCTCCCATTATGGCTCACAAGAGAGTAAAAAGCCTTAGGGACCACTTGGTGAGAACAGACATAGGCCCCACCAGACAAACTAGACAACAGTTGTTGGGTAAGAAAAATATGGGAACTTTCCCTTGTCTTGGCTGTATGAGTTGCCATTCAGTAATAAAAGGAGCATTCTTTCATCATCCCCAAAGTGGAAAAAAGTTTTCTATTAAGGGGTATTATACCTGTGAGACCACCTATGTGGTATATTTGATCAAGTGTCCCTGTTCTTGCATCTATATTGGTGAGACCACCCGCAAGGTGAAAGACCGTATTGGTCAACATAGGTCCAATATTAGATGCAAGAACAGGGATGCCCCTGTCTCCAACCATTTTTTGGAGAAAGGCCACCACATTAGCCAGCTCAGGTGGCAAGTAATAGACCATATCCCCCCAAACAGAAGAGGCATGAATAGGGAGCGTCTATTAAAGCAAAGAGAGATGTGGTGGGTGCATAAATTGGATAGTATGCATCCCAAGGGTCTTAACAGGGAATTTGATTTAAGCTGTTTTTTCTGAGTTTTTTCTTAATCTTTTCTGAATCTCCCTAAGCACTTTTAGCCTGATTAATTACTTATCACTAAGAATCTTTGCTGTATTTTTAGGCCCTTCCCTTGTTTTTAATTGTTCACAAACTTTTGTATATATTTAAAAAAAAATTCTATGCATTTTAATTTTCTATAAAATGTCTATGAAATGGTTCATTAAATCTATTTAGGCAATATATAAACTGTAGTTCAATGAAAGTTGCTTATAGAGTATTATGCATTTTTTTAGTGAAATTCTATGTATCTTTTGGGACTTAGTAATATATTTATATTAACTAATTCAATCTGTATATAAGTTATGTGAGTGTATGTATAACATTAGGCCACTAGAGGGAGCCTTCTCCATATAACAATCTGAGAAGGCGCCAAAATTTGGGTATTTAAAGATGTAATAAGGCCTGTGTATAATTACCAAGCATGAATAAGGTGCTGTGACACCGAAACATCGCTATTTGTGTTCAAATAAAGTCTGTTTGATAAAGTGCTGGAGACCCTGCTTATCTTTAGTTTCAGGGGTTTGGCAATCTTCTTATAGCCTAGGCCATTTTTAACAGACCTGCTTCCCATTTACACCTACGACCTTGTAACAGTAATGAGTCACATGACACTGGGGAGGGAAAATGGACAATTGGGCCCAATGTTCATTTCCACTAAGGGGTGTACTCACTTCTGTTGCCAACGGTTTAAACATTTATGGCTGTGTGTTGAGTTACTTTGAGGGGACAGCAAATTTATACCGTTATACAGGCTTTACACTCACTACTTTACATTGTAGCAAAGTGTCATTTCTTCAGTGTTGTCACATGAAAAGCTAAAATAAAATATTTACAAAAATGTGAGGGGTGTACTTACTTCTGTGGGATACTTTATGTATTCACAGACATATATATATACACATATAAACACATAAATATATATGTATACATATATAGACACACACACACACACACACACACACACACACATATATATATATATATATATATATATATATATATATATATATATATATATATATATATATATTAGGGCATTGGAGCCTTTTGCAATCAAGTAGCTGAAAACATAAAAAATCATATATGCAATATTCATATTTAATAAAGTGTTTAAATGTTTACTTACTGTAAATATTTCAAAATTCCAATGTTATTCACATAGGGAAAAATGTTCTAAGTATTTATAAAAAGATACTTGCACTCTGATCTTTTCAAAATTCCTTTACTGTCTGAAGAAAAGGATACTTTTTCCCTGAGAAGTCATTTTGGAAGTACATATATGGTGAATAGGGTAAAAGCGGGAATGGAACAGGCATTATTTAGTGAAATTGCTTGTTTAATTTTATAGAAAGTAGACATTCTAGGCATTTTTGTTCAAATGTTTTTCAAGAAATATACTTTATTTGACTGAGAATACCTAGTAGCAAATATTCTAGTCCACCTAAAATGCATTTGAAAAAACATCAATCATATGTAATCTTTAATGAAATACAAGGCATTGGAGAATAAAAAAATGTCCTATACAGCTAAATTCAAAAGAGTTAATGAAATAATTTTGAATTCACAAATATCTGCACATTTTCAAACTCATGTCAGTGGAAAATGAGAGACTTTAGCTGGTCATAGGGTTATTTAGTCAAAATGATTATAGATTCTGATTGTACAGTTATATAGTAAAAGGATATTAGCTAATAATTATTCTCTTCAGGCATCCCAGTCATACAGAATATCAGACTGGACACGCCACTGTGTTGAGGTGCACAAATTTTGAATCAACACATTCTAAATGAATACAACATGCTGTTTTGAAAGTTTTTGCTAAGTACTCTTATGGATAATTAAACATTTGTTCAGTGTAACATATAATTTCAGTGAATTAATATCGCTAGATGTTCTATTACGCCATGATTCTGCTTATTTTTTCCAGTGCTAAAATGTAATCCTTGAAAATTAATCAAGCAAGAAAAAAAGTTAATTCTCAAAGCAGTTTTCTGTTAACTTTGTATAAATAGCATTTGGCCCTATAACATATAAATATGAACGCCTGTAATCTTATGTTATTTAATTTTGTGTTAATTAATTGATTCATTTTTTTTAATCTCACCAAAATACTATAGATAACTGAAATTTGTATCGTGTATATAAAAGAACGGCAATCAAAATAAAATATTTTTAAATGAAATGCTAAAAAAAAAAGTTGCTTTAATTTACATACAAATTGAAATGAAAATAAATATTGCATACTGTAGTATCACTTTTCAGTGATTGATAGCAGCAAGCCGCATACATTATTTCACTACAATTACACACACACAATACTTCTTAAACTATCATATTTTCAAAGTAACACAGCAAAAAGTTATCTTCACACACATGGATATATTGTTTATGTATAGGTTACTTTTTTGTGTTACTTTGGAAATATAATAGCTCTATCCCTTTAATTGTAAATTAATTATATTTAATTAGTACTCAAGGTAAAAAATGACAATGAAAAAAAAGTGGAATGAATGTTCTCCATACCATCTTCAAGCATTTCATGTTTGGACAGAACAAATATATTCCATACATAACATCGGAGTTTACCTTTGAAAGAGTTACATGTCCTCAAATGAATATATTTTCTGAATTCTATTGTTACATTAAATTGAAAAAATATCACAATATGAAACAACAAAGTTGCAATGTTCTGTAATCTTTCCATTACAAAAATAATTATCCAATACATTCTCCTCTTCTTAACCATTTTACAAGTATATAATGCTGTTATAATGTTATAACAGATGCCCTAATATTGCCACCAGGATGTCACTATGGCCACAAAGTCACATGCGGTTGCAACAATGTAATCTGTGTATCAATGTTGCAGGTGGGCAACATTGCAGTCAGCTGTGCACACCCCTTCCAGAGACTACTGTAAACACACTGCTCACCATGTTACAAAACCATCTCTCTAACCCTAGCTCTCGCAATAATTCTAGTGTAAATCTATACCTTACTCTAACCCTTGCCCTAATTCTAACCCAAAAGCTAGAGCTCACCCTGCACATAGCCCTCACTCTAACTGTAGACCTAACCCTTTAATAAAACAATGGTTCCACTCATCTTTCATCATGATAGATGGATTATTGGTGACATATAACTGTAGATAGGAAACCAGTCTATGGCATGCCATCTCTCATATTGCAACATACAGTATGGCTCTACACCATCCTTATCTATTGGGTTATTTATAATGGGCCAGATTACAAGTCAAGCACAAACATTTGAGCGCAAACAAAAAGGGGTTTATCATGGTTCTTTGCCCTTGTTGGACTTACCAATGGTAATAAGAGTTGAAAATAAATGTGATCGCTTGAGCGCAGTCATGCTAGAATGAGTTCTGGTTAACTGTTTCACAAAACAAAAAAGTGTCACTAAACATATAAAAAATACATTACAGAGTACAGTTACACTCATGATAACACCATCTAATAATTCTAAAATATTGCACCCAAAAGTTATAAGGGCTCAGAGATATGAGGTCTCTGGTGTCCGAAAAAAAAGGCAGGCAAAGAGCTTTAACTTAGAGATTCATACATTTACATGTCTAAAGATGTATATGTATTTGCAGTTAATTAGATGAAAACATGTAAAATCATATTTATAAAATATTTATTTTTAGTAAAGGTTTTAACTACGTACTATAAATATTTCACATTCCAATGTTATTCACATAGGGGAATATGTTCTAAATATTTATAAATAGATATTCCCATATATATATATATCTGTATATACAGTTGTGCTCATAAGTTTACATACCCTGCAGAATTTATGATTTCTTAACCATTTTTCAGAGAATATGAATGATAACACAAAAACCTTTCTTTTACTCATCGTTAGTGTTTGGCTAAAGCCATTCATTATCAATCAACTGTGTTTACTCTTTTGAAATCATAATGACAACAGAAACTACCCAAATAACACTGATCACAAGTTTACATACCCTGGTGATTTTGGCCTTATAACATGCACACAAGTTGACACAAAGGGGTTTGAATGGCTATTAAAGGTAACCATCCTCACCTGTGATCTGTTTGCTTGTAATTAGTGTGTGTGTATAAAAGGTCAATGAGTTTCTGGACTCCTGACAGATCCTTGCATCTTTCATCCAGTGCTGCACTGACGATTCTGGATTCTGAGTCATGGGAAAGCAAAAGAATTGTCAAAGGATCTGCAGGAAAGGGTAGTTGAACTGTATAAAACAGGAAAGGGATATAAAAATATATCCAATGAATTGAGAATGCCAATCAGCAGTGTTCAAACTCTAATCAAGAAGTGGAAAATGAGGGGTTCTGTTGAAACCAAACCACGGTCAGGTAGACCAACTACAATTTCAGTCATAACTGCCAGGAAAATTGTTCGGGATGCAAAGACAAACCCACAAATAACTTCAGGTGAAATACAGGACTCTGAAAACATGTAGTGTGGCTGTTTCAAGATGCACAATAAGGAGGCACTTGAAGAAAGATGGGCTGCATGGTAGAGTCGCCAGAAGAAAGCCATTACTACGCAAATGCCACAAAGTATCCCGCTTACAATAAGCCATACAGCACAGAGACAAGCCTCAAACCTTCTGGCACAAAGTCATATGGAGCTTTTTGGTCACAACCATAAACGCTACATTTGGAGAAGAGTACACAAGGCCTATGATGAAAGGTACACCATTCCTACTGTGAAAAACGGAGGTGGATCACTGATGTTTTGGGGATGTGTGAGCTACAAAGGCACAGGAAATTTGGTCTGAATTGATGGCAAGATGAATGCAGTATGTTATCAAACAGAACCCCTCATTTTCCACTTCTTGATTAAAGTTTGAACATTGCTGATTTGCTTTCTCAATTCCTTGGATATATTTTTATATCCCTTTCCTGTTTTATACAGTTCAACTACCTTTTCCCGCAGATCCTTTGACAATTCTTTTGCTTTCCCCATGACTCAGAATCCAGAAACGTTAGTGCAGCACTGGATGAAAGATGTAAGGGTCTGTCAGGAGTCCAGAAACTCATTGTCCATTTATACACACACACACACTAATTACAAGCAAACAGATCACAGGTGAGGATGGTTACCTTTAATAGCCATTCAAACCACTTTGTGTCAATTTATGTGCATTTTATCAGGCCAAAATCGCCAGGGTATGTAAACTTTTAGTCAGGGTCATTTGGGTAGTTTCTGTTGTCATTATGATTTAAAAAGAGTAAAGACAGTTGATTAATAATAAATGGCACCAACCAAACACTAACCATGAGTGAAAGAAAAGTTTTTGTGTTATCATTCATATTCTCTGAAAAATGGCCAAGAAATCATAAATTCTGCCAGGGTATGTAAACTTATGAGCACAACTGTATATATATACAGGGAGTGCAGAATTATTAGGCAAGTTGTATTTTTGAGGATTAATTTTATTATTGAACAACAACCATGTTCTCAATGAACCCAAAAAACTCATTAATATCAAAGCTGAATAGATTTGGAAGTAGTTTTTAGTTTGTTTTTAGTTATAGCCATTTTAGGGGGATATCTGTGTGTGCAGGTGACTATTACTGTGCATAATTATTAGGCAACTTAACAAAAAACAAATATATACCTATTTCAATTATTTATTTTTACCAGTGAAACCAATATAACATCTCAACATTCACAAATATACATTTCTGACATTCAAAAACAAAACAAAAACAAATCAGTGACCAATATAGCCACCTTTCTTTGCAAGGACACTCAAAAGCCTGCCATCCATGGATTCTGTCAGTGTTTTGATCTGTTCACCATAAACATTGCGTGCAGCAGCAACCACAGCCTCCCAGACACTGTTCAGAGAGGTGTACTGTTTTCCCTCCTTGTAAATCTCACATTTGATGATGGACCACAGGTTCTCAATGGGGTTCAGATCAGGTGAACAAGGAGGCCATGTCATTAGATTTTCTTCTTTTATACCCTTTCTTGCCAGCCACACTGTGGAGTACTTGGACGCGTGTGATGGAGCATTGTCCTGCATGAAAATCATGTTTTTCTTGAAGGATGCAGACTTCTTCCTGTACCACTGCTTGAAGAAGGTGTCTTCCAGAAACTGGCAGTAGGACTGGGAGTTGAGCTTGACTCCATCCTCAACCTGAAAAGGCCCCACAAGCTCATCTTTGATGATACCAGCCCAAACCAGTACTCCACCTCCACCTTGCTGGCGTCTGAGTCAGACTGGAGCTCTCTGCCCTTTACCAATCCAGCCAAGGGCCCATCCATCTGGCCCATCAAGACTCACTCTCATTTCATCAGTCCATAAAACCTTAAAAAATCAGTCTTGAGATATTTCTTGGCCCAGTCTTGATGTTTCAGCTTGTGTGTCTTGTTCAGTGGTGGTCGTCTTTCAGCCTTTCTTACCTTGGCCATGTCTCTGAGTATTGCACACCTTGTGCTTTTGGGCACTCCAGTGATGTTGCAGCTCTGAAATATGGCCAAACTGGTGGCAAGTGGCATCTTGGAAGCTGCACGCTTGACTTTTCTCAGTTCATGGGCAGTTATTTTGCGCCTTGGTTTTTCCACACGCTTCTTGCGACCCTGTTGACTATTTTGAATGAAACGCTTGATTGTTCGATGATCACGCTTCAGAAGCTTTGCAATTTTAAGTGTGCTGCATCCCTCTGCAAGATATCTCACTATTTTTAACTTTTCTGAGCCTGTCAAGTCCTTCTTTTGACCCATTTTGCCAAAGGAAAGGAAGTTGCCTAATAATTATGCACACCTGATATAGGGTGTTGATGTCATTAGACCACACCCCTTCTCATTACAGAGATGCACATCGCCTAATATGCTTAATTGGTAGTAGGCTTTCGAGCCTATACAGCTTGGAGTAAGACAACATGCATAAAGAGGATGATGTGGTCAAAATACTCATTTGCCTAATAATTCTGCACTCCCTGTATGTATATATATATATATATATATATATACATATACATATATATATATATATACATATATATATATATATATATATATTTATATATATATATAAGTGGGTTAATGTGTCTGAGATCAATTGGATAATGAATTCAGGCTATTTAGCCTTAAAGGGACAGTCTACACCAGAATTTTTATTGTTTTAAAAGATAGATAATCTCTTTATTACCCATTTCCCAGTTTTGCATAACCAACACAGTTATAATAATATACTTTTAACCTCTGTGATTATCTTGTATCTAAGCCTCTGAAAACTGCCCCTTTTTTCAGTTCTTTTGACAGACTTGCAGTCTAGCCAATCAGTGCCTGCTCCCAGATAACTTCTCGTGCACGAGCACAGTGTTATCTATATGAAATACATGAACTAACACCCTCTAGTGGTGAAAAACTGTTAAAATGCAATCTGAAAGAGGTGGGCTTCAAGGTCTAAGAAATTAGCATATGAACCTCCTAGGTTAAGCTTTCAACTAAGAATACCAAGAGAACAAAGCAAAATTGGTGATAAAAGTAAATTGGAAAATTGTTTAAAATTACATGCTCTATCTGAATCATGAAAGTTTATTTTGGCCTAGACTGTCCCTTTAAGTGCCCCAGCAGCTATTGAATGACCATAGACCTCTATGTGTAAGGGTAAATTCAATAAACTTTCTTTTGATGTGAAACAATCATCCTTTTATAAAGGGCCAAATAAGACAGACCGCAGAATATCCATAAGTGTCAGAGTCCAAAAGATAAGGTAATCTGAAATGGTACAGCTTCAGGCACTACCGGTATGGGTATATGAGCACTATACATATATTTTTTAGTGAAACCGCTATGCGGCTAAGCCCACTTACCAGTCCTAGTGCCTCTTTTATACACCTTCAAGCAAATGGTAACAGCTCCATCCTGATTGCGAGCAAGTCCTGTTCTCTATAATTGATCTGGGCTCTGGCGTCTTCCTGTAGCAGTGCGTGTCAAAACCCACGTGACCTGCTTATCCAATCCGATGCAGAATCGGGTATGATGACAGGAGCTCCTCTTAAGATGATATACTCCTTGGATCCACAAACACTGTGTCTAAGCTGCAATAGCTTGCAATACTGAGATAGGGGCTGAAAAGCGATATTAACAGAGACACCCTCTGTAAATCCTGGTAAAGAAACAATCCAAAAAGGCAAAAGAGGTATACAGAGGTGGTCTTCAGTTAAAACTCCAAAATGTATTAGGTACAAAAAAGATAAAAGTTCAATATGCGATGGTACCAAAAAGGAAGAAATTAGCAGGGTAACAACAACTACAACGTTAACATGTTTCAGCACTGGGCCGTATTCATAGCGAATGAGTACATCTGTAGCCTGACTTATGTACCCCTTATTGGCCATTCATTGGCTAAAAACAACCACTGTTGCTCACCACTAATTAACAAAGTTTAAATTTAAAGACATATTTCCCTGTACTCTCTACATTAACCTGTTACAAACGGTATATATTTATAATACATACTTGTGCTACTGGCTAAACCTTAGCAAGTTACAAAATAATATGATATGAAAAGAGTAGAAAATAGAATACAAACAGCTGTTCATATGAATCTAACTCTACAATAAAACTGCATTTCAAATAAAGAGAACACATTTGCAAAATAGCTGATATTTTTACATATGTATACACATATCACAGAACACAATTTTTCTAAAGGTGAGTTAAAATCTCCATGTGGTCTAATTCAACATATTTAACGTCTCCACTTGATCTGGTAAAAGTGGAACACACAAAAAAAAGTGTATAGATGGATGAACAGATGGATCACTGTTATTCCATATAAAATAATGTGTTTATATAAAGTTTATACATAAAAACACACACACACATACAGGTGGCCCTCGGTTTACGCCGGTTCAATTTGCTCCGTTTCAGAATAACAACCTTTTTTTTCAGTCATGTGACTGCTATTGAAAAGCAGATCACTAATTAAAATAGCCAGTAGGTGGAGCTGTTTGCTTGTGTTGCAGCAAAGTTATGCAAGCTTAGCAGACTGAAATTGATCTGTGTACACAGAACAGACCAGACTTATAGAGCAATAAGATCTAGCAGCCACTTCCCTTTTATCTTCCTGTCCAGCTGCTTGAGGTGAGGGTGCCTAACTGCCTATTAATCACTGCAGATTGAAATGCATAGAATAGGTGCAGACCCAATATTATCTAACATGCTAACAATGCAGAGAAATGTTTGCAGAAAAATGCAAGTAAAAAAACGTTTTTGTTCATTAAACTTAGTTTGATGATGATACAATCTGTTGTGTAATTATTTTATTAGGTGCTGTTTAGCAAATGTTTTTTTTCATGAAACTTAGTTTGATGATGATACAATCTATATTATTAGGTTGATAATGCCGTTTAGCATTTAAAGTCTTCATTTCAAAGCTTTAAAAACAATGTATTAGATGTTACTTATGACAATTTTGAGAGGGGCCTGGAACCTAACTTCCTCACTTCCCATTGACTTACATTATAAACTGGATTTCAATTTACAATGGTTTCAATTTACAACCATTCCCTCTGGAACCTAAACCCGGCGTAAAGGGTTACCTGTATATATTTATATATGTATAGATGTATATGCATAAGATGATGCAAAATAAACTATATATATATATATATATATATATATATATATATATATATATATATATATATATATATATATATATCACACAGAGAAAGTCACTCACAAGCTCTTAACTAAGATAAAAAGCAGCAATGGAAGAGTTAGTTACCGCATCTGGCCAAATGGGAAAAGTCCAGGTACCTCAACAAGGTCTCTTCCAAAAACCTGGGTCCCTAAACAGCCACACAATGCAGGCTCACATTCAAACAACTGTGAGAAACTGTGAGAGGGTGCACAGACTTATGTAATCTCCCCATACATATACAAAACACGGGTGGGGTCAGCACTCTCAGGCCAGACCGGGTACACATCCTATGACCCTGTAACATGCACAGCCCTGGGTGCAAAACAGCACTCTCAGGAAGCTGCACTGTCACCAGAGTCACAGGCAGTTAACCCCAGACAGGCTTGGTTGCAAGGCCCAAACAGGGAAAATTACAAAAAAATAATACATTAATATAGCACACTCGGGTGTCTGAAAAAAAAGGCAGGCAAAGGGTTTTAACTTAGAGATACATACATATACATGTCTAAAGATGTATATGTATATGCAGTTAAATAGATGAAAACATGTAAAATCATATTTATGAAATATTTTTTTTTTTACTAAAGCTTTTAACTAATGTTCTTCACATAGGGGAATATGTTCTAAGTATTTATAAATAGATATTCCTATACAGGTGGCCCTCGGGTTTACAATGGTTCAATTTGCACAGTTTCAGAATAACAACCTTTTTTTCCAGTCATGTGACTGCTATTGAAAAGCATTGAGAAGCAGTGCATTGATTAAAATAGCCAGTAGGTGGAGCTGTCCGCTTGTGTTGCAGCAAAGATAGACAAGCCAAGCAAGCTGAAATTAATCTGTTTAACCAGACCTGAGCAGCTTGCAAAGGAACAAGATCTTCCTGTCTATAAATCAGTCCAGATTGGAATGCATAGAAAGAACTGTTTGCAGAAAAATGCAAGTAAAGTCTGTGTTGTGTGATTATTTTATTAGATTTATAATGCTGTTTAGCAAATGTTTTTTCCATAAAACTTAGTTTAATTATATATTCTGTGTTGTGTGATTATTTTATTAAGTTTATAATGCTGTTTAGCATTTAAAGTCTTCATTTCAAAGCTTTAAAAATAATGTATTAGGTGTTAGTTATGCCAATTTTGAGAGGGGCCTGGAACCTAACTCCCTCACTTCCCATTGACTTACATTATAAACTGGGTTTCAATTTACAACGGTTTCAATTTACAACCATTCCTTCTGGAACCTAACCCCGGTGTAAACTGAGGGCTACCTGTATATATGTATATATATATATATATATATATATATATATATATACAGTGTGTATGTATATATATATATATATATATATATATATATATATATATATATATATAGGTATATATTGCACCAAAATATCACATATATGTACAAATATGCATTTATAAATAAATAGAACATATTCTTGTATGCGAAGAACAATTGGATGTTAAATATACATATTTTCAAGTCGGGATAGCGTACATGAGAATATGCGATGGGGTTTGCACGCAAGTTGGATGTTAGGTTTTTCCGACTTTTTTTTTTTCTCCGTTGACTTCTATGAGGCAATATGTTAATACAAGATATTCTAAGTTTTGCTTTTTGTGCTCATCAGGGTAGCACAAGAAAACGAAAATAGTTTCCATTCAACCTGACAAGTGCAAAAATTTTACTTTTGGCACAGTTACCACTCAAGTAGAAGCGTTAATTAGTGCTCCACTTGTAATCTGGTTCATTATTTGCTATGGTTCTTTTTTTTTTTCCTTTAAAATTAGTTCCTTGTATAGGCAGAATTTTCTAAGGACTTCTTTCCTGCTATGTTTTATATTGCTTTCAATTTTATGTGTTCATTGTCTAACTTTACTAATTATCCTGACTAATTACTGTTTGACTTCATATGATATGTATTTCTATAAAAGTGATAAAATAAAAAATACTGGATATTTAATTTGCTGAGGCTTATATCTTACCCAATTAGAAGTCTTAAAATAATTAATTTACTGAGTCTGAAGATAAGTAAAACTTCAGGGACATTAATCACATAGAGGAAATAAATATCTCAGAGGCCAAACTTACTGTAGCTCAAATATGCTAAACCTTTTTATACTTTAATTTACACAAATGATGTCAGTATTCTATGCAAGCAACACCGAATATTTTCTTAATTCAAACAGACATTATACGCTGCCAGAACATGATCTATAACTATTTCTCGTTTTGGCTTTTAGAGGATATTGCATGAAATTACTAAATCAAATATTTATTTTTATAAAACAAAATACAAGCTTTGTCAGGGTAGAGAGGTGAGTGGGGAAAACATTAAACAGACAGCATCCATTTCCTGAAAATAATGAGATTATTGGATGTGTTAGGTTATCTGAGAATTTGTTAGAATTGTACCCATGTATCCATTAACCACAATTGCTTTTTTGGGATGCCATTGGACCATGTTAAGTTTAGTTAACTAAATGTGAACAAAAGTTTTGGGGGTTTTCTTGCATGTCAAAGAGGGAATTTAAAAAGACAGTGTAGCATCTCCTGCCCAGAATGTACCTAAGGATGAATGACCTTAGGAGCTGAGTGAGTGTTCAGTGTGTGTAAATTCTGTTGCACTTTTTCAGGGTTGAGGTATTAATGCATCTTTAAAAGGAAAAATGCAAATTATTTTGCTCTTTCTCATATGGATTTCAGAAGTTTTTCCAGCCACCATATATTTTCTGACATGGTTGGCAATTTTGGTTAAAGATTTCTTAAGATGTTTTTAGTTAGTCCAAGGCTAAAAGGGGGTTGGTTGACATTACCTCAGGTAATGAGTGAGGCTGTTTGCTGAAACGTGTATACCTGCTAGTTTACAGCTTGTCAAGGATTCTTGTGTACAGTATTAACCCCGGGGTGTTTTTCTCCCCTCTCACGTAGCTATTTATGTTTGGTTTGTTTTGCCTAACATACGTGTGTTTGTATTCACTCATATTGCGCTACGGCGCAACTTGTGTAATAAATATTTTTAACTGCATAGTACCGCTGCCTGTGTTCCTCTTTTTCCCTTTATACATTGTAACAAACAGTAACCCTTTTTCCTGGCCAGACCTGTGTCTTCAGAAGCATTAGGTGGAGTACTGCTGTTCCTGAATTAAACAAGCTGGAATCATTAGCTGAGTGGTCCAACTCACCACAAACCCTTACTTGGACACTGCAAGTAAAACACAGTAACCAAGCAGAGGCGAGGGCGAAAAGAGCAATGAGACTAAACGCAGTTGCTGAACTCTCTCTAATACTTTAATCAGCATCTATAAAGCAAAAGAACAAATAAGTACTAGAAAGTAACTGTAAATTAATAAATCTAAAACATACCTTTGTAAAAGTTTAGTCTTGCTATCCAGACAAAGAAAAACTTGCATAGGTGACTTAAATGCAGATCTCCAGATAGCAAAAGGGTACTGGTGATTTAGTTAACAACAGCAATAATGCACAGAAAATAGTCAAATACAAAGCAAACTGCAAGTCAATATGCAAAGATAGATAATAAAGAAATCGAGTCAATGCCTCAAACTGAAAAAACAGCACAAAATTACTGAACAAATGCAAAGGGGAAGCCAAAATCAGGGCTGGTGCTATGATTTTTAGCTACACAGGCAAAGACACATTTTGCACCCCCCCCCCCTCAAATACATGATATGCCCTGCCATTACTGCTTCTGAACAAAATGTTCTAGTGATGTGTTAGGCAGCTATAGATAACTCTTTTATCTATAATGATAATTACATGAGAAAATGTATTTCCATTAGTACATCAAATTATTGACTATTAATATAATTTATTGGAACTATAATAGCTATAATGATTAATTTCTGCTTGACATTATGTTCTAAAGTAATGGCTAAGCACACCATAGCAAATCAGTGGTGACAATGTAAATAACACACAAATCTGAAGGCAGGATGAACTTTTTTCTTTTTCACCATTATACCTAGACTGATATTAGCATGTCTAACAGGAAAATCTATCAAGCTTCACGTGGACAAGTTCTCAAGCAAAGAAGCTGTCCACCCACAAGATGTAAGACTGCAGAAGAACTATGTTGTTTAATACTGCCCTCCTGCTATTTGGCAACCATTTGCGTGAGTGCAGGGCCTGTCAATCAACCCAATCAAGTGTGTTTAAAGTAATTTATCTTTCTACCTAAGTTAAAAAGCAGAAACTGCTTTTGAAATTTTGGGTTGTAGACCCACTCTTGCAAGCCTAAACTGCAAGTTTTCGAAAGTTAAGAATGCATATTGATACATTTATTCAGTATACATTTTTCAAGACCTAAAATAGGTCACCTTAACTTGCAGTGGATTATTGGTAAGTTTTGGTCAGGGGACCAGTACAACTCTCACTTAGATAGATTTACACAGTTTTAAGCATTCATTACCTTTTTTGTGTATGTGTGGCTTTTCTGGCTTGGAAACCTCAAGTTGTTTAATTCCTTTCGAAAAAAGAGTAATAAGCTTTAATTTAGGTTTCATCAAGCTTAAAGGCACATAACACATTTAAATGGGCTGCAGAACATTTCAGACTTAAGTTTGCAGATTTATTTATTTATATATTTATAATGGTGCACATGCCCTGCTGCCGATCTGGAGGTACACTGTGTACAGTTTGGTAAATGTGCATGCACATAAGGGGATAGCCATGATATCGTATTACACATACACACCAAACATACACAGAAATATACATATTTAAACACACATATAGACACATACAGACACACAGACACATATATATATATATATATATATATATATATATATATATAAATACAGACATAGACAGAAACATAAATAAATACATACTCACATATGCATTCATACATATACACTTGCTTACATAAAAACACATACACACTCTTGTCTCACTGTTCCTTTTAATGTGATTTGTTATTGTGCAAAAATTATTGCTTCCATTAATAGTAAATATATTTACTGAATCTGAAATTATGGATAAAATTAGAAAGGGTTTAGTATTTTTGACACAAAAAGTTACACACGTGTAATACAGAGACACTACATACAATAACGCTATTGTACTATGTTGTTAGAAGTCATTACTGAAGCTTTGTGGAACCAGTCAACAGTGGAAGGGTCAAAATGTCAATATTATTTAAACAAAAGCTGAGTTCAGATAACAGATAAAAGATCATACGTGTCTCCTCTCTAAAAGGAGATATGAGATTGTTAATCTGTTTAACAACAAAATGAGTCAGTTTTCACTGTGGTCTTATTCAGCATTGTGTAAAATATCCTGGCAGATAGCTTTGAAGTAATAAAAAAAAAATTAACAAAAATGCTACCCCCTACCTTGACCTTTAAAGTCGTCAATCCCCGGCCTAACCTTATAACATTTATTAAATAACTTAATTGCTATAAATAAGAATTACACACAACTTTGGTATAAAAATTGTCCGCAGCCATTTTATTAATAACATAAGTTAAATATTGTATAATAAATATTTCCAAACATTTAACAGAACATACCTGATGTTCATAAATAACATTCCAAATCAAACTGTCAATTCCCCACAGCGGTGCTAGTTCCCAAACCCACAAAACAAGATGGCCGTTATTCAAAAACTGGACTCAACTATATCCCTGTTGAGTCCGTCCAAGGACACCTACACTTTAATAGAGAACCCCTTGCCCCTATAAAACCAGTTGCCCGCTCACCTCATGGAGAGGCAACTACTTAAAATCCTCCAAATCACTTGGCCATATTGCTTACCATATTTGTCTGGGAACTAGCACCCCCGCCTTGCTGCGACGAACACGAAACAAGGAAGGAAAACAAAAATTAGGGAGGGAGGGAGCACTTTCCAGATAAGTTTGATAAATAATCTGATGACAGATTCTCCCGCTCTTTCCTTAAAAGCGTAACAGCGCGTGCTAAGCCCGCCCCTTTACAGACTCCCAACCAATCACACACTAGGCCTAATTCCTCCAACGGTCAAGTCCCCTTCCCATTACTTCGAACTCCCAGGGGCTCCCTGACCTTTAAAGTCATCAATCCCCGGCCTAACCTTATAACATTTATTAAATAACTTAATTGCTATAAATAAGAATTACACACAACTTTGGTATAAAAATTGGCAGCAGCCATTTTATTAATAACATAAGTTAAATATTGTATAATAAATATTTCCAAACATTTAACAGAACATACCTGATGTTCATAAATAACATTCCAAATCAAACCCCCAATCAATTCCCCACAGCGGTGCTAGTTCCCAAATCCACAAAACAAGATGGCCGTTATTCAAAAACTGGACTCAACTATATCCCCGTTGAGTCCGTCCAAAGACACCTACATTTTAATAGGGAACCCCTTGCCCCTATAAAACCAGTTGCCCACTCACCCCATGGAGAGGCAACTACTTAAAATCCTCCAAATCACTTGGCCATATTGCTTACCATATTTGTCTGGGAACTAGCACCCCCGCCACCGACTGGACTGACCGAACAGCCTAGTCCCGCCAAACTCAAAATTTTGCCCAACGCTTCTTTTATATCAAAAAGAAATAGCTGCAGCCCAAATTGATTAAAGTGTACACCATCTTTTAGATAGAATTCCTCAGCCCCTTCCACTTCAAAATCTGGGTGGAAAACAACACCCCCCCCCAACCTTCTTACGAAAGAGCTAACTATTTTGTTAACTTTCTTGCGGCTCTTTTCCAACCTATCATAATCCCACGCTGATCTCCAAACCAGTCGAAGAGTAATCTGTGACCAGACTATTTTTATTCCGGGATAAAGCTCTTTTATATTGCCCAAATCCCTTTTAATTCTTCTCACTAATTCTTTTTGAGGAATCATACCCAAATCATTCCCCCTAAATGCAATATCAAAACATCCGGGTGATGGAAAACCTTGCTGTAATCTAGAAACACTGGAAACAGAAGTTCCCAGCACATACCCCTAATCCCAAACCATTTGACCTCCCATTGACCAACTGGACACCCGAGCTGAAGGCCGCCCATTTTCTTACTGGCCTCAGCATTGGCCCAATATATAAATGAATGCCCCATCACCCATACGATCCTCACACCTGAAATAAAAGAAATAAAGAGAGTATTCAGGATGATTTCAGCTCAAGCATTCCAAAACATTCACTCTATTCAAAAATTATTATTATTTTTTTTTTTTTTTTTTTTTAAACCCTCAAATCAGGTCTAACATAAGATTTATAATGACTTGAACCCCATCTACCAATCTTTTTCACTATATCCTCTCTGAGACCTAGCATAGTAGCTTCAGTAGCAGCTCCTATACGGAATGAGTGGGACCCGAACTCTAATGGATTAAAACCCAATAAAACAATTGAACCCTTCAGAATGGCTCTAAATTGATACTGTGACAAAAAGGAACCATCTGAGGGAACCAACAAAGGGCCATCTTGCAAAGGCCGTATGGACCCATAAAGCATCATTAACTGACAAGGACATATCACTCCACCGCTAGGGAACAGCACTATATTCTTGCCTTTCCCATAGATATCTGTTTTACTACTTCTCAGTAAGATTTCAACCCTGCTCTCGTTCCACATTACATCTTCTTTTTGTAAACCTCCAGAAACTTTCCTGCTAGGGCTTACCAATTCAGAAAGCCTAAAAGCCCCAAAAAAGGCCAATACAAAGACCGTTGTAAACAATATTACTTCAAATGCTGATGCACAAACATCAGCCAATACTACCCAAATTTTTTCAAGTAAAGAAAATGTAATAGGCCTTCTCTTATCTCTAACCTTTGCCTTTTTCTTCAAACCTTTAAGGACTTGACGTACCCAAAAAACCTTTGTAATGTCAGGCAGGCCTAATAAACGGAATCTAATCTTTTCTCCATATTAGATGGTGACAAACCCAAGGTTCCCCAATGCCACATCCATTCCAATAAGCAACCCGTGACATCATCAGACCCTTCTATGATTTCAGCCTTACATAACCACATTTCCCATTCCCTCCAGACTGATACATAGGACACCCAAGTACCTTGAGCCAAAGACTTTGTAATTAATTCAGCCAATCCTCCATCCCAAGCTTCCAAAGTTGGGCTGGAAACTTCGCTCCAGCTACATCTGCCTGAGGAGCCAGCTCTCGAAAGTGACACCACTGTGAACGAGATAAAGAATCTGCTATCAAATTAAGCTTACCAGGGATATGCTTTGCCCTGACAAAAACATTCATACTTAAACATTTCAAGACCAGTACTCTCAATAAACGCAAAACTGGCAATGATGACGCAGATAATGAATTAATAGCAGAAACAACGCCCATATTATCCGTGTGGAACAATATGGATTTATTCACCAAATCAACTTCCCACACAAACAAAGCCACCAGAATCGGAAATAATTCAAGGAAGACTAGGTTCCGAGTTAAACCCAACCCCACCCATTCTTGAGGCCACACCTCTGCACACCAATGGCCCTGAAAATAACCCCCGAAACCAACACCACCAGCTGCATCTGTTATCAAATCCAAATCAACATTAGAGATCCTAGCTTCCATAAAGATTGCAACTCCTTTAAAAATTTTAAGGAAATCCAACCAAACTTTCAAATCATCCTTGTGGCCTTTTTTAATCCTTACAAAATGATGAGGCTTACTAACACCAGACGTAGCCAATGACATTCTTCTAGAAAAAACTCTACCAATGGGAATGATTCTGCAAGCAAAATTCAATTTTCCCAGCAGAGATTGCATTTCCCTCAGAGTCACCTTACGGACCCCCAAAAAATGCTGAATCATTTCTGACAAGTCCACAATCTTTTCCAAAGGTAACCTACATTCCATTTTTTTGGAATCAATTGTAATACCCAAGAATGTAAGGGCCGTAACTGGACCCTCAGACTTTTCCATTGCAATAGGAACCCCAAATTCAGATGCCATTGAATAAAAACAATCCCTTAACTTCAAACAAACGTCCGAATCAGGAGGACCAACAAAAAGAAAATCATCCAAATAATGAACTACAGAAGAGAATCCTAACTTAAATTTAACAACCCATTCTAAAAAGGAACTAAAACACTCAAACAATGAACAAGAAATAGAACAACCCATCGGGAGGCAAAGGTCAATGCAGAAAAAACCATCAAAACAACAACCCAATAGATAATGGGAAGAAGGATGAACCGGAAGTAACCGAAAGGCTGCCTCAATATCCACTTTAGCCATTAAAGCAAATTGACCAGCCTCTCTAACCAGATTAACTGCCATATCAAATGATGTATAAGACACAGACGATAATTCTTCCGGAATATCATCATTCACAGACCCTCCCTTTGGAAAAGATAAGTGGTGAATAAGACGAAAATTACCAGGTTCCTTCTTAGGAACCACTCCCAATTGTGAAATACGCAAATGGGGGATAGGAGAAACTTTAAAAGGACCTGCCATTCGACCCAAAGAAACCTCCTTCTCGAGCTTACTCCTAACAACATCTGGCCATTCCCTAGCAGACTTAAGGTTACCCCTGTAATGAACAACACCCCCTGAAGATGGGATTCTAAAACCAAACTCAAAACCATGCAGCAATAACAAGGCTTTTTCACCAAAGCCCTTCTGTTTAGCGTAGAGTACGAGCCACAGCTCCATCCCACTTAACCTCACTGGAGTTAATCCCTTTTTCAGGTAGCTCCTGGGTTCCTCCCAATTTGTTCTTTTTGAAACACTTGATGGAAGGGTGGGATCCCCCACACCCTGAGCATTCATGTCTGAATTTACAAGCCGATCCCCATTTGTAAAACTTTTCATTGAAAGCAAAACAGAAACCTTTTTTGACTGTTGCCGACGACCCACTTTGAAGTGACCCGCGGGCACCCCCGCGAAAAGGCTGCGAAGACCTTAACGAGGTCATCACTTTTAGCCAAAGGCCCATATCACGGTCATCCCATTTCATCTCAGGCTTAACCGACAAACGTTGTCTAAATTGTTCATCATAAACCCACCAAGCCATACCCCCATATGTTCTCTGAGCAGCGGCTATTTCATCTAAATAACAAAAAAGTGCCGCGCCTTGATCAGGGAACTTACCAGCAAATACACTGGCATAAATAACAAAAGCCTGAAACCAGTTAGTAAATGTTTTTGGTAATTTTCTGTATCGTTTTTTCCTCTCCTCCTTCTTGGACGCATCCTTTTTTGAGTCTTCAGGTATCTCAAAAGACTGGTCAAAGGGGAGGAGAGAAAACAATTCAATAAATTCTCTCTTGCATATCTTCTACCTTAACTCAACCGTCAAGTGCATACCCAAAGGCCCAATAGAACACAAACAAGACCTGGCCAAAGCCGTGTCAGCAATTTTAAGCTCAGAACCCCCATACGCTTTATTATCAACATTAGACACTTTTGACTGAGACAAACCAACCACTTGAAATTGGGGTACCAACCCTACATCTTTTGTTCCCACACCAGCAATCCCTAATGCCCCATTTTGAGGGGCAGATCCAGGAGGAACCCACGAATCTGCGACTCCCCCCGAAACTTTAGCACCTTCTAACTTGGCTAACAAGTCCCTTAAACCCGCTACGACAGTTATTGATAAAGGATCAGCATGCACACCAACTGTTTCAACCCCCACATTCAGATTCACAGCCCCAGATCCCTCATTACCTGTACCAAGATCCTGAGCCGCTGCAGACTGATCCCCTTGAGATGCAGCCATAACCTTCTCTATATTCTGGAACCCAGTAGTCCTGGGTTCCGTATTAGCCATCAATTGTTGACCTCTTTCAGCCTTCAAAACAGAAACGTGACAAACCCCCTGAAGGTGCCCAAAATCCAATGCCCCTGCTAGCCGTAGACATACCCAACCTACCATCCACTAAAACACCCTTACCCCTCTTAGCAGATGAAACCTCAAACCCTTCACCTCTTAAATCCCCATACCTCTTGCGTTGTCTACCTCTACCTAGTATTCTCTCAATCCCAGACCTGTTTGGACGTTGAACAGAATTAACCGAGCTATGAAAGGTATTGTTATGCCTCCGTCCCATCATCCCCTGATGACCCAAATTAAAATTGTTGGCCGTACTCACCCCTGCTTCTTCTCCCCTTGCATTAAAACGTTCCGCCCCCGGAACGCCGTCCTCCATATCAAGCCTGATATTATCCGTCCAAGATTCCTGAAGACCATAAGCTTCCCCACTTAGGCCGTCATTTCCCACCACCAAGAAACCCAGAGAATTCTCAGGCCGTGACCCAATCTCATTCCCTTCTAAAAGAAAAACATTATTAGAAACAGGTAAATTTTCAACCACATCAACATTCCTACCACTCAAATTTCTTAATTCACCCTTTAAAACTAAATCACTCGATGCCCTGACTGTCGGTCTAAACTGGCGAAGGGGGTTAACTACACTGGGAGAAGGAGGAATAAAATCCTCCTCAGAAGAATCTAAATATAAGGCTAATTCCCCAACGCCGTTATCAACCTCTGTATCATGCTGACTCTCACTGACTTCGACCCCTTCCACCCTCTCATCTAACACTCGATAAGCCTGTTCCTCAAAATTGCTACTAGGCCTTAAAATCTGGGCCGTTTTTGAAACATTATGTAACTGCTCCTCAACCTCCTGAGACAGCATAGTCGTACCTGACACCTTCAATTCCTCACCCCTCTTTCTCACTAAAACACTTCCTAGCCTACCGCCACTCACTTGCTCCTTACTACCACTCGATAAACTAGGCCTCGGCGGGCCGTCACCTTTACTAACTTGCCTCTTCCCCTTAAATACCACTTTTTGGCCTAAATTGGCCGTCTTACCCTTAGGCAAAGAATCCCCCTTCTTTACAGGCACTTCAACTTGCTCCGGTAGGGAACTAATGCTCCCAGACAGCATTGCAGTATCCGCGACCTCAGCTCCGGCCTGCCGACTTCCGGAACTAGAACTTGACTTCTTCCTCACGGCCGCCTTTAACCCCGGACTGGGGCTGGGTCTTCTCCGTCCGCCATTACTCCCCTCCGAATCCGGATCCAAACGAACTGGGGGCCTCGAACGCCTCACGGGTCTCGAAGCAGCATCCTCCTAATCATCCTTCGGTTCGATATCAGGACCAAACAAGGGGCGTTTTTTTATTTTGGGGGGCTTTGTTATTTTATTAGGGGGCTTAGAGTAGGTGTAATTAGTTTAAAATTGTTGTAATATTTTTCTAATGTTTGTAGATATTTTTTTATTTTTTGTAACTTAGTTCTTTTTATTTTTTGTACTTTAGTTAGTTTATTTAATTGTATTTATTTGTAGATATTGTATTTAATTTATTTATTGATAGTGTAGTGTTAGGTTTAATTGTAACTTAGGTTAGGATTTATTTTACAGGTAATTTTGTAATTATTTTAACTATTTTAGCTATTAAATAGTTCTTAACTATTTAATAGCTATTGTACCTGGTTAAAATAAATACAAAGTTACCTGTAAAATAAATATAAATCCTAAAATAGCTATAATATAATTATAATTTATATTGTAGCTATATTAGGATTTATTTTACAGGTAAGTATTTAGCTTTAAATAGGAATAATTTATTTAATATGAGTTAATTAATTTCGTTAGATTAAAATTATATTTAATTTAGGGGGGTGTTAGTGTTAGGGTTAGACTTAGCTTTAGGGGTTAATACATTTATTAGAATAGCGGTGAGCTCCAGTCGGCAGATTAGGGGTTAATGTTTGAAGTTAGGTGTTGGCGATGTTAGGGAGGGCAGATTAGGGGTTAATACTATTTATTATAGGGTTAGTGAGGCGGATTAGGGGTTAATAACTTTATTATAATAGCGGTGCGGTCCGCTCGGCAGATTAGGGGTTAATAAGTGTAGGCAGGTGGAGGCGATGTTGAGGGGGGCAGATTAGGGGTTAATAAATATAATATAGGGGTCAGCGGTGTTAGGGGCAGCAGATTAGGGGTACATAGCTATAATGTAGGTGGCGGCTCTTTGCGGTCGGCAGATTAGGGGTTAATTATTGTAGGTAGCTGGCGGCGACGTTGTGGGGGGCAGGTTAGGGGTTAATAAATATAATATAGGGGTCGGCGGTGTTAGGGGCAGCAGATTAGGGGTACATAGGGATAATGTAAGTAGCGGCGGTTTATGGAGCGGCAGATTAGGGGTTTAAAATAATATGCAGGGGTCAGCGATAGCGGGGGCGGCAGAATAGGGTTTAATAAGTGTAAGGTTAGGGGTGTTTAGACTCGGGGTACATGTTAGGGTGTTAGGTGCAGACGTAGGAAGTGTTTCCCCATAGACAACAATGGGGCTGCGTTAGCTTTGCAGGTGTTAGTTTTTTTTTAGCTCAAACAGCCCCATCGTTTTTGAGGCTGGCCGCGTCCGTAAGCAACTCTGGTATCGAGAGTTGAAGTTGCGTTAAATATGCTATACGCTCCTTTTTTGGAGCCTAACGCAGCCATTCTGTGGACTCTCAATACCAGAGTTATTTTAAAGGTGCGGCCAGAAAAAAGCCAGCGTTAGATACACGGGTCGTTACCGACAAAACTCTAAATCTAGCCGTTAGACAGCTGCCTAGTCTGCCTCTATTGTAGCAACAGCGCTGGCTGGAATCAAACCAGTATATCCAAATATCAAATTGCCAGAGCAAGAAATAAAAATACTCAATACACAAGCTGCAAACAGAGATCTTCTAAAGACTACCACTACTAAGGACTAATTGATCTTCTAGGCCTCCTTTGAGTTTCCGAAAGCCTTATTGCTGTAAGGACAGAAATCACTCTCTTAGGCAAGCACTTGTAACGACAATGGATCTTTCATTTTTGTTAAAGAAATCCTACAAACAAGCACCCTTATTTGACTTAAATACCTTATTATGTAGCAAAATATAATTTTAAACAATGAAACATACATATTTAAAAGATCATTTAAATGCTAAATCATGATTGTTGGGAATGTCCTAAAAATACAAAAAATGACAAATGAGCAAAGTTCAGAGAATGAGATATAAAAGTCTTTAATTTTTGTCCCAATAAAACGTTTCCTTTAACCCCTTGACCCAAAGCAATATATATATATATATATATATATATATATAGCAAAACAGGAAACAGCACTCTCTGGACTTAAGTAAAAAACAAGTAGTTTATTCAGTAAATAAACTACTTGTTTTTTACTTAAGTCCAGAGAGTGCTGTTTCCTGTTTTGCTACATTTCAACTACTCTAGCACCCTGGCCCTTGGAGAACTGTTTGTGAGAGTGCAACTGACTCTTTTTGCTTATATATATATATATATATATCATGCAGTCCATTGCCTATCATTCATATCAGATATATGATGCAGATTCACAGGATGGAGGGATAGGAAGCTATACTTCGGCAAAAGGGGAATTGGAAGGGGGGGCACCATAAGTAATGATTGTGGTGATAGGGGATATAGGAGGCACCACTACACTAAAGGAAAAACAATAAATGACAAAATAAATAAAAATAATAAAAAAAAACATAAACTGGGTTCTTGCAGACATCTGCCAGTACCTAAGATGGCCGTCACTTGTAGGAGGGGAGGGTTAAAGAGCTGTTTGGGGAGGGGATCAGAGTGGTGGGAGGGGTTGAGGAGGAATCACTACACAGCAAGGAAAAATAATAATTAAAGAAAAAAGAAAAAAAAAAGCCCTAAGTGGCCTTCTACCAGTACCTAAAATGGTGTTGACCAGTGGGTGGTGAGGGAGGGAAGAGAGCTGTTTTGGAGGGTATGGGCGCCATGCACTAAATGGCGAACGGACAGCTTCTTAACTCGCAAAGCTGTCCGCCTGCCTCCGCTACACACGGGCAGCGGATCTGTTGATCCGCTTGCTCGTATGTATCATTACACACTCATCGGACTGTGTAATGCCCGCCCCTTCAATCGCGTGAACAATCACGCGACTGAAGGGGCTGTCAATCACCGAGAGCGAACGTGCTTTCTGTGATTTTGCTTCGCCACCTAAGAGGTGGCGTAGGGTGTAGGAAGCAGCGGTCTAATGACCGCTGCTTCTTACATTGCAGGAAGCAGGCTCGCATATGCAAACCTGGCCTGCAAAGGCTCCAGAGCAGCTTTCGTTGCTTCGTACATGGAGCCATATGTAGGGATCAAGAAGTTAGATGTGTTAGGTGGGAGGTTAATCTCTACTCTGCATCAAAAAGCCATGCATGTCTGCTATTTCTAAGCAAAGGGGATCCCAGAGAAGCTTTTAGAACAATTTGTCATATGACTGCAGTAGTTGCGTGTTAATGATTTCAGTGATAAACCCAATGTTTATGAAAATTTAACAATGTTTTATATGAACATATCTGGCAGCCAAATAGTGGCATAAATTATACTAAAATGGGCCTAGAGCAATACCTTGGGTTGTTTACTTTAAAAATATATATCATTTTCATTGGTAAAACAAAAAATCAAAAGCTCTGTTTCTGTTGATAGCAAAAATGCAAAAAATTCTCCAGTACTTTGGGCAAGTTTTTCTCTGAAATCGCCGGTAGCGAAGGGGTTAATAAATGTTATTATTATTATTATTATCATTTATTTGTAAAGCGCCGCCAAATTCCAACTTTATGTACCTTAATTGAAGTTCTATTTTTCCAGTGATAGGCAATGTCTTGAGAATCACCTTCAAAGAAGTGGACTAAATGTTCTCCTTGACATTTTCGAGCATTTCCTTTTTCAACAGAACAGATGTTTTCCATAAGTAAAATCTTAGTTAAGAAAGTTTACAGAAAAAAAGGAGCAAATCTCAGAAATTGAGCACAAAAAAAGAAAAAGACTTTTTATCTCAAGAAGAATCTTGACAGCAGAATGATGGACTTAAGATCTTATATTAAACTTCTGGATATTGCCTAAACAAAGCGTCTTCCTTTCATTTTCAGAATGATATACTATTAACTCAAGTAAAGAAAGGTGCCTATCTAGCTTGATTAGGATTTATTTTTAGCTTTTTCTAAAGGACAAGACAGAATTTTTTAATTTTTTTTATTCATGCTCACATTTTTGTGATTGTCAGTTAGTATACTGTTGTCTTTTTTAAAATTGGATTTTAATCAGCAATAGAGTCCTTTTGATCAAGATTTAACAATTTGCCGTTTCATCTTGTCTTGTTTGGTTTGCTGGTGACCAAGACTTTTTGTAAAGTCATTTCTAAAGTCCAAAAAAACATGTTTTTAATAAACAATAATTGCGATTAACAATATTTAGAACATTGAGTCGCCATTGTTTTTTTAGTCATAGACATTGAACAGAGACAAAACTAATTTTCTTCAGTGAGGTTTTTTAATTTTGGCAACATTTTTGTGGCTACATTATTACAATAAAGTAAAGCTCATAACTTAGCAGTTTCACTAATTACACTATGAGAACTGTAAAAATCCTATTCTAGAAGACGAGATGAGTTGCAACCACTTTTATCTAGTAGAAACTAATTTCCCACAATGTTAATATTGATTTTTGATGTGAATTTCATTAACTGAAAAACTGCATTCTCAATCAATGACTGTTAAAACTAAAATAAAAAAATACCTTTAAACATATAAATATAATCATGCTGTTATCAGTATACCCATCATGGCCATATTCAAATTGCATTTATATTGGTTACAAATTATCAGGATGGATTCAGATTACAATAGGTTAATCTCACACGTATAAATGATGATTAATGTACAAAGGGGTTAATTCAAAACAAATAGTGCAAACTTAAAGGGACCGTCTAGCTAAAAATAAACTTTCATGATTCAGATAGGGTATGTAATTTTGAACAACTTTCCGATTTACTTTTATCATCAATTTTGCTTTGTTCTCTTGGTATTCTTAGTTGAAAACTAAATTTAGGTAGGCTCATATGCTAATTTCTTAGCCCTTGAAGGCCACCTCTTATTTGAAGGCATTTGGACATTTTTTCCCAACTAGAGGACGTTAGTTCATGTGTGCCATATAGATAACATTGTGCTCACGCCCGTGAAGTTACCTAGGAGTCAGCACTGATTGGCTAAAATGCAAGTCTGTCAAAAAGAACTGAAATAAGGGAGCAGTCTTCAGTGGCTTAGATACAAGTTAATCACAGAGGTAAAAAGTATAATAATATAACTGTGTTGGTTATGCAAAACTGGGGAATGGGTAATAAAGGAATTATCTATCTTTTTAAACAATACAAATTATGATGTAGACTGTCCCTTTAAGAGGTGTGAAACAGCCATTGTATATGTCAGTTTCAGTTGGAATTTCCAATTTTTTGGGAAGATTGAGTGAAAACAAGGAGCTTAATCCATTCTGGATTGTGATCATTTCAAAAACGCGCTTAAAATTAACTACCATTTTTTTATATAATAGCTGAACCCACTTGCAATTTCTGTAAAGTGAATATTTATACTTTAAGGGGAAGATTTATTAATGATCATACGCTGTCTGCATTTATCATTGCAGAAGCATTACTAGTGACATTCTAATTAAATCATTATATTACAATTAAGTGAATGTGTGGTTCCAGTCAATTATCCGATGTAACTCAAAAATAACCCAAAGTTTTACTCTGTTACTTGGAGGTCCTGTCCTAAACATTTCTAGGAGCTACAGGAAGGTGGAGATTTCACAACAGTGAAGCAGTTGCCTCTTAGGCTTACCATATATCTCAGTAATAAACTAAACACTTTGAAGCCTGCTCTGAGCTTAACCACCAGATCATCGAGTGATATTGTGTGATTGCCCACAAGGCTGGAAATTGACCCTCATTTACTGCCAAAGTGTTTTTCTTCAATTGCCATGTGTTTGTAATATACTGCGCAATTACTGGCTTCAGTGAACGCAGCCAAATACACGCCACTTACAGCATAGTGACTTGCTATGAAAAGCAATTTCTGCTCTAATTCAGCATGTGCAATTTGTCCAATGATAATTTTTTATTTGCTCAGTGAAATATATTGAGAAATTTATTCTTTTTTTAGTACAAATTAGTTAAATATATTGGTTGGTTTTTCAACCATATATTTAACAAACAGGGGCTTGATTATAGGTTGAGAGCAAAAATATTTGCACAATCAATAGCACTTTTATTTTTGCACCCATCTTACAAGTTCAATGTCTAGGACATACTAATTTCTGCATAAGGGTGCTATAAATCCTTCACAAATAGATATCTGTGGGGGTACTCTGAAAATTCATGTTGGCTATCACTCAAGTGCTAAGCAGAAGGTACGCTAAACCTCTGCTCAGGTAATGGAGTTCTTTACTTATTTATACTATGGTTTTCTATTGAAATATAAGTTACAAACACTGCACACATAAGCAAAATATAAACACAAGTCCTTACTCCTCTGAGCTCTTACTAAACAAATTGGAAACCCATTACTATGGTGCAGCTTATCTGCTTACTAGCAAAATAGCAACAGTGCTTTAACATTTTTCACCAGTTTTCTCAGTTGCAACAATACAGCTTCTGCCAAGTCCTTGTGTCTCTTTCTGCTCATTGAGGTTTTCCCCAGTCTTTTAAAGTAATCAAACCAGTATCCGGTGAACATAATCACCTTAATTACTCAATTAGTGGAAAACCTGAAATGGATTCTCAGTTTACCATTTAGTGGGATAGAGAATCAGCAAGGCTGGACTCGGAATAAAAAGCAGCCCTGGAAAATTTGGGGACCAGACCTATTTTTCTCAAAAGGGATTACTGGGATGCTCCTTCCCTCAATATTTTTTTTTAGAATTATATTATATTAGTTTGTATGAAACAAAAGCGCAAGATTGTTGTTATATAGGCACCTACAACCCAGTTGCATCCAAACACCACTTTAAATTGTAGCTTTTCAGCCCGATCTGCTGCAACCCTATGGGAAATCTCCTGGTATTCTGGTAGGCCAATCCAGCCTTGCAATCGGCCCACCCTCCTCTTCCAAATACTTCACCCCAGGGAATCCAAATGCACATATATAAACACAGTGCAAATAAATAATTAATAGCTTTTCCTGGGGCTATATCCTTTCACATATCAAGTGAAGAAACAGTGCAAGACTCTGCATCCTAAGTACAGACCATTTACTAATTTTCCCTTTTTTTAAATACTGTTACACTAAGCACTAAATATATATTTATTTTTCCCTGTCAGAATGGGATCATGAGACTGCTACATGTGTATTCTCTCACAATCAGTGGAAAATATATATACTGTGTATATATATATATATATATATATATATATACATATATATATATATATATATATATATATTCAATGTGTTTTCTATGCATATTTTCAAATGTGAACACTTTACTTCAAGTCTCCTAAAGCAATACATTTTCCAACAAAGCAAGTTTTAACTCACCACTTGTAATATAAGCACTAATAGTGCTCCATACACTATCGATTGCACTCCACTTGTAATTTAGGCCAGTATTAGTAACAAATATCTGCTACTGGATTTAACAAAAATGTGCAGAACCATGAGAGGTTAACAGAAGTATTATTAGCACATATCTTTTACATAAGTCTAAAATGTGCAAATGTATGACGGGTGAAACTCAGGAAACGAAACTTAAACATATTACAATATTTCTTTCTTGTCTGATATTATCACTCGAATGAATGATAAAAACACATTTGTGCTTGAACTGGCATGAAAGAATATTCTCATATGAATACCATATGATTGCCCAAAAGACTGGAGTGAGAACGTAATCATTTTGCATTTATTGTGAATCACAAAAAATCATGGTACTCAAATAACAAAATATCTATAATGAAGGGTTGCAAGAAGTAACCACAAAATACATTTTATGGCGGCATCAAAATTCAGCTGCAGTTGGTACAGATTTACTTGTACCTAGCAATTTCTCACTAGCCACAAAAATATTAAACTTTAAAATAAAAAAAAAAAATAAAAAATTTAAATCTGCTGCACTGAGGCAAGTCTATATTTTAAAATAAACTGCTCAACACACAGACTCTCCCACACTAATATTTAAAGGGACAGCCTATTCTAGAATTGTTAATGTTTAAAAAGATAGATAATCCCTTTATTACCCATTCCCAGTTTTGCATAACCAAAGCTGTTATAATACTATACTTTTTGCCTTGTATCTAAGCCTCTGCAGACTGCCCCCTTATTTCAGTTCATATAACAGACTTGCATTTTAGCCAATCAGTGCCCTCTCATAAGTAACTTAACAGGCGTGAGCACAATGTTACATTTAGCCACCAATCAGCAAGCACTACCCAGGTGCTGAAGCAAAAATGGGCCGGCATTTAAGCTTACATCCCTGTTTTTTTAAATAAAGATAGCATGAGAACAAAGAAAAATTTATAATACGGGAATTAGAAGGTTGCTTAAAATTGCATGCTCTATCTGAATCATGAAATAAAAAAAATGTGGATTTAGTATTCCTTTAACTTGAGAGTCAAGAGGTTTAGTTTTTCCTAGAGGTATGGACATTGGACACCTTAACATTTATTGAATCAGTATAAATACTTTCCAAAAGATAAAATTCAGATGTTTAAAGCATAAAGAAACATAGATTTTGATAGAATATGAGAACGAAAGTTCCAACAAGTCTGTCCATCTATACAATAATCACGTTTGTAAAGTGTCCATTGCCATCGCCAGTTGCGCATCCTCAAAGGAATGTTGGCAGCACGAGGCAGTCAAAAGAATGGGTGGATTCTTTCACCACCCTGCCATTTTCGAAATCCACTGGGATGCAGCGAAGGCAAACGGAGCATTACAAAAAAAACTAACCGCCCCCAATAAGTATTTAAAAAAAAAAAAACGCCCGCAATAATTATTACAAAAAACTAACCTCCCGCAATAAGTATTTTTAAAAAAACTAACCACCCGCAATAAGTATTACAAAAAAAGCTAACCGCCTTTATGAAGTATTAAGAAAAAAAAATAACCTTCCACACGAAGTATTAAGAAAAAAAAACAAAAAACGACCTAATAAAATTATTAACCCCTAAATCCGATAACCCTAACATCACAAACTACCTAATACATCTATTAACCCCTAATCCGCCATTCCCCCACATAGCAAATTAAATAATTTATTAACCCCTAAACCGCCATCCACCACCAACGCAATAAACTAATTTACCTATTAACTCCTACACCACCATCCCCCACAATGCAAATAACTAATTTAATGACTAAACTCCCTAACCTAACACCACCTAAATTAACCCCTTAATTACATTAAATAAAAAAATAAAAAAAATAAGATTACATTAAATTAATCTAACATTACTCAATATAAAAAAGGCTGACATTACAGAACATAATAAACCACATTAACCAAAATAATCTAAGAATAAGTTAACAAAAGCCCTTAAAAGGTCATTTTGTAGGGAATTGCCCAAAGTTAAACAGCTCTTTTCCTTAGAAAACTAAACTAAACTAACCATTGCATTTGTATGGACATTGGCATTCAGCTCTTTTTAAATTGCTCAAAAAAACTCTAATCTTAAAAAAAAAAAAAAATCTAACACTAAAGCCCCGAATAGGTACTCACGGTTCCTGAAGTCTGGCAAAGAAGGTCTTCTTCCAGGCAGGTCCATCATCTTCATCCACAGTGAAGGTGGAACGGAGCGGAGTTCTGGATTGGTCTTCTCAGATGTGGCGATCCTCGGCGGTGGTGGTGGCAGTGCTCTTCGGCGGAGGTGGTCCTTGGCGGCGGCGGCGTGGAGGTTTCTCTTCATGCGATCATCCGCCACACACTGAAGATTGAATGCAAGGAAACCCCATATTTATTGGGGTACCTTGAATTCCTATTGGCTGAAGTTTTTAAAATCAGCCAATAGGATGAGAGCTACTGAAATCTTATTGACTGATTTGAAAAGCCAATAGGATTTCAGTAGCTCTAATCTTATTGGCTGATTTCAAAATTTCAGCCAATAGGAATGCAAGGTACCCCAAATTGATTGCGATACCTTGCATTCAATATTCAGTCAACGATGGACATCGAATGAAGAGGAGCCTCCATACCGCCGCTGAAGGACCGCCGCCGCCGTCCACCATGGACCGCCACCAAGGACCGCTGCTGAGGATCCAGGCATCGGGAACACATCTCCGATGATCGATCGGTCTAGAAGAAGGCCTTCTTCGCTGGCCTTCAGAAATAGTGAGTACCTATTTGGGGCTTAGGTTTAGGATTTTTTATTTTCATTTTTGGGGTGTTTTTTTAAGATTAGGGTTTTCTTTGGGCTTGAAAAACAGCTGATTGCCCTTTTAAGGGCAGTAAAAGAGCTGAATGCTATTTTAAGGGCAATGCCCATACAAATGCCCCTTTAGGGGCAATGGGTATTTTATTTATTTTTTTGTGTTAGGTTTTATTTTTATTTTGGGAGGTTTGGTGGGTGGGGTTAAAAGAGCTGTTTAACTTAGGGCAATGCCCTACAAAATGCCCTTTTAAGGACTATTGGTAGTTTAGTATTAGATTAGAGGGTGTTTTTATTTTTATAAGGGTATTAGTTTAGGTTTAGTTTTATTATTTTGGATAGCTTTGTTTATTTTTTTCTGTATTTTTACTTTTTATTTTTTGTAACTGTAGCTTGGGGGGTTGTATTTTTTAAACATAGATTGCCCTCCCTCTGAATAGGCTTATCGCCTAATACTTACTATAAAGTGTAAGCTTAATTCGTTCACAGGATAGCATAATGCTTATCCCAGACATTCTTAAAGTCCCACACAGTGTTTGTCTTTACCATCTCTAATGGAAGTTGATTCCATGAATCAACCATCAACCAATGACTTTACCATTTTACTCTTAAAGTCTCAGTGTCAGGGACTAGGTCCTTACCTGAGTATGAAGGAGCTGTGCTAAAGTAAACGCTGGGGCAGATGTCAGGGTTGCACTGTGAAGGGAGATTTTTGCGAGGCTGGAGATCAGAGCTGTACTGAGGGAAAGTGCAGGGTGCGCTATGGGCATCTCGATTTTTGAAGAGGCTTCAAAGGGGCCCCCCTTAATTTAATGAACAGAATCTGCAGCCTTCTCCTATTAACATGACTAACGGTGATCCTGTAATGGTAAATACTTATTTGTACCTTCTTCTGTAAATTAATTAAAATCTGCAGTGATGAAAAAAAATGTAGCTACACGTCACAAGCAAGCTGGGATCAGTATCCAGGATATCAGTCCGTACAGCAGCAAAGATGCCTGAGAATAATCCAATTAGGCAACTGTATTTTGTAAGTTAAAGGGACATTCAGCCAAAATTGGAATCCACATGGGTGCATTTCAGTTTTAAATTTAAGCATTTTTATAATATACATGTTTTAGCAAAAATGCTTCTAATAAAAGCTATAGCTGTTTCAAAAGTGTATTTAAAGGGATATTAAACCCAATTCATGATTTAGATGGACCATACAATTTTAAACAACTTTCGAATTTACTTCTATTATCAAATTTGCTTTGATTTGTTAGTTTCCTTTGTTGAAGAAGCAACAATGCACTACTGGGAGCTAGTTGAACACACTGGGGCATATTTATCAAGCTCTGAATGGAGCTTGATGCCCCGTGTTTCTGGCGAGCCTGCATGCTCGCCAGAAACAGCAGTTATGAAGCAGCGGTCACAAAGACTGCTGCTCCATAACCTGTCCGCCTGCTCTGAGCAGGCGGACAGACATCGCCGGAAATCAACCTGATCGAGTACAATCGGGTTGATTGACACCCCCTAGTCTGGCCTCTAGTCTGCAGGGGCAGTGTTGCACCAGCAGCTCTTGTGAGCTGCTGGTGCAATGCTGAATACGCCGAGCGTATTGCTCGCCGTATTCAGCGAAGTCTGGCAGACCTGATCCGCACTGTCGTATCAGGTCCGCCAGACTTTGATAACTTGGGGCCACTGTATGAGCCAATCACAAGAGGCATATATGTGCTACCACCAATCAGCAGCTAGCTCCAAGTAATGCATTGCTGCTCCTGCAACTACCTAGGCATTCTTTCAAAAAAAGATACCAAAAGAACAGAGCAAATTTGATAATAGAAGTAAAATGGAAATTGTATGCTCTATCTAAATCATGAAAGAAAAATGTTGGTTTTCCAATTCCGTTAAAGTAGGCACTATGCACCTGCATTTTAAACACAGCTCTTGCTCAGAGAGTGCTTGTACCATCTGGTAATGAGTCAGTTTGTTAATTGCTGACATGATACAAGCCCCACTGGTGCTCTGAGCAGCTGCAGTATTCAATGATCGATACACTGAGAATATCTAGCTATGCTTCACATGCACGTGCAGAGAAAAAATGTTAACACTAAAACAGTGAAAACTTTTACTAGAAGAATGTCTCTAATTTCCTGCTTTTGACCCTGCTTATGTCCTGGTTTACACTCCAAGGCTTATCCTTGTCTGTACTTTAAACTGATGACTGATTTACTGGCTTCTGACTAGAGGAAGAGAGATTTTGACTACCCTTTTTGCCTGCTCCTAAGCCTGACTTTTGACTATTTTTCGGGATTATCTCTTAGTAATGACACTTGATTATTTTATATTGATCACATCTCCTGCAAACCCAACAAGGTAAATCTTTCATTGACTTGTATCAATATATTCATTCATAATAATATTTCAAACATTTGGGCCGATTTATTCAAGTGTCTGGCGGACATGATCCACTGTAGCGATAATGTCAGCAACACTTTGATAAATGCCGACAGCATATATATCTAAAAAATGAAGCAAATTAGATAATATGTAAATTATAACGTTGTTTAAAATTGTATTCTGTATCTGAAACTGAAAAGAAAAATTTGACGTTTAATATCCATTTAAAGGTTAAATTTTGCTGCTAAAGTGTTGCATTTTTAGCGATTCTTGTTTGCAATTGGATCATTTATTTAACACAACTACATATATTAATGGAAGTTATACCAACTTAATATTAGTTAGAACCATAGTTGTAATATCCCTCAATGAATTTGCAACATGATCTCACCTGGACGAGATCCCGCTGCATTATAATAAGCTTTGTACATCTAGCCTATAAAGCACATAGGCTACTGCTGCCTCCACTTTTTTTGAAGTTTTGAATTCTTTCTCATCTTCTGCAAATGTTTCATGTTTCCATTCACAAATAATAATCAGTTAATACATTAACAGTTCATACTAAAACTTTGTTTTTAGAAATAATATTGCTAAGGCCTTGAATACTTTAGGCAGCAGCACAAGACAGAACAATGTAGGTTCACTGTATTGCATAGCACTATGAGATACTAACTTGTATTATGACTAATAAGCATATGTTTAGCAAAATACTAAAGACATAGTGGCTACATCACTGCTTGTTTAATATAATGTTCATGGTCTTTTAAAAAAAAAAAATAGAGCATAGAAGGGGTGAAGGTTAAAGTTACATGATGTTTCTTATATGATTCAGATAGAGAATACAATTTAAAAAAAGTTTCCAATTTACATCTATTATCAAAGTTGCTTCGTTCTCATGGTATTCTTTGTTGAAGAGATATATAGATAGGTAGCGTGCACATGTCTGGAGCGCTATATGACAGGAAATAGTGCTGCCATCTAGTGCTCTTGCTAATGTATAACATGGTTGCAAAACTGCTCCCATATAGTACTGCAGACACGTGCACACTCCTGAGCTTACACCCTTGATTTTAAACAAATAATAACAAGAGAACAAAGAACATTGGATAATAGAATTCAATTAGAAAGTTCTTTAAAATGGAATGTTCTAACTGATTCATGAAAGAAAAGTAAGCAGCAGCTGAGCAAACTATGATACCCTAACAGAACATAAGCAAGCAAGCCAGTGAGAACAGTGGTATGGTTCAGAATAGAGAGTAAACTGCAAATTAGTTTGACACAGTTAAGATGCTGATGGTTTGTGTGCAAGACTTTGTAAACACAAATTGATTAAATCTGTATGCAAATGAGACAAGGGGGCCAATTTATCATGGCCCGAATGGGGCCAAATACCCCTGTTTCCATGCGAGCCCGGAAACAGGAGTTAAGAAGCAGCGGTTTTAAGACCGCTGCTCCTTAACTCGTCAGCTGCCTCTGAGGCTGTGGACATCAATCCTTGATAAAGATTTGAAACGCGTTGCTCAATGTTACCTGCTTGGTAAAGATTTGTGCCGTCACCTAATTTTGTACTCTAGGGCTTCTGTAGTGTGATATTATCCCTTTGAAGTCCTAGAGGTTTGACTTTTTAGGTGCTTATTGATTTTAACGGCTAAACGCCATCTCTTCAGAAGGCGGTTTTAAATTTGGATCCAGACAACACTTGCCTGGTGAGTGGAGGAGGACCCGAAAATAGCCGCTGGAGAGACCAGGACGTCCGACTAAAACTTATGTGTAAGTACGGATGTACCATTTGTTGTAACAGATTGTAATATCTACCTAAGAAGCTGCTGTCTGTCTGTCTGTCTTACCTAGAGGGCTCATGACCCACGACAGTTCCTTAGGAGCCGCCTCTGCAGATTGATTTGGGCAGACTTTTTTGCTGGAGACTTTCGCAATCCAGGATATTTCATACCAAAGAAAAAGAGTTATGTTACATTGTGTCAAGTTTGTATTAATTGTGCAATGTATTGTTTTATTAATGTTTTATAAATGTTTTATAAATGTATTAATTTGTAAATGAATTACTGCAGTTTTTTAATTTTAATTATATGTATCAAGTAAAGATCTTTTATGTGTGATTTGAAGTATTGATTTATGAAGTATTGTTTTATTAAGTAAAAAACCTCTCTTTTGAATATTCATTCATATATTGTGATTTCTTTTGTAACCAGGTTTTCCCAATTTAATTCTTTATTTTTATTTTTTATTTTTTATTCCCAGTTCCATCAGCTTAAGCATTTGCACAAAATAAGATTTTGTTTTTAATGTGGACATCAATCCTCCCGATCACATACGATCGGGTTGAAAGACACCCCTGCTACCGGCCGTGAATCTGCAGGAGGTGGCATTGCACAAGCAGTTCACTAGAAATGCATGTGCAATGTTAAATGCTGACAACGTATGCTGTCGACATTCAGCGATGCCTGGCGGACATGATACGATACAGCGTATCATGTCCGCCAGACATTGATAAATCGGGCCCCTTGAACTTGGACTGCCAGATTTGTTAGCAGAGCATCTTCCAAGCAGAACAAGGAACTGCACAAGCAACTGTTGAGAGGAAACTTTGCTGAAAGGCAGCCCCGGATGGAGCGAAGTTGTAAGGAGGGGCTTTTGACCCCATGGCAGGCCTGAAGCAGGGATAGGTGGTTGAGGCTTTGGGGGTGGAGCCTCGGCAAGGTTAGCGTGGCGAGGCAGGAAGTCAGTTGCATCTTACTTCCGGACCGGTTAGGAGCAGGAGCAGCTCCCGCCCTCCCTTCCCTGTTTTGTTTACGGCAGGGGAGTTCCTTTGGCAGTGTTTTTGATGTTTAGAACTTTAAGATTTAATACGGGTACCTCCTGTGGTTTCAGGAGAGGTTAGCAAAATGTTGACTTGATAAAGTTTACAAGAGTTATTGAGCCCCTACGGGGCAAGCACTAATGTTTGTTACTTGGTAACCAATACGGTTTCAAGTGTTTAATTGTTATTTATCTATTACATGTTTATAATAAATCGGCTGCGGCCTTTTCAACCCCAAGTGATTGTGTTAGTCTTTATTTAAAAGGGGGTTTTTGGTTTCAAGGGGAAGAGTGCCTAATTATGGGGTCACATCTTCCACAACATGGTTTGCAGCCTGCTGAAATAAAGTTCTTCCTGTTTGCAGTGATCTGTCTTCCTGCCAGTGTTTGCCATCTTTAGCAACTAATGAGCCATTAACAATCAAAGCTAAGTATTTCCTAATGTATACTCATTGCTTTGTTTTAGTATAAGTTTTTAATAAAAAGCTATCTGATTTTACACATTTCCTGTATCCTCTTTTTTTCTTAGTAATCAAAGGTACCCTTGATACCATCCCTAATGCAAAATATGCTCTTTAGGCCATAGAGGTAACTCACGCCTTAGCATTATTTTAATACTGACCAGAGAAAGCATACCTTTGTAAATATAACATTATTTCAGATATACAACTGGTTTATATTTCTATTAATGTTTTTTTTCCATGCTATAGTAAGATATCAGTGAATGAGTCAGGCTCAGCATGAACTGTCATCAAAGTCAAATTACTGTAAACTAGAATTGAAAATATTGCAGCGTTATTTCACTTCAAAATAAGAAGAAAAAAAAAACTATTTGATTCTTGAAAATGAATTGTTGAAATAGCTTTGGAAGTTAGGAGCAGGAGCAGCTGGAGCAGCTCAGCGCGGTGCCGGTATGGAGAACCTGTCGGAGCTTTTGGCGGCGGCGGCAGCTCTTTCAAAAGAGCGTGGTCCGGGTTGGTTGCTGGACCAACTAAAAGAGGCTGGTGCCCTTCCAGTAGCAGACACTGGTGTTGGGCAGAAGGAGAGGCCGGTGAGGAGGTCCAAGGCCCCGGTTCGGCTGAGCCCTGAGGTAACGGCTCGCAGGTCTCGTGGGGCCCAGGGTGGGGGCCCTCGAAGGGCAGCTGGCCGGCCAAGGAAGGCTATTGCTAAGTCGGGTATGACTGCTGTTGGTGGCGAGTTGGTTGAGGACAGTGCGGCAAGGACAGGACCTGTGACGTCATCGCTTATGGCGGATGGCGGACAGGCGAATGCTGCGCAGCCTGGAGGGTCTGGCGCTCATACTTTAGTGGCATCGGCCATTCAGGGTCAGGGTAAGGCTCTTGGTCACAGGGTTAGTCCTCATGAGGGGTAGTTAATTTGGCCCTGGGAGTGGAGTGTGGCGGTAGCCATTTTGAGAGAGGCCTGTGGTGTTTTGTGCACACATTTTTCTTGAGGTGGGGGGTTTAGCTTTTATGTTATGTTGATTATGGGAATATTTTATATGTTTTGTTGATTTTCTTATTTTAAATATGTTTAATGTATTTTGTTTTCTTTTGTTTTTTGGCTATTTGGTCACTGCTTTTCTTTATTTCCTTAATCCCTCTTATTAATGTTTTTTAATCTTCCTTTGCTCTTTTCCCTTTTTTCCTGTTTTGTTTCTCTCTATTTTATTATTTATTAAAAGTAAGCGTTATGTTTTTTCTTTTTGTTTTTGTGTTATCTGTAATTTTTTTTCTTTGTCCAGCAGGTGTCGCTCTTGTATTTGAATGCTTGTTTTTTGAGTCATTTGTAACTTTTTTCCCCTTTTCTTTTAGGTTGCTGTTTTTTCCCTAGGTTTGCTTTGCATTCTTTTTATTTTATTGTTCTTTGCTTGTCGTTTTTCCATGGTGCTTTATTGTTTATTTATGTTGTTTACCCCCCACCCCTCCTCTTTCTCCTTTGTCTCATTTTATCTTTTAGGTTTATTTCATATCATTTTGTTTCCTTTTCAGACTGTTTTGCAGCGTCTTATGCATATTCCCTGGCCTCCTCTTTTACTTGACCTAAGTCATATTTAAAAAAAAAAAAAAAAATTGAATAAAATAAAATAAATAGTCATTTTATTGTGTTAACCCACCCCCCCTTTTGTCGTCCTCATTCTCTTTCTCCACCCCCCCCCCATCCCCTTGCCCCCTTCCTCCCCCCCCCCCTTTTTTCCTTGTTGTGGTGGGTGGGTGTGGGTTGGTGTGGGGGGGGTTGTTTTGTTGTGTCTTTTGTGCTAATATTTTCTTTTCTTAGTAGTGGAGCCTCTGATTGCTAATAGTGGTCCGTTGGTGGCTGAACATGGACTAACCCGTCGCGACAGTGTCAGGGAGCACGACGGCGACTCCATCAACTTGGAGGACGTTTTATGTGACTTTGAAGAGGAGGATCCGGGCGAGGGCACATCATCTGGAGTTATGGCAGCTGGCCAGGTAGGAGAGTTGGATACTTTGGCGCAGCTGTTACGTTGTTTATCACCACATTTAACCAGGCATGGGGGGGCAGCTTGGTGTTTCGGCCGCTACTGGCCGGGAGACGCCAGCAGGTGGGCTAGGCTGCAGAAGGCAGGTGGTGCTAGCATCTAATCTGTCGTTTCAGGAGGATGGGATCAGCAGGGCAGCGGCTCCATCGCGGGATGCTGGTTACAGGCGGGGTAGGTCTCGTTCGCCACTGCCTAGAAGAAGGAGGGACGCAGAGGCACGTTCATCGCCTACATGGGCTGGCTTGGACAGATCACCTCGAGGCAGGAGCAGAGAACGGAGGCGCCGGGCCGATACCAGGAGGAGGTCGTCTTCAAGAAGGAGGCGTTCGGCTGGCAGAGTCGATCGCTGTCGTACGGCCAGGCCTGAGGGGTCTACTCCAGTGGTATCTACGGCTGCTGCTTCAGGACCTGTCACAGCGCCTTGCGAAGCAGGTGAGGTGCAGGGTGTGGGGACGCCCATTGGGCCGGGCGGGGGGTATGGTTAAACAGCAAACTTTATTGCAAGGTTTGAAAGACTTGATTGCGAGTGTGGAGAAGAGTGATGTTCGTTCGGGTGATCAAGGAGCCGGGGGAGCTTGGGCCTCTCCGGCCTTGGGTGAGGTAGAGTCGCAGCCAAGAGTCTTGTTGACGGCGGGCTCGTCGGGTGGTACTCATGCCGTTGGGTCGGTTAGTGTAGTTGGTGGACTCAAGGTTTCTGAGGAGGCTTTTCAGCGTCCTTGCCTTTGTTCTATTGGCCCTTTGGGGTTACACTTGCAATCGGAAGTTAAGGAAAAGATCTGGAAACGGGAGTTCTTGGAAATCTTTTCCCTGCTCCCTGTTGATCAGTTTGTAGACTTTAAGGATGACCCAAAAGGGGATTTGGGTAAAAAAGAGGAGGATGAGAGAAAAAAGAGATATCGGAGGTTGCCAAAAACATTGAGTAATTGGTCCAGGTCTTTTTGTATTTTGGCCAGTGTCACTACGGAGAGGTTTCCTGAGCAGGGTTCTGCTCTCTTTTGTTATCACAATGAGATTTCCTCTGCATACCGTACGTATGGCGGGCTAGCATGGTGGCGTTATGACGAGCAGTTTCGTCAGCGGCTTGCCGTGCGGCCCTCCATGCGTTGGGATGATAGAGATATGGGTATCTGGCTTGAAATCATGACCCCCTTACGGTCGGGGCAGTCCTTTCGAGTTGGGGGGGCCGCCATTGCCGGCGGCGCTGGTGCCAATACCGCTGTCTCCGGTAGGAAGGGGTTGTGCTTCCAATACAACGAGAGTCAATGCCGATTTGGTCTCTCATGTAAATACAAACACGAGTGTTCAGGGTGTGGTGGAGTGCACTCCTACTCCAAATGTTTTAAGAGAGGGCGGGCGGGCGCACGCCCAGGTGAAATGGCTATACAGAGCCAAGACTCCAGTGAGCATAGAAAAGATGGTGCCTTGGCTAAGGCAATACGCTAAGGTTTGGGGTAAGGCAGGCGCGGCCGAGTTGTTGCTTACGGGTTTTAGCTCGGGTTTTTGGATACCTTTTTTGCCGGGGGAGGGCCAACGTTTCCTGGGTAACTTGAAATCAGCCAGGGCTCACCCTGAAATTATTCGTGATAAATTGGCTAAGGAGGTGGCTCTGGGCCGCATGGCGGGTCCTTTTACTGATTTGCCCATGCCCGATTTGCGGATTTCTCCTTTAGGGGTTGTGCCCAAGAAAAGTCAGGGCCAGTTCCGGATGATTCACCACTTGTCCTATCCAAAGGGATCATCTGTGAATGATGGTATCGGCCCCGAATTGTCAGCTGTCTCTTATGCTTCTTTTGACTCAGCGGTTCGTTTGGTCCGGAAGGCCGGTAAGGGGGCGCTTTTAGCAAAGGTCGACGTAGAGTCAGCTTTCCGTTTGTTACCTGTCCACCCTAAGTGTCATCACTTGTTGGGTTGCACCTTTGATGATGCCTTTTTTGTTGACCTTTGCCTACCAATGGGATGCTCTATTTCATGCTCCTATTTTGAATCCTTTAGTTGCTTTATTGAATGGGTTGTTAAGCGTCTATCAGGATTAAAATCGATTGTTCATTACTTGGACGATTTTTTATTTGTTGGCCCTCCTCAGTCGGAGATATGCGGTCGGTTGTTGTCAACCTTTATGCATGTTGCAAGTGATTTTGGTATCCCGATAGCTTCCGAGAAGTCAGAAGGCCAGACGTCGGTCCTGTGCTTCTTAGGGATTCAGATTGATTCGGTTTCAATGGAGTGTAGCCTACCTAGGGATAAGGTAGTTGATTTAATCCAAGTCTTAAAGATGGCGGTTGGTCGCAATAAACTGACGTTGCGTGAGATGCAGTCCATTGTAGGTAAATTGAATTTTGCGTGTAGAATTATCCCTGTCGGTCGGGTTTTTTGCAGGCGGTTGTCCCTGGCGACTGCTGGGGCGACAGAGCCTTACCATCACATTCGAGTAACTAGTTTGATCAGGGAAGACCTGAAGGTGTGGCTCATTTTTCTGTCGGAATACAATGGAAAGTCTATCATTCAGAAGGTGGTGTTGGGATCTGAGCTGAACCTTTTCACTGATGCTTCCGGCTCATATGGTTTTGGAGCCTATTTGGGTGGGAGATGGTGTGCTGACGTGTGGCCCGAGGCGTGGATCAAGGCTGGTCTAAATAAGAATTTGGTTTTCCTGGAATTGTTCCCTTTGTTAGTGTCATTAAAATTATGGGCAGCAGTGTTGAGAGACAAGAAAGTTATCTTCCATTCGGATAATATGGGGGTAGTTATGTCCGTTAACAATTTGTCAGCCTCCTCCCCTCCTGTTATTTCTTTATTACGCCTGTTGTTTTGGAGTGTCTGAGGCTGAACGTGTGTTTTAGGGTGGTACATGTCCCTGGTGCATCTAATGACATTGCTGACGCTCTCTCACGTTTACAGTGGGACCGTTTCCGGGCCCTGGCCCCAGAATCTGCTATGGAAGGGGATCGCTGTCCGGCGGATTTGTGGAAGGCGGTATTCCCAGGCTAATGAATTTGGTGAGGTCGGCTTTAGCCAAGAGTACTTGGAGGGCATATGGACAGGTATGGGGTGAGTGGCAATTTTTCTTGGAAGCAGGTGGGTATTCTTTTTCGGAAGTCGAGTGGTCCAGGGCCCTGGTTGAGTGGATGGGGAGTTGGAGCGAGTCCCGTTTTTCGAAAGCAGTCGTTAGGAGGCGTTTAGCGGCTTTGGCCTTTTTGTGTCAGTTACTGGGCTTCCAGGATATCACAAAATTGTTTGTGGTTAGGATGGTTGGACGTGGTTTGTGTAGGGGCCCTTCGGTTGTGGATAGTAGGCGACCAGTAATTTTTTCTGTTTTACAAAAGGTAGTAGGAGTTCTACCCTCGGTCTGCGCGGATTCGTTTGAAGTGGCTTTGTTCCGTGCGGCTTTTGTGTTAGCCTTTTTTGCAGCTTTTCGGGTCTCTGAAGTCGTTGCTCCTAATAGATTGGACAGGGGTGGGATCCAAGTGGGCGATGTTGTTTCCGACGGCCGGCAAATTGTCATCTGGCTCAGGCGGTCAAAGACAGATCAGTTGGGAAGAGGTCGTTTAATACGGCTGCAGTGTATTGGGGGCCTTTGCTGCCCAGTTGGGGCCGTGGGGGAATTTTTGCAGATTAGGCCACCTGGTGACGGTCCGTTATTGATTCATGCCGGGGGTTTGTCATTATCGAAATTCCAGTTTGTTGCAGTGTTCCGAAAGGCTTTGACATTAGTTGGTTTTCCTGCGGGAGAATTTAGTTCCCATTCATTTCGTATCGGTGCTGCTACTGAGGCGAGAATGTTAGGTATGAGTGATGAAAGGATACAAGGAATTGGGAGGTGGTCATCAGGAAGGTTTAAGTCTTACGTACGCCAGTACTTAGCTCTATAAGTTGTGTTTTGTTTTAGGTCCAGTTCAGTGTTGGTTTATCAGCCACTCTTACATCTACTGGGCACGACGAGCCGCTGCAGCGAAGAACGATGGTTGCCAGCTGGGTTTGCCTGTGGAAGAGGTGGTTTTGAGGTGGTTCGGGGTTAGGGGTTTGAAGTGGGACCAGGTATTGTTGCAAGTAGTTGACTATTCAAGGTTGTTTCGTCCTCCAGGGATTCTGGTAATACATGCTGGGGGTAACGATTTAGGCTACACGGCACAGAGAGATCTGGTGTCAAAGATGAAAAGGGATTTGTTGCGTTTGTGGGAATTGTTTCCTCAGATGTTGGTTGTTTGGTCAGAACTTGAGCCTAGGGTGGTTTGGAAGGCAGCTTGGGACAGTAAGCGGTTGGATACATCTAGGAGGAAGATTAACAGGGTGTTGAGTAGTTTTGTTAGGCAAAGGGGGGGGGTGTCTATACGGCATGTTGAGTTTGAGGGTGAAGCGGGTCGATGTTTTTTCTTGGGTGATGGTGTACACCTTAATGATATAGGTATGCAACTGTTCAATTTTAATTTGAAAGAGGGGGTTGAAAAGGCCTTGAGTTTTTGGCGGGGCTCGGACAGTGTCCGTGCCAGTGGCGGTGTTTTTGATGTTTAGAACTTTAAGATTTAATACGGGTACCTCCTGTGGTTTCAGGAGAGGTTAGCAAAATGTTGACTTGATAAAGTTTACAAGAGTTATTGAGCCCCTACGGGGCAAGCACTAATGTTTGTTACTTGGTAACCAATACGGTTTCAAGTGTTTAATTGTTATTTATCTATTACATGTTTATAATAAATCGGCTGCGGCCTTTTCAACCCCAAGTGATTGTGTTAGTCTTTATTTAAAAGGGGGTTTTTGGTTTCAAGGGGAAGAGTGCCTAATTATGGGGTCAAGGCAGCCCCGGATGGAGCGAAGTTGTAAGGAGGGGCTTTTGACCCCATGGCAGGCCTGAAGCAGGGATAGGTGGTTGAGGCTTTGGGGGTGGAGCCTCGGCAAGGTTAGCGTGGCGAGGCAGGAAGTCAGTTGCATCTTACTTCCGGACCGGTTAGGAGCAGGAGCAGCTCCCGCCCTCCCTTCCCTGTTTTGTTTACGGCAGGGGAGTTCCTTTGGCGGTGTTTTTGATGTTTAGAACTTTAAGATTTAATACGGGTACCTCCTGTGGTTTCAGGAGAGGTTAGCAAAATGTTGACTTGATAAAGTTTACAAGAGTTATTGAGCCCCTACGGGGCAAGCACTAATGTTTGTTACTTGGTAACCAATACGGTTTCAAGTGTTAATTGTTATTTATCTATTACATGTTTATAATAAATCGGCTGCGGCCTTTTCAACCCCAAGTGATTGTGTTAGTCTTTATTTAAAAGGGGGTTTTTGGTTTCAAGGGGAAGAGTGCCTAATTATGGGGTCACATCTTCCACAACATGGTTTGCAGCCTGCTGAAATAAAGTTCTTCCTGTTTGCAGTGATCTGTCTTCCTGCCAGTGTTTGCCATCTTTAGCAACTAATGAGCCATTAACAATCAAAGCTAAGTATTTCCTAATGTATACTCATTGCTTTGTTTTAGTATAAGTTTTTAATAAAAAGCTATCTGATTTTACACATTTCCTGTATCCTCTTTTTTTCTTAGTAATCAAAGGTACCCTTGATACCATCCCTAATGCAAAATATGCTCTTTAGGCCATAGAGGTAACTCACGCCTTAGCATTATTTTAATACTGACCAGAGAAAGCATACCTTTGTAAATATAACATTATTTCAGATATACAACTGGTTTATATTTCTATTAATGTTTTTTTCCATGCTATAGTAAGATATCAGTGAATGAGTCAGGCTCAGCATGAACTGTCATCAAAGTCAAATTACTGTAAACTAGAATTGAAAATATTGCAGCGTTATTTCACTTCAAAATAAGAAAAAAAAAAAAACTATTTGATTCTTGAAAATGAATTGTTGAAATAGCTTTGGAAGTTATTCTTTAGAAAAAAAAATATTCAAAGAACTTCAAAAATAATAAAAACCTCAAACTATAAATAAGCAGCTCACAGTTAATGATATAATTAAGTGACAATTATTGCAATGCAGTAAAAATACTTCAGTTTTGGAAAATTTGGATTTCTGCTATAAAACATAAATAAGAAATGTGTTAAAGGAGTTTTTCTGGAACAATGAAACTTTATTAATAAGCAGGACTTTACAAATTTATTCAGCCCTAAGCTTTGCATTATATTTAATGATGTTCCTTTTCACTTGAAAAGCAGATTATATTATTTAATAGTGATACAAATTATTTTTAATTATTCTGGTTCATCTTGTTGTCTAAAATATGAACAGCCAAATACATTATTGGAGTAAGTGGACAAAAAAGAATTAATGCTCAACAAAATTGATTTGTTCATTTGTTAATGCAATTTGGCACCAAAAAAGGTGCAGTATTGGGGGGGGGAGTTATATTGTTTGATTAAAAAGCACCTTTGTTTGTAATGATGAACATGGGATCTTACCATTCATTTGTCCATTGTCCCCTATCCAATTGTTCCAAAGTATTACTAATGACTGATGTTAGGGACAGCCGGTCAGGCACTAAATGCTGGATTTTAGTCATAAAGGAGTTGTATGTTCTTTTAACATTGAAAAATAGGCTCTTTTAATTGTTCAAAACTGAATCTCAATATTATAATATATATATATATATATATATATATATACATGCACACACATATATATATATATATATATATATATACATATATACATATATATATATATCAGTGACGTGCAGTGACGTCAGAGGTTGGTGAGGCAGTGGCTAGGATACGCCTTCATTCTTTAGATATCCTTTGTTGAAGAAATAGCAATGCACATGGGTGAGCCAATCACATGAGGTATCTATGTGCAGCCACCAATCAGCAGCTACTGAGCATATTTAGATATGATTTTCAACAAAGGACATCAAAAGAATGAAGAAAATTAGATATTAGATGTAAATTGGAAAGTTATTTAAATTTGAATATGGGTTTCATATGGGTTTCATGTCCCTTTAAATGGTGTCTTGGAAAACTGGTCAACTTAGTAAACATCTGATTTTAGTCTAAAAGGATTGTAACAGAAACTCCTTGCCAGTTAACACCAATGCTTGCTCTGATTATGAGATCTAGAAATCCATGCCCATTAAAATATGTTTAAACATACTTTTTACTTTAATGCTGCAAATTATGCTTATAGATTCTTTCATTACATAAGGGATGAGAGTCAGAGGGGGATGAAGAGAGACAGAGAGAGAGAAAGAGATCATGGGGGAGAACAACACATAAGGAGAGAGATGGATAGAGAGAGAGAGAGAGACACACACACACACAAGGGGGGGACCATTGCATTTTAAAGTAATAAAACAGCAGAGCTACAGAGAGTTCAGAAAATTAGTCTATAATTTAGTGTGAAGTACAGAGGCAAGCTGCTAAGTTAGTGGGTGTAAAGTTTGAGTAAACAAAATTACAAAAACGACCCTGCTGTAAAAGAGTAAAAAACACTAAACCACATTCATTAAATTATCATTTTCACTAACAGAATCCCTTACAGTAAAATCTTACTTCAATAAGATGTGGCTGAACAGAAACATTGCTCTCTGTGCCTCTCTCTTCCTGCTCTGTAAGGATTCAGGAAGTGACAGTGGCACATTCCACTGCACTTAGAGGGGAAGAACAGAACTCTCTTTTTCACTTTAGCAAAGCTAGCAGGTTCACAGGACAGCAACAAAATATATGAAAGTTGTTTTTTTTCCGTTTTTGTTTTGTTTTATATAATTTAACATCCAGCCCCAACCCTATGTTCCACTTACTAATGCCTCTCACTGGATTGGTTCAGCCCTAATAGGACTGCCTCAAATAAAGCACTTATGGGCCATGCAATGATCTTAACCACTGTCATCCAGTAGATGGTGCAGCATGTTGTGTAATGGTGGGCAGACCTGCTTGTGCCTCTCCATTGCACAACATCTAGCTGTGAAAAAAAAATGCTGGGGAAAAAAAATTACAATTTTTTTTTTAAAGCCAATAAAAAAAAATATAATTTTGCCCATATGAAAGGTGAAGCACTGCCTCACCTGCCTCTAGTGACTGCACATCACTGATATATATATATATATATATATATATATATATATATATTACATGATATATAGAACAATAGAACAATTCCTCAGAACCTCGTAAAACTGACAATGGTGAGGCATCTTATAGAATACCACCAGACCAGAACGCTTTAGAGAACCAGGTCCTTAGTACTTTTTAGTTATAATTACTGTTACATAGATTTATTAGATCTTATACAAACATACATTTGAAAGATGACAATAAAAAAAATGTTTTGGATAAAAAAATGTTTAATATCAGACACATTTTGTCCTTAAAAAGACAATAGAACACCTATTACAAGTACATTGGTAAAGAATGTCTCAAGATAAGTGGATCATTTCTTCTTAAAGTTGGCTGTTTTTCCCAATGCTAGTAAGGAGTAGGGGCATACTACATTATAGTTTTTCTCACATTAAAAATAAAAATAAAAAATATTAAAAAAACATTAAAGGGACAGTCTAGTCCAACACAGACTTTCATGATTCAGATAGAGAATGTAATTTTAAACAATTTTCAAATTTACAACTATCACCAATTTTGCTTTCTTCTCTTGGTATTCTTAGTTGAAAGCTAAACCTAGAAGGTTCATATGCTTAGCCCTTGAAGGCCTCCTCTCATCTCATTTTGACAGTTTATGCACGACTAGAGGGTGTTAGTTCATGCGTTTCATATAGATAACACTGTGCTCACGCACGGGGAGTTCCTAGGAGACAGGGCTGATTGGCTAAAATGAAAGTCTGTCAAAAGAATTGAAATAAGGGGCAGTTTGCAGAGGCTTAGATACAAGATAATCACAGAGGTAAAAAGTGTATTATTATAACTGTTGGTTACGCAAAACTATGGAATGGGTATTAAAGGGATTATCTATCTTTTTTAAAAATAAATATTCTGGTGTAGTCTGTCCCTTTAATAAAATATTTTTGGCGTAAAGTTCTAATATCATAAACAAAAGGTAGAAATGTAACATTGACCAGTGAAGTCCAGGAGGAAAAAATGAATTTCATGTAGATCTAAAAAAAAAAATTAAAGAAACATCAAACTTTTTTTTTCTTGATTCACATAGAGGGGCTGATGATTTACAGTGGTCTGGTCTGGCAAGATGACTAAGAAGTCTTTTCAGTACTACGAGAATGCTCAAACAATTTTATAAAGGCACATTTTTTTGCTTAAGAGTTCTGTAATCTCACTGTAGCAAGTTTCTTCATATGTGATTCTAGATGGATGTATCAGTATATCAAAATTATTATGTACAATTGTAAGCATAAGGTATGCAAGCAACATTTAGTCTATAGCATTCCATATTTTTTTATATCTAGCTGCTTTCACTATTGCAATGCTATCATTAAAGGGAAACTGAACCCAATTTTTTTCTTATGTGATTCAGATAGAGCATGCAATTTTAAGCAACTTTCTAATTTACTCTTATTATCAGATTTTCTTCATTCTCTTGGTATCTTTATTTGAAATGCAAGAATGTAAGTTTAGATGCCCGCCCATTTTTGGTGAACAACCTGGGTTGTTCTTGCTGATTGGTGGATACATTCACCCACCAATAAACAAGTGCTATCCAGAGTTCTCAACAAAAATAGCTTAGATGCCTTCTTTTTCAAATAAATATAGCAAGAGAACGAATAAAAATGGATATCAGGAATAAATTAGAAAGTTGCTTAAAATTGCATGCTCTATCTGAATCATGAAAGAAAGAAATTGGGTTCAGTGTCCCTTTAAGGTTTGTTGACCAGCTAAAACTAAAATAATTCACAGAAAGTCTCATAAAATTTGTCATTTAGTATTTCATTACAGCTTTTAGAAACTGATGTTGCATAAATGTGTGGATGGAAAATTAATTTATAGAGAACAGGACAGACAACATTTCATTTATACACTGATGAGAATTTGTACAGACTCAAATTTCTATCTTCAATGACTTTTATACTTTTTTAGGGCCAGTGACAGTGAGACGTCAACAAAATTAACGGCTAGATTACGAGTTTTTGCGTTATACTGAAAAAGCAGCATTATCAGGTTTATAACGCTGCTTTTTTCACTACCGCTGGTATTACGAGTCTTGCAGATTTAGTGGCACCGCACACTATTTGGCCTTACCGCAAATCAACTTATGCAATTTGCGTATAGTCTTTTTTCAATGGGACTCACATAGCGCTGGTATTACGAGCTTGTTCTGGAAGGCCAAGAAGTGAGCGGTACACCCTATACCGTCAAGATTCATACCGCATTTTAAAGTCAGTAGTTATGAGTTTTACACTACAAAGCCGTAGAATAAAACTCATAACTAAAGTTACTAAAAAGTACACTAACACCCATAAACTACCTATTAACCTCTAAAACCAAGTTCCTCCCGCATCGCAAACACTAAAATTAAATTATTACCCCTAATCTGCCGCTCTGGACATCGCCGCCACTATAATAAACATATTAACCCCCTAAACCGCCGTACTCCCACCTCACAAACACTAGTTAAATATTATTAACCCCTAATCTGCTGTCCCTAACATCGCCACCACCTACCTACATTTATTAACCCCTAATCTGCTGCCCTCAACGTCGCCGCCACTATATTAAATTTATTAACTTCTAAATCTAAGTCTAACCCTAAGCCTAAAACCCCTAACTTAAATATAATTTAAATAAATCTAAATAAAACCTACTATTATCACCTAAATAATTCCTATTTAAAACTAAATACCTATAAAATAAACCCTAAGAAATCTACAATATAACTAATAGTTACATTGTAGCTAGCTTAGGTTTATTTTTATTTTACAGGCAAGTTTGTATTTATTTTAACTAGGTAGAATAGTTACTAAATAGTTATTAACTATTTAATAACTACCTAGCTAAAATAAATACAAATTTACACCTAACACTACACTACAATTAAATAAATTACCTAAATTAAATACAATTAAATAAAATTAGCTAAATTACAAAAACAAACAAACAAACACTAAATTACAGAAAATAAAAAACAAATTACAAGATCTTTAAACTAATTACACCTAATCTAAGAGCCCTATCAAAATTAAAAAAGCCCACCCAAAATAAAAAAAACCCTAGCCTAAACTAAACTACCAATAGCCCTTAAAAGGGCCTTTTGCGGGACATTGCCCCAAAGAAATCAGCTCTTTTACCTGTGAAAAAAAATACAAACAACCCCCCCAACAGTAAAACCCACCACCCACAAAACCAACCCCCCAAATAAAACCCTAACTAAAAAAACCTAAGCTCCCCATTGCCTTGAAAAGGGCATTTGGATAGGCATTGCCCTTAAAAGGGCATTTAGCTCAATTGCTGCCCAAAGCCCTAACCTAAAAATAAAACCCACCCAATAAACCCTTAAAAAATCCTAACACTAACCCCTGAAGATTCACTTACCGGGAGAAGATGTCCTCAACGAAGCCGGCAGAAGTGGTCCTCCAGATGGGCATAAGTCTTCATCCAGATGGCATCTTCTATCTTCATCCTTCCAATGCGGAGTGGGTTCATCTTCAAGACATCCGGTGTGGAACATCCTCTTCTTCAGATGGACTAACAAAGAATGAAGGTTCCTTTAAATGATGTCATCCAAGATGGCATCCCTTAGATTCCAATTGGCTGATAAAATTCTATCAGCCAATCGGAATTAAGGTTGAAAAAATCCTATTGGCTGATTGGATCAGCCAATAGAATTGAAGTTCCATCCTATGGCTGATCCAATCAACCAATAGATTGAGCTGCATTCTATTGATTGCTTCCAATCAGCCAATGGAATGCAAGTCAATCCTATTTGCTGATCCAATCAGCCAATATGATTTTTTTCAACCTTAATTCCAATTGGCTGATAGAATTCTATCAGCCAATCGGAATCTAAGGGACACCATCTTGGATGACATCATTTAAAGGAACCTTCATTCGTCGTTAGTCCGTCGGAAGAAGAGGATGCTCCACGCCGGATGTCTTGAAGATGGACCCGCTCCGCATCAGAAGGATGAAGATAGAAGATGCCGTCTGGATGAAGACTTCTGCCCATCTGGAGGACCACTTCTGCCCGTCTGGAGGACCACTTCTGCTGGCTTCGTTGAGGACATCTTGCTGCTTGGATGAAGACTTCTCCCTTTAAGTGAATCTTCAGGGGTTACTGTTAGGATTTTTTAAGGGTGTATTGGGTGGGTTTTATTTTTAGGTTAGGGCTTTGGGCAGCAATAGAGCTAAATGCCCTTTTAAGGGCAATGCCCATCCAAATGACCTTTTCAAGGTAATGGGGAGCTTAGTTTTTTTTAGTTAGGCTTTTATTTGGGGGGTTGGTTGTGTGGGTTGGGGATTTTACTGTTGGGGGTTGTGTGTATTTTTTTTTACAGGTAAAAGAGCTGATTTCTTTGGGGCAATGCCCTGCAAAAGGCCATTTTAAGGGCTTTTTTTACTTTGATAGGGCGTAGATTAGGTGTAATTAGTTTTTTTTGTAATTTAGCTAATCTTATTTAATTTATTTAATTGTATTTAATTTAGGTAATTTATTTAATTGTAGGGTTAGGTTAGGTGTTATTTTACAGGTAAATTTGTATTTATTTTAGCTAGGTAGTTATTAAATAGTTAATAACTATTCTACCTAGTTAAAATAAATACAAACTTGATTGTAAAATAAAAATAAACCCTAAGCTAGCTACAATGTAACTATTAGTTATATTGTAGCTAGCGTAGGGTTTATTTTATAGGTAAGTATTTAGTTTTAAATAGGAATAATTTAGGTGATAATAGTAGGTTTTATTTACATTTATTTGAATTATATTTAAGTTAGGGGGTGTTAGGGTTAGGGTTAGACTTAGATTTAGGGGTTAATAAATTTAATATAGTGGCGGCGACGTTGGGGGTGGCAGATTAGGGGTTAATAAATGTAGGTAGGTGGCGGCGATGTTAGGGACAGCAGATTAGGGGTTAATAAGTATAAGATTAGGGGTGTTTAGACTCAGGTTCATGTTAGGGTGTTAGGTGTAAACATAACTTTTATTTCCCCATAGGAATCAATGGGGCTGTGTTACTGAGATTTATACTGCTTTTTTGCAGGTGTTTTTTGACTTTTTATCAGCTGGCTCTCCCCATTGATGTCTGCGGGGAAATCGTGCACGAGCACGTACAACCAGCTCACCGCTGACTTAAGCAGCGCTGGTATTGGAGTGCGGTATGGAGGCCAAATTTGCTCTATGCTCACTTCTTGCCTTTTAACGCCGGCTTTGTAAAAACCCGTAATACCAGCGATGTAGGTAAGTGAGCCATGACAATAACGTGTACATTAGCAATGCACCCCTCTTACTGCAAAACTCGTAATCTGGCCGTAAGTTTCTTCAAAACCATAGTGTTATACATTGCAGGAATCTGCAGCTGTGCGTTTAAGTAAGGGCAAATGGATTTCAGTACAGGAAATCTATTTACTAAAAGTTTTCAAAGTAATTTTTGTGCTTTTCATCACACAGTAGGAAATCCTTTTTCTGAAATAGATTTTTACACATTAGACTCTAAAGCATTTTAAAAATCTTTTTATTTAACTTTTCTTTTAACTTTCCGTTCGAGGATTTAAAAAAAAAAAAAAGTCATCCGTTTAGAAATAACTGATAAATAAATTAAGAATTGATGTGCTCAATGAAACATAATTTGAGTAAAACCTAGAAAAAAAATATTTGTAGTAAAAGCTGAATCTTTAGTTAGATGTTAAAGTAATTTTTAGATATGAATGAAAAAATGAATCAATGCACTGCAAAAGATCTGGATTTAAAACTAATGTTTTAAAAACTTTTAAAACTAAGCAAGTTAGTCTAGTCTCTTGGGAATTAAGGGTAGAAAAAACACAATTTTCAGATTTAAATTACAGGGAAAGCAGTAAAAAAATAGTGTAAGTGCATTGCAAGATTTTTGTTTCCTTTGTTGACATACTTATTAATTCCGGACTGTGTTCCTGCTCATTTTCGTTGATGAAAACTCTACTTTAATATCATTTAATACCCTGCTTTTTCTTTCTATTAAAAACATTTTTTTTTAATATTTAGTTTTAATTGTTTTGTGTTAGGTGTCCTGTTTATTTTGTGTGTGTGTGTGTGTGTGTGTTGTTAATTTTGAGCCTATTCTTTCAATTTTATCTCTCCATTCGATATTTATCCTTACATTTTTTTTCTTGTGCTTTTATTTAAAAGTTTTTGTTTTTAAAGAAAGTTTTGTATTAGGTTATAGGTAGGTTTCCCAGATAGTTTTGTATATAGTTATAGATAGTTTTATAGCCTTAAAGGGAGGAGTGGAGAGAGGGGGGAGCAATCGTGTAGCTAGTTTTGTAAGCAGGGATGTAGGGTCATTGAGTTAGTGTTGGTGGTCAGGTAGATGGTGATATAGCTAGGAGGATAGAAAAGGAAGGGCTAGAATAAAGGTGATGGTAGCTTTTTGCTACCTAGTTGGAGAGGGCCAGAGGGGAAAAACTAGCATCTAACTAGGGACATCTAGGATAGCTTTCCAATCACTTTCTTCATCCTGCTGCAACCACCTATGCAATATTTCCAAGGTTCACCCTTTTCTGAGCAATAACAACACAAATAAAATAATCCACTCCCTTGTAATTTCCCAACTTGACTACTGCAATAACCTACTTACTAGCCTTCCTCTTTCTCACCTCTCCCCCCTTCAATCCATTCTAAATGCCTCTGCCAGGCTAATCCACCTTTCCTGTCACTCTGTATCTGCTGCACCTCTCTGAGAGTTCCATCATTGTCTCCCCATTCACAGCAGAATTAACTTAAAAATTCTCACCCTTACACACAAAGCTCTCGCCAACGCCGCTCCCCACTACCTATCCTCACTAATTGAAAATGTATACTCCATCCTGACCTGCTCCTTGCATCTTCGACTATCAGCTCTTCCCATGCTAAACTGCAGGACTTCTGTCGTGAAGTACCTACCTTCTGAAGCACTCTCCCTCTTGCTGTCAGGCTTTCACCTAATCTTTCTTCTTTTAAACACTCGCTGAAGACTTTTTTGTTCAGAGAAGCCTACCACCCAACACAGTAATAAATGAATTCCACTTACCTAATATTTCCCTCATCTAACTCTGTATTAACATCTTTCTCACTCTTGCAGTCCTTACCTCCTGTTTCTCAATCACCTACCCTTCTAGATTGTAAGTTCCCACGGGAATAGGGCTCTTAATTCCTCCTGTATGTGTTTGCCAAATTTTATCTTGTTATATCATTGTTTTATTTAAATGAATTGCACCCATGGACAGCACTACAGAATATGTTGGTGCTCCATAAATAAAGTATAATAATAATAAAAAATAATAATAGGGACAGAGAGAGGGAGCCCTGGGTCTGTAGTGGGTGGGGTAGGAGATATGAGGGCTCCGGCCTAAGGCAGACATTACTGCTTTCATTTGTTCTCTTTCGTCTTTACCCTTGTAGTGCAGACATGTAACAGTAGTATATGAAAGCCTTAGATATATCATAAATATTCTATCATGTTAATTATTTTCCAGAGCATTCATTTTTATTAGGTTTGATATTTAATGGCTCAAGTAAAGTAGTCTTGTTGGACTGTAAACTAGTTTTCCTTGTCGTGGAACACTTAAAAAATCCCTGCTTTGTTTGCCATGTGCTGCTGGCAGCCATTTTACTCACCTCTCTTGCAGAGTCTGGTGCAGAGTGTGTGATGCTGCTCATTTCCTACACACCCTCTTATGGCCAGACTGGTGTGCATCATCTTCAGTATTCTTTGCCCTTGCGTTGTCTCAGACCTGGGGCGCGATCCGATATAGATCGCAGTTTGCGGCGCAAGCGAGGGAACCCACGTCGCCCGCAGTTTCAACTCGCAACTCGAGCCATCCAATATGCGGCGCCGTCACTTGCTAAAGTGGCGCAAGTCTCACAAACCAGCGATGTCCAGAAATCTGCGTAAGTACAGATTTTTGGAGTCGCCAGTGACTTGCGCCACGTTAGAAACTGCCGGCGCCTATAAAACCTGACTAAAGTCTAAATCACCCGCACTGTCTAACACGCCTCCTAAACATAGCCCGACACGTCTAACACGCCTCCCTAACATAGCCCGACACGTCTAACCCTCTATCCGCTATCCCCCCTCACTATCCTAACAATAAAAAAGCTATTAACCCCTAAACCGCCGCTCCCATACCCCGCCGCAACCTAATAAAGTTATTAACCCCTAAACCGTCGCTCCCGTACCCCGCCACCATCTATATTATATCTATAACCCCCTAAAGTGAGCCCCTAACACCGCCGCCATCTCTATTAAAATTATTAACCCCTAATTTAATCTACCTACCCCGCCGCCAGCTATATTATCTATATGAACCCTAAGTATATTATAGTTAATATAGGTATTACATTATATATATTAACTATATTAACCCTAATTATATTAGGGTTAATATAGTTAATATAGTTACTATAGTATTTATATTAACTATATTAACTCTATCTAACCTTAACACCCCTAACTAAATTTATATTAAATTAATCTAATTCATTTATAAACTAAAATATTCCTATTTAAATCCAAATACTTACCTATAAAATAAACCCTAAGATAGCTACAATATAATTAATAATTACATTGTAGCTATGTTAGGGTTAATATTTATTTTACTTGTAAATGGTTAATTATTTTAACTAGGTATAATAGCTATTAAATAGTTATTACCTATTTAATAGCTACCTAGTTAAAATAATTACCCAATTACCTGTAAAATAAATACTAACCTAAGTTACAAATACACCTACACTATCAATAAATTAAATAAACTACAAACATCTATCTAAAAATACAATTAAATTAACTAAACTAAATTACAAAAAAAAAACCCACTAAATTACAAAAAATAAAAAAAAGATTACAAGATTTTTAAGCTAATTACACCTATTCTAAGCCCCCTAATAAAATAATAAACCCCCAAAATAAAAAAAATTCCCTGCCCTATTCTAAATTAAAAAAAGTTCAAAGCTCTTTACCTTACCAGCCCTTAAAAGGGCCTTTTGTGGGGCATGCCCCAAATAATTCAGCTCTTTTGCATACAACAAATACAATCCCCCCCCCCATTACAACCCACCACCCACATACCCCTATTCTAAAACCACCCAAACCCCCCTTAAAAAAGCCTAACACTACCCCCCTGAAGATCTCCCTACCTTGTCTTCACCACACCGGGCCGAACTCCTGATCCGATCCGGGCGATGTCTTCCTCCAAGCGGCAAGGAAGAATTCTTCCTCCGGCGATGTCTTCCTCCAAGCGGCAAAGAAGAATTCTTCCTCCGGCGACGTCTTCCTCCAAGCGGCAGCAAAGTCTTCATTCTTCCGGCGGCATCTTCAATCTTCTTTCTTCGCTCCGCCACCGCGGAGCATCCATCCCGGCCGACGACTGAACGACGAATGAGGTACCTTTAAATGACGTCATCCAAGATGACGTCCGCCGAATTCCGATTGGCTGATAGGATTCTATCAGCCAATCGGAATTAAGTTAGAAAAATCTGATTGGCTGATTGAATCAGCCAATCAGATTCAAGTTCAATCCGATTGGCTGATCCAATCAGCCAATCAGATTGAGCTCGCATTCTATTGGCTGTTCCGATCAGCCAATAGAATGCGAGCTCAATCTGATTGGCTGATTGGATCAGCCAATCGGATTGAACTTGAATCTGATTGGCTGATTCAATCAGCCAATCAGATTTTTCTAACTTAATTCCGATTGGCTGATAGAATCCTATCAGCCAATCGGAATTCGGCGGACGCCATCTTGGATGACGTCATTTAAAGGTACCTCATTCGTCGTTCAGTCGTCGGCCGGGATGGATGCTCCGCGGTGGCGGAGCGAAGAAAGAAGATTGAAGATGCCGCCGGAAGAATGAAGACTTTGCTGCCGCTTGGAGGAAGACGTCGCCGGAGGAAGAATTCTTCTTTGCCGTTTGGAGGAAGACATCGCCGGAGGAAGAATTCTTCTTTGCCGCTTGGAGGAAGACATTGCCCGGATCGGATCAGGAGTTCGGCCCGGTGTGGTGAAGACAAGGTAGGGAGATCTTCAGGGGGGTAGTGTTAGGCTTTTTTAAGGGGGGTTTGGGTGGTTTCAGAATAGGGGTATGTGGGTGGTGGGTTGTAATGGGGGGGGGTATTGTATTTGTATGCAAAAGAGCTGAATTATTTGGGGCATGCCCCACAAAAGGCCCTTTTAAGGGCTGGTAAGGTAAAGAGCTTTGAACTTTTTTAAGTTAGAATAGGGCAGGGAATTTTTTTTATTTTGGGGGTTTATTATTTTATTAGGGGGCTTAGAATAGGTGTAATTAGCTTAAAAATCTTGTAATTTTTTTTTATTTTTTGTAATTTAGTGTTTGTTTTTTTTTGTAATTTAGTTTAGTTAATTTAATTGTATTTTTAGATAGATGTTTGTAGTTTATTTAATTTATTGATAGTGTAGGTGTATTTGTAACTTAGATTAGTATTTATTTTACAGGTAATTGGGTAATTATTTTAACTAGGTAGCTATTAAATAGGTAATAACTATTTAATAGCTATTATACCTAGTTAAAATAATTAACAATTTACCTGTAAAATAAATATTAACCCTAACATAGCTACAATGTAATTATTAATTATATTGTAGCTATCTTAGGGTTTATTTTATAGGTAAGTATTTAGATTTAAATAGGAATATTTTAGTTTATAAATGAATTAGATTAATTTAATATAAATTTAGTTAGGGGTGTTAGGGTTAGATAGAGTTAATATAGTTAATATAAATACTATAGTAACTATATTAACTATATTAACCCTAATATAATTAGGGTTAATATAGTTAATATATATAATGTAATACCTATATTAACTATAATATACTTAGGGTTAATATAGATAATATAGCTGGCGGCGGGGTAGGTAGATTAAATTAGGGGTTAATCATTTTATTAATCATTTTAATAGAGATGGCGGCGGTGTAAGGGGCTTACATTAGGGGTTAATAATATTAATATAGCTGGCGGCGGTATAGGGGGATTAGATTAGGGGTTAATAATTTTTATATAGGTGGCGGCGGTGTAAGGGGTCAGATTAGGGGATAGATAAGGTAGATGGCGGCGGTTTTAGGGGCTCACAGTAGGGGGTTAGTTTATGTAGATGGCGGCGGGGTCCGGGAGCGGTGGTTTAGGGGTTAATAACTTTATTAGGGATTTCGGGGGGGATCGCGGTTGACAGGTAGATAGACATTGCGCATGCGTTAGGTGTTAGGTTTATTTTAGAAGATCGCGGTTGACAGGGAGATAGACATTGCGCATGCGTTAGGTGTTAGGTTTATTTTAGCAGCCAGTTTAGGGAGTTACGGGGCTCCAATAGTCAGCGTAAGGCTTCTTATGGCTGCTTTTTGTGGCGAGGTGAAAATGGAGTAAGTTTTCTCCATTTTCGCCACGTAAGTCCTTACGCTGCATATTGGATACCAAACTGCGCTGGTTTGGTATACCTGCCTATAGCCCAAAAAACTACGGGCGACGGCAGAAATATACGCGCGTAACTTCTAGGTTACGCCATATATAGGATACCAAACCAGCATAAATCTTGGCGTTGCCGGCTTTTGCGGGCGACGATTTTTATCGGATGGACCCCCTGTTTGTGAGTTCCAGATCCTGTGTATTACCGGGCTGTCTGACGTCCCTCCTGGTTCCTGATCCTTGGCTTGTTCCTGACTCTGCAGTTCTCCTTGTTCCTGATTTCGGCTCCCTGACTTCTCGGTTTGGCTCCTGACTCGGCTCGTCTGACTATTCGCTTTGGTTCCTGACTCAGCTCATCTAACTACCAGCTCTGGCTTTGACTCCTGGCTTGTTGTTTGACTTGTGGACTTTTTATTATTTTTGTTATTAATAAAGGTGTGATTATTTTTTGCACTTCTCGTCTCAGTCTGATTCCTGACACCCTGACATGTTCTTCCATCAAAGCACTTGGTGCCATGGACTGTACCTATTAATGCTCAACAACTACTTCCTTGTATGGTCTCACTGAATGGACTGTGTTATGCTATACTTAACTAAGACAAAGGGAATCAATAAAATAAGTTTCAGACAATAATGTCCTTAATCATGTATACAATTCTTCAGAAACTATAAATGTCCTATACTAATTCTACCCATGACACTCTATTGTTAACTCAATATTGTTAATTCAAAACCAGCAGGCTATTTAATTAAAGTGAAAATCATAGAGAGATCCCATTTGTTATTCATTCCATAGAGGATTCTAGTCTACAAATGGAAGATCCAAAAAAGCCTCCCTTTTTTGAGTCTCTGCTCTATGTCTCCTCTTTCCGTCTATTGATTTCTCATTAAGGTTTCTAATGTTATATTTGTATTTCATGATGCGATCACAAATCTAACAAAGGGAGGCTTTTTTGGACCTTCCATTAGGATAGTAGAATCCAGCATATAATGAATACAGAATGTGATCTCTCTATGTATCTTCAAAAAAATAAAAAATAAACACTTTAACTTTAAAAAACCTGCTGTTTTTGAATGACTTAACAAAATGGTGTCATAGTTATAGTATATTTAACCATAGCTGTATCTGAACAATTGTATACATGATTAAGAACATGATGGTCCAAATTGTTGTATTTTATTGATTCACTTTTACTAATAAATAATTTAATTTAATTTTACAGGGAGTGCAGAATTATTAGGCAAATGAGTATTTTGACCACATCATCCTCTTTATGCATGTTGTCTTACTCCAAGCTGTATAGGCTCAAAAGCCTACTACCAATTAAGCATATTAGGTGATGTGCATCTCTGTAATGAGAAGGGGTGTGGTCTAATGACATCAAAACCCTATATCAGGTGTGCATAATTATTAGGCAACTTCCTTTCCTTTGGCAAAATGGGTCAAAAGAAGGACTTGACAGGCTCAGAAAAGTCAAAAATAGTGAGATATCTTGCAGAGGGATGCAGCACTCTTAAAATTGCAAAGCTTCTGAAGCGTGATCATCGAACAATCAAGCATTTCATTCAAAATAGTCAACAGGGTCGCAAGAAGCGTGTGGAAAAACCAAGGCGCAAAATAACTGCCCATGAACTGAGAAAAGTCAAGCGTGCAGCTGCCAAGATGCCACTTGCCACCAGTTTGGCCATATTTCAGAGCTGCAACATCACTGGAGTGCCCAAAAACACAAGGTGTGCAATACTCAGAGACATGGCCAAGGTAAGAAAGGCTGAAAGACGACCACCACTGAACAAGACACACAAGCTGAAACGTCAAGACTGGGCCAAGAAATATCTCAAGACTGATTTTTCTAAGGTTTTATGGACTGATGAAATGAGAGTGAGTCTTGATGGGCCAGATGGATGGGCCCGTGGCTGGATTGGTAAAGGGCAGAGAGCTCCAGTCCGACTCAGACGCCAGCAAGGTGGAGGTGGAGTACTGGTTTGGGCTGGTATCATCAAAGATGAGCTTGTGGGGCCTTTTCGGGTTGAGGATGGAGTCAAGCTCAACTCCCAGTCCTACTGCCAGTTTCTGGAAGACACCTTCTTCAAGCAGTGGTACAGGAATAAGTCTGCATCCTTCAAGAAAAACATGATTTTCATGCAGGACAATGCTCCATCACACGCGTCCAAGTACTCCACAGCGTGGCTGGCAAGAAAGGGTATAAAAGAAGAAAATCTAATGACATGGCCTCCTTGTTCACCTGATCTGAACCCCATTGAGAACCTGTGGTCCATCATCAAATGTGAGATTTACAAGGAGGGAAAACAGTACACCTCTCTGAACAGTGTCTGGGAGGCTGTGGTTGCTGCTGCACGCAATGTTGATGGTGAACAGATCAAAACACTGACAGAATCCATGGATGGCAGGCTTTTGAGTGTCCTTGCAAAGAAAGGTGGCTATATTGGTCACTGATTTGTTTTTGTTTTGTTTTTGAATGTCAGAAATGTATATTTGTGAATGTTGAGATGTTATATTGGTTTCACTGGTAAAAATAAATAATTGAAATGGGTATATATTTGTTTTTTGTTAAGTTGCCTAATAATTATGCACAGTAATAGTCACCTGCACACACAGATATCCCCCTAAAATAGCTATAACTAAAAACAAACTAAAAACTACTTCCAAAACTATTGAGCTTTGATATTAATTAGTGTTTTGGGTTCATTGAAACATGGTTGTTGTTCAATAATAAAATTAATCCTCAAAAATACAACTTGCCTAATAATTCTGCACTCCCTGTATATCTTGCTGCTTTTTGCAAATTGTACTTTGACTGGGACCTTGGTGTGGGGTCTTACAGATTGCACATTAAACACTGGTGTGGAATCATTTGGATTTTTACAAGGGGGCATTAAAAGGCCATGACGCTAAGTGTTTGTGCAGGATGAAGCAAGAGTATGGCGCAACACAGTTAGTTCAAACACTTGTCATTTTTGCTTACGCCATTGTAAATAATATACATAAAGAAGAAAGAATATATAAGTGAAATTATTAAATATAGATTATCTTGTAAATAATTTTAAACAACATTTTTGTTATTTACTTCAAGGAACATATTAGTTAAAAAGAAATGTGGACAAGTGATTATCACATTTGATTAGAAGCATTTTTTCAAATATACTTGCATTATAAAAAATGTTTGCAGGAAAAAGTATGACTATATGCAGCATACCTGCTGCTGTGGATACCCTGTAGAACTATAACTAAACACCACACCTTAAACGAGAAATAACAGCAGTTTCTATAGAAACAAATGAGTCCTCACTAACAAATTTAACAAATACCACTACTAGATCATGAGTAGGTGTGGTGTTTGAATGCTATAACACAGGGTATGTGCAGAATATGTGTGTAAGTCACTGATATAGCTCTTAGCAGAGGTATTTCAGAGAATACACATCATTGAAAAAACATAATTTATGTAAGAACTTACCTGATAAATTAATTTCTTTCATATTGACAAGAGTCCATGAGCTAGTGACGTATGGGATATACAATCCTACCAGGAGGGGCAAGGTTTCCCAAACCTCAAAATGCCTATAAATGCACCCCTCACCACACCCACAATTCAGTTTAATGAATAGCCAAGTAGTGGGGTGATTAAATAAGGAGTAAAAAAGCATACAAAAAGAGAAACTGGAAAAATATTTGTGCTTTTATACAAAAAACATAACCAGTATAAAAAGGGTGGGCCTCATGGACTCTTGCCCATATGAAAGAAATTAATTTATCAGGTAAGTTCTTACATAAATTATGTTTTCTTTCATGCAATTGACAAGAGTCCATGAGCTAGTGACGTATGGGATAGAAATACCCAAGATGTGGAAGTCCACAAAAGAGTCACTAGAAAGGGAGGGATAAAATAACAACAGCTATTTCCACTGAGAAATTAAATCCACATAATAAATAAGTTTCCTTGAAAACACTTATATCAAAAGCAGTAGAATCAAACTGAAACAGCTGCCTGAAGAACTTTTTCTACCAAAGACTGCTACAGAAGAAGCAAATACATTAAAATTGTAAAAACAATAAAAGTATGCAAAGAAGACCAAATTACTGATTTTCAAATTTGATCAACTTTAGCTTCATTCTGAAAAAATCCCAAGAAATGGCAACTGAACTTAGAAGAATGAGCTGTAAAACTAAGGAGGAGCCTGCCCTGCCTCAAAATAAGCCTTGAAAAGCAAAAGCTTTAATCAGGATGCCAAAGAAATGGCAGAGACTTCCTAACCTTTTCTGGAACCAGAAAAACAGCAGATAGACTAGAAGTCTTCTGAAATCCTAGTAACCTCGATATAGAATTATAAAGCTCTTACCACACCCAAAGGATGTAAAGAACTCTCAAATAATTCTTTAGGATTAGGACACAAATAAGGAAAAACACTTTCTCTACTGTTAAAATACAAAGAGTAGAAAGAGGGCGCCACAATAGTGTGATACCGTCTGGAAATGCAGGTACAAGTAAGTATTATGCTTACCAAATGGCGTAGCACTGTGCTGTGACCAGTGCGTGAAAGCAGGCTAGCGCTTAACAGTGGCTAGTACACTGTGGAGGCCAGGCTCCAAGGGCACTTGTCCTAGTTCCAACTTGCTGTATGCCTCCTACTGGCTGGACTTCAAATGCTCCAAAGGTAGAATCTTTCTGTGTGTTGTTCTATTAGTATTGAAATACCACAACACAGACAACTTCAAATAAAATGGCTTTTAATGTTTATGACGCGTTTCTCAACCTCAACTGGGTCGTTTTATCAGATAAAAAAAGTGAATGCAATCATTGACAATTGTTGGCAATTTATACACATTTGTGTGTCTAAAAAGGAAGTTGTCATCAGATGTTTAATCCAATAGGAATACATTTGTGTGTGTTCAGCTGTGGAAACCAAATCAGGATCCCAGCTGTTACAAATTGGAAATTTAGAAAGAGTAAAAAAGTTAAAATGAGAAATGTATAAAAATAGGAGTCTAAACTTTTTTAACCTGTTAGTTACATTGTGAAAGTGGAAAAGTAAAACAGTGTAATCACTTTGTTTTCATTAAAAATTGATACATATAAAACCTCACTTAATAATTTGTTTTTGAGGAACACAATCTTTTTTAAATATAGAGGAAGATAAGTTTGATTGTAGAAATAACAAAAGGGGTGTGTATGTATGAAAAATGAATACATATATATATATATATACAAAAAAACCCAGTTTAACGAATAATTCATTTTTCATACATACACACCCTTCTATCAGCCAATCGGAATTAAGGTAGGAATATTCTGATTGGCTGATGGAATCAGCCAATCAGATTTAGCTCGCATTCTATTGGCTGATCGGAACAGCCAATAGAATGCGAGCTCAATCTGATTGGCTGATTGGATCAGCCAATCGGATTGAACTTGATTCTGATTGGCTGATTCCGTCAGCCAATCAGAATATTCCTACCTTAATTCCGATTGGCTGATAGAATCCTATCAGCCAATCGGAATTCGAGGGACGCCATCTTGGATGACGTCATTTAAAAGAACCGTCATTCGTCGTTCAGTCATCGGCCAGGATGGATGTTCCACTTCGGAGGTCTTCAGGATGCTGCCACTCCGTTCCAGATGGATGTCGATAGAAGATGCCGCCTGGATGAAGACTTCAATCGGATGGAAGACCTCTTCTGCCCCGCTTGGATGAAGACTTCTAACGGATCATGGACATCTTCAGCACCCCGCTTGGGCTTGGATCAGGACATCGGAGGAGCTCTTCAGGACCGATCGGTGAACCTGGTATGGTGAAGACAAGGTAGGAAGATCTTCAGGGGCTTAGTGTTAGGTTTATTTAAGGGGGGTTTGGGTTAGATTAGGGGTATGTGGCTGGTGGGTTGTAATGTTGGGGGGGGGGTATTGTATGTTTTTTTTTTACAGGCAAAAGAGCTGAACTTCTTGGGGCATGCCCCGCAAAGGGCCCTGTTCAGGGCTGGTAAGGTAAAAGAGCTTTTAAATTTAGTAATTTAGAATAGGGTAGGGCATTTTTTATTTTGGGGGGCTTTGTTGTTTTATTAGGGGGCTTAGAGTAGGTGTAATTAGTTTAAAATTGTTGTAATATTTTTCTTATGTTTGTAGATATTTTTTTATTTTTTGTAACTTAGTTCTTTTTTATTTTTTGTACTTTAGTTAGTTTATTTCATTGCAGTTATTTGTAGGTATTGTATTTAATTAATGTATTGATAGTGTAGTGATAGGTTTAATTGTAGGTAATTGTAGGTATTTTATTTAATTAATTTAATGATAGTATAGTGTTAGGTTTAATTGTAACTTAGGTTAGGATTTATTTGACAGGTAATTTTGTAATTATTTTAACTAGGTAACTATTAAATAGTTCTTAACTATTTAATAGCTATTGTACCTGGTTAAAATAATTACAAAGTTGCCTGTAAAATAAATATTAATCCTAAAATAGCTACAATGTAATTATAATTTATATTGTAGCTATATTAGGATTTATTTTACAGGTAAGTATTTAGCTTTAAATAGGAATAATTTATTTAATAAGAGTTAATTAATTTTGTTAGATGTAAATTATATTTAACTTAGGGGGGTGTTAGTGTTAGGGTTAGACTTAGCTTTAGGGGTTAATACATTTATTAGAATAGCGGTGAGCTCCGGTCGGCAGATTAGGGGTTAATAATTGAAGTTAGGTGTCGGCGATGTTAGGGAGGGCAGATTAGGGGTTAATACTATTTATTATAGGGTTAGTGAGGTGGATTAGGGGTTAATAACTTTATTATAGTAGCGCTCAGGTCCGCTCGGCAGATTAGGGGTTAATAAGTGTAGGCAGGTGGAGGCGACGTTGTGGGGGGCAGATTAGGGGTTAATAAATATAATATAGGGGTTGGCGATGTTAGGGCAGCAGATTAGGGGTACATAGGGATAATGTAAGTAGCGGCGGTTTACGGAGCGGCAGATTAGGGGTTAATAATAATATGCAGGGGTCAGCGATAGCGGGGGCGGCAGATTAGGGGTTAATAAGTGTAAGGTTAGGGGTGTTTAGACTCGGGGTACATGTTAGAGTGTTAGGTGCAGACGTAGGAAGTGTTTCCCCATAGCAAACAATGGGGCTGCGTTAGGAGCTGAACGCAGCTTTTTTGCAGGTGTTTTTTTTTTCAGCTCAAACAGCCCCATTGTTTTCTATGGGAGAATCGTGCACAAGCACGTTTTTGAGGCTGGCCGCTTGCGTAAGCAACTCTGGTATTGAGAGTTGAAGCTGCGTTAAAAATGCTCTACGCTCCTTTTTTGGAGCCTAACGCAGCCTTTATGTGGACTCTCAATACCAGAGTTATTTTTATGGTGCGGCCAGAAAAAAGCCGGCGTTAGCTACGCGGGTCGTTACCGACAAAACTCCAAATCTAGGCCTAAATTAATTAACTAAATAAACTAGCAAAAAAGTACTGCTATGCTACTGCCAGTGATTTATAGCGATCACTGGCAAGCTAGGGGTTAATGGCTCTGAAAATTAAATTAAATTAACTAAATGGTTCTGAAAAGAGCCTCTGGATTTTAAAAAAAACAGAATTTATGCTTACCAGATAAATTACTTTCTCCAAAGGTGTGTCCGGTCCACGGCGTCATCCTTACTTGTGGGATATTCTCTTCCCCAACAGGAAATGGCAAAGAGTCCCAGCAAAGCTGGCCATATAGTCCCTCCTAGGCTCCGCCCACCCCAGTCATTCGACCGACGGACAGGAGGAAATATATATATAGGAGAAACCATATGGTACCGTGGTGACTGTAGTTAGAGAAAATAATTCATCAGACCTGATTAAAAAACCAGGGCGGGCCGTGGACCGGACACACCGTTGGAGAAAGTAATTTATCAGGTAAGCATAAATTCTGTTTTCTCCAACATTGGTGTGTCCGGTCCACGGCGTCATCCTTACTTGTGGGAACCAATACCAAAGCTTTAGGACACGGATGAAGGGAGGGAGCAAATCAGGTTACCTAAACGGAAGGCACCACAGCTTGCAAAACCTTTCTCCCAAAAATAGCCTCCGAAGAAGCAAAAGTATCAAATTTGTAAAATTTGGCAAAAGTGTGCAGTGAAGACCAAGTCGCTGCCTTACATATCTGGTCAACAGAAGCCTCGTTCTTGAAGGCCCATGTGGAAGCCACAGCCCTAGTGGAGTGAGCTGTGATTCTTTCAGGAGGCTGCCGTCCGGCAGTCTCATAAGCCAATCGGATGATGCTTTTAAGCCAAAAGGAAAGAGAGGTAGAAGTCACTTTTTGACCTCTCCTTTTACCAGAATAAACAACAAACAAGGAAGATGTTTGTCTGAAATCTTTAGTAGCCTCTAAATAGAATTTTAGAGCACGGACTACGTCCAAATTGTGTAACAAACGTTCCTTCTTTGAAACTGGATTCGGACACAAAGAAGGTACAACTATCTCTTGGTTAATATTTTTGTTAGAAACAACTTTAGGAAGAAAACCAGGTTTAGTACGCAAAACCACCTTATCTGCATGGAAAACCAGATAGGGCGGAGAACACTGCAGAGCAGATAACTCTGAAACTCTTCTAGCAGAAGAAATTGCAACCAAAAACAAAACTTTCCAAGATAGTAACTTAATATCTATGGAATGTAAAGGTTCAAACTGAACCCCTTGAAGAACTGAAAGAACTAGATTTAGACTCCAGGGAGGAGTCAAAGGTCTGTAAACAGGCTTGATCCTAACCAGAGCCTGAACAAATGCTTGAACATCTGGCACAGCTGCCAGTCTTTTGTGTAGTAAGACAGATAAAGCAGAGATCTGTCCCTTTAGAGAACTTGCAGATAATCCTTTCTCCAAACCTTCTTGTAGAAAGGAAAGAATCTTAGGAATTTTTATCTTATTCCATGGGAATTCTTTGGATTCACACCAACAGATATATTTTTTCCATATTTTATGGTAAAATTTTCTAGTTACAGGTTTTCTGGCCTGAACCAGAGTATCTATTACAGAATCTGAAAACCCACGCTTCAATAGAATCAAGCGTTCAATCTCCAAGTCGTCAGCTGGAGGGAGACCAGATTTGGATGTTCGAATGGACCCTGAACAAGAAGGTCCTGTCTCAAAGGTAGCTTCCATGGTGAAGCCGATGACATATTCACCAGGTCTGCATACCAAGTCCTGCGTGGCCACGCAGGAGCTATCAAGATCACCGAGGCCCTCTCCTGATTGATCCTGGCTACCAGCCTGGGAATGAGAGGAAACGGTGGAAATACATAAGCTAGGTTGAAGGTCCAAGGTGCTACTAGTGCATCTACTAGAGTCGCCTTGGGATCCCTGGATCTGGACCCATAGCAAGGAACCTTGAAGTTCTGACGAGACGCCATCAGATCCATGTCTGCAATGCCCCATAATTGAGTTATTTGGGCAAAGATTTCCGGATGGAGTTCCCACTCCCCCGGATGGAATGTCTGACGACTCAGAAAATCCGCTTCCCAATTTTCCATTCCTGGGATGTGGATCGCAGACAAGTGGCAGGAGTGATCCTCCGCCCATTGAATTATCTTGGTCACTTCTTTCATCGCCAGGGAACTCCTTGTTCCCCCCTGATGATTGATATATGCAACGGTCGTCATGTTGTCTGACTGAAACCTTATGAATTTGGCCTTTGCTAGTTGAGGCCAAGCTCTGAGAGCATTGACTATTGCTCTCAGTTCCAGAATGTTTATCGGGAGAAGAGACTCTTCCCGAGACCATAGACCCTGAGCTTTCAGGGATTCCCAGACCGCGCCCCAGCCCACTAGGCTGGCGTCGGTCGTGACAATGACCCACTCTGGTCTGCGGAAGCTCATTCCCTGGGACAGATGGTCCAGGGTCAGCCACCAACGGAGTGAATCTCTGGTCTTTTGATCTACTTGAATCATTGGAGACAAGTCTGTATAATCCCCATTCCACTGTTTGAGCATGCACAGTTGTAATGGTCTTAGATGAATTCGTGCAAAAGGAACTATGTCCATTGTTGCAACCATCAATCCTACTACTTCCATGCACTGTGCTATAGAAGGACGAGGAACAAAATGAAGCACTTGACAAGAGCTTAGAAGTTTTGATTTTCTAACCTCTGTCAGAAATATCCTCATTTCTAAGGAATCTATTATTGTTCCCAAGAAGGGAACTCTTGTCGACAGAGACAGAGAACTTTTTTCTATGTTCACCTTCCATCCGTGAGATCTGAGAAAGGCTAGAACGATGTCCGTATGAGCCTTTGCTTTTGACAGGGACGACGCTTGTATCAGAATGTCGTCCAAGTAAGGTACTACTGCAATGCCCCTTGGTCTTAGAACCGCTAGAAGGGACCCTAGCACCTTTGTGAAAATCCTTGGAGCAGTGGCTAACCCGAATGGGAGGGCCACAAACTGGTAATGCTTGTCCAGAAAAGCGAACCTTAGGAACTGATGATGTTCTTTGTGGATAGGAATATGTAGGTACGCATCCTTTAGATCCACGGTAGTCATAAATTGACTTTCCTGGATAGTGGGTAGAATCGTTCGAATGGTCTCCATCTTGAACGATGGTACCCTTAGAAATTTGTTTAGGATCTTCAAATCTAAAATTGGTCTGAAAGTTCCCTCTTTTTTGGGAACTGCGAACAGATTGGAATAAAATCCCATTCCTTGTTCCTTTATCGGAACTGGGTGTATCACTCCCATCTTTAACAGGTCTTCTACACAATGTAAGAATGCCTGTCTCTTTATTTGGTTTGAGGATAAGTGAGACATGTGGAACCTTTCCCTTGGGGGTAGTTCCTTGAATTCCAGGAGATAACCTTGAGAAACTATTTCTAGTGCCCAAGGATCCTGAACATCTCTTGCCCAAGCCTGAGCAAAGAGAGAAAGTCTGCCCCCCACTAGATCCGGTCCCGGATCGGGGGCTACTCCTTCATGCTGTTTTGTTAGCAGTGGCGGGCTTCTTGGCCTGCTTACCCTTGTTCCAGCCTTGCATCGGTTTCCAGGTTGGTTTGGGTTGTGAGGCATTACCCTCTTGCTTAGAGGATGCAGAATTAGAGGCCGGTCCGTTCCTGCGAAAGGGACGAAAATTAGACTTATTTTTAGCCTTAAAAGACCTATCCTGTGGAAGGGCGTGGCCCTTTCCCCCAGTGATGTCTGAAATAATCTCTTTCAATTCTGGTCCAAATAAAGTTTTACCTTTGAAAGGGATGTTAAGCAATTTTGTCTTGGATGACACATCCGCTGACCAAGACTTTAACCAAAGCGCTCTGCGCGCCACGATAGCAAACCCTGAATTTTTCGTCGCTAATCTAGCTAATTGCAAAGCGGCATCTAAAATAAAAGAGTTAGCCAATTTAAGTGCGTGAACTCTGTCCATAACCTCCTCATATGGAGTCTCTCTACTGAGCGACTTTTCTAGTTCCTCGAACCAGAACCACGCTGCTGTAGTGACAGGAACAATGCATGAAATTGGTTGTAGAAGGTAACCTTGCTGTACAAAAATCTTTTTAAGCAAACCTTCCAATTTTTTATCCATAGGATCTTTGAAAGCACAACTATCTTCGATAGGAATAGTAGTGCGTTTGTTTAGAGTAGAAACTGCCCCCTCGACCTTAGGGACTGTCTGCCATAAGTCCTTTCTGGGGTCGACCATAGGAAATAATTTCTTAAATATAGGGGGGGGGACAAAAGGTATGCCGGGCTTTTCCCACTCCTTATTTACTATGTCCGCCACCCGCTTGGGTATAGGAAAAGCGTTGGGGTGCACCAGAACCTCTAGGAACTTGTCCATCTTGCATAATTTCTCTGGAATGACCAAGTTGTCACAATCATCCAGAGTAGATAACACCTCCTTAAGCAGTGCGCGGAGATGTTCTAATTTAAATTTAAATGTCACAACATCAGGTTCAGCTTGATGAGAAATTTTTCCTGAATCTGAGATTTCTCCATCTGACAAAACCTCCCTCATGGCCCCTTCAGATTGGTGTGAGGGTATGACAGAACAATTATCATCAGCGCCCTCTTGCTCTTCAGTGTTTAAAACAGAGCAATCGCGCTTTCTCTGATAAGTAGGCATTTTGGATAAAATATTTGCTATGGAGCTATCCATTACAGCCGTTAATTGTTGCATGGTAATAAGCATTGGCGCACTAGATGTACTAGGGGCCTCTTGCGTGGGCAAAACTGGTGTAGACACAGTAGGAGATGATGTAGTATCATGTTTACTCCCCTCATCTGAGGAATCATCTTGGGCAATTTCATTATCTGTGGCAGTACTGTCCTTACTTTGTTTGGATGCTATGGCACAATTATCACATAAATTTAAATGGGGAGACACATTGGCTTTCATACATATAGAACATAGCTTATCTGAAGGTACAGACATGTTAAACAGGCTTAAACTTGTCAACAAAGCACAAAAAACGTTTTAAAACAAAACCGTTACTGTCTCTTTAAATTTTAAACAGAAAACACTTTATTACTGAATATGTGAAAAAGTATGAAGGAATTGTTCAAAAATTACCAAAATTTCACCACAGTGTCTTAAAGCATTAAAAGTATTGCACACCAAATTTCAGAGCTTTAACCCTTAAAATAACGGAACCGGAGCCGTTTTTAAATTTAACCCCTATACAGTCCCAGCTATAGTCTTTGCTGAGACCCAACCAAGCCCAGAGGGGAATACGATACCAATTGACACCTTCTAGAAGCTTTTCCAGTAATTTTTAGATCCTCACACATGCATCTGCATGCCCTGCTCTCAAAAAATAACTGCGCAGTAATGGCGCGAAAATGAGGCTCAGTCTATAACTAGAAAGGCCCCCTGACTGGAAAAGGTGTCTAACACAGTGCCTGCAGTTATATAAACGTTCCCCAAGATTATAAATGCAAATTGTCAGCCTAAATCTGAATAATATGCCCAAATAAAGCAATCGATTTAACCCATAAAAATGTCTACCAGTTTTTTAGCCCATATTAAGCCCTTTATTCTGTTTGTTTGACTAAGAAAATGGCTTACCGGTCCCCATGAGGGGAAATGACAGCCTTCCAGCATTACACAGTCTTGTTAGAAATATGGCTAGTCATACCTTAAGCAGAAAAGTCTGCTAACTGTTTCCCCCAACTGAAGTTATTTCATCTCAACAGTCCTATGTGGAAACAGCAATCGATTTTAGTTACTGTCTGCTAAAATCATCTTGCTCTCACAAACAGAAATCTTCATCCTTTTCTGTTTCAGAGTAAATAGTACATACCAGCACTATTTTAAAATAGCAAACACTTGATAGAAGAATAAAAACTACATTTAAACACCAAAAAAACTCTTAACCATCTCCGTGGAGATGTTGCCTGTGCAACGGCAAAGAGAATGACTGGGGTGGGCGGAGCCTAGGAGGGACTATATGGCCAGCTTTGCTGGGACTCTTTGCCATTTCCTGTTGGGGAAGAGAATATCCCACAAGTAAGGATGACGCCGTGGACCGGACACACCAATGTTGGAGAAATTACAACAACAAAATTAACCCCTAAAAAAATGCATAGACAGCAGAAAAGTACAACTATGCTACTGCCAGTGATTTATAGCGATCACTGGCAAGCTAGGGGTTAATGGCTCTGAAAATTAAATTAACTAAATGGTTCTGAAAAGAGCCTCTGGATTTTTAAAAAATTACAACAACAAAAATTAACCCCTAAAAAAATGCACAGAGAGCAAAAAAAAGTGCAGCTATGCTAATGCCAGTGATTTATAGTGATCACTGGCAAGCTAGGGGTTAATGGCTCTGAAAAGAGCCTTTGGTTCTATATTTTTTTAACAAATAAAATAATTAAATCTCTCTTTGCAAAAAAACAGGTCTCTCTCTCTCTCCAACAAAATCGCAAGTGAGGAGAGGGAGGGAGATCCACACTGATCAGTGTCAATATTTACAAATATTGACATGATCAGACAAATGGGGTATTTTATTATTATTTTTTTTTCTTTGGGTGGGAGGCTCAGATTGGGTGACCCTAGCTTGCCCCTATGATGAGGCAGGCTATTGACACCCCAAGAGGCCCCATGATGCACTGGGCATCGCCATCTTGGAAATCCTAGTGAAGGGGGAGGGGGGGGGCTATTTAGGGCTTTTTTTATTTTATACGTTTTTTTTTTTTTTACTTTTTAACTTTTATTTTATAACTAACTAAGTGCCTCGACCCACTGAGGCACTTAGCACACAAGCAGAGCATCGGAAGCGTGTCCGATCGCTTCCGATGCTCTGAAACACTGCCGGGCTCCACGTGGAGCGAAACCGGAAGTGATCACTCGTGGGGGAGTGATCAATCCGGTCCCGGCACTCGGGAACAGTATTGCAGGATGCCTAGACATCAATGCAAGCCTGCAATACTGTTAGAGCAGCTGGAAGCGATTTCGATCGCTTCCAGTGCTCTGTTTAACCGACGACGTATGCCATACGTCCTCGGTCGTTAAGTGCTTTTTTTTTGAGGACGTATGGCATACGTCGTGGGTCGTTAAGGGGTTAAAAAGAATACAAACACCCCCTAACACTATACAAACCCCCACCCCCCAAACTACCAAAGGCCCTTAAAGGGCCTTTTGGGGGGTACTTAAAAGGGCCTTTTGTAGGGCATTGCCCTGAGATAAACAGCTCTTTTACTTTAAAAAAAAAAACACCCCCTAAAAATATACATTACACAAAATAACAAACAAATTATCAAAAATAAAAAAGAATTGCACCTTATCTAATAGCCCTATCAAAATAAAAAAGCCCACCCAAAATAAAAAAAACCTAGCCTAGAATAAACTACCAATGGCTCTTAAAAGGGCCTTTTGTGGGGCATTGCCCCAAAGATATCAGCTCTTTTACCTGGAAAAAAAAATACAAACACCCCCCAACAGTAAAACCCACCACCCCCACAACCAACACCCCAAATAAAAACCCTAACTCTAAAATAACCTAAGCTAACCATTGCCCTGAAAATGGCATTTGTATGGGCATTGCCCTTAAAAGGGCATTTAGCCCTTTTACTGCCCAGACCCAAAACTAAAAAAAAAAACACCCCAAAAAACATTAAAAAAAAACAAAAAACCTAACACTAACCCCAAGACGATCAACTTACAGTTGTTGAAGTCCCACTTGAAGGATCCATCCAGCCGGCGAAGTCCTCATCCATGCGGCAAGAAGTCTTCATCCAGGCAGCCTTTTCTATCTTCATCCAGCCGGCGAAGTCCTCATCCATGCAGCAAGAAGTCTTCATCCAGGCGGCCTCTTCTATATTCATCTTGCCGGCGCGGAGCGGATCCATCCTGAAGGCATCCGACGCAGAGCTCCTCTTCTTACGGTCGCCACCGTAAACTGAATCTTCAATGCAAGGGACGCGATTCAAGATGGCGTCCCTTGCATTCCTATTGTGTGAAAGATTTGAATCAGCCAATAGGAATTAGGGCTGCTAAAATCCTATTGGCTATTCAAATCAGTCAATAGGATTTAAGCAGCTCTCCTTCTATTGGCTAATTCGAATTAGCCAGTAGAATGAGAGCTGCTTAAATCATATTGGCTGATTTGAATAGCCATAAGGATTTTAGCAGCCCTAATTCCTATTGGCTGATTAAATCTTTCAGCCAATAGGAATGCAAAGGACACTCTCTTGGATGACCCCACTTGCATTGAAGTTCCAGTTTACGGAGGAGACCTATGAAAAGGATGTTCCGTGCCGGATGTCTTCAGGATGGACCTGCTCTGTGCCAGTTAGATGAAGATCGAAGAGGCCATCTGGATGAAGACTTCTTACCGCATGGATGAGGACTTTGCCGTCTGGTTGGATCGTTCAAGCAGGACTTCAACAACTGTAAGTGCATTGTCTTGGGGTTAGTGTTAGGTTTTTTAAGGGTTTTTTGGGTGTTTTTTTTTTAGTTTTGGGTCTGGGCAGTAAAAGAGCTAAATGCCCTTTTAAGGGCAAAGCCCATACAAATTCCCTTTTCAGGGCAATGTTTAGTTTAGGTTATTTTAGAGTTAGGGTTTTTTTTTTATTTATTTTTTTATAAATTTTCTTTATTTAGAAAAACAAGATAACAAACAGAAAGCAAAACATATCAAAACAAAATTTGCCATACAGGGAATAGCATATATAAAGAAAAAATATCACTGTTCAAAAGGATATGTGGTATCTACCTCAATAGAAGTAGTATAACATTTGGGTCAAGACAGGTATGTTATGCGATGAATAAATGAATACATTATGCTTTACTTAACACAACACTGGTTTCAAATAGAGCTTAGCGTATATCGAGAGTAGCGTGTTCCCCAATGAGTATCGACTTACTGCCGATTACATAATTACTAGATAAAGTGACAGATCAATATTACATTCTCGAGTGGCAAAACTCTTCCCATATGAAGTTAATGCTCAGGAAATCATCTAGTCTTTTTGTAACAATATAGTGGTGTTTTTCCATTATTAATGTCTGAGTAACCAATGATTTCCAGTCTGATAAGGAAGGTGTTTTTAACGATTTCCAATATCTTGGAATAAGTCTCCTAGCACAATTAAGCATTATGTTTATTAATCTAAACCTCAGCTTACATTTAATCTTTGGTAGATTACTTAGGAGGAAGACTGTAGGGTCTAGCGGTACTTGAATACATAGAGCTTGATCAATTGCCAATTGGATATCTTGCCAGTAAGAAATGATGCTTGGACAGGTCCACCAGATATGTTGGAAATCACCTATATTTCCACAGACTCTCCAGCAAAGGGGATCGCTATGCTTAAACATATTAGTTAATCTAGCAGGGGTATAATACCATCTACAAAGCAGTTTTAAATTAGTCTCCACTTGTGCGGTGGAAGAGCTATGTCTATTTAGATTCTTGAAGATTCTTGACCATTCTTGGGGGGATAATGGTTTTTGGAGTTCATCCGACCATTTTATTTCACACGTCGGTAGCGTCTTGGAATGGTGATCAATTAGCAGTTTATATACAAGAGAGAGTGAACCTTTGGCATACGTAGTGGAGTTACATATTACTTCAAATGGAGATAGAGGTCTATGCAATAAAGTATGTTTATTATGTGAGTTGATGTAATGGTGTACCTGAAAATATTTAAACCAGGGGGCAAAGAATTCTCCGTGTGTCTCTTGTAATTCGTTTTTTTGTTTGAGGACAGTGCGTTCCATAATAGAACAGCATGGTATTGCCTCTTGGAGCGTCAGCATTTTTATGTAGGGACCAGCAAGGGGAGCCTGAAACTCTGGGTTATGTCTTAAAGTTGTCAGTGGTGAGGGTATAGAGGATAGCATAGTAAATTTGTGTATACATGAGTCCCATATTTTGAGAGTTAGTCTAGTTATTGAGCTTGTTGAAGAGTGTAACATTCTATGTATTTGGGGGAAATTCTGACTTTGAAGCATTAATTTTAAAATTAGAAAATTTACTATATATTTGAAATTCCTTATGTAGTACCTTTAGTGACATCAAGGGGTTAGTAATAGTCATGAAGATGTCATCCGCGTATAAGGAGATCTTGTAGTCTCTCTCACCTATAGTGATACCCGTTATATTCCGATTGTTCCTTTTTCTAGCTGCCAACGCCTCCATGGCCAGAGCAAACTAGAGCGGGGAAAGAGGACAGCCCTGTCTGGCCCCATTATGGATATTAAACGAGGGGCAAAGCGAGCCATTTAGTTTTATTTTTGCGTTTGGGACTGTATATAAAGACATAATTTTTTATATGAATGACTCTGGTAGTCCGAATTTACCCAATATCTGTCTGAGGAAATCCCAATTTAAGCTATCAAAAGCTTTCTCCGCGTCCATGGACGCAAAGATTGCTGGGGTGCCAGATCTTACAGCATACTCCAATAAATTTATAATTTTTATAGTGTTATCCCTGGCTTCTCTAAAGGGCGTAAAGCCTACTTGGTTGTAGCGTATTAGTTGGGGAAGTAAACTATTTAGCTGGGCCGCCATATTTTTTGCATACATTTTTGTATCTAAATTCAATAGAGAGATGGGATGGAAGTTTGGCGGGGTATCTGGTGATTTACCTGGTTTGGGCAGAACCACTATATGCGCTTCAAGCATTGAGGATGGGAGTGGAGCAGTGCTTGAGGAATTATTGAATAAGGTATGTAGAACAGGTGTAAGAATAGAGGCAAAAATTTGATAATATTTAGCAGAGAAGCCGTCCGGGCCTGGACTTTTCCCAGGTGCCAAGTCTTTTATTGCCGAATTAATTTCAGACGTTGAAATTGGGGATTCTAATTTGTCACATTGATCTTTTGAGAGTGTGGGGAGATTGCATGAGTTGAGATATGTTTGGAGGGAATCTCCATGGTCTGAGGTCTGTGAAGAGGGGTTGTGGATGTTATAGAGCTGTGACTAATAGTTAAAGAATTGATCTAGGATTTCTGGGGTCATTTGGACGGTGGAGTTCTGGTTTGTTTTTAATTCATGAATATATGATTTAAGTTTTGCTTTTTTTAGTGTCCTAGCTAGCATTTTCCCTGCCTCGTTACCCTCACGATAAAATTTTTGCCTCTGTTTGAGATGTATATTTTGGCATTCTATTGTGAGAAAAGTGTCCAATTGTTCCCTGATTTTACGTAGCTCTGCCAAAATGTCAGGGTTCTTGGGGTCTTTTTTATGTGCAAATTCAAGTTGTGACAAGCTTTTCGGATTTGGGCTTTAAATTTAATAAGTTCACCCCTTATTGTACATTTATGTGCCTCCCTTACAACCCAAGGATTTTCCACAGAATTAGTATTAATTTGGAAATATTCTGTTAGTGCTCTAGAGAGATGCTCCACAAAGGGTTGGTGTGATAGTAAGGACTCCTCTAACATCCATTGAAAGGGCCTGGTAGGGGTGTTGGGCCAAGCAATTTGCACAGTTACTGCTGAGTGATCTGACCATGATGTGGGTAATATTGATGATTTAGTGATTAGGGAAAGCCCTTCTTGACTGGTTAATAAATAATCTATCCTGCTATAGGAGGGGTGTGAGTAAAAAGTATAATCCTTAGTAGAAGGATGAGCGAATCTCCATGCATCATAAAGATTCAAATCCCTAAGTTCTTTCCATAAATATGAAGTTGTGCGTTTAGAGGTCCTAGGTACCGGATTAGAAGTATCCAGAGAGGGTTGAAATGGGAAGTTAAAATTGCCCCCAAGGAAAACTGGACCTTTTGAGATATCTAATAATTTCCTGAACATTAATTTGAAGAAGGGCAAATGGTGAGTGTTGGGGGCATATACATTTATCAGCGTGACTGGCCTACCATACATAAGACCTGTAATTCCTAAAAAACGACCTTCATTATCTTTTGATGTTTGCAAAACTCTAAAGGGGATATTTTTATGAATCAGAATGCTAACTCCACAGCGCCTAGCTTGCGCAGTGTTATGAAAGTGCTGTGTATAATATTTACCAAAATATTTGGGTATTTGAGATTTTTTAAAATGTGTCTCTTGAAGAAAGAGAATATCCGCATTTTTTTTATGTATATCCGACAGCGCTTTGGATCACTTACATGGGGAGAGAAACCCCTTAACATTTTGCGATAGAATAGTAATAGGGAAGTTTTATAGCTGGCCATGGTAATTTTTTAAATGTGTGGCGTGTATAAGCATATGTGTCTCAAACTCCTGACCTATGTGGTTGTGATCTTCCATAGAAGAGTGTGTGTACTGACACCTGCATAGCCCATGAAAAGCATAACAAAAATAACAATAACAATAAGAAAAACAATAATAAATACATTCAGAGCCTGGCTTATGTAACCAGGAAAGGCATATGAATTGAAACACAAAGATAGTTAATATAAATGTTAGTCTCGCCTCTCGCCCTGAAAACATAAACAACAATGGGGAGGTAAATCATGTAAGCTACTTGAAAAATAAAGTAGTAACTCTAACTGCACATGTATAAGAAGAAAGGAAAAAGCATAAGGAAAATACAATTTCTTGTCTCAACAATAATATAACTAACATTTTGATTGTCTACCTGGATACTTAACAGAATATTTTTCTATACTCAATAGAACAGTCCTGAGAACGAAAACAATTATACTAAAAGTCACAGGTACCTCAGCATGTCAGTCTCAAAAGAATATGATTTTGGACAGGGTCCAGCTGCATTGTAACATTTACAGTGTCTGCACAATTACCTCAAGGCTACCCAAGTTCAAACCTGATGTTGTAGAAGGACTGGATAGCTGATTCAGCGTGGTGTTCTGTGTGGTCTAGGTTGAGGTGGTCTCCGCGGTTCCTCTGCTGTATCTTGTATTGAGGTGGATCTTCTCCTTTGTTTAGCAGGTGTTAGGGACCCCGTTTGGTGTGTACGTTGTTGCGAGCTATCTGTAGGATCTGACATGGTGGATACAGGTAGATCTGGAGGATCTAAATTCAGGATTTCACAAAATCTCGGGGCCTCCATTATATCTTTGCATATTATCCATCTCTCCTTGTGGAACACATGCAATTGAGTTGGGAATCCCCATCTATATGGTATCCATTTGTTTCGAAGAAGCTGGGTAAGTGGTGCAAACTCTTTTCGCTTTTGCAAAGTTCTCTGAGAAAGATCCGCATAAAACTGGATCACCGTACCCCTGAATCTGATCGGTTGGTTCTGTCGTGAGAGGTTAAAGATTTTTTACTTGTCTCTAAAAAATTTTAATTTAATTATAATGTCTCTAGGTGGTTCAGACTCTGGGGGTCTGGCTCTTAGGGCCCTATGCGCCCTATCCCATGGAATTTCCTCCTTCGAGTTGTTCCCTTTTAGATGGTTAAATAGAGCATTTAGGAATGTAGGTAGATCCTTTGGAAGGACTGATTCTGGTATACCTCTTATCCGAAGGTTCTTCCTCCTGCTCCTGTTTTCTAAATCCTCTATTTTAGTGTGGAGGGCTTCAATAGTAGAGGTATAGCTGTCTACTTGCATTTGTAGGCCCTCAAATTCCTCTCTCATAGTGTCATTCCCGTCTTCTAGGGCCTCTACCCGAAATCCAAGAGCATTAACATCTTGTTTTAGGTCTATCAGTTCTTCATGGATACATGCCCTAACAATATCTGCAATATCTTGTTTAGAGGGTAATGCAGACAGGGCAGCAGTAGAAATCTGAACCATTTCTGGGGGTGAGTTATCAATTACGTGTTGGAGATTTTGAGCTGGCTTTAATGGTGATGCAGAATTCTGCGAGGTAGACATAGCTGAATTGTCTGCAGAGTTGAAGTACGAGGCCACAGATGTGTTTTTGTGTGATAGCGACTTAGACTGTTTGTCCCCTTTAATATTTCTTCTGGAGGCCATCTATTTCTTACAGTCCCACTTTTGCAGAGGATTAAAAAAAAGAATTTTTTATTAAGAGGAAGTGTGGCTAGCGACTGAGAACGTTCAGTGTGTCACTATTTATTTTCAGAGTGTCTCTGTCAGTGGATGTTTACAGACTTGAGAAGGGCATCTGTTGTTTACGAAATGGTGCTCTCATGGGAAGAACTCTTTATTATATGTAAGTCAATCTGCGTCACAAGTTCTGCCTCTGTCTGTATAAGTTGAATCTGCACCGAGTTTGTAAGATCTATGCAATTATCCTCTTTAGCACTTTAGTTGAGCTTATATATTGTATGGTATCGTGTGCCAATAATTTAGATCTTGCGTGGGGCCCTAATTTTCCTATGGCGTACCGAGATCAAGGTGAGGTATCTGCCTCTCTCTAAATATGTTGGGGTTGTAAGGTGTAGTATCAGACTTGCCTCTGTGTAATGATGTTTCTGAATAATATTAGGCTCTGATTCTTGAAGCTTAAGGCATGTTATGTTCACATACCTTATGAAGTATCAGCGGTAATTGTTCCACCATATGGGCCTCAGTTGTGCAGTTGCGATAACTAATGCAGCCGTTATCCTGTCCTTTAAATGTGGCTTTTAGGGTTCGTTAACATCTCCGGATGGAGCCTCCATTCTGTGTGACCAGGAGATGTGTTCTGCTAATCTGCAGGATAGAGTTGATGGCTGTAAAGCCTCTTGTTTATTACAGCTTACACTGAAAACTGAGTTTATGCGGCCATCTTAATCGCTACCAGCTCCGCCCCCCTAGAGTTAGGGTTTTTATTTGGGGGAGTTGGTTGTGGGGGTGGTGGGTTTTACTGTTGGGGGGTGTTTGTATTTTTTTCCAGGTAAAATAGCTGATATCTTTGGGGCAATGACCCACAAAAGGCCCTTTTAAGGACCATTGGTAGTTTATTGTAGGCTAGGGTTATCTTTATTTTGGGTGTGCTTTTTTATTTTGATAGGGCTATTAGATTAGGTGTAATTCTTTTTTTATTTTTTGTATGTTTGTTATTTTTCGCAATTTAGTGTTTTGTTTTTTTGTAATTTTTAGAGTAGTGTTAGGATTTTTTATTGGTAGTTTAGTTTTATTTAATTGGTAGTTAGTTTAATTTTAGTTTAATAATTATAATAGTTTGTTAGTTTAAAATAAAAAATAACAATTTGACAGGTAAGTTTTAATTTAATTTAAGATAGGGAAATTGTAATTTTAATATAAAGTTAGGTGGTCGTTAGGTTTAGGGGTTACTAGTTTAAATTAGTTTATTTCATTGTGGGCGGCTTTTGGTTTAGGGGTTAATAGTTTATTTTAGTATATTTTGTTGTGGGGACTTGAGGTTTAGGGGTTAATAGGTTTATTATAGCAACGGTGTGGGCAGATGGCAGATTAGGGGTTAATATTATTTAATTTGTTTTTGATGCCGGAGGGCAGTGGTTTAGGGGTTAATAACTTTAGTATAGTGGTGACGATGTCGGGAGTGGCAGAATATGGGGTTAATATTTTTTTTAATTGTGGTGGTGATATTGGCAGCAGCATATTAGGGGCTAATAATACTTAAATAGTGTTTTTTTATGTGGAAGGGCGGCGGTTTAGGGGGTTAATAACTTTAGTATAGTGGTGACGATGTTGGGGAGCGGCTGAATAGGGGTTAATAAATTTATTATAGTGTTTGCGATGCGGGAGGGCCTCGGTTTAGGGGGTTAATAGGAAGTTTATGGGTGTTAGTGTACTTTGTAGCAGTTTAGTTAAGAGTTTTATGTTACAGCTTTGTAACGTAAAACTCATAACTACTGACTTTAGATGGTGTTACGCTCACTTTTTAGCCTCACTGAAAAACTCGTAATAGCAGGGCTATGGGAATCCCATGAAAATACGTCATTTTTACGTGTGCAGGACTGAGGTTGCGGTACAGGCTAAGAGATGTGCGGTACACCTATACCGACAGCGGTGCTCTTTTAACACTGAAAATACCATATTTTTTGTGTTACAAGCCGCAACGCAAAACTTGTAATCTAGCTGATAGCTAATAGGAGGACTAGAGTCCTAAAATCTATAAATAAATAAAAATCCTTAACAAAGAACAAAAAATGTTCAAATTAAAAATAAGGAGAATTTTAACAAACTGTCTGATACAGGATCCTTTGAGCCAAAGAAACCTTCATCAGTAGAATAAACTTAAACATGCTGTCGGTCAGAACAAAATTAATTAAATCTTAACAACTTTGAAAAGACCTGGTAAGTTTACTTAAAGGCATAATAGCAGTCATAACCTTTTATGATATAAGCAACAACATGTGATGTTTGCAGATAAAATCAAGTACATGAACTGAATATGTAAAAAACAGTAAATGTTATTGTACGTGTAGAAACATTGCTAGCATAAAACAAGATAAATAAATGCCACATAATTGAGCTGAAGAAATAACAGCTTAAAAAATGAAAAGAACACACTTAGCTTTGTAGAATTGTGTTCCAGGGCATCATAGTTTCTACAGTAACATCAGAGTCAGTATCAGAATGAGACATCTCGCAAAATGTAACAGAAAAAGAAAAATAACATTAGGCAAAAAATTCAATTTCCACAATGTAACATTTTCAGTAGAGAAAAACAAAAGCAGGCATAATAGCTTTCAAGGTTCATGAAAACAGCGAGTAATAGATGGAGAGGGGTAAAATAACTAAAATTTGGTGCCAAGGTTGATGCATTAAGCAAAAAGAAGTTAAAAAATGTTGGCGCAAAACTAACACCAGGAAATGACACAACTCGCTTCATAACAAACGTGAAAAACAACTAGCGTCAACAAAGACGCAGGACATTACGAAATCTGCACCATCTAAGGCGCAACTTAATGCCAAAAATGACGCCATAAAAAACAACATTTTGCACCCTCGCGAGCCTACATTTGCCCGCAAAAAAATGAAAGTCAAATTGAAAAAGACTGAACCCCAGGTAAGAAAAAAGTTTAAATAAACTTCCCAAACATGATTCCTATACTGAAACTGTTTAGACTGCAAAGGGAAATATACATAGACCTGACTCATGGCAAATATAAGTAAAATACATATATTTAAAACTTTATATTAATACATAATGCGCCAAACCATAGCTGAGAGTGTCTTAAATAATGATGATACATACTTACCAAAAGACACCCATCCACATATAGCAGATAGCCAAACCAGTACTGAAAACTATCAGCAGAGGTAATGGTATATAAGAGTATATTGTCGATCTGAAAAGGGAGGTAGGAGATGAATCCCTACGACTGATAACAGATAACATTCCTCTGACAAACATTGTACTCTGAGAGGAATTGGGCTTCAGAATGCTTAGAAGCACTTATCATAGAATAAATCATAAAAAACAAGCACAAACTTACTTCACCATCTCCATAGGAGGCAAAGTTTGTAAAAACTGAATTGTGGGTGTGTTCAGGGGTGTATAGGTATTTTGAGGTTTGGGAAACTTTGCTCCTCCTGGTAGGATTGTACTGTATATCCCAAACGTCACTAGCTCATGGACTCTTGCCAATTACGTGAAAGAAAACGTTATTTTGAAAATGAAAAGGCACTTGTACATGTTTTTTTTTTAAGTAAATTTTTATTGAGGTTCTCAAAGAATTATACAAACAATTGTCATCATCAAGGTACAGGACACATCACACAATAGACTCTACAACAAACCTTAAAATCATCCATACGGTGACAGCACCCGCTCCTATGGGGCAGCAAGAGTTGTAGAGCAAAAATGTATCAAGTGTCCAAAGAAATATTTACAATCCAATCTAATGCAATATCAGAACATCTGAATATTCAAACAAAAAGATGAACCTCATATTTTCTATTATTGTCATAGAAATCATTTCCCCAGAAAACATCTAGGACCTCTTGGGTCTAAGTATTTTTATAAAAATTGTATGGGGAACTACAATAACAGGGTAACCAATGGGTGCATATAATATCGTTCTAGAGCCCAGAGTGACACCGTAAGTAGGTGATAATGTTTAACTTACAATCTGTAGAGATGACAATATTAAGCAAAAAGGAGCTTAAGCCTTCTGGCTCTGGGCTATTAGAGAAAAGTTATTATTATTGCGGCTGCAGTATAGGGAAGATAAACCGCTAGATTAGTCCTCTACAGCAGTAGAGAGGCACATTATATAGAGAGGGGGGGAGGAGGTGGTTGTTTAACTGTGGTAGGCCGATAGGTGAATTACATTATCATGACTCAGAAAGTATCCCACTCAATATAGGCTCCTAAGTGCGCGGGTTGCTACCAGGGGGACAAGGAAGAATTGATTGACAACTGGGCTATTGACCAATTTGACATAGTGGGACCTTAAAGTCCAAGCCATTTGTTTAGAAATAGTTTATGTAGATGCCAGGAGTAGAGATAGTAAAGTGGGACCAGCCCACCTTGATATTTTAGCAAGCATTTTACAGCCACACTATGTGTCATCTTAGAAGGCCAGAGACCACCTCAACAAATTATTGGGTTTACACGTTATACCACATATTAGAGCTAAGAGGTGGCATTATGGACTAGCCTCAGGAACAAACAGGCAATCTCAGTCAATTATCCCTTGTAGGTTTAGCCGATTCCTCTTCTGAGGCCGCAGGTAACATGCCGCGCTTGTGGTAACCGCTCTAATGACGGCGGCCAGCTCTCTTCAGTAGCCAAATTCCGGAAGTCCCAGCACAGTTGCGAATCAGAGGCCCTGAATTCTTCCAGCCTTATAGTGTCCGCTCTGGGCAATCTATGAAGCTTGAGGGAGTGCCGGTAAGGTAGCTGATAGCCAGAAGTCGGTCCCTGCACCCATATCCATGCTTTAGTGCACTGAAGTGTGTCTGCCTGTGACATTGCTCCTAGCCTTTTATTAGGTATATCCACTCGCAAGCCATGCAGCTCAGCTTCTGATTCCCATTCCCCTTCTGGGATAGTGATCTCCCATACCACCGCCGTGTCGCAGCATAATACATTGTGTACCGGTCTTGGTGATAAAGATGGCGGATGCCAGGGACCTGTTGTATCCTCCGTGTCACCACACTCCTCCTCATAAAAAGTTAAGGCAGATAAGAAAGCGGTATGCGTAGTAAGAGAATTGTAAGCCTCATCAACTGCATCTAGTAGCTTTTGATTATGATGCTCTAGCAAGTCCGTTATCTGACTCAAGAAAAGCGCGGCCATATTTTCCATGTACCTATTTTAGGCTAGTGAAAGCTGGGAAGTATGGGTTGTAGGACTCTAATGATTATTATGGAGTTCTCCGGAGGCAATAAAAAGTCAATACTCCACATACACCTCCAACAAAAGGTTATAAATGACATTAAAGCCTTCAGAAATATTGTATATATCCGGAGCTCCTGAGATGTGCGTCCTTTCTCAATGATAGTTGGCTCCTCCCCCCATGTTTAATTTTTTTAAATCATATTTCTTTTAATTGAGATTTTTCAAAAAGAGTCATAGAAAATGTTTTGCATGCTTTAAATCACTAAGGCCTAGATTTGGAGTTTGGCGTTAGCCATGAAAACCAGCGTTAGAGGTTCCTAACGCTGGTTTTAGGCTAACTCCGGTATTTGGAGTCACTCAAAAAAGGGTCTAACGCTCACTTTTCAGCCACGATTTTTCCATAACGCAGATCCTCTTACATCATTTGCGTATCCTATCTTTTCAAAGGGATTTTTCTAACTCCGGTATTTAGAGTCGTGTCTGAAGTGAGCGTTAGAAATCTAACGACAAAACTCCAGCCGCAGAAAAAAGTCAGTAGTTAAGAGCTTTCTGGGCTAACGCCGGTTTATAAAGCTCCTAACTACTGTACTCTAAAGTACACTAACACCCATAAACTACCTATGTACCCCTAAACCGAGGTCCCCCCACATCGCCGCCACTCGATTCAATTTTTTAACCCCTAATCTGCTGACCGCCACCTACGTTATACTTATGTACCCCTAATCTGCTGCCCCTAACACCGCCGACCCCTGTATTATATTTATTAACCCCTAATCTGCCCCCCACAACGTCGCCGCCAGCTACCTACAATAATTAACCCCTAATCTGCCGACCGCAAAGCGCCGCCACCTACATTATAGCTATGTACCCCTAATCTGCTGCCCCTAACACCGCCGACCCCTATATTATATTTATTAACCCCTAATCTGCCTCCTACAACGTCGCCTCCACCTGCCTACACTTATTAACCCCTAATCTGCCGAGCGGACCGCACCGCTACTATAATAAAGTTATGAACACGTAATCCGCCTCACTAACCCTATAATAAATAGTATTAACCCCTAATCTGCCCTCCCTAACATCGCTGACACCTAACTTAAATTATTAACCCCTAATCTGCCGACCGGAGCTCACCGCTATTCTAATAAATGTATTAACCCCTAAAGCTAAGTCTAACCCTAACACTAACACCCCCCTAAGTTAAATCCCCTAAATTAAATATAATTTTAATCTAACGAAATTAATTAACTCTTATTAAATAAATTATTCCTATTTAAAGATAAATACTTACCTGTAAAATAAACCCTAATATAGCTACAATATAAATTATAATTACATTGTAGCTATTTTAGGATTAATATTTATTTTACAGGCAACTTTGTAATTATTTTAACCAAGTACAATAGCTATTAAATAGTTAAGAACTATTTAATAGTTACCTAGTTAAAATAATTACAAAATTACCTGTAAAATAAATCCTAACCTAAGTTACAATTAAACCTAACACTATACTATCATTAAATTAATTAAATAAAATACCTACAATTACCTACAATTAAACCTAACACTACACTATCAATACATTAATTAAATACAATATCTACAAATTACTACAATGAAATAAACTAACTAAAGTACAAAAAATAAAAAAGAACTAAGTTACAAAAAATAAAAAGATATTTACAAACATAAGAAAAATATTACAACAATTTTAAACTAATTACACCTACTCTAAGCCCCCTAATAAAATAACAAAGCCCCCCAAAATAAAAAATGCCCTACCCTATTCTAAATTACTAAAGTTCAAAGCTCTTTTACCTTACCAGCCCTGAACAGGGCCCTTTGCGGGGCATGCCCCAAGAAGTTCAGCTCTTTTGCCTGTAAAAAAAAACCATACAATACCCCCCCCCAACATTACAACCCACCACCCACATACCCCTAATCTAACCCAAACCCCCCTTAAATAAACCTAACACTAAGCCCCTGAAGATCTTCCTACCTTGTCTTCACCATACCAGGTTCACCGATCGGTCCAGAAGAGCTCCTCCGATGTCCTGATCCAAGCCCAAGCGGGGGCTGAAGATGTCCATGATCCGGTAGAAGTCTTCATCCAAGCGGGGCAGAAGAGGTCTTCCATCCGATTGAAGTCTTCATCCAAGCGGGGCAGAAGAGGTCTTCCATCCGATTGAAGTCTTCATCCAGGCGGCATCTTCTATCGACATCCATCTGGAGCGGAGCGGCAGCATCCTGAAGACCTCCGACGTGGAACATCCATCCTGGCTGTTCCGATCAGCCAATAGAATGCGAGCTCAATCTGATTGGCTGATCGGATCAGCCAATCGGATTGAACTTGATTCTGATTGGCTGATTCCATCAGCCAATCAGAATATTCCTAGCCAATCGGAATTCGAGGGACGCCATCTTGGATGACGTCATTTAAAGGAACCGTCATTCGTCGTTCAGTCATCGGCCAGGATGGATGTTCCACGTCGGAGGTCTTCAGGATGCTGCCGCTCCGCTCCAGATAGATGTCGATAGAAGATGCCGCCTGGATGAAGACTTCAATCGGATGGAAGACCTCTTCTGCCCCGCTTGGATGAAGACTTCAATCGGATGGAAGACCTCTTCTGCCCCGCTTGGATGAAGACTTCTACCGGATCATGGACATCTTCAGCCCCCCGCTTGGGCTTGGATCAGGACATCGGAGGAGCTCTTCTGGACCGATCGGTGAACCTGGTATGGTGAAGACAAGGTAGGAAGATCTTCAGGGGCTTAGTGTTAGGTTTATTTAGGGGGGTTTGGGTTAGATTAGGGGTATGTGGGTGGTGGGTTGTAATGTTGGGGGGGTATTGTATGTTTTTTTTTACAGGCAGGGCTGGTAAGGTAAAAGAGCTTTGAACTTTAGTAATTTAGAATAGGGTAGGGCATTTTTTATTTTGGGGGGATTTGTTATTTTATTAGGGGGCTTAGAGTAGGTGTAATTAGTTTAAAATTGTTGTAATATTTTTCTTATGTTTGTAAATATTTTTTTATTTTTGTAACTTAGTTCTTTTTTATTTTTTGTACTTTATTTAGTTTATTTCATTGTAGTAATTTGTAGATATTGTATTTAATTAATGTATTGATAGTGTAGTGTTAGGTTTAATTGTAACTTAGGTTAGGATTTATTTTACAGGTAATTTTGTTATTATTTTAACTAGGTAACTATTAAATAGTTCTTAACTATTTAATAGCTATTGTACCTGGTTAAAATAATTACAAAGTTGCCTGTAAAATAAATATTAATCATAAAATAGCTACAATGTAATTATAATTTATATTGTAGCTATATTAGGGTTTATTTTACAGGTAAGTATTTAGCTTTAAATAGGAATAATTTATTTAATAAGAGTTAATTTATTTCGTTAGATTAAAATTATATTTAATTTAGGGGGGTGTTAGTGTTAGGGTTAGACTTAGCTTTAGGGGTTAATACATTTATTAGAATAGCGGTGAGCTCCGGTCGGCAGATTAGGGGTTAATGTTTGAAGTTAGGTGTCAGCGATGTTAGGGAGGGCAGATTAGGGGTTAATACTATTTATTATAGGGTTAGTGAGGCGGATTAGGGGTTAATAACTTTATTATAGGGTCTGCTCGGCAGATTAGGGGTTAATAAGTGTAGGCAGGTAGAGGCGACGTTGTGGGAGGCAGATTAGGGGTTAATAAATATAATATAAGGGTCAGCGGTGTTAGGGGCAGCAGATTAGGGGTACATAAGGATAATGTAAGTAGCGGCGGTTTACGGAGCGGCAGATTAGGGGTTAAAAATAATATGCAGGGGTCAGCGATAGCGGGGGCGGCAGATTAGGGGTTAATAAGTGTAAGGTTAGGGGTGTTTAGACTCGGGGTACATGTTAGGGTGTTAGGTGCAGACTTAGGAATTGTTTACGCATAGCAAACAATGGGGCTGCGTTAGGAGCTGAACGCTGCTTTTTTGCAGGTGTTTGTTTTTTTTTCAGCTCAAACAGCCCCATTGTTTCCTATGGGGGAATCGTGCACGAGCACGTTTTTGAGGCTGGCCGCGTCCGTAAGCAACTCTGGTATCGAGAGTTGAAGCTGCGTTAAATATGCTCTACGCTCCTTTTTTGGAGCCTAACGCAGCCTTTATGTGGACTCTCAATACCAGAGTTATTTTTATGGTGCGGCCAGAAAAAAGCCGGCGTTAGCTACGCGGGTCCTTACCGACAAAACTCTAAATCTAGCCGTTACATTCCTAAAACTGTATAACAAATGCTCATGAAGTACAATAGAATAACCAATTACTACACACGTACACAGACAATGAGACTTGTGTATGCACCTCGCTAAAATAAGCCTTCTGCAGCACTTATGAGGCTTCTCATGGACCTCGCCATAAGCATGACTGAAATCTCAGAAGGATTGTACTGGTAATCAAGGTCACTTCTTGGCAAGAGACCCTTACAGAAGACCTTATAGACTTGCCTTTATAAACTAAACTTACAATATGTCACTATTAATCACTGGATTATGAAACTGTGCATTTAATCTCATCAACAAACAAATCTTACATTTCACTATTTTAAAATTAATAGAGTGGGAATAGAGCACTGGTCCCAAAGTGGGCTCTATGGCCCAGTGGGGGTGGTGAGATTACTAAGGGGGAACTTATAGGCACAAGAATTGGAAGAGGGGACAGGGGTATTGCCATGGTGTGGGGGGCTAGTAGGCAAAGAGTGCAATAAAAGGCTAGTGAGGCCCTGCAATTATCTCAATTTGTTAAGCTTTATCCAATATGTGTGAATGAAACAACTTTCTTGCTTTGTATCTGGATTTTTACTTTTCTTTGCTTTTTATGCCTTTTGTGTTTAAGATAATTCAGGTTTATCAGCAACTTGCAATCACCTGCACAGAAGGCTTTTATTCTTTGTATTACTAGCACTGTACAATAGCACACAATGTTAACATTAACTGCACATTTTGTAAAAGTTTAATTTAACATTTTAATGAATTCTTAATTAATTGTTACTCATTTCAATTATATTATGTTGTTATTTTTATTAGGGGTCATTCACTATTATTATAAATACAATTTTAACCTGGAAGGTGGGGGGGGTGCTGCTGATGATACGTTTATGCAACCAAGGGGGTGGTGGCCAGAAAAAGATTGGATATACTTAGTGACAGACATTCGGGGGCATTTTATATCCCTAGATGGTAGCATTTTTTTTAAATTAATCATATATACTTGTAGATTTTTAAACATGTCTAATTTCGAGCAAGCATTGGGGTTGGCCTTACATTGATCTGTCTTGGTTTGGAAATATAAAAAGATGGTTTCAAAATGAAAAAAAAAAATGTAAAATATTATTTATAACAACAATGGATACAAACATGGGATACAAATGACACCACCACCCAGGGTGGAAAGAAATGACATCACCAGAAAACAAAGCATTACAGATTATTCAAGGTTGAAGATATAACAGTGCCTGTATAGGGACATTCAGATTTCAACCTATAACTAGTTAATTGTCTATAAGATTTCAATCTGATTGTTGGGATTTTATCATTTTAATTAAACTGAGTTATCCTAAATTAGAACAATAGATTTTAATGAATGTATCTGCTTAAAGAAACTAACATGGTAGACAGGCACACTTTCAATATACAGTGGGGCAAAAAAGTATTTAGTCAGCCACCAATTGTGCAAGTTCTCCCACTTAAGAAGATGAGAGAGGCCTGTAATTTTCATCATAGGTATACCTCAACTATGTGAGACAAAATGTGGAAACAAATCCAGACATCACATTGTCTGATTTGGAAAGAATTTATTTGCAAATTATGGTGGAAAATAAGTATTTGGTCACCTACAAACAAGCAAGATTTCTGGCTCTTCCAGACCTGTATCTTCTTCTTTAAGAGGCTCCTCTGTCCTCCACTCATTACCTGTATTAAAGGGACACTCAGGTTAAATTAAATTTTCATGATTCAGATACAACTTTCCAATTTACTTCCATTAAAAAAAATGTGCACAGTCTTTTATATTTACAATTTTTGAGTCATGAGATCCTACTGAGCATGTGCAAGAATTCACAAACTATACGTATATACATTTGTGATTGGCTGTTTGCTATCACATGGTACAAGGGGAGTGGAAATATACATAACTTTGAAATTTGTTATAAAAAAATCTACTACTCATTTGAAGTTCAGACTAAGTGTTATTGCATTGTCTTGTTATCTTGCATTTGTTGATTATGCAAATCTAATGTGTTGACTGGTCCTTTAATGGCACCTGTTTGAACTTGTTATCAGTATAAAAGACACCTGTCCACAACCTCAAACAGTCACACTCCAAACTCCACTCTTTTATTTAGCCACATTGGCTTGGATTTATTTATTTTAGTTTTATAACCATGTATATTTATTTAAAGGGACAGTTTACTCAAAAATGTTCTCCCCTTTAATTTGTTCCCAATAATTCACTTTACCTGCTGGAGTGTATTAAATTGTTTACAAGTAGCTTCTTTACCCTTATATTGGCATTTGAAATAAGTGATTTAGCATGTGGTATCCCCAACTATTCTGAAAGTTTGGGGCCGCAGGTCCCAGCTATAGATAAGCTTTGTAAACACAGCCAGCAGAAGAAATTACACTCCCAGTGGGATTTAGCAGAGATAAGGTAATAAAATGTTGATTTTCCATTCTTCTCTCCAAGTATTGGTGATTGTTTTATGGACAGATATAAGATAAGGAAGCAGGTATATGAACACAATGTGATACAGTAATGAGATCTTATTATATCTACAAGCTCAACCCATTTTATTAGGTTGTGGCTTCAAAACACAAAATCAGAGCTTTAATATACACAAAAAAAACTTAAAAAGCTAATTTTCATACATTTTTTACTCTGCAGTTGGTAAAAAAAGCAATTGTAAACACATTAAGGGAAAAACTATTTTTCAGTATACTGTCCCTTTAACAGAGTTTTAAATGTTATCCATTTATCCTTTAATTAAATAATACTTTGTCCCAATTTATATTGTTAATGTTTTCTTTAAATCATTGATTTTTGCATTCTTTTAAATTAAAAGTCTTAGTTGATTCCTTATAACACCGCTTATGGAAAGTGATTACAAATGTGACCATGTTATGATCACTGTTGCATAAATGTTCTTTGACATATATGTTTGATATTATATCTGTATCGTTTTATAGCACTAATTCCAATATAGCACCACAAAATTAAAAGAAAAGTATAAATGCTGATAAAATTCACCCGTATTCTTTCATTTCCTTTAAATTGTTAAACTAATTATGTTCAGAAGGCTGGAGAGCCACGCTAACCCGGCCCTCATCTTCACACAGCCCCAGCTGCGCAACTCGGAGGCTAAGCGCATTGCTCCCAGGCCCTGCACTAAAGCACAAGGAAGAGGACCAGATTACCGCGGCTCTCCTGCATGCTAAAGGTAAGTATAAAGCTACAGGGGAACTTTTTCCCCTATATCTTTAGAACATTTGCATTTAGTTAATGAAAATTAATGCAAATGTTTAACAAATATTCAGCATTCGCTTTGTTTAAACAAAACAAATACTGAATAACACAGGCAACAACTGAAAAATTCAGCGGAACCATATTTTTTGCCCATGCACAAGTATAGAATTTATCATAAGCCGTTTACCATCTGGATTTCCTACTAACATTTCACACAAAAAAATGCTACAACATACTCATAAATGTTATATTTTTGTCCTTCTCTTTTTTAGTATTGAACTCAAAAGCAATTACAATTTATCTTTTGGCAATTTTGGCAAATTGCAGTATTCATTCCTTATTGGGATTCTTATAGTTACCTTGAGGTATTACTAACTGAATTAAAATGTACGAGATACATTTGAAATTAAGCTTAAAATTTATAGAAGACAATCCAGAAACGATAGCAATCAACTTTTAAGAGTAGACTGAGAAATAGAACTATAATACCATAAAGCATATTTTTACTTATTTGTTACGAACATATTCTTTCTGAACTTGATTTTAATTAATGCAGGATGACAATTAAAGAAAGTGCTTAAAAGCTTTCTAATCATATAACATTTTGTGGATGTCCTATAGGAAACAAAGCAATGTAGAAAAAGGTGTATTGTGAGTAATGGTAGCATAATTATTTCATACAAGAGTGTGCACCACTATAGTTTTAATAGCTACATTTACACTATTTAACATTAACCTTTTAGCAGCATAAAGTAATTAGCTGAAGATAGCAAAAAGGAAGATTTACTATAGATCTATAAAATAAACTGCAAAGGTGAATAGAGGAAATCACAAAGATTTATTTTAAAGCAGCTTTTATTTTTCTTGCTGCAAAAGAGGTATAGATTCACTAACTTTAAGGCGTGGAGAGGCACTAAAGATGAACTGGAAGGTTGTTTTACCTCCTATTGAAGTTAATGCAAACCATAACTTTCAGGTTGACATATACATTTCTTAATAAACTCAACTGTTCAGCTTCCTCTTCTAGATATAATGCTCTTAACATCAAGAAAAAAATTGGCCTCTTAAAGGGACATGAAACTTAATTTTTTTCTTTCATGATTCAAATAGACATGGCATTTTACACATATTTTAATTTATGCTCAGGAGTGTTCGTTTTGCAAAACTGGTATACATTTGCAAGAACACTAGATGGCAGCATTATTTTCTACCATGTAGTGCTCCAGATACCTAGGTATCTCTTCAGCAAAGAATACCATGGGAAAAAAATAAAATTTGATAACAAAAGTAAATAGGAAAGTATTTTAAAAATTGCTTGTTCTATTTGAATCACAAAAGAAACACTTGATTTCATATCCTTTTAACATAAAAAAATAAAAATACTCTATTAATAAAGGTTCCAAAATGAACAAAGCACATATCTGTAAGATTCAATAATATGATCTGTTATTAAAAATCTTATAAACCATGCCTATACACCAATCCTTAATACCATCGGGTTAACATTTCTGAGACACTAATTTTCTTGTAAGAGCTACCTAGTTTTTTTAATGTTAAAGGGACATGAAACCCAAAATGTTTCTTTCATGATTCAGATAGAGAATACAATTTTAAACAACTTTCCAATTTACTTCTATTATTTAATGTGCTTCCTTCTCTTGTTATCCTTTGCTGAAAGGTTTATCTAGGCAAGCTCAGGGGGCAGCAGAGAACCAAGGTTCTAGCTTTTGATTGGTGGCTACATATATATATTGATTGTGATTGGCTCACCCATGTGTTTACTTAGAAACCATAAGTGCATTGCTGCTCCTTCAACAAATAATGCCAAGATAATGAAACAGATTAGATAATAGAAGTAAATTAGAATGTGGTTTAAAATTGTATTCTCTATCTGAATAACAAAATCAATTTTTTGGGGTTTCATGTCCCTTTAAATAACAATGAGGATTACAGTGAAAACCTTACAAAATGTGTGCAAAATAAATAAGGAAGGAAAATATGTACATTCACAACAGGCAAAATGATTAACACTTTGTTAACCTATCCAATTCATATCTGTGAAAATCTAACTTTGATCCTTGTCTATTAATAAAAGCACTATTCAGACTTCCGCATAGTAGCAAATGTGTGTTTTAATTCCTCAAATACATTAATTGTTGCAAAAAGCAATATGGGCTTAGATTTTTCACACATCAGGCAGTCATATTGGTGTCGATTTATTAACCCCTTCAGCTGCCTACAACTGCAAGTTCTCACAAGAGAACCTGCAGTCCGTATTTATGAAGCAGCAGTCTTCAGACCACTTCTTCCCTAACTTTTCGCCACCTCTTAGATGGCGAATTTCAATCTCCCCGGTCTTGTCTAACCTGGGAGATTGACAGCTCCTGCATGATTGGATGTGCACTGGCATGGGGGGATTGCACACAAGCGCAAAATAGCACTAGTGTGCAATGCTGAACTCCATCAGCGAAATTCAGCCCGATAAAGGTGAGCTGTGGCATATACGCGCCCCTGTCCGCGACAGCTTGATAAATCAACCCCATTGTGTTGAATTGAAGCCTCTCACACAAATATGCATTTAATCACGTTATAAAAGCTCTCAATCTTCTTGCTGAATTGAAAAAGACAGTGACACACAGAAAAATCATCTGCATGTGTTTTATGACAGTGATCCATCATCAGAGCACAGAGCAACAACTATAACATATAAATGTAGCATGAAAATGAACAGTAAAATATATTTGTATAAATAGATGCAATCTTGTATATGTTTATAACACAAAGAACATGACTATTCTTCAACCAAGAAAAAAGAAATCCGTAATGTTTCCTATGGTGTTCGCTCTGCCAGAAGTCCAAACTGAACAACTGACATATACCTATGTTGCTCTTTAACAAAGAAGACAGTGAGAGCAAAGCAAATTTTATAATAGAAGTTAAAAGGAAACTTTTTACAAATTGTATGTTCAGTCTAAATCAAGGAAGAAATATTTGGAGCTTTATGTCTTTTTAACTTCACTAGTACTTTGAAAGAGTTCAACAATGGAATTCTTAAAAAAAAAAAAAAAAACATTTCCTTTCTGCAAAACTGAATGAAATCAGTCTCACAAGAGCCAAATCTTACATAGGTATATAATGAATCTGTATTCTGAACATGTCTGCAATCAAATACCACAGAAAACTATAGACAGTCTGGAAGTCGCAATGAATATAAGTTAGGACATATAAATTTATTATTAGTTTTCTATGTGCTTCTTAGAAGGTGTCGAGATTGTTTTTGACCTGTTTTGGTTCTAACAGTCTGAGATATTGCAGAGGTTCACGCTTTCAATGCAATCAATTCCAATGATGTTTGACCAGATTCAGAACTATTTGTAGACAGTTACTTTCAGAACAAGGGCTATCCCTGGCATGTTGAGTGTTCATACATTTCATAGTTGTTCCAATCTGTGTCCAGTGTTGTGGTCAGTATGAGTCAACCTATGTTCTCCAGTCACCTACGGACTGTATTACATGCCATATACACAATAGTTAAGCTTCATGTTTGCCTCCCTGAAGCACCTGAGTAATATCAGTTAGTGAAACTACATTTCTTCTGCATTGCTGGCGTTCCAAATGTATTAAGTCCTACAGACTGCACAAATATTGTTTAAAAACCACCGAGGTATCATCACTTATCCGCATCTTGCTTGACTTATAATTTATCAAGATTTCCCAACTATCGCGCCCGATTTGATGCGAAGATATCTGGCACTTATTTTGATACATTTTTGTTTTAGACACTAATTCATAGGGCTAGCTTCTGCATTTCGTAAACTTTATTAAATGGACCCCTATATGTATATGTTTTTGCTTGATTTGAGGATATCATCCATCAGTTGAATTTAGACACATAAGAACCTTTAAAGACAAAGGACACTTTATATTTAAGAATATAGATAACTTTATTTGTATTGACTTTTTTGTTTAACCTGCTTTCATTATTTATTTTGTCTCCTTTTCCTTTAATTTATTTCTAAAAATTGTGGGCTTTTAAATTCCTGATAAAATAGGATGTGCGGACTCTAGACTTAACAATTCTATATTCCACACAATCATTGTTTGCACATTCTAAGGACCCATTTCTGTCTGTCCCTAATGTGTAAGTTACAACAAGGTAATGCTTAGTAGCAGACAAACTTAAGAGGGCCATGGTGCAAAAATTATTTTGAGCCCCCCAAAGCAAGAGTAGCAATATACATGATGCTGTTCTGTATAATGATTTTGAGATTAGATAGATGAACCTGCAATCTGCACTAATAAAAGTCTCCCCTTCATTAGAATTGTACACATTCTGCACACTCTAAAGTATAGACTAAATGCCATGGGCCCACCCAGTACTTGGGCCCTGGCGTCATCCCACTTGTTATACCAATTTTTAGTTCTGCCCCTAGCAATGCTAAATGCTTTCTGGATATTTCAACTTTACACTTAGTTTTTTAACATTTAAAACAATGAATATAGTTTTAAAAGATACGTTTACGTATTAATATCAGACTAATCTTTGCTTTGAATACATCATTTTAGCCATGTTTTATTAAAGTTAAAGAGGACATAATCATGGTTATAAATATAAGCGCATCACTGATAAAAGCATTAACAGTTAAAAAAAAATAAGCCTTTCAAGGCTGTTGAAATAGAAAAGTATAAGAAAAAGTGTATCTGATGAATTAGAACACTGTTTGTCCACCCCAGACATCTTGGCACACTAATGGGACAGATTAAAGCACTGGTAAAATAATCAGCTGATGGGTGAATGCAGGTTTGTTACCACGGTTACTCTTCATCTGATTATTTCACATGTGCTCTAACATATCATAAAAATATGGCCCTTTAGTGTGCCCTGAGTACTGGAGTAATAAAACACTGGATTAGAAAACAGCTAGCAAAAATGTTGAATGCAAAGAATTGGTGAATTTGTGAGAAGTAACTGGAAAAGTTAATGTGTTCAGATGGATTGGGATGTTATTAAAACCCCATGAACTTTCATACAAGACAACTCACACATTTCTGATACATTGGAGAAGATCCCATTATTATAAAATATGGCAGAGAGAGCTGCTGGAAATTGTACAAAAGGAAATCATCCAAATTGATTTTGAACAGGTGCACAGTAGTCTAATGTTTAAAATAAAATATCATCAAGTTCTGAAAAATTGCTTATGAAAACTAAGGGTTGTTTGACTTCTGTTTAAGGCTTTTTTTCAAGAGTAATAAACCACATGAAATATGTGATTGTGTGTGTGTGTGTATATATATATATATATATATATATATATATTTAGTTTATATCTGACTATTGCAGGGAACCTTGGTTGAAGAGATACTGCATAAGCCTATTTAGGGTCAGATTACGAGTGGAGAGCTAGCAGTTACGTGCAAGAGATAAGGGGTATATTGTGGGTGTTTGCGTGTGTCTGGTTTTCCGCTTGTATTACATACATATGTATGTACCTATATATATATATATATATATATATATATATATATATACATATATATATATATGTGTGTGTATGTGTCTATATAAATGTTAACGTATGTATTTATCTATTTATATATGTATTTATGTATTTACAGACATATATACACATATAAACACATAAATCTATATGTACACATATATATAAACATATATATAAGTGCATTGGAGTTATTTGCAGTTAAGTAGATGAAAACATCTAAAAACCTATTTATGCATTATTCATATTCAACAAATTGTTGTTATCTATGTATTTACTGTAAATATTTCACATTCCAATGTTCTGTAGATAGCAGAATATGTTCTAAGTATTTATAAATGGATCTTCCTATATATATCTGTATATATCTATACATATATATAATCATCTATATATAAGTATAGATATATATTACATCAAAAAAACATCAGATATATAAAAAAATATTTATTTGTAAAAAAAAGAATATATTCTTGTATGTGAAGAACATTGGAATGGGAAATATTAATATTTTCATGTCGGGTTTCGTGCACTTGTGAATACGCGAGCGATCGTGTTTGCAGACTAGTTGGGTGTTTTTTTCCCACTTTCTTTGCTTTATTGACTTTTATGGGGGAATAGATTATCACGCGCAATATTCTAAAGTTTGTCTTTTTGCAGTCGTTGGGTAAGAGTGCCAGTTAAAACAGTTTACCTGCAACTCATAATATGAGCGCAACATGACTCGCACAAACGGCTCACTTCTAGCGCAGTTAACGCTCGAGCGGGAGCATTAAATATCGCTCCACTTGTAATTTGACCCTAAAACTTTTACATATTTTACGGTATATATAAATTGTATTATCTTTTGCAATGTCTTTCTTTTAAAGTATATTTACCGCTGGTGGGGCTAAGCTACAACTGAATGATTTTCAGCTCCAATCTGGCTTTAATACTTTATATTCCACAGAGAATGAGCTTACACATGATGCCAATGACCTTGTTGCAAACATCTAAAGGTTCTCATTCACTTCACTTCTTTTTTCAGTATTATTTACAGCTGATTTATTCAGCCCATTTTCCATTCTTTTAGCATGAGTGATACCGCTTTTCATGTTCCTTGTATAGAAATGAAAAAACAAGCAGCAGGTCACCTGTCATCCTATATACAAGTTGCCACTAAATATCAGATCTATTCCAGACAACTTCTGCATCAAAAAGGTCTCAGTATTTCCTTTGTAAACATTGCTAAATCTATTTCCTACTTGCTATTTTCTCTTGCTTAGGTTATTGATTCATATGTGTCTTCATTTGATCTCACCTTTTGGTACTAAACTACACAAAAGAAGTGTTTATGCACTAAATAATAACTTTCATATACCAAAGTCAGCACCTCTAGTTCCACCTGTCCTTTTGTGTTTCTTCTCTTCAGCCTTTATGTGTCAATTCTACAAAGCTTTCTGTTGGTCAACTTATTATTCTTTATACATAGCCAACTAATTCCACCTACTTCAATATCACCTTTATATTAGGGACACATATAAATCTATTTATATACTTCTCACAGTCTCCTATTTTGCATATCTTGCCTCTCATTATGTGTTCTTAAATTTCCTTTAAGAAAAAAGTAAGATTGGAAGAAATAAGAAAAGATAGAAAAGCAGTTTGGGGCACAATTCTTCTACTTTTAAAAAAAATATACACTTTATTGGTCAATTTAATGTCCAATAAATGCTAAGGCCAATATACATTTTTAAATCATTCTAAGCCGAGTAGGGATAAATAAGAGAGAAAGAAGATAAATCCTACCAACTGCAGCCTAACACTAAGGGGCCGATTTATGAAGGGTCGAACAGCACCTGATGCCCCTGTTTCCGCATGAGCCTTCAGGCTCGCCAAATACAGCAGTTATGAAGCAGCGGTCTTAAGACAGCTGCTCCTTAACTGGTCCACCTGCTCTGAGGCTGCGTACATCAATCCGTCTGATCTCATATGATCGGACTGTTTGACCCCCCGTGCAAGCGGCCGATTGGCCGTGAATCTGCAGGGGGCGGTATTGCACAAACAGTTCACATAGACTGCATTCACAGTCTAAATATTAGATTGCTTGTAGAGATACGCAACCCATGTATTCCCGGATGATAATCTGAAACCTCTGCATCGGTCTAGGCAGCGTATTTGCGGCAATACTAGTAAAGAAACTTCACACTAACAACAGATGCAACTTGGTCCGTAAACAGATACCAGGTATTTTCAATCATACCATACACATTGGGAAAGGTCCGTTTATGGACTGAAATGCATATGTTGTTTGTGTGAAGTTTCTTTACAAGTATTGCTGCAAATATGCTGCCCAGACCGATGCCGATGGTATTTTAAACTGACCAATAAAGTGTATATATTTTAAAAGTATGAATTGTGCCCCAAACCTCTTTTCTATATTTTCATATTTCTTCCTATATCTTACTGTTTTGTTAAAGTGATCATACAGTGGGGTTGAGCCAACCACGGTTTGAGACAGTGACATGCGGTGACGTCAGAGGCTGGTGAGGCAGTGGCTAGGATATGTCTTCATTCTTTAGATATCCTTTGTTGAAGAAATAGCAATGCACATGGGTGAGCCAATCACATGAGGTATATATATGCAGCCACCAATCAGCAGCTACTGAGCATATTTAGATATGATTGTCAACAAAGGATATCAAAAGAATGAAGACAATTAGATAAATTGGAAAGTTATTTAAAATTGCATGCTCTTTCTAAATCATGAAAGAAAACATATGGGTTTCATGTCCCTTTAAATTGTGTCTTGGAAAACTGGTCAACTTAGTAAACATCTGATTTTAGTCTAAAGGATTGTAACAGAAACTCTTGCCAGATAACAAAATGCTTACTCTGATTATGAGATCTAGAAATCCAGGCCCATTAAAATATGTTTAACTTTTTACTTTAATGCTGCAAATTATGCTTATAGATTCCTTCATTATTCAGTAAATATAAAAATGTCTCTTGATCCAGTGGCGGCTGGTGAAATTTAAAGATGGTGGGGCGCTTGACCCCACCCCTTTAAATAAAGTCACATCCTCAGATGGCACCACTAATTCATTAATTAAATAAAAGGTAGACCGAAACACAGAAAAGCACTCAGGGGGAGAGGTAGAGAGAGATGGGTGGGAGAGGGAGAGAGAGAGACACAGAGGGTTAGAGAGAAAGAGAGAGAGACACAATCACACAGAGGGTTAGAGAGACACATAAGTGATTAAAGAGTCAGAGGTGGGGAGGCGGGGCTTGGCCGCACTAGCTGATGGCCGCATTTTAAGTTAGCTCTGAAGCCTCAGTAATCTTATGAAAGGTAGAAAGTAACCCACAGCGTGTCAGAACTTTGGAAATTATAGCAACAGCTCCTGAGAACTGCGTGAACAAAAATACTAAACCTGTGACTTATCTGGGCAGTGTGAAACCCCTTACTAACAAGATGCGTGGAGAGGCCTAAAACAGAGCGGAACCAGCCGCCATTTCACAAGTGCCTAAACTGACTTTGGTGAACACACCGCACTAGAACGAGTGATCAACCGACTACACAGAGGCTCTTTTACCGGACCGGAGCCTCATGACTGAGGAGTACAACAGCACTGTGCCGTGGAAAATCCTGCCTCATCATACCTGGATCACGCCACCCGTGCAGACACTCATACCGCCAACATCCGACCGGCTGACCGCAAACAGGTAAAACATCCAGCTGATACTCACAGCTAGACCAGTCCACGGACAGCAGAGGCCACATACTAGATAGGAGGGAGTCCGAGCATAGGGTGAGCTTGAAAGCCAGTCAAGCGATACTAAAGTGAGCACTACAGATAGAACCTTTGGGCCTGGCCGGAGGAGGGCATCCTAGTTCATTTCTAGCCTGTTAGAAGTAATTACTAGAAGCACAGCAGCACTATACTCAACGCAGTACCCACTATAAACAATTGCTATCGTGTTTCACTGAGAGGGGGGAGATAAACTCAATTAAACATACAAATACAGAAGAACCGGCAGAGATATAGAATAGCAGCTGAGCACACTACAGCAGCACCGGAGCCCCTCTTCTTGAGATCAGTGCAGGGTGCCTGTACAGTAATTATCCACTGACCTCAGAGTTGTGAACATGCCTAATAGACGCATTACTAAACCCCTTAAAGGATCCCAATCCTCTAGCTTGGAAAACTATCTCATCACAACAGACACCACTGCAAACGCCAACAGGGATAGTGTGGAACCCAGCAAGCAGAATACTGCAGTCCAGACATCCAACTCAGACCCACCACTATCTAATTATGTTACTAAAGAGGACATCAGACTCTAAGAACGATATAAAAGAAGCAATGTTTGATGTAAAATTACTATTTGGCGAACTTAAAAAAGACATTGCTGCTGTAGACCATAGAGTCACTCAGATGGAGGAGGCACAAGAAACAATCCAATCTGACCTCCAACAACAGGGCAGTAATATACAGTCACAGGAAGCTACAGTTCAAAACCTCACTGACAGGATTGAGGACCTAGAAAATAGGAGTCGGCGCAATAATTTGAGGCTCCGTGGGGTCCCTGAGACAGTGGCCCCACCTGATATAGAAAGATATGTGCAGGCCCTGTTCAAGCACCTCAAGAACTCCCCAAATGCAGCTGAAATCCCGGTTGAAAGAGCCCATCGGGCCCTTAGGCCTAAACCTCCAGCCAGGGCCCCACCTAGGGACATTATTATCAAACTCTTGTCCTACCGGGACAAGGAAGAAATTCTACGGCACTCCAGAAATAAACACCCTCTAGTGTTTGAGGACACGGAAATTCAAATTTACACAGATTTGTGTCCAGCAACCCTCCAGAAGCGGAGGGACCTGCGCTATATTACCTCCACACTCAAGGACCATCAAATCCAATACAGATGGGGATTCCCCACCTGCATTATAGCAACAAAAGATGGCACTTCGGCAATCTATAGAACACCAGCTGATCTCCCCACTCTAAACCAGGCCTTTTGGCTGCAGGTAACCCCGCCGGGCAATATGGTGGCACCAGCACGGCCTGGACCTGAAAGAGCTCGAGATGAAAACGTCCACTAACTTTAGCTTGATAAGTCAACTTCCTAGACACAGATTCACGGACATGCTCTACCTGGCACGTTCCACCCTGGAGACTGGTGGCTCCGGGGGTGGTATTCATCGACCCAACTGATCTTCCAGACAGATAAGTTACCATTAACTCATATATGTTTTTCCCAAAACAGCTTACTCATATACAACTCCAGATGAACATTTTGGTTTGGGTTTTTACCACCCTACCGTGTAGAGGCATCAATACTTGGACAAATTGACTCTGTGATAATCTAGATAATTAGCCCCTGGGCTAGATTTGACCTCTACACTGTAATATGAGTATATAAGGTGTTTTATAGTTGTTCTTCTTGGGTTTATACTGTATTGTCAGGTTATGTGAACACACCCTAACATAGGCTTACTTATGTAAACTCCCCCAGCTTATATTGATACAGCGCACAACACCTCCCCGCAGGAACATAACAAACAACACTGGGAGGGAATATGTGTTCAAAAATGTGTATTATGGTTGCTGTCTCCTGGGGATATGGGAAATGGGTCTTCACTGTTGTGGGGCATGTTATCTTGTGGTTCATAATTGTCTGTTCCTTCAATGTTATTCATTGCTAGTTCATATGAGAGTTCTGACACTGATTGTTTGATATTTCTTTATTTGGGTTACTTTACCTACAAAGTTTAATGTTTGCATTATCATTCTACATAAGAGTACTGAGGTTACTACCTCCTGTATCACATCTCTATTTGTATTTACTGACTGTACCTCTACAGTCTACACTCTTTAACCTCTTCATCTACCCGAGCGGCAGGTGGGGCTCTTAACTCTGGTCCTACAGGCCATATCGGGCCTATCTGCTCCCTTCCCTACTCTCTCTCTCTTTACCCTCCACCCGAATTTTTGGAAGCTCTTTCTTATCTTACCTGCTCACACTTCCTCAAATCTTCTCCTGCTCCCCCCTTCATTTCCTCTCCTTCCTCCCCTCCCCCCTTTTTTTTTTCTCTCTCCTTACTAACATGCATCCACGTACCAAAGTACACTCCCTTGAACTTCTTACCATAAATGTTAAGGGATTTAATAGTCCCGAGAAACGCTCCATAATCACCCGAGATTTACACAGACTGAGAGGCGATATTGTTTTCATCCAGGAAACACACTTCTCAAAACATAAAGAACCAAAATGGTTTAATAGGAACTACCCTGTAGCACAGTTTGCCTCTGGTCCTTCTAAAAAAAATGGGGTTGGGATACTATTTCACCATTCAGTACCATTCCAAACAGAACAGATAATGAGAGACCCTAATGGCAGGTATCTAATTATTACAGGCACACTTTATGGGAGACCAATAACCTTGGCCAATCTCTATTTTCCACATAGAGCTCAAGATATATTTTTAAAAAATGTAGCACTTAAATTACTAGAATTACAGAAAGGAACACTATACATGGGGGGGACTTTAATGTCTCCCTGAGTCCAGTTTTGGACACCTCTGATGGCCTCTCCAGTGCTCCTCACAAGGTACTCAAACACTTAACGCGATCCCTCAGGGATCTGGTCCTTCACAACATCTGGCGAACCTTGCATCCAACAGAAAAAAATTACACCTTCTACTCTCATCCTCACAAAAAATATACGAGGATTGACTACCTCCTCACCGACTTTGCGGGCCTCGCGATAACAACTAGCTGCTCGATTGATCCGATTACGTGGTCTGATCATGCCCCGGTTAGATGCACGATCAACTGGCCCAATACACTGATAACACCATTTGTTTGGCGGTTAGACGAATATCTACTTGATGATAAACATCTGGTACAAAAACTAAACGACAGCATTGAAGAATACTTTCGTCTAAATGCAGATGGAAACTTAGACAACGCAGTCGTATGGGAAGCTCATAAATGCGTTACTAGAGGCCTACTTCTGAGACACAGCGCAGCTCTGCGCAGGTCCAAAAGAGACACTTACAATGATCTGCTGGCAAAAGTGGCTCAAGCAGAACTAGCGCATAAAGAGCAACCTAATAGTGACGGAAAACAGGAGAGCCTGGCGGCTGCCAGATCAGCCCTGTTACGCCATCTGCGAGAAGAACAACACAAAAAAGCACTAATTCTTCGCCAACAATTCTTCGAGCATAGCGATAAGGCGGGTAAATTCCTGGCACGAGCCCTTGCCAGGAAGAGACTCCGCTCGTACGTCTACGAAATGGTTGATAGCCAAAACAGGGAGTGCAAAGATGGTCAATCAATTGCCAATGTCTTTGGAAATTTTTACGAATCCCTATATAATCTGCACACTACAGCACATGGACGGGAGGCCCCTGTGGATGGGCAGACCTCTGAGCAGAGGATACTGGATTACCTTGCAAAAACTGATTTACCAAGTCTGTCCGACGAAGAGGCAGAACAATTGGATGCCCCTCTCACTGCAGAGGAGATTCTAAAAGCTATTAAAAGCCTTCCAGTGGGCAAAAGCCCTGGTCCGGACGGATTTGGGATCCGCTATTATAAAAAATTTGCGGGACTTCTAGTCCCACACTTACTTCTACTGTTCAACAGGCTACCCGTAACACCTGAGCTACCACGCTCGATGCTGGAAGCATTCATCTCGGTCATCCCGAAGCCGGGTAAACCAGAAAACCTGCCTGGCAGTTACAGGCCCATCTCCTTGCTTAACTGCGATGTTAAGATCTTGGCCAAAGTGATCGCGAATCGCCTCAAAACTTTTCTCCCTAGGTTGGTCAGTACGGACCAAACAGGGTTCATCCCGGCCCGAGAAGCCCGGGACAACACCCTAAGGGTCGTGCAACTGATCTCTTATGCACAGGCCAACTCCGCTCCATTGGTACTTGTCTCAACGGATGCGGAGAAGGCCTTTGACCGGGTGAACTGGGCCTTTATGAGACATACATTAAGAAAAATGGGGTTCGGGGCACGCTTCACGAACCTCGTATTCTCCCTGTACTCGAACCCTAACGCTAGGATTCGTGTTAATGGCTTACTCTCAGATCCCTTCCCTATATCCAACGGTACAAGGCAGGGGTGCCCTTTGTCCCCCCTGCTTTTTGCTCTGGTTATAGAAGTCCTGGCGTGCCGCATTCGAACCAACAGTGACATTGTTGGTGTTCGGACGGGAGGAACAGAACACAAGCTGGCAATGTATGCCGACGATGTCCTACTAACTCTTGCTGATAATGCACGTTCACTGCAGGCATCGCTGGAGGAATTTGAGGCATTTGGCTGTGTGTCGGACTTTTCATTAAACCTCTCAAAATCTGAGATCCTAAATGTCTCCATCCCACCGGAGATATTTGTGGAGCAGGGGTACAGATATCCTTTGAAAATAGTACCACAGCACCTGAAATACCTAGGTATCAATTTAGCCTCCACTGTCAAAGAAATGGTCAACGTAAACTATAAAAGTATTAGGGATGATATCCTACGGGACTTTGTGGCTTGGGGAAGTAAAACCATCTCCTGGATGGGCCGCATAAATGTCGTCAAAATGAATGTCTTGCCCAGGGTCCTATATATTATGCAGGCTATCCCTCTGGCATCAGCTGGCCACTTAATCCAACAGATTCAAGCGGCAATAGAGACATACATCTGGAAGGGATTGAAGCCCAGGATACAAAAGCTAACCATGTATCTTCCTAGAAACAGAGGCGGGGCTGGCGTCCCACGCTTGCATACCTATTTTAGAGCAATCTTACTACAACGACTTGTAGAGTGGTGCCACTGCTCACAGAATAAAGCTTGGATAAACTTGGATAGAGAGATCCTTCAAAGGGGGAACGTTGGTTCACTCGCATGGATCAGCCCTAATCACCGCCCAAATTGGGCAGTACAGTACCCCCTGATCTGGAGCGGGGGATATATCTCTACGGCTATCTCACCAGTTATGCCGGTTCGAGAAAATCCAGATAATGGTATTGAGATCAAACCATTCTCTCATGACGATAACTACCCACTGTCGGAAGTTGCCATATCAAATGTGCTGACAGACGGTAAAATTAAAACACAGAAGGAGTTGGCAGACTGAGACGGCGAATTATTCTCCTCATGGTTTAGAGTGGCCCAATTGAGCCACTTTGTCAGCACTATCAGCGAGAAAGACTCCCTTAGTAGGCAGAAAACGCATTTTGAAGCACTATGCACATCAGAGACCCCACCAAAACATTTGATCTCGATACTTTACAAGCTTTTGATGGAAGGAGGTGGGGAGGAGGTCCCCTTGTATGTAGCTGCCTGGAAGAGAGATCTAGAGCTCGAGATAGACACTAAAACCTGGCAAGTAATTTTTAATAGAGCTAGGCGTGCATCGGCATCTGCAAAATTACAAGAGATGCACTTCAAATTCCTGAGTAGGTGGTACCTCACCCCTCAGAGGCTGAAAAAAATTTACCCCAATGCCTGTGGGGAGTGCTGGAGGGGCTGCGGGGAGGACGGATCTATACTACACATTTGGTGGCACTGCCCACACATACAACCTTTTTGGATGAGTGTATTTAGAGAAATTAGCAGATTGTTGCAGATCATTCTCCCACCGAACCCTAAATACCTGATTTATCACGAGTTCCCAAAGTTAGCTATGGAAGCCAAACGCCACTTGTTTCTTTTAATGCTAAATGGAGCTAAGGGACTTATACCAAGACACTGGAAATCTCTCCAAATTCCGAGTACAGAGGAATGGAAAGCAGAAGTCTGAAATTTACTAGACTTAGAGAGATACCATTACCTTAGGACAGGGAAGCTAGAAACTCACGAGTACATGTCATTAATCTGGGAAGGTAGGAGCCTATGATCTGCTCTGGTGTCTGTTAGAGTACAGGTGTCGATCCTATATTTGCCCCTGTAATTGGTCTGTGGAACATGATTCAGTCCCTTTTCGCCCTCCTCTCCCGTCCCCATCCCCTCCCCCACCCCTTATGGGGTGTTTTTTTTTTGTTTTTTTTTCTCCTTTACCTCTCTCTCCTTCTTCTCTCGTCTCTCTCTCTCCATCATCTTCCCACTCTCTGAACCCCCTCCTTTCATAATCGCCTTACTTATATCCTATTTTTCCCCAATCGCCCCTTAGGTGATACTTCCTTTATGCACTAGTATTATATACTGAGTTGAACGTTTTACTGAAGAAGCCTAATGCAATATGAGGCGTTTATCTTGGAGCCTGTAAACTTATGGGCTCTGGGATGGGCCCATGCCTCGATCAAGCAAACTCTGATTTTCTATGTCTTTCTTTCATTATCCTTTGATATGTTTTAAATTTCGCACTTAATAAGCTCATGTAACAATTAACTATATGTCAATAATGTTTAGATGTTCTGTGCCTATATAACACTCGTGTAATGGCTTAAAATGTCTCTTTACAATGATGGTTTGTTAAGCCTCCAAGAACAATTGTAATGTAACACATCAATGAGACAACTGCTGTAACATAATGTCTGTTCATTAAATAAAGCTTATTGTTTAAAAAAAAAAAAAAAGAGTCAGAGGTGGAGGAAGAGAGACACAGAGGGGAGAGAGAGAGAGAGACACAGAGGAGAGAGATAGACAGAGGGGGAGAGAGAGAGACAGAGGGGAGAGAGAGAGAGACAGAGGAGAGAGAGAGAGAGAGAGAGAGAGAGACAGAGGGAAGAGACAGAGAGAAACAGAGGGGAGAGAGACACAGAGGGGAGTTAGAGACACAGAGGGTAGAGAGAGACACAGAGGGGAGAGAGACAGAGGGGAGAGAGACAGAGGGGAGAGAGACAGAGGGAGAGAGACAGAGGGGGGAGAGAGAGAGACAGAGGGGGGAGAGAGAGAGACAGAGGGGAGAGATAGAGAGACAGAGGGGGGAGAGAGAGACAGAGGGGAGAGAGAGAGACAGAGGGGAGATAGAGAGAGACAGAGGGAAGAGAGAGAGACAGAGGGGGGAGAGAGAGGGACAGAGGGGAGAGAGAGAGAGAGAGAGAGAGACAGAGGGGAGAGAGAGATGGAGAGACACAGAGGGGAGAGAGAGAGACAGAGGGGAGAGAGAGAGACAGAGGGGAGACAGAGAGACAGAGGGGAGAGAGAGAGACAGACAGAGGGGAGAGAGAGAGACACAGAGGGGAGAGAGAGAGACACAGAGGAGAGAGAGAGACATAGGGGAGAGAGAGAAAGAGAGAGAGAGAGACAGAGAGAGACAGAGGGGAGAGAGAGAGAGAGAGAGAGAGAGAGAGAGACAGTGGGGATAGAGAGAGAAAGAGGGGATAGAGGACAGAGGGGAGAGAGAGAGACAGGGGAGAGAGAGACAGACAGAGGGGGTAGAGAGAGAGACAGAGGGGAGAGAGAGAGAGACAGAGGGGAGAGAGAGAGACAGAGGAGAGAGAGAGAGGCAGAGGAGAGAGAGAGACAGAGGAGAGAGAGACAGAGGAGAGAGAGACAGAGGGGATAGAGAGAGACAGAGGGGAGAGAGATTGAGACAGAGGGGAGAGAGAGAGACAGAGGGGAGAGAGAGACAGAGGGGAGAGAGAGAGACAGAGGGGAGAGAGAGAGAGACAGAGGGGAGAGAGACAGAGGGGAGACAGAGGAGAGAGAGAGAGACAGAGGGGAGAGAGAGATACAGAGGGGAGAGAGACACAGAGGGGAGAGAGAGAGACACAGAGGGGAGAGAGAGACAGAGGGGAAAGAGACAGAGGAGAGAGAGACAGAGGGGGGAGAGAGAGAGAGAGAGAGACAGGGGGAGAGAGAGACAGAGGGGAGAGAGAGAGAGACAGAGGGGAGATAGAGAGACAGAGGGGAGAGAGAGAGACAGAGGGGAGAGAGAGAGACATCAGAGCAGCGATACAGAGGGGAGAGAGAGACTGAGGGGAGAGAGAGACAGAGGGGAGAGAGAGACAGAGGGGAGAGAGAGACATAGGGTAGAGAGAGAGACAGAGGGGAGAGAGAGAGACAGACAGAGGGGAGAGAGAGACAGACAGAGGGAAGTGAGGGAGACAGAGGGAGGAGAGAGACACATAAGTGGGGAGAGAGGGAACATTGAAATGGGGGAGGCACCACTGAATGTTTAAGTAATATTTTAAGTGACTATCAAATGCTAATATTCTACAATCTATTTTAAATATCTGAAACCGAACAGCACATATGAATGGGAGCATTATTAAATTATTATTTGTTGTCTACATCAGGGTTGTCCAACATACACCTAAGGAATCCCTGGTTTAAATGAAATATTATAGCTACAGGAGCCATGGAGAATATTTGCTATAACTCATTCTAAACTGCTTGGTTTAATTTTACATTACCATGCTTTATATAATGATGTTGTGAGAGGGTAAACAAAATACACAAACGATCCTTAAACTGTTGTAAAAGGGTAAAAAACACTAAACCACATTCATTAAATTATCCTTTTCACTAACAGAATCCCTTTCAGCAAAATCTAAGGTTGCAGAACTTCAATAAAATGTGGCTAAAACACTGCTCTCTGCAAGTCTGCATCTCTTCCTGCTCTGTAAGGAAGTGACAGTGGAACATTCCACTGCACTTGGAGGGGAGTACAGAACTCTCTTTTTTATTAAATCAAAGCTGGCAGCTGCACAGGGCAGTGACAAAATAAATTAAAGTATTTTTTTTCCGCTTTTGTTTTTTTTTATATGATTTAACATCCAGCCCAAACCCTAAATTCCCCTGACTGATACCTCTCACTGGATTGGGTCAGCCCCAAAGAGGCCTGCCTCAAATAAGCACTTATGGGCCATGGAATGATCTTAACCACTTTCATCCAGTAGGTGGCGCAGCATGTTGTGTAATGGAGGGCAGACCTGCTTGTGCCTCTCCATTGCACAACATGTAGCTGTGAAAAAGCCAAAAAAAAATATTTTTGCCCATATGAAAGGTGAAGCCCTGCCTCAGCTCCTTCTTTTTTTTTTTTTATAAACATTTTTTCTTTTTATTTAAATTGATATCTCCATCAAATTAACAATCTTATATCACATAGAAAACCATGAAAAACAAAAATATCATCGCCTCGCAGGGCTATAGACAGATAATTTTCCCTTTTCATTAAAAAAAACAAAAACAAAATATCAACAATTACCTTTTGTCTTATCAGAGAAATTATGGAGACATTAAAAGGGAGAGACCCCTAATTTTTGAATCTTGTCATCAAGCATAACATACATTCATAGTAATTATCATGACATAAATATATACATTTATAACAGTTCTCGTACTCTTATATTATCTTGTTATTTCACACAGGATTCTAACATGGACGATTAGGAGAGTCTCAATTGAGCAAAATTTAATAAACTGACATTAACACAATGGGCGCCATGTACTAAGGCGTCAATTTTTTCGGACAGGCCGTATCGAAATAACCCGCCGGCATTCGCACCATGCGGATGGCACTTTGTTACTGTCAGGTTCCCTGTCCTTGTATATACCTTTAAATCCTGCATGACCTATCACGTTACCACACCCCCTTTATAACACCTGCAATAGCCTCATTCTTTGCTTAGTAATTTGGTTGACTGCCTGGATAGTTCTGCTGCAGCTAAGCTCCTGGTCTGTGATACTAACTACAATTCCAAGTTTGTATGCTGGATCTTGTATATTTGTATACCTGAAGTTCTTCTGCAATTTACTCTCTCTGCTTTTCACTTGACTAACAGTGCCTCTGCAAGTTTCTCCTAAGCCTGCTTACTACGCATAAAAGTTCTGTGACAAAGGACTGTTTCATTCAACTCTCTCAGGTTTATTTCTCAAAACATGCTGTAAGTGTTTAAACTGGTGCCTTACTCACTGTTTATTTGTCACGCTAACACTTTTCAGTGTGAAGTCCCTGAATCGGCTCTGTGCCGCAACCAGTCTTCTGACGTCAGACGCCATCCTCCCTGCTAAGCAGAGACCGGAAGTGAATTCCACTTCTCTAACTTCGTTTGCCGCAACAGTGAAAGGCTCCGGTAACGAACCTAACTACTTTGAAAGGTACAATTTCCTTCATGTAACAACTACTGTATACAAGTAACGACTTTACAAATATCTAAAGATTTACCTGGATTTCTCTATACGGATTGAATATCTTTTGCTTTGCTTGTATTATTAACATCACTTGCCTCAAACAAGCTTATTGCTTTCCATAAACCGCTATAAGAATTCTACTAATACTTAACATCTTGCTTGACGCTTAAAGAGATTACTGCATTACATCTTCATTGCATAATCAAGTACTGTGCAGCAGGCTTTGTTCTCTGAAGATCTTTTTTCGCTTACACTGTTGACATTAGTATTGTCTTGTCCTAAATTAACCTATCATATTCTGGCATATAGTGACTTGTTCTCCTCTACCTTTATATATCTTATGAAGTTAATAAGATAAGCTGTTTTTTTTTACTTCATTCTTTAATTTTGCATTGGCTGTTACTTGGTAAAGCTTAGTCTTACTAAAGTTATATTAATTACACTTGCTGTATTGGTTACTACTTCCACATAGTAGTGATAATCAAATAGTGTATACATATCTACATATTCTCATATAGTAGAGAGTCAGTGGACAACAGTTACATATTACTAAGCCTTAAAAAAAAACAAAAAAAAAAAAACTATGGAACAACCAGACCTCTCACAAGTTGTTTATGATATGTCTCAAAAAATGGATCAGATGGGGAAAGCCATTCTAGATCTACAAAGGGAGAACCAAATACTGAGAGGACTTATAAAAGATTCCAGGGAACAATACACTAGCACTGTGGAACCTCAAGTCTGTGTACCAGAACTGTTTATCGGTGAGAGAAGAACGTATAGACAATTTAAAAATGCCTGTGGTCTTCTATTCAATTTAAAACCAAGAACTTATACTAACGACAGAGTAAAGGTGTTAACTACCATATCCTATTTAAGGGCTGAACCAAGGATATGGGCAGATCAGTTGTGTGAAGCTAACTCTCCTATCCTCAACTCTTTAAGTGATTTCTTCCAAGCCATGGATGAGTTGTATTCTGACACTGATGTTCAACTCTCTGCCGAACAAAAAATGAGACAACTCAAACAAGGGAAAAGGCCAGTAGAAGAATATATAACGGAATTTAAGTTATACGCCACCGATTCTTCCTGGAGTAGAGTTTCTCTAAGAAATCAATTTAGACTGGGGCTTTCAGAAAACCTTAAGGACGAACTTGCACGCACTGAAATGCCGGACACTCTTGAAGCACTAATGAGATTGGCAACCCAGATTGACCGCAGACTCCAGGAGAGAAAAGCAGAGCGTTACCATACTGAATTCCACTCCAAAGCTCCACTCACTGCTCATCAAAAACCACCTGGGTTCACAACAGAAAAGGCGACCCCCATGGAAATTGGCATGGTGAGAGGACCCCTTACTACTGATGAAAGATCTCGCCGCAGGGCTCTGCGCCTGTGTATGTATTGTGCAGATCCTAACCACTCAGTCACTGACTGTCCTACCCTACGCAAGAATAAGAGGCGTAAGTTTACATACATACATAAATCTGATGTTTATGACACTTCTCAAACTTATTGTGACCTGTCTCTCTTTATACAGTGGGACCGTAAGAGGTTGAGTACCAAAGCCATCATAGATTCCGGATCGTCAGGCAACTTCATAGATGCTGCTTTTGTTCATATAAATAAAATACCTGTTGTTGAAAAACAATCACCTGTATTCCTTAGAGTTATTGATGGGTCCACTCTCTCCACAGGACCTATTACCCAGCACACTGTTCCTCTCCTAATCAGTTCTGTTTCAGGGCATACTGAGTTCATTGTATTTGACATAATTTCATCACCCCATTTTCCTGTGGTATTAGGTTTAAACTGGTTACAGTTACACAATCCAGAAATAAATTGGCAAACGTTACAAACAACTTTCTCTTCACCTTATTGCAAAACAACATGTCACCCTCAGCAACAGATACTACACTCAAATTCCTTGAGTTCTCCTCTTCCTTCGTTCTATAGTGATTTTTCTGATGTGTTCAGTAAGGTAGAAGCTGAAACTCTACCTCCTCATCGCATATACGATTGTCCTATAGAATTAATTCCAGGTTCTGCACTCCCTGTGGGTCATCTATACCCTCTAAGCCAACCTGAGCTTAACCATCTAAAAGAATACCTTACAGAAAATTTACGAAAAGGCTTTATACGACCTTCTACATCTCCCACAGCTGCCGGAATGTTCTTTGTCACAAATAAGGACAAAACATTAAGACCGATAATTGATTACCGGGAATTAAATAAGTGCACTGTAAAAAACCGCTACCCACTACCTCTGATTCCGGAACTCATTGAAAGACTTACCAACGCTACAATTTTTTCAAAGCTTGATCTTAGAGGAGCGTATAACCTAATTCGCATACGCCAAGGAGATGAATGGCTCACCGCATTCAGGACCAGATACGGACTCTTTGAGTACGTAGTCATGCCTTTTGGACTCTGTAACGCCCCTGCCACGTTCCAGCATTTCATTAACGATATTTTCAGAGATTTGCTGGACGTGTGTATGGTGGTATACCTCGACGATATATTAATCTATTCAAAAGATGTAGAAGAACATATTAAACACGTCAGATGGGTTTTGTCTAGACTCAGAGTCCACAAACTTTATGCTAAGCCAGAAAAATGTTCATTTCATGACACAACCATTTCCTTTTTAGGTTATACCATTTCTCCTTCTGGCATACAGATGCAATCCGAAAAAATAGAAGCTGTAAAGGAATGGCCAATTCCTACCAACAAAAAGGAATTGCAAAGATTTCTGGGTTTTTCGAATTATTATCGGAAATTTATCAAAGGTTTTTCAGAAATTGTCAAACCTCTCACTCAATTAACTGGAACTAGTTTACCCTTCAAATGGACTCCTATTCATACTGAAGTTTTTGAGCAATTAAAGACTTCATTCACTACTGCACCCATTTTGAGATTCCCTGATGTGAACCTACCGTTTATTCTTGAGGTGGATTCCTCTGACCATTCTATTGGTGCTGTACTCTCCCAACAAAAGACTGACACTGAACCAATACACCCTGTATCTTTTTTTTCTAAAGCAATGAGTCCGGCTGAAAGAAATTACGCAATAGGAGATAAGGAGTTATTGGCCATACGTAGGTCATTGGAATTCTGGAGGCATCTACTGGAGGGAGCCTTGCATCCCATTGTGATTTTCACTGATCACAAAAATTTACAATATTTACAAAATAATAAAACTCTGTCAAACAGACAAGTACGCTGGTCTCTTTATTTCTCTAGATTTGATTTTAAGATAATATATCGTCCTGCCTCAAAAAATGGCAAAGCTAACGCTCTCTCTAGACAGGATTCTGACTTACCTGAGGTAAAAAATCCCACAAGTATTATTCCTACTGATAAGTTCCTAAGGTTCACTACTACTTTTCTCAAAGAAATAAGGACAAGGTCTGTTCAACCTCCATCCTTCGGGAATAAAGATCTAAAGAAGAAAGATGGTATTTATTACTTTAAAGACAAGATGTACATACCGACTGAGTTGAGGAACCAGATAATAGAACAACACCATGAATCTCCTTTAGCCGGCCATCCAGGGGTAGCTCGCACCTTGGATTTACTTACCAGAAAATATTGGTGGCCTAACATGTTTTCTTCAGTGCTTAATCATGTTAGGTCTTGTGCTATCTGTCAAGTCTCCAAAACAGAGAAAAAATCTCCTTACGGGTTACTGATGCCACTTCCTATCGCAAACGGTCCCTGGCAACAAATCAGTGTAGACTTTATAGTTGAACTGCCTCCATCAATGACTTATACCACCATACTTGTAGTCATTGACACTTTCACAAAGATGGCACACTTCTTGCCGTTTCACAAATTACCATCTTCATCTGAAACAGCAACATTGGTCATTAACAACATCATCAAACTACATGGTATTCCAAAAACCATAATTTCTAATAGAGGTTCTCAGTTTACCTCTCGGTTTTGGAGAAATGTATGTATTGCCCTGAAGATAGAACATCACTATACTACATCCTTTCATCCACAAGCTAACGGACAAGTGGAAAGACTGAATCAGTGGTTGGATGAATATCTGAGATGCTTCTGTTCTTATCAACAACATGAGTGGTACAAGTATCTGGCACTTGCAGAATTCGCCTACAATAATCTAACCAATTCATCAACTAAACTGACACCTTTTTATGCCAACTATGCTTATCATCCGAATTTTGATTTGGTTCCAATCACACCTTCTGCTTCTCCTACTGTGGACGAATTGAATAATACCATTCTTGACAATTTCAGGTTCCTCAAGGATAATATCTCAAAGGCACAAGCAACACAAAAACATTTCTACGATTTACGACATAGAAAACCTCCGCTCTACAAAATTGGAGACAAGGTTTGGTTATCGACGAAAAATCTTCGCATACAACTCCCTAGTAGGAAATTGACTCAAAAATTCTGTGGGCCGTTTCCTGTGACACGTATTATCAATGAAAATGCTGTTACGTTGCAACTACCTGGGACTTTAAAAATTCATCCTACATTCCACGTATCCTTGCTCAAACCTTATTTACCTACCCGAACCACTCTTCCGCTTGTACCATCTAATTTGAACGCAGAAGGTTCCGTTGAATATGAAGTCCATTCTATACTCGATTCCAGAATGCATCGTGGAGTGCTACAATATTTAGTCCGTTGGAAACACTTTTCTGCGGAGGAGGACAGCTGGGAACCGTCCTCTAATCTCCGTGCCCCCCGTTTGGTCGCTCAGTTTCATCAACGATACCCTGATCGTCCACGTCCTCAAGCTGTGGGACAGCTTGCTTGAGGGGGGGGGGGTCCTGTCAGGTTCCCTGTCCTTGTATATACCTTTAAATCCTGCATGATCTATCACGTTACCACACCCCCGTTATAACACCTGCAATAGCCTCATTCTTTGCTTAGTAATTTGGTTGACTGCCTGGATAGTTCTGCTGCAGCTAAGCTCCTGGTCTGTGATACTAACTACAATTCCAAGTTTGTATGCTGGATCTTGTATATTTGTATACCTGAAGTTCTTCTGCAATTTACTCTCTCTGCTTTTCACTTGACTAACAGTGCCTCTGCAAGTTTCTCCTAAGCCTGCTTACTACGCATAAAAGTTCTGTGACAAAGGACTGTTTCATTCAACTCTCTCAGGTTTATTTCTCAAGACATGCTGTAAGTGTTTAAACTGGTGCCTTACTCACTGTTTATTTGTCACGCTAACACTTTTCAGTGTGAAGTCCCTGAATCGGCTCTGTGCCGCAACCAGTCTTCTGACGTCAGACGCCATCCTCCCTGCTAAGCAGAGACCGGAAGTGAATTCCACTTCTCTAACTTCGTTTGCTGCAACAGTGAAAGGCTCCGGTAACGAACCTAACTACTTTGAAAGGTACAATTTCCTTCATGTAACAACTACTGTATACAAGTAACGACTTTACAAATATCTAAAGATTTACCTGGATTTCTCTATACGGATTGAATATCTTTTGCTTTGCTTGTATTATTAACATCACTTGCCTCAAACAAGCTTATTGCTTTCCATAAACCGCTATAAGAATTCTACTAATACTTAACATCTTGCTTGACGCTTAAAGAGATTACTGCATTACATCTTCATTGCATAATCAAGTACTGTGCAGCAGGCTTTGTTCTCTGAAGATCTTTTTTCGCTTACACTGTTGACATTAGTATTGTCTTGTCCTAAATTAACCTATCATATTCTGGCATATAGTGACTTGTTCTCCTCTACCTTTATATATCTTATGAAGTTAATAAGATAAGCTGTTTTTTTTTACTTCATTCTTTAATTTTGCATTGGCTGTTACTTGGTAAAGCTTAGTCTTACTAAAGTTATATTAATTACACTTGCTGTATTGGTTACTACTTCCACATAGTAGTGATAATCAAATAGTGTATACATATCTACATATTCTCATATAGTAGAGAGTCAGTGGACAACAGTTACAGTTACATGAATGTACTAAAAACCAAGCCGTAAAATTTCGCGTCTATTGTGTGTCAAAGACAATCGGATTATTGATAACTTTGAAGCTTCGTTCAGCGCGAAAGAGCAAAGTTAAGAAGCAGTCTGCGACCTCATTGGTTTAGTTCTTTACCCACGTGATGATCTAGGTGTCATAATCATCAGACAAGCGGCAACGTCTGGCTGCTGACATGTATAAGAATCTGCATTTTCCCAGAAATCTTAGAATATTGTTTATTTACTTTTCGGTATTCACTTTGACAAGATGGCTTGCTCCCGAGATTCTGCTACTTCTAAGAAGACTCGCAACCCTAAATTCTCGCATCAACAGAATGTTGTACTTGTTGATCTTGTACTCGAATATTATGACAATATTTATGGTAGTCGAGTCAAGCAAACCCCAGGCGATCGTAAGAAGATTATTTGGGAGAAAATTAGTGACGCAGTGAGTGCTCAAGGACCCACTAAAAAAGATATCGAGTCCTGCAAAAAAAGGTTCAACGATATCAAGAGTCAAACAAAATCCAAAATTGCCAAAGAAAAGCAATATGCTCGAGGTACTGGAGGCAGACAACCTTATGTCGCAGATTTGACAGACTTTGAAAGAAAAGTTTTACAGAGGCTTGGCACGGAGGTCATTGAGGGCATAACCGATGACTGTGATAGCGATATTCGTGGTAATTATAATTTATAAATTAATATTTATATTGTTTACTTGTCTGCTCCAAAATTGTTTCTCTTACGTTCATGTTTTACAAAATTGGATTCTGTTAATGGAATCTTGATTGTACAATTTCTGGTTTACCGTTCCTTTAAAATAGATTTATGAATTACATTACTTCTCTCTGTATCTATTTTTTTAAAGTTCCAGTGAACAAAAAATAAAGCATTCATGATGGAGCATGAAAAACATTTTCAATTATCTAATATACTCAATTTTTTTTTCCTATTGCTTAATGTATTTTAAAAAATAAGGCCTACATGGCACAGTAAAATGAAACCCAAATGTTTGATTTTGAAAGGGCATGCAATTTTAACCCACCTTTTTTTTTCTTTTTTCATTATCTAAATTGCTTTATTTTGTATATATTCTTTGTTGAATAACATATATTGATATTGAAATGCTCGGTAGCTGCTATTTCTTCAACAAAGGAGAACTAACGAATGAAGCAAATTAGATAATAGTAGTAAATTGTAATTTCTTTTTTATTGTATTCTCTATTGGAATCATTTGAGAAAGATGTTTTTAGAGACCTTTTAATTTGTGTATATTAAAGCAAGATACAAATCATAGGTAGAAAATGTTATAATGGGAGTACATTTAAATTTTAATTAGCATTTCAAAAATTGCACATAAACTTTTAATTTTATTGATTGTATTAATTTAAATTTGTATTTACTAACTCCTAGGTGGTTCAGTTAGAGTGTCAACCTTGGCATCTGTCCATACCCCATCTACCTCTTCATCAGAGATACCACGTCCTTCAACTTCTCAGCCTCTGAACGTAAGACAACAACAACATGGGCAATATTTATGGTCAACTACAAATACCAGCCACAGCCTATCATCTGCAGATACTATTCCAGATGTAAGGAGCAGTACACCAGATACAGCTGTTGGAAGAAGCTCTGGTATGTATCTTTAAACCACTTATATATACACCTTCTACATTTTTGTTTAGAAATTAGATATTAATGTTTAATATTATTTTTTACAGCAGATGTTGGACGTCTCTTCAGAGCCATGGTGACTGAATCAGCACCACTTTTCGATGGTAAGTTACTTTTTTAAAGTAAATATAGGATGACAAGACAAATAATTTTGGTACAAACAAAATTTAACTTTTTAAACTTTCATAGTTATTCAAACTGTAATACTGTGAGATTGATGTATTTTATATGCAAACAGTTGTATCATGTAAAATCACAATTATTGATTAGTAAGGAAGGCATTTAATCTTATTGTAAGATTCCAACATGACACTATAACATGACACTATAAATTTCTCTTGTATAGTAACACCTCTAACCATTAATGTTGGAATAAATTTCGATCTGCATCTTTTTTTTTAGAAATTAATGCTAAATTTTTTTATTTTTTTTTTAGATATCGCTGAGGAGGATGATTCATCAAGAGAGGTGATTCTGAATCTTGTTCCAGTTCCAGCACCAGAGGGTAGATCGCCAGAAAGTGGAAGCCTGACTCCTGACCTAACACAGATGGCACAAGATCAGGATTTGGATATACATGAGCCTGTTATAAACCCCCGTAGTGATGAGGAAAATACAAATTCACCACCTGATCATGGAGTACAAGCACAGGGAATTGAACCATTGGAACAACCACAAGCTATTGTCCAAGAGCAGGCACCTTTGGAAGATGCAGGTCTGAACGAAATGTTAAATCTTGCCAGAGGATATAGAGCAGACAGTAGACAGGTTCAGGAAATTTTGTCTGGACATTTAGAAAGATTTGACACTTATAACCAGCAACGGTTGGAACTGGACCGTGAAATCTTTAACTGGCAAAGAGAAATGGACAGGGAAAGGAACCTACATATAAACAGGGCCTTGACAATAGCTGAAAACAACATGCGAATGGCTCAAAATACTATGCAAACTTTGTTAGAATTGATTAGAGATAGACATCAGAGCCAAGAGTCGCCAGATCCAAAAAGACCACGGTTTAATTAGTGCATTGTTATGGACAATTTTAAAGTTATTATTATTTTTTTGCTGACAAAGAATATATTGTTATTGTTATTTGTACATAGTTTTATTAAAGTTTATCCTGTTTTTATTTAATTTTCTTTTTTATTTTTGAAATTTAGTTAAAATCAGTTAAAGGTTTAAAATGTATTGTACACACAGACAAATCTAAGTCAAACAATTATAATTTTTATTACATCCAAAATATTAACAAAATTGAATCAAAATGGCATTATAAAAAAAAGATATGAGAGTGCTCACGGCCAATACAGTATTTTTGGGGGTTTTGAATAAACTTTTTAACATACCAAAATATGACAATTTTAGTGGCATCAAATTAAAAAAAAAAAAAAAACAACATTTTTTTATATTTAAAATGCAATCAATGATTATCTGTTTTCCACTACATAAGTATTGTAGAGATTCTAAACCTGTGTATTTAAATTCATTATAGTATCCATTATTTGTTTAATATCTTCACAGACAGAGGATTGAACTTGTGATACAACTGGTACACTGGAATCTAGAGAAGGGACAAAAATTAGAAAATAAATTAAGGATTATGAGAACATGTTTAAAATAAAAACAGATTATTAGTAAGCAGGTAACAAAATTGTATTACCATTTTGGTTAGAGGCGGTATTATCCATAGATGTACTTGTCTGTATAAATTTAGAAACCATAGATATGTCCCAGTCGTTATCAGTATCAGAAATATTGGTTGAGTTTTTCTCCCTACTTGCATCTGAAATATATATTTAGAAATCGAGGTATATATTTTGGTATTGATTTGACTATAAGCTATAATATAGTAAATCAAAAAATTAATAAACAATTACCTAGTTGAATTGAGGGTGAAGTTAATGACATCCTTTCAGGAGCATTATTTGCTTCATTGTCACTATCTATGAAAGATTAATAAGGAATTCTATATAAAAAATTGTAAGTAGAAAAATGCTAATGGTACAAAATATAAGAAAAATACCTTCTGTAGAAGATATTTGTATTATTCTTGTGAACCTTGTTTTTTTCTTATTCATCACTCTTTTATTGGTTTCTGTAAATAACACAACAAGCTAATCATGATTAAATATATCAGTTGTATAATTATAGATATGCAAACCATGGTTCTATTGTACCTTGAGGTGTATGAACAACAGTTAGGTGCCTGACACCTCCTTTCTGTGGGGACAATTGTCTGTCAAGCAAAGACAGTGGCAAGGGTGGGGATCTAGCCTCACTTCTAGGTGTCAAATTTAGAATAGACCTTACATAATGTGGAGGAGGAGCACCAAAAATATTTTCTTTCTTCTTATCTGAAATAGAAAATTTGTACATATGTTTTTTAAAGTTTCTTAGTTTTAAAATGTGTTATATAATAAAGTTTTCAATTTTCGTGTGAATGTTTATAGTGTTTCAATTTGTTTTAAATTAGAATGGACATGAAAGTGATATGGTACACCTATTTATTCTTTCAGTTCTCATATTGATGATGAACTTTGCATAGAATTTATAATTTAAAAGAATAACAAAATTATATACCAGTAAGAAACAGTTTGGACATGAAAGTGATCACTATGGTACACTGAAACCTAATTATAATTTCAGATCTCATATTGATGATGAACTTTGCATAGAATTTATAATTTAAAAGAATAACAATATTATATACCAGTAAGAAACAGTTTGGACATGAAAGTGATCACTATGGTACACTGAAACCTAATTATAATTTCAGATCTCATATTGATGATGAACTTTGCATAGAATTTATAATTTAAAAGAATAACTAAATTATATACCAGTAAGAAACAGTATGGACATGAAAGTGATCACTATGGTACACTGAAACCTAATTATAATTTCAGATCTCATATTGATGATTAACTTTGCATAGAATTTATAATTTAAAAGAATAACTAAATTATATACCAATAAGAAACAGTATGGACATGAACGTGATCACTATGGTACACTGAAACCTAATTATAATTTCAGATCTCATATTGATGATGAACTTTGCATAGAATTTATAATTTAAAAGAATAACAAAATTATATACCAGTAAGAAACAGTTTGGACATGAAAGTGATCACTATGGTACACTGAAACCTAATTATAATTTCAGATCTCATATTGATGATGAACTTTGCATAGAATTTATAATTTAAAAGAATAACAATTTTATAAACTTACATGTCCTTAAAAGGCTCCTAATAGATTGGTAATATAGTGGTTCTCGACGTTTAACATCACTGTATCGTCTCAAACATTGACGCCTGGTCCTTTTAATTTTTGATACACGATACATTCTGCGTATCATTTCGTAAATAGTTTTGTCCCTTTCATCTTGAATGACCCCCCGGACAACCCCTAAGCGTTTGTGAAAATATCTATCCATTACATACACTAGAATTATCATTTCCCCAGATGTGAAAGGTGCAATTCTCTTCATCCTCCCTGGTCCCATAGCAACTTTCTAGATGGGTGTGTCAAATCCCAAAATGTTCTCAATATCGCGTTATTCACTGTCTCCATGCAACATTATTGTATATTTTCTAAATTGTTAGAATTCTTTGGATACAATTATAAATCATTTCTATTATTTATTGCCATTCTCAAGTAATGATAAATGTAAATGAAGTTTGATGTATATATGTTATTGTGTAATATAGTTATCAATAGTGTAGTGTAGTTTTTTTTTTGTTATGTAGGACAGTCATATAATTATAGATCTTTATGATTATTTGGTTTATATAGTTATTGTGCAATATGTTGGTTTTAAATAAAAAATTAAAGTTTTATTAAAAAACAATATCCAATGTGACCGTTTATTATAATTTGTTAACTTATAAAAATAAAAACAAATAAAAAATCACACAAGTATATGATGAAAAAAAAAAGATTTTATTCAGAAAATAAAAATTTAGTTTTTTATTCAAAAGAACAAAAAATAGAAGTCCTGTGATTACAATCTTTTGATTAAATCAATCCTTAAAATAGTTCTCTGTGACATAATTTTTGGCATTAATGGCCTGTCTTGTGCATCATTACAGATGACTTCAGGGAAGTTCTCAAATTATATTTCTTCTTCATTATCAATTTCAATTCCTCTTCTTATTGCAATGTTATGGAGAATGCAGCATACAAGAATAATTTTTGCAACCTTCTCGGGAGCATACTGCATGACACCACCTGAGTGGTCAAGACAACGAAAGCGTATTTTTAACAATCCAAATGCTCTCTCGATGATTCCTCGGGTGGATCTGTGTGCCTCGTTGAATTTCACCTCACATCTTCTTCGAGGATTGTTATAGGGTGTGAATAACCATTCTCTACTGAAATAACCAGCGTCCCCTATGAAAAAAATAAAAAAGGATTAACATTTCAAAGATGATAAAGACGATAATTTCAATGAGAATTTACTATGTTTTTTAGTTAAATCTATCATCACAATGCATGACATAAACTACGTTTGACAATTATAATAATACTGTAACATAACATCCCAAAAATATAATTACCTAACAGCCATCCTTCAGGCATCTCTCCCTCCTCAAACTCCTGATATAACCCAGACTGACGCAAAATATACGAATCATGGCAGGATCCAGGGAAGTTGGAACGGACACTGATTATTTTCATGTTATGGTCACACACCATCTGAACATTGAGGGAATGGTATTGTTTTCTGTTCCGGAAAACTTCCTCACGTTCTCGGGATGGTTTGACTGCAACATGGGTGCAATCGATGGCTCCAAGTACATTGGGCATTCCGGCCATTCTATAAAAATTAGACTTCACAGATTGCCACTCTTCTGGAGTCGCTGGAAGGCACACGTACCTTGGAAAGACGACCATCAAAGCATCAATAACTTTGGTTAGGTGCCTCGAAAAAGCAGACTGGCTGATGCCAATTATAACGCTAGACACAGCTTGGAATGAACCGGTGGCAAAAAAGTGTAAGGCTGCCAACAGTTTTAATAGTCCGGGTATGGCTTGTGAACGCGCTGTCATAGGTTCCAGGTATTCTGCTATTTCATTGTAAAGTTCCATAATAGCTTCTCTGTCCAAACGGAATCTCTGGATAATCTCTCGATCAGAAATGCTTTCCAAACCGATACGTGGAAGGAAAACTCTAGGGACTCTGATTCTTCTACCTCTCCTTCTTTGCAAGTTGTCAACTGGTGCCTGTATAGCCCTTCTTCCTCATAATTGAATTAATCGGAAAAGAAACATGTGTAAAAGTGTCTCCATCTTCATTCAGTGATCCAAAAACCAATAATGATACAATAGTAGTCTAGTCCTTTCACTTAAGTACTTCTACCTGGCGTCCGGTTGATACGCCCTATAGTTTTCTATTGTATTCGCTACCTAAATGGTCGTGAAGCAAATCACGCGAAGTTACAGTGAAAGTTGGAGCGGACGGATTAGTTGTAACATTCATAATTTCCGATTACAGCGAATTTACGTGCGATCGAACATGTAGTAAGTGGAAAAAGGCTTCGGAACGCTCAGTTGCGTAAAATTACGATTGCTGATGAAAATAGTGGTTTTTCGACCCGATCGCAGATTGGTACATACGAGAAGCAGATCGCGAGCGAATTTTGATGCGGAAATACAGACGGACGGTCACTTCGAAGCTTAGTACATGGCGCCCCATGACAACAGAAAAAAAAGCCGCTCCTTCTCCACACCGAAGCCCACCCATCACTAAGCAATCCTAGATCTAGCTTGCGTTGCTGGCATTGACCCTACTTCCCAGATGTCTATACCTATCAGATAGTACTAACTGCTGAAATAGCATAGAATCCTGCAGATGGGATAAAATCTGGCTTTGTAAATTCTCTGATAGAGAAGCTATAACCGCTTCCCATTTAACCAAAAAAAGTTTGAGGTAATTATCACGGTAAATCAAGGGGTCTTTACTATCTACTATAAGTTGCGTTATCATATTGCAAGTGAAAGCTGTAATACTCGGCGCGTTCTTTTCCTTCCAATTACATAAAATCAACTGCATAGCCACTAATATAGCTGTATTGATTAGCTGCTTATTGAAAATTTCTTTTTCTGTCACCAAAAATATAATTTGTTCTACATTAAATTTAACTTTAGATTGTAAAAACGTATTAAGCCATGAGTAGAAGACCTGGATCAGATCTGCCTCAAGAGCGCTGCATCTTGAACATTTCACTATTTCTTTTCTCTTCCACCTAGATATCCACCATGGAGTCAAGTAGGCTCTATTTAGTAACTTTATATGTGATTCTCTAAATGAGATCACCCATGTATATTCAAGAATTAGTGTGAAGCTTCTTTTAAAGCGATCAAAGGTTACATTTCTGAGATCCCTACTCCACTTAACATACAGATCTGAGATTTTTCCCTGAGCTTCTGTAGAAATTAGATTTTTATATAGACAAGAAATTAAATAGTTCCCCGCTTGGTAAATATTAATACTCAAATCTAGAAGCCCTGATATATTTACATTTGGATCTATTAATTTATTGGCGTCGATGAAATGATGCACTTGTAAATAGGCAAAAAAGTGTATTCTTTTTAAGTTAAATTCTTTCACTAACGATTCAAATATCTTGACAGTTTTGGATTGTATATCTATTAATTGAACAATTTTAGTTAGTCCTCTTTCATTCCAATCATTAAAAGCAGGTGTTTCCATACCACTAATGAATTGGGGATTTCCCCTGATCGGTAAATATTTTTACATTTTCGACTCTGAGAGTAACATCTGGCATATTTTCATCCAGGCCTGTGTAACATTATGAACTGTATATTGAAAACTAGTTCTATCAGATAATTATATCACAGGGAAATTTAAAAGCGCTGTAAGGGATAACGGAAAAATTGCAATTTCCTCGTTTTTATAGTTAGTAATATATTCTATGCCTGTTAGCCAGTCTAGCGCATTTTTTGCTAGAGCTACCCAATTGTAAAATTTCAAATTAGGGAGAGCCAGCCCTCCATCTACTCTCATGTGTGCCAGAATTTTAAGTGCTATCCGTGGTTTCCCTTTTCCCCATAAAAATTGTAGACATTGTGTATTAAAACTTCATATAGCTTTGACGGTATGAAGGTCGGAATATTCTGCATGAGAAAAAGAATTTTAGGGAACAACATTTTATAAGAGTTACTTTTGCCGACAGAGAGAGAGGTAGCTTAGCCCAATTTTTTAAAAAACATATACATTTCTGCCAGATGGGAGTTTAATTCAAATGATACCACTCCATCAGATTTTTTGAAAGAACTATGCCAAGATATTGGATTTTAGAAGATGCCTGTTTAAAGGGATTTAGAAGTAGACTATTTCTTTTTTTTGATAATCCATAGGATTTTTGATTTGTTCAAATTTATTTTATACCCTGAAAAACTACTAAATTCCTTAATTATTTCCAGAATACAGGGTATATTTTTTCCTAGAATTACTTATATAAAATAAAATATCATATGCATACATTGACAACGTGATTTTCTTATTTCCTAACATAATCCCTTCTAATCTTTCTCTACAGAGAATTGACAAAGGTTCCAGAGCAATATTGAACAGGAGTGGTGATAGCGGACAGCCCTGTCTAGTTCCTTTCTGAAGTCTAAGACTAGATGAGATTATCCCGAGATACAGCGCTACACTACCCCCAAATGAGGTTTGTGTTGCTAAAGATGGTGTCCACGACTTAGGAATGTATATTACATAAAAGTAAATATATTATATTACACAAAAAAAAAAATGCTAAACAAGTTAAAAAGTTAAAAAAGTTAAAAATAGGGATATTGGATGCAATTCTAAAAATTATTAAACAATCGTTTTATTAACATAAACTTACAATTTAAAATAGGTTAACAATCTAATGGAATGTCCCATACAATGTCCAAGAAGTAATGTCCTATGCAACATACAAATAATTAAGTCCCATACAAAAATATCCAAAACAAGTGTCCAAAGTGAGTGTCCCAAAAAATATAGTAGAGTGTCCAAAGTTGAGTGTAAAAATTGCTAAGAATCAAAAATATATTGTATAAAAATATAAAATATAAAAACATAAAATATAAAAATATAAAATATAAAATATAAAAAATATAAAAATATAAAAATATATGAGTTGTGATCAGCAACCCATATAAAATATACAAGTGGTTATCTAATAATGGTTAAATAAAGTCCAAATAGCTCCAAAAAAATAATAATCCAAGTTAATCCAAATGTGAATGTATAAAGTGCTGGGTTGATGTTCCTCTTCTCAAAAGGTTTATCAAATGTATTGGTATATCCTCCTGTACCTAAAAAAGTGTACAGAAAATGGACATAGTGCAATAAAATCACCTTAAAAGAGCAATAAAAGCATTCTACTCACCAGATATATTCTGAGCTGCAATACCAGTATATAGCCAACGCGTTTCTGTCCTCAGGGACCTTTCTCAAGACTGGTAGCAGCTGTCTGGCTTCTACACCTTAAATGTATTTTAATAGTCAATAGGATGGTTTGTGAAATTGCGCCTAAAATTCGCGCCAAAAATTTGCGGTAAAAATTTGCGGTGAAAGTTCACGCTAAAAGCACATTTCTAAAATTGGTTATTATATTATCCCCCATTTCTAATGTGTCCCAATAAGTATATTCAAGTTTTGGCCAAGAATTATACAATTCTCCTTATATGTCCGCTCACCGGATGTTTATACCGGATGTTAGGGCCCACCGGAAGTGACGTATATTTGCGGACCGCAAGTGACGTGCGTGATGCGCGCAACCTCCAGAAAAACATCATGTGCATTTGCCGGTTTTGGGCAACCTCTGGGAATTGCCAACTAACTTTTAACATAATGGGGTTAAAGTACAATGACTAGGCAAATTGCAAGGAGGCCTAATATGTATGCCAATATATGCAATGGCAATACTCCATATAGTAAATGTTACAATATAAAATAATCTCTATAAAAATAAATATAATTATATAAAACTATATAAATAAATAGAAATTGGTATTGATAGCTCAGAATATCTGGTTTAAAATAAAAATAAAATATAAATAAGAATGAGTACATATAAATGGGTATTCATATGTTGGTACTGTATTAATGCTTAACATTTTGGAATGTAACAGTATGTAAAATGTATTAAATAAAATATAAAATAAAAAATATTATGCAGAAGTAATATATTTATAGCGTAAAATTACGTGCAAAAATGTGCAAGGATTGACACTACTTAAAAACAAGAATATGAAAATATATTACATAATATTTGTCTATATATAACCTGTAAATATTAGTTATATTACAACATATGGTAAACTTTAACCCCTATTACTCTAGATGGAAGGGTTGAAACTCGAGGATCCCGGTGTCCTATGCTATTTCAGGAGTCTGCCAATAGGTTTGGGGGTGGCTTATATATTAAAATATATAAAATATATTATAGAAGCCTTTTTTATTTGAAACCTTGATTTTAAAAAAAACTTTTTTAAAACATTTTAAAATTTCTTTATTTTAAAATTTCTTTAATTTTAAAATAATTGGTTAAGAGTGGGGCTTGTGGTTGAAACAGTCTACTTTCTTCCCATCTTTCCATATTTTCAGGTGTCTTGTGGAGAGTTAAAAATGGGAGAGAATTGTTTTTTTGCTTCTTTTATAGTAGGTGGAATATTTCCGTATTGCTGTTTAGACCTTTGGGGAAGATGCAGTCTAGAAGGAAGATCCACTTTGATTCTACTCTCAGAAGTTGTTTTTCAAAATCCCCCCTCTCCAATTTTTGGTGGGTCTACTAATGCCCATATATTTGAAGGTTTTGTTACTTCCTTTATGTTTTTCTTTAAAATGTTTGTATAGCGGAAAATCTTCCTTTCCCCATTTTATCTGTAAAAGATGCTTGTGGATTCTGTCTCGAAGTTTCCTAGAGGTTTGCCATACATATTGTAATCCGCATCCACATTCAATTAAATATATGATGCCTGAATCCTGGCATCTAATCATTTCTTTCATATTAAAAGACTCCTGTGTTATATTGGATTTGAATGTGTAACTCTTCTTGCCATGTTTGCAAGCCTTGCATGAGAGGCAAGGAAAGAAACCTTTTAGTTGTTTCCCATGCAGATCTTTCATTGTGGTTTTCCTAGTTACTTTGGGGACACTAGGGGCGATCATTGTTTTAATATTTTTTGTTTTTCTGTAAATGAATGTTGGGGATTCTTTTAGATCCTTCCCAATTATGTTGTCCTCTTTCAGAAAGTGCCAGTGCTTCTTTATTATTTTTTCGATTAGAAACCTATTTTCGCTGTATTCAGAAATGAAAGGTACCTTTATGGTGTTGTCCCTTTCTAGAGTCTTGTCCTTATTTTTGTATTTCAACATACAACCAGATATGCGGAACAGCTATGGGGACCAGGTTTGCGCCTAGCTATGCCAACTTATATATGGGAAAATGGGAGAACCTCTTCTGGGACTCCTGCCCAGCAGGCACAGACCTGGTCCTATACAAAAGATACATAGATGACATCCTCATTATATGGAGAGGTTCTGTGGAAGACCTCCAACACACTATCAATGTGATGAATAATAACACTATGAACTTAAAATTCACGTACGAGATAAGTAAGAAAAATATTCACTTTCTGGACTTAGACATAACGATAAAAGAAGGAAGAGTGTCTACTTCCACGTACTTTAAGGATGTGGATTGTAGCAATTACATCCATCAGACCAGTTGCCACCATCATAGATGGAAATCAAACATCCCGAAAGGACAGTTAATGAGGATCAGAAAGAATTGCTCGGACAGAGGAAAATGGAAAGAACAGTCAAAGGTCCTAAAAGAAAGATTCGTGGACAGAGGATACGATGCGGAAACCATAAACAGAACGATTGAAGAAGTGGAGAAAATGGATAGAGGGTCTATGTTGAAATACAAAAATAAGGACAAGAATCTAGAAAGGGACAACACCATACAGGTACCTTTCATTTCTGAATACAGCGAAAATAGGTTTCTAATCGAAAAAATAATAAAGAAGCACTGGCACTTTCTGAAAGAGGACAACATAATTGGGAAGGATCTAAAAGAATCCCCAACATTCATTTACAGTAAAACAAAAAATATTAAAATATTAAAACAATGATCGCCCCTAGTGTCCCCAAAGTAACTAGGAAAACCACAATGAAAGATCTGCATGGGAAACAACTAAAAGGTTTCTTTCCTTGCCTCTCATGCAAGGCTTGCAAACATGGCAAGAAGAGTTACACATTCAAATCCAATATAACACAGGAGTCTTTTAATATGAAAGAAATGATTAGATGCCAGGATTCAGGCATCATATATTTAATTGAATGTGGATGCGGATTACAATATGTAGGGCAAACCTCTAGGAAACTTTGAGACAGAATCCGCGAGCATATTTTACAGATAAAATGGGGAAAGGAAGATTTTCCGCTATACAAACATTTTAAAGAAAAACATAAAGGAAGTAACAAAACCTTCAAATATATGGGCATTAGTAGACCCACCAAAAATTGGAGAGGGGGGGGATTTTGAAAAACAACTTCTGAGAGTAGAATCAAAGTGGTTCCTTCTAGACTGCATCTTCCCCAAAGGTCTAAACAGCAATACGGAAATATTCCACCTACTATAAAAGAAGCAAAAAAACAATTCTCTCCCATTTTTAACTCTCCACAAGACACCTGAAAATATGGAAAGATGGGAAGAAAGTAGACTGTTTCAACCACAAGCCCCACTCTTAACCAATTATTTTAAAATTAAAGACATTTTAAAACAAAAGAAATTTTAAAATAAAGAAAGAAATTTTAAAATGTTTTAAAAAAGTTTTTTTTAAAATCAAGGTTTCAAATAAAAAAGGCTTCTATAATATATTTTATATATTTTAATATATAAGCCACCCCCAAACCTATTGGCAGACTCCTGAATTAGCATAGGACACCGGGATCCTCAAGTTTCAACCCTTCCATCTAGAGTAATAGGGGTTAAAGTTTACCATATGTTGTAATATAACTAATATTTACAGGTTATATATAGACAAATATTATGTAATATATTTTCATATTCTTGTTTTTAAGTAGTGTCAATCCTTGCACATTTTTGCACGTAATTTTACGCTATAAATATATTACTTCTGCATAATATTTTTTATTTTATATTTTATTTAATAAATTTTACATACTGTTACATTCCAAAATGTTAAGCATTAATACAGTACCAACATATGAATACCCATTTATATGTACTCATTCTTATTTATATTTTATTTTTATTTTAAACCAGATATTCTGAGCTATCAATACCAATTTCTATTTATTTATATAGTTTTATATAATTATATTTATTTTTATAGAGATTATTTTATATTGTATTATTTACTATATGGAGTATTGCCATTGCATATATTGGCATACATATTAGGCCTCCTTGCAATTTGCCTAGTCATTGTACTTTAACCCCATTATGTTAAAAGTTAGTTTGCAATTCCCAGAGGTTGCCCAAAACCGGCAAATGCACATGATGTTTTTCTGGAGGTTGCACGCATCACGCGTGTCACTTCCGGTCTGCAAATATACGTCACTTCCGGTGGGCCCTAACATCCGGTATAAACATCCGGTGAGCGGACATATAAGGAGAATTGTATAATTCTTGGCCAAAACTTGAATATACTTATTGGGACACATTAGAAATGGGGGATAATATAATAACCAATTTTAGAAATGTGCTTTTAGCGTGAACTTTCACCGCAAATCTTTACCGCAAATTTTTGGCGCAAATTTTTGGCGCGGATTTTAGGCGCAATTTCACAAACCATCCTATTGGCTATTAAAATACATTTAAGGTGTAGAAGCCAGACAGCTGCTACCAGTCTTGAGAAAGGTCCCTGAGGACCGAAACGCGTTGGCTATATACTGGTATTGCAGCTCAGAATATATCTGGTGAGTAGAATACTTTTATTGCTCTTTTAAGGTGATTTTATTGCACTATGTCCATTTTCTGTACACTTTTTTCGGTACAGGAGGATATCCCAATACATTTGATAAACCTTTTGAGAAGAGGAACATCAACCCAGCACTTTATACATTCACATTTGGATTAACTTGGATTATTATTTTTTTGGAGCTATTTGGACTTTATTTAACCATTATTAGATAACCACTTGACTATTTCACTACAAGATTTCACTACAAGGTTTCACTATTTTGTTAGACTTTTATATCTTTTTTTGTCTATTTTTTATGACACTATTTTTTATGACACATTTTTAAGTGTACACCTTCACGACATCAATTCACTATCACATATATATATATATATATATATATATATATATATATATATATATATTTTTTATATATGGGTTGCTGATCACAACTCATATATTTTTATATTTTTATATTTTTTATATTTTATATTTTTATATTTTATATTTTTATATTTTATATTTTTATACAATATATTTTTTTGTCCACAACTTTTTGATTTTTACACCAATTTTTTTGATTCTTAACAATTTTTACACTCAACTTTGGACACTCTACTATATTTTTTGGGACACTCACTTTGGACACTTGTTTTGGATATTTTTGTATGGGACTTAATTATTTGTATGTTGCATAGGACATTACTTCTTGGACATTGTATGGGACATTCCATTAGATTGTTAACCTATTTTAAATTGTAAGTTTATGTTAATAAAACGATTGTTTAATAATTTTTAGAATTGCATCCAATATCCCTATTTTTAACTTTTTTAACTTTTTAACTTGTTTAGCATTTTTTTTTTTGTGTAATATAATATATTTACTTTTATGTAATATACATTCCTAAGTCGTGGACACCATCTTTAGCAACACAACCCTCATTTGGGGGTAGTGTAGCACTGTATCTTGGCATCTTATTTAACATTTAACTTTGGAGTCTGGTTGGGAGACTCCGCCTATATCAGATATAGCTTGTATGGTATTATTGTGGCACTGATAGACATACATTTGTTTGAACTATTATTCCTTCTTTTCCCTACCATTTTCTAACAGCAGCCTAATATATTGCAGTCCATTAGACCTATCTTCTAACAATACACAAATTACCATTGGTCATAATATTTCTCAACTTATATTCACAACCTGACATCTATACATAAACTTATAAAATGGAAGATATTCCATCCACTTCAAATAACATCACTACATCCACCATCAGTAGCCTTAGGACAGATATAAATTTTGATATAGTCCAGGCTTTAAATAAGGATGCAAACCATAAAGATGGAGAAGTGGTAGATATAGATGCGACCTTTAAAAACCTAGAGAAACTCCTAGTGTCTGAAACTAAATACACTGCAGAGATCTATTTTTTAAAGAAATGTTTGGAATTGAATATCATTCCAAAGGGTTTAATGATACAGAAGAATTGTTCATTTAATATTGAAAGTCAGGAGTTTGACAACAGATGGGAGACAGCCATCAAAGAAATTTCACAATAATTGATGCAGATAATCATAGACTATCGAGGATATCTTTTGGTAGCCCTAGATAAAAATATAAAGGAGGAAGAAAATAAGATGGAGCATATTAGAGACCTGATCGTATTTAAAACAAAGCAGGAACAACTATGTTCTAAGATTAAAAAGATTAAAGATGATATCATCTCTAAAAAGACTAAGAAAATCCATAGAGACTTAAATCTAGTCACTCAGAATAAGGCTGATACGACTTTAGTGACTGAACCAAACACAGAGACTAATATACCACACACAGAAGAAGAATGGACTGAAGTCGCCCCAAGGGGAAATAGAAATAGAGAAAGGATCAGAAACCCACATAACCAATGGGGACAAAATGACAACAGTAACCATCAACCTATTCCCCATAATCAGAATAATAACACATTCTATGAAAGAAACCATCAAAACCCCAGAGACCAACACTACAGAGGTCTCTACCACTCTAGGAGCTACAATAATAGAAATTACAATCATATGAATTACAGAGATTATCCTAGACCTAGAGAAATAGAAGATTGGGGTCAGACACAACAACCACACTTTAGACCACCCCAGTTTAGAAACTACCAACATTATCATAGGACCCCATATCAGGGATATGATAATCGCTTCAGACAAGGAGACTACAGGGGGACATATCAACATGTACAAACAAGAGGTGGGGAATTTAGGGGTAGATCACCCACAAATTTTAACAACCCATCACATACTAGATTCCCATCCTATGAGAGAGGAGATACCTACCAGAATAGAGACAACTATGGTTACAAAAACAAACACAAACAAATGTACCCAAAAGTACACTTTGGAGATAATCAGAGCTATCACCATAGGGAATCCTATAATAACAGATCTAGAAATATTTGGGTTGATACTCCTACACCAAACACTAATAGATTTGAGAATCTGAGACATATGGATGTTTTAAACAGCCCTGCCCCTCCAGCCCTGAGGAATTCGAACACTCAATCATCAGGCACTACCATAAATCATGACAATCAACATTTTTTAGGGGAAGGCCCTTTAGCACTTTTAGACAGAAACAAACAGTCAAAGAGAAAAAACAGAACACAAGATGTAGAAGAGTTCACAACTCCAAGTCAAAAAAGAAAACCCGTAGAGGCAGAAGAGCAGGGATAAGGCTAAAAAAGAAGTCTCAAATAACACCTCAGGCACATACTATATGCGAAAATGAACAAATAACTTTACCCTCTACTAGTTCTAACGATAATGATTCAAGGAATCTAAAGAACAGAGGGATATACAATTTGAGCAACACAAATCTAAGCCATAAGGACAATGAAGTATTGGCCTTAGGTCTATCATATGCTCCATCAAGAGGTCTGGATAAATTCCAGACCTATACACATGTTAAACAATTGGTAAGAAAACTTACCCTCAAAAGATTTTTTTGTAAATCTGCATTAGAAAAAATAAATTCACATTCCAATACAAATACAAATATAAGAGAGAATGGGCATCAGATACAAGATAAACCTAACTATACGGACCTGAAACCAAAGTCCACTTTCTTCCCCATTTCACATAAAGGACCTCACATCGAAACATTTGAAAATGTAGTATGTGATGATATAAAGAGATTAAACAACAACAACATTAGGAAGTTCCACCATAATATGACTAAGACACAAACAAATACCATCAAGAGTCTAGAAGATAATGAAGACATTGTAGTCAAATCAGCAGACAAAGGAGGGGGTATTGTAATCCTAAATAAAACAGATTACAACAAAGAATCAGAAAGGATTTTAGGAGATTCTGAGAACTATGAGGTCCTAAACTCAGATCCCACAAGAAGATATAAAGAAGAACTGGACTCCATACTTCTGTCAGCAAAAATGAGAGGTATTATCAACAATCAGGAATACAGGTATATATCTATGAAACATCCAAGGATACCTGTATTCTATTACCTTCCCAAAATACACAAAAGGTTGGATAACCCCCCCGGAAGGCCGATCATATCCGGTATTGGTTCCATCACCTGCAACCTATCAGAATACATCGATAGGAGACTTCAGAAACATGTACAACAACTACCTTCCTATCTTAAGGACTCTACAGAAGTCCTGAACCTACTCAATAGTCTGGAATGGGACGACCAATACATATTAGCTACCTGTGATGTCACTGCTCTTTATACGAGTATCCCACATGATTTGGGTTTAAAAGCAGTGGAATATTTCATGAAAAAGGACAGTGAATTGAGTCAGGAACAAAGAGAGTTTGTTGTGGAGGGTATCTCCTATATCCTTAGCCATAATTACTTCAACGATAGAGGAGTGTTCTACAACCAGATATGCGGAACAGCTATGGGGACCAGGTTTGCGCCTAGCTACGCCAACTTATATATGGGAAAATGGGAGAACCTCTTCTGGGACTCCTGCCCAGCAGGCGCAGACCTGGTCCTATACAAAAGATACATAGATGACATCCTCATTATATGGAGAGGTTCTGTGGAAGACCTCCAACACACTATCAATGTGATGAATAATAACACTATGAACTTAAAATTCACGTACGAGATAAGTAAGAAAAATATTCACTTTCTGGACTTAGACATAACGATAAAAGAAGGAAGAGTGTCTACTTCCACGTACTTTAAGGATGTGGATTGTAGCAATTACATCCATCAGACAAGTTGCCACCATCATAGATGGAAATCAAACATCCCGAAAGGACAGTTAATGAGGATCAGAAAGAATTGCTCGGACAGAGGAAAATGGAAAGAACAGTCAAAGGTCCTAAAAGAAAGATTCGTGGACAGAGGATACGATGCAGAAACCATAAACAGAATGATTGAAGAAGTGGAGAAAATGGATAGAGGGTCTATGCTGAAATACAAAAATAAGGACTAGACTCTAGAAAGGGACAACACCATACAGGTACCTTTCATTTCTGAATACAACGAAAATAGGTTTCTAATCGAAAAAATAATAAAGAAGCACTGGCACTTTCTGAAAGAGGACAACATAATTGGGAAGGATCTAAAAGAATCCCCAACATTTATTTAAAGAAAAACAAAAAATATTACAACAATGATTCGCCCTAGTGTCCCCAAAGTAACTAGGAAAACCACAATGAAAGATCTGCATGGGAAACAACTAAAAGGTTTCTTTCCTTGACTCTCATGCAAGGTTTGCAAACATGGCAAGAAGAGTTACACATTCAAATCCAATATAACACATGAGTCTTTTAATATGAAAGAAATGATTAGATGCCAGGATTCAGGCATCATATAATTAATTGAATGTGGATGCGGATTACAATATGTAGGGCAAACCTCTAGGAAACTTCGAGACAGAATCCGCGAGCATCTTTTACAGATAAAATGGGGAAAGGAAGATTTTCCGCTATACAAACATTTTAAAGAAAAACATAAAGGAAGTAACAAAACCTTCAAATATATGGGCGTTAGTAGACCCACCAAAAATTGGAGAGGGGGGGATTTTGAAAAACAACTTCTGAGAGTAGAATCAAAGTGGATCTTCCTTCTAGACTGCATCTTCCCCAAAGGTCTAAACAGCAATATGGAAATATTCCACCTACTATAAAAGAAGCAAAAAAACAATTCTCTCCCATTTTTAACTCTCCACAAGACACCTGAAAATATGGAAAGATGGGAAGAAAGTAGACTGTTTCAACCACAAGCCCCACTCTTAACCAATTATTTTAAAATTAAAGAAATTTTAAAACAAAAGAAATTTTAAAATAAAGAAAGAAATTTTAAAATGTTTTAAAAAAGTTTTTTTAAAATCAAGGTTTCAAATAAAAAAGGCTTCTATAATATATTTTATATATTTTAATATATAAGCCACCCCCAAACCTATTGGCAGACTCCTGAAATAGCATAGGACACCGGGATCCTCGAGTTTCAACCCTTCCATCTAGAGTAATAGGGGTTAAAGTTTACCATATGTTGTAATATAACTAATATTTACAGGTTATATATAGACAAATATTATGTAATATATTTTCATATTCTTGTTTTTAAGTAGTGTCAATCCTTGCACATTTTTGCACGTAATTTTACGCTATAAATATATTACTTCTGCATAATATTTTTTATTTTATATTTTATTTAATAAATTTTACTTACTGTTACATTCCAAAATGTTAAGCATTAATACAGTACCAACATATGAATACCCATTTATATGTACTCATTCTTATTTATATTTTATTTTTATTTTAAACCAGATATTCTGAGCTATCAATACCAATTTCTATTTATTTATATAGTTTTATATAATTATATTTATTTTTATAGAGATTATTTTATATTGTAACATTTACTATATGGAGTATTGCCATTGCATATATTGGCATACATATTAGGCCTCCTTGCAATTTGCCTAGTCATTGTACTTTAACCCCATTATGTTAAAAGTTAGTTGGCAATTCCCAGAGGTTGCCCAAAACCGGCAAATGCACATGATGTTTTTCTGGAGGTTGCGCGCATCACGCACGTCACTTCCGGTCCGCAAATATACGTCACTTCCGGTGGGCCCTAACATCCGGTATAAACATCCGGTGAGCGGACATATAAGGAGAATTGTATAATTCTTGGCCAAAACTTGAATATACTTATTGGGACACATTAGAAATGGGGGATAATATAATAACCAATTTTAGAAATGTGCTTTTAGCGTGAACTTTCACCGCAAATTTTTGGCGCAAATTTTTGGCGCAAATTTTAGGCGCAATTTCACAAACCCTCCTATTGGCTATTAAAATACATTTAAGGTGTAGAAGCCAGACAGCTGCTACCAGTCTTGAGAAAGGTCCCTGAGGACCGAAACGCGTTGGCGATATACTGGTATTGCAGCTCAGAATATATCTGGTGAGTAGAATACTTTTATTGCTCTTTTAAGGTGATTTTATTGCACTATGTCCATTTTCTGTACACTTTTTTTAGGTACAGGAGGATATCCCAATACATTTGATAAACCTTTTGAGAAGAGGAACATCAACCCAGCACTTTATACATTCACATTTGGATTAACTTGGATTATTATTTTTTTGGAGCTATTTGGACTTTATTTAACCATTATTAGATAACCACTTGACTATTTCACTACAAGATTTCACTACAAGGTTTCACTATTTTGTTAGACTTTTATATCTTTTTTTTGTCTATTTTTTATGACACTATTTTTTATGACACATTTTTAGGTGTACACCTTCACGACATCAATTCACTATCACATATATATATATATATATATATATATATATTTTTTTTTTAATTTTTTTTTTTTATATGGGTTGCTGATCACAACTCATATATTTTTATATTTTTTATATTTTAGATTTTATATTTTTATATTTTATATTTTTATACAATATATTTTTTTGTCCACAATTTTTTGATTTTTTACCAATTTTTTTGATTCTTAACAATTTTTACACTCAACTTTGGACACTCTACTATATTTTTTGGGACACTCACTTTGGACACTTGTTTTGTATATTTTTGTGTGGGACTTAATTATTTGTATGTTGCATAGGACATTACTTCTTGGACATTGTATGGGACATTCCATTAGATTGTTAACCTATTTTAAATTGTAAGTTTATGTTAATAAAACGATTGTTTAATAAAAAAATTTTTTTGATAAACCTTTTGAGAAGAGGAACATCAACCCAGCACTTTATACATTCACATTTGGATTAACTTGGATTATTATTTTTTTTGAGCTATTTGGACTTTATTTAACCATTATTAGATAACCACTTGACTATTTCACTACAAGATTTCACTACAAGGTTTCACTATTTTGTTAGACTTTTATATCTTTTTTTGTCTATTTTTTATGACACTATTTTTTATGACACATTTTTAAGTGTACACCTTCACGACATCAGTTCACTATCACATATATATATATTTTTTTTATATGGGTTGCTGATCACAACTCATATATTTTTATATTTTTATTTTTTTTATATTTTATATTTTTATATTTTATATTTTTATACAATATATTTTTTGTCCACAATTTTTTTATTTTTACACCAATTTTTTGATTCTTAACAATTTTTACACTCAACTTTGGACACTCTACTATATTTTTTGGGACACTCACTTTGGACACTTGTTTTGGATATTTTTGTATGGGACTTAATTATTTGTATGTTGCATAGGAAATTACTTCTTGGACATTGTATGGGACATTCCATTAGATTGTTAACCTATTTTAAATTGTAAGTTTATGTTAATAAAATGATTGTTTAATAATTTTTAGAATTGCATCCAATATCTCTATTTTTAACTTTTTTAACTTTTTTAACTTGTTTAGCATTTTTTTTTGTGTGTAATATAATATATTTACTTTTATGTAATATACATTCCTAAGTCGTGGGCACCATCTTTAGCAACACAACCCTCATTTGGGGGTAGTGTAGCGCTGTATCTTGGCATCTTATTTAACATATAACTTTGGAGTCTGGTTGGGAGACTCCGCCTATATCAGATATAGCTTGTATGGTATTATTGTGGCGCTGATAGACATACATTTGTTTGAACTAGATGAGATTATCCCATCTTCATATATGAAACTGGATTTTGATAAATTAATTGGATATACTTAGCAAAATTTCCCGATATCCCAAATCTGTTCAGTGCAGTGAATAGATGGTTCCAAGAGATAAAGTCGAATACATTTTCGGCATCGACCATCAATAAGGCATAGTCAACTTGTTTAAACCTCTTATCTCTCTGATTGGAGAACATCTGTTCAATGAGAAACATCGCTGTCCTAATATTTTTCTGTAGGGTTCTTCTGGGCATAAACTCTGTCTGATCTGTATGTATTATTTCTTCTAAGACTCCCTTAAGTCTGTCCGCCAGAATACTGGCAATTATTTTGTAATCAACATTAAGTAGGGAGATAGGAGGATATGCATCCATTATTTCTATGTCTTTATCTTTTTTATGTATTAATGTAATATTAGCTTCTGAAAAGTACCTTGAAGGCTGAATATTTTTAACAAAATAGCTATTATATAAACTTACCAAAACATTACTAACGTCCTCCTGTAGGATCTTATAAAACTCAATTGGTATTAAATCCGGTCCCGGAGCTTTACCGCAGGGTGTGGTTTTTATAGCTTGTACAATTTCTTCTACTGTTATATCCTTATTTAATGAATCCAACTGAGTCTTATTAATCTAAGGTGTGTTCATTTTATTCCAAAAATTAGCTTTAGTCTCCAAATCGATATTACCGGCAGAATAGAGTGTCTTGTAAAAAGAGTAAAACTGTGCTAATATATCTTTTGGCGAGATGTATCTTTTTCCATTCACATTGATAGCCCCAATAAAATGTTTTTTTCTCTTACTTTTAACTAGGTTTGCTAATAATTTAGCTGTATTTGAAGTGAATCTACTAAATCTAACATTGTTGTTAATATCTTTTTGCAGCATCTGTTGATTTAAGAAAACTACTCTCTTTGATTTTGCTTCCTGGTATTTATACCAGTTTACTCTAGAGGGATTTTCTAAATATTTTACATATTTATTTTTTAGCTGATTAGACAGTTGATTTTCTCTTAGACTCAGATTCTGTTTCCTAGCACTCATATATGCCTTAATTTGTCCTCTAAGAAAGGCCTTAGCTGTCTCCCAGAAAGTTTCTACCTTTGACAAATAGCTTTTATTGAAATAAACAAATTCTTTCCTTTTAGATTTCCTTTCCTTTTAGATTGTAACCAGTTTCTAAATTTCCAATTGATATATATATAACTGCATGGTCCGAAACCAAAATATTTGAAATATCTGAGGAGATCTCGGCACCCAGAAAGGATTCACTTATTAATATCATATCTATTCTCGAAAAGCTCTTGTACATCTTAGATTCACAGGTATAAGCTGTCATCTGGGTGCTGAATCCTCCATACATCTTTCAATTTAAGACTTTTGGCAAAACTGCCTAGACTTTTTGCCTCCCTAAAATATCTATCACTCTGTGTCTTTTTCAGCCGATAAAGATAGGGGTTAAATACTCTATTAAAATCACCTCCCACTATAATTTGGGTGCCTATATGATCTATAAGTTTGGAAAACAGATTTTCCCAGAATGTCAGACAATATTCATTGGGTGCATATATAGTACAAATCGTTAGGTTAAGCCCTTGTAGAGTGACTCTTAATATTAAAAATCTACCCTCTTTATCTAACAATTTTGATGTAATCTTATAGTCTAAGTTTCTATTGAATAAACAGGCCACTCCTCTTTTTCTACCTATTGCAGGGGCAGCTATAACCTCGCCAATCCAGCCCATCTTTAGTTTTACAGCTTCATGCTCATTTAGACGTGTCTCTTGTATAAGAGCAATGTCTGGGGTGGATTTTTTTAGATGATATATTATTTTCTTTCTCTTAATTGGAGAAGATATCCCCCAACATTCCATGAATTTATTTTAAGCGGTTTAGTCATCTATATTCTATTTTTCTCTGGGTCTGCCTGGATCAAAAATACAGTTAGGGCTAAAAAGCCAGTTGGTCAGAGGTAGGAGCGACAGAGTGGGGGGGGGGAGCAAACAAAAACAAAACAAAGCACAACAAAACAAAACAACACAAAACAGCACAAAAAAAAAAAAACAGCACAAAAAACCCCATAAATAAAACATCTCGAGACATACCTATAGTTACAACCTAATACCTCTTGATTGCAAATTATTATACTTCCTTGATTATAGTGGCTGGAAAATAAATTAATACAACCTGATGTTTGCAGCACTGTACTCATTGTGCTTTCTCCATTTGTAGCTTAATCTTTTTTTTTTTTTTGAAAATTTTATTGAGTGATATTCAAAACAATACAAATTATTAATTACAGTCATCAAGGTCGATATCACAATACATCAAACTGACAAGGTAAAGTAAGTAGAAAACAAAAACATAAAGAAATAAATAAAGAAAAAAGAAAAAAGAGAGAAATGGTCAATAACAGAATAAGGCATCAATCATATAGAGTATCTGTAAATAAAAATATAAGTGGTGTGGTCTTTTCACTACAAGCTCCATGTGAATAGTTTAGTTGTCAGTAAAAAGCTGGTTAACTATTTAATTAGCTAACAGACAGGTTAGTGCGTTCCCTATGCGTGTGGTTTGCGTTACATGACAAGGAGTACTCTTCCCATATAAAGGAAATAGATAATAATCATCAAGTCTTTTAGAGATAACAAAGTGGTATTTTTCTAGTAGTATTGTGGAAGTGACTACTTCTCTCCATTTTTCCACTGTGGGAGGACTGGAATTCTTCCAGTTTTGAGGAATCAGCCTTTTTGCACTATTAACCATTAGGTATAATAATTGTAGTTTAAGTTTACAGTGTACCTTCGGGAATTTGTTAAATAGAAGCACAACTGTGTCCAATGGGAGAATAGTTCCTATGGCTTTTTTAATTTCCTCAACAATAGTAACCCAAAATGAGGTCATGAGGGGGCAATTCCACCATACGTGAATAAATGTACCTATACCTCCACACCCTCTCCAGAATTCCGGTGTTGTGTTTTTAAATATTGTGGATAGTCTAGACGGGGTAAGGTACCACCGACACAGGAGTTTGATATTCATCTCCTGCGTTTGTACTGACGAAGAGAATCTGTTTATATTCTGGAAAATATGCTTCCAGTCCTCATGTGTAGGGGGCCCCTGTAGTTCAATATCCCATTTATTTATATAAGACGGCAGCCTCTCAGAGTGGGATTGCATTAGTAGTTTATATGTTAAGGATAGAGTGCCTTTTTTAAAGAAATTTGTATGACAGAGTGTTTCAAACGGTGTAAGGGGCCTAAGTATATTACTTTTCCCTACATGGTTGTTAATATAGTGTGTAATCTGGTGGTATCTAAACCAGTGACAAAATATCCCACCAAAGCAGTCCGTCAGGTCCGCCTTAGGTCTGACTTTCTTGTTTTGCAGTACATCGTAGCATTTGGGTATATCAAATATCGTGGCGAAAGGTTTGCAAATCGGGGCCCAAGGTATAGGCAAACTGGGGTTATTGACCAATGGGGTCAGCGGTGAAGTGCTTGAGGAAACATTCGGAATCTTTGTAAGGTGTTTATCCCAAATATTAAAGGTTTCTAAGGTCATTTTAGGGGTGTTCTGCCCTAGCCGTTGACCTTGGGGGGGGATCCAGCAACTCCCTCCTAGTTGTGGTACATTAGCTAGAGTATGTTCTAACCCCACTCACTCCTTTTGTGAAGAGTGTCTACACCAATCCACTATTCGTGTGAGAAACACAGCCCACCGATAATATTTTATCAGTGGTACGCCTAAACCACCATTGTCTCTTGTGCGGTACATAGTTGAATTAGCTATTCTTTGTCTTTTGTTTTGCCAAATAAAGGTGGAAATAATTTTTTGAAGTGCCTTTAATTGGGAATCTGGGATATTTATAGGGACAGTTTGAAATATATATAATATCTTTGGCAGTATAGACATCTTGACCGCGTTTATCCTTCCTACCCAAGACAGAGTTTTATGTTGCCAGGACCGTAATTCCTGTTGAATATTTTTAAATAGTAGGGAATAGTTGAGCGTTAAGGTATTGTGGACAGAAATGGAAATAAAACCCCCCAAGTATTTTAAGGATATTGGTTGATACTTGAGTTCATAAGTCTGTTCTATTGTGTCAATTTCCACTTGAGAGAGCTCCAGCCCTAGGAATTCAGATTTGCTCGCATTAACTTTAAAATTGGAGTGCTTTCCATATAAGGATAGTTCCTCCATGAGAAATCTAATAGAGCTAATCGGGGATGACAACGTTAAGAATACGTTATCCGCATATAGGGTGATCTTATAGTCCCTAGGGCCTATCCAAATTCCCTTAATATTGGTGTTCTGTCTAATTCTAGAGGCTAAAACTTCCATCGCCAAAATGAACAGTAGGGGGAAAGTGGGCATCCCTGTCAAGTTCCATTTAATATCGGGAATGAAGGTGATAGATCATTGTTCACTGCAATTTTAGCGCTTGGGCAACTGTAAAGGGCAAATACTTTTTCTATAAATTTAGTAGGGAAGCCAAATTGTGTGAGCGTCAGTCTAAGGAATGACCAGTCTAGCCGATCGAATGCTTTTTCTGCGTCCATTGACGCAAAAACAGACTGAATCTTATGTGAGGATGCATACTCTAACAATGTGATTATTTTCGTGGTGTTATCCCTAGCTTCTCGTCCCGGCGTAAATCCAGCTTGATTTAAATTAATTAGGGATGGGAGTATTTTATTTAGGCGGTGCGCCAGAATTTTGGCATACATCTTAATGTCGACATTCAATAGGGAGATCGGTCTAAAATTCGGTGGACTATCTGGTGACTTACTCGGTTTGGGTATGACCGTTATATTTGCCTCTAGCATGGATGTTAGGAAAGTGGCTTGGCTAGACGCAAGGTTAAATACATGCAATAAGTGGGGGAGGAGAATTTGTTGGAAGACTTGATAGTACTTGGCCGTGAGGCCGTCCGGGCCCAGGCATTTTCCTGCATTCAGCAGTTTAATCGCTGCGACTATCTCTGTAGGGGTTATAGGGGAATTTAAATCCTTAACTTGCTCTTCTGTGAGTTTAGGGAGCTTACAACTATGGAGGTATTCCAAAAGTGTGTTGTCTACCTTGTCTCTACCTTTCTGAGGGTTAATATTGTACAGCTTGGAGTAATAGTCATGAAACTGTTGCAGGATCTCAGGAGTGGTCCTAACCTTCATGCCACTGGGTGTTTTAATGTCGTGAATGTATGTTTTCAGTCTTTTCTTTCTAAGAGCCCGTGCCTGCCTTATTTCCTTCATAGAAATATAATTGTTTTGTTCTCATATGTGCTTTTTGTGCTCTATTGACAGAAAATCATTAAGTTGGACACGGAGGGATGTGACTTCCGCTAATAGTTGGGGATTGGAGGCATCCTGTTTGTGGGCATATTCAGCTTGGGTCAATTTAAAGGTCAACGTGTTATACAGCTGTCTAGCTATTTTTTGTATGTGAGTTTTGAGTTTGATAAACTCTCCTCAAATGGAGCATTTGTGTGCCTCCCAAAGTATGTAGGGATCTAAGACTGAATTAATGTTTAGCTCAAAATATTCTTTTAGAGTTTTAGTTAAATTTTCTATGTTTACAGAGTTCCCCAAGAGAGAGTTATCAAGTCTCCAATTATTTGAGGTGTGGGATGTGTCTGGCCATTTAAATTTAACTTCCACAGCCGAGTGGTCCGACCAGGAGCTTGGCGTTATATGACTTTGAGTAATCAAGGAAAGGCCTTCTTGATTTGTGAGTATATAATCTATCCTGCTGTAGGACAGGTTCGGGTGGGAGAAGAACGTATAGTCTCTCTTGTCTGGGTTAATGAATCTCCATATATCGTACAAATTATGGTCTCTAAGGGCTCTCCAAATAAATTTTGTGGTCTTCTGGGGGATCATAGTGTTGGGGTTAGAGGAGTCCAATTTACTATTAAATGGGAAATTAAAATCCCCTCCCAGAAAAACTATACCCTGTGACAGGTACAAATACTTGTGGAACAATGATTTAAAAAAGGGTAAGTGCTGTGAATTTGGTGCGTAAATGTTTAGGAAAGAAACCTTCCTGCCAAAGAGTAGCCCAGATATGCCAACATACCTGCCATCAGTATCTTTATCGAGTTTGTGAAGTGTAAATGGTATTGTTTTCTTTATAAATATACTGACCCCTCTTTTCTTGACTCCTGCTGAGCTGTGGTTGTGTTGTGTGTACTGGGCCCCAAAATAAGCAGGTTCTTTATGTCTCTTAAAATGGGTCTCTTGTAAAAAGAGAATATCTGCACCTCTCTTAGCTAAATCAGATAATACTTTGTACCGTTTACTAGGGGAATTGAATCCTTTTACATTCTGGGTAATTATAGTTAATCTACGTACTTCCTGATCCATGGTGTAAGTGTTAGAATGTGACTTTCTAGACTGCCTGTCTGTGTGGAGCATAATAAAAACCATGTGCATAGCCTAACTTGACCATAAACAACAATACAATAATAACAATAACAAAATAACATAACAGAGCCAGGTAACTTCGACCCGTAGTGACGCCGGGAGCGGAGACAGCCACAAGGGCCATCTCCACCCCACTTGCCCCTATTCTGAAGAAAAAAAGGAATTTTCTTTCCTTTTCAGGGGGTAAATGATGGCAACAATAATTAATTTCAGTAAATTGAAATGGTTTCTGGAACCGTTCTTAAGATAGTTCGCTCAAATGAGGGAACCGCAAATATTACATAACAACTTTCTCTTTTTTTTTTTTTTTTTCCAACAGTCAACAGCTAACAAACATACCAAAACTTCTTATTAATCTCAATTTTCACCTTAAAAGGGGTCAGAGAGACACAAGTGTCCACCTGTAAGTTACCGTCCATTTCTTGATCTCGGAGATCTGGGTTGCAATATACTTTGGGCTTCAGGATCCTGGATATTTGCTTGGTGTGGAGGAGAGGTCTTTTTCTGGGAATTGTTTACAGTCCTCCACCTTTGAGAAGGCGGTGAAGGTCTTTGATCTCGTTAAGAAGTTTCACCCTCGGATAACTGGGGTGTTGCAGGTGCCTCCAAGTTCATAACCTACAAAAGTCTCCAATCTCTGAAACATCTTTGCAGATATGCCGTCTGTCTTCATGGATCACCATTACATGGGTTGGGAAGCCCTATCGATAGGGAATTCTTTTGAGAAGGAGGAGTTGTGTTAGAGGACTAAACTCTCTCCTTTGTTGGAGGGTCCGTTGAGAGAGATCTGCAAAGAATTTTAAAACTGTGCCTCTAAATTTTATTGGCTGATTTTTCCTGGAAAATCCAATTATTTCCTCCTTGTCTCTGAAGTTTTTAAATTTAATAATCATGTCCCTGGGGGGTGCTGTAGCTGGTGGTTTCGGGCGCAAGGCCCTATGTGCTCTATCCCACGGGATGGATTCTGATGATTTGTCACCAGATAGATGAGTGAATAAAGCCGGCAAATAGGTAGGAAGATCTTTGGGTAAAACAGATTCTGGAATCCCACGGATACGCAAATTCTTCCTCCTACTCCTGTTCTCTAAGTCATCAACTTTGTCATATAACAACTCCATAGATTTTTGCTGGGCGTCGTAACGCTCTTGTAATTGGATAAAATCTGAGTCATTACCTTCCTCCAATGCTTCTACCCGAAAACCTAATGCATGGACATCTTGCTTAAGATCTACAAGTTCTTCTCTGACACTTGCCCTTACAGGAGGGAGGGAGGAGAGTAAGTCTACTGGAATTTGAATTAACTCTTGCGCTTCATGTTCAGCGTCTGCATGTGGGGCTTTTTGGGTTTCAGTTAACTCTGATGATAGATTGTCATTTTGTGCTGATTGTTCTGCAGCACTAAAATAGGAGGTAACTGATTGGTGCTTGCCTGGCGTAGGTTTGCTTAACCTCTCCTGCCTGGATTTTTGTTTTGACGCCATTTTTATTTTTTGTATTGATGGCAAAGTTTAAGTCCAGTATGTGAATAAAGCTAATTAATAGCAATTGTGTCTTAAATGTTGGTATCCCAAGCACCCTAACTAGGTGATAGCAGCCATACATCAAATATCAAGCAAAATAGAAAAAAAGGAAAAACACAGGTCCTTCCTCTAAAACCCTCTTTCTTTCTTGTGTCTTTAAGATTTAACCTCTGTGCCAGGTGCAGAAATGTCGACAAAAAAGTTTCAGGCCTATTTTCTGTGCAATGCTGTTGGCCGGTGTACAGATAATGATATATTATGCCCTACGTCTGGGAGCAATACTTATAGCCACTGTAGTCGTGTGTGGATGCGTGCCTGTACACTCAAAAGTACCGAGGGCAGTTGCGTTGGACCCCAGGGGGTCCCGGTATAATCTCACAGTCTCTTGGTGTAATAGCCTGTGCAGCGCTGTACTCCACCACACTCACCTCCACTCGCTGAGGGCAATAAGAGTCCGGATATCCTAAGGTGAGCCCTCGGAACTGTGTTTAGCACTTTTCAGGTTAAGATGCGCAGTAGGCTTTAGTCACGGCTAGGCCTCACTCCGGAACACAGCAGCAGCGTTATTTATCTGTTCCGATGTCACTTCATGTGACCGCAAGTGATCCTCAGCTCCTCATATGACGATCCTCCTAATCTGGGCTATTTAAAGGTGATTAGTCCCCTGTTTAATAAAGGTTCATTGCGTTGCCATTCACGGAGCCTGGGATTATGCAGCCATCTTGGTTGCATCCAAGCTCCGCCCTGTAGCTTAACCTTTTTAATAAAATGTTTTGCATCTTCTGGATTATCAATGAATATGGTCTCTGCATTGTGCAGAATTTTTAATTTAGCAGGGTAAATCATATTTGTTTTTATACCTAAGTCAATCAATTGTGTACAAAAAGGAGAAATTTCTTTCCTTTTGTTCAGTGTTTCTACTGCAAAGTCCTGGAAGATTAAAATTCGCTTATTATTAAACTCAATGGGATAATTTTTGTGATATAGTGTGAGAATTTTAGACTTATCTTGAAATTATTATTGCTATTATTGGTCTTTTTAAATTAGGGGTTCCATCTTTTGAATTGACAGGGCCCACTCTGTGGACTCTTTCAATTTTAATTGGAAGCTGTTCTATAGGGTACCCTAAGGCTTTGGGTAAATGAAATGAGATTAGCTCCATAATATCAGTATATTCCTTAGAGTCATAAATTCCTATAAACCTTAAATTGTTTCTTCTGGACCTATCTTCCAGGTCATCTACACGGAGTTGAAGTGTATGAATTAATTTAACTTGAGAATCCAGAGAAGACTGTTGGCTAAATTGTAAATCATCTATATCTGATATTCTGGATTCTATCACTGTCAATCTGTTTGAAAATTGTTTAATTTCATTAGACATGGAGATTATCTCCTTTTTTATATTGTCAAATTGAGGCAAAAAAATGTCAGAAATTTGTTTAACCAAACTCTCCGTGTCAATCTGCTTATATTGGGACTCTTGACAGATTGTTCTAGATCAACTAAACCAATACTGCTTCTAGGTTTCCTATCTTTTACTTGTTTGGGAGGCATTATTTCACTGTTATTTTTTAGAGTTGGTCAGAAATCTATCCATCACCTGCCTCTAGTGACTGCACATCACTTGTTTGAGATGGCTGCATTAACCTGATGCTTTGTGATTGATTCTGCACTACAGGAGAAAAGCAACGGATTCACTGCGATTTGAACCGGCAAAATTATAGGAGAATACATCCAGAAACTTGAAGGCACAGAATCGAATTGAAAAACTGATTATGGCTCTGCTTTAGAGCAAAATGAAGCACTGCATTACATGACGCCCCTGCTTTACTGGCTAGAAACCCCACACATAGATATTACCCTGCGTAGTAAACGCTAGCAGCAGAGGCCCAGAAAGCAAACCAGAGCTTTCAGAGAGGGATATCGAACTCCAGAGGAAAATACCTTCAAAGGATGACTGAGGGAAACAGCTGAAGGGGCACTTCTATCACCGGACAAGGCACTAACATCTCCCCATACAGCAATAGCAATTCACAGAGGTAAGTGGTACATACATAATTTTAACAGCATTAACAGCAATGACTTGCATCAGAGAACACAACTTTCTGGATCCCTGAAACAGTCTTGCCTGTATAATAAAAAGCACCATAAGGCTTCCAACTGATCACCAATATAACCGGTCCTACTCCCAAAGACCGGCACTGAGGCTTTTACACACATTAACCACAGAGCTGTTAAGACAGCTTGAGCTAAATCAATATTAATAAGATGAAATACCTTTATTTCATATCAATCCTAAACCTCTGGGACAGTTCATAAGCTGAAATAATACCCTAGGTGAACAGGGCCGAATATCAGAACCACCAATCAAACTTCAGTATTAGGACGTGGGAGATTGGCCTAAGGATACCACTACCTCACAAGCCCTCATCTAATCCTATTAGACACTATACATTCTATAAAGAAAAGTTCCAGCTCGCTCATCTTACATGGCAACTAGAAAGTCTCTCTAAATCTCCACACCCTTCAGGCCTTAGAATAAATGCTTATTTGAAAGCATTAAAAACCTCAAAATTGGATGAGGATAACCCACATACACCACAAGAAGACCAACAAGAAACATCACCCTCAGAATGTGAGGCACCAATCACCAGATCTGATTTAACAGACCTACCTACAAAAGCGAATCTCAGACCTTCTTCCAACAGGTCAGTCAGATGATAAAAGAAGGTCTATCAGAGATTAAAAAAAAAAGATGTTGCTGACCTGGGAGGTAGGGTAGCATATTTATAGGAGTCCGAAGATCACTCTTCGTGTGTCAACCTACTCACAAGAAAAATGGAAACACAAAAATCACAAATTTAATTTTTACAATCAAAATTGGAAGACTTTGACAACAGAGGTAGGTGGCAGATTTTACATATCTGGGGAATCCCTGAGAGAATAACCTCAGACAACCTCCAACCCTTCATACAAAATATTTTCAAACAATTATTGAATGATTAACAACTACTGGAGCTTCCCTTAGACAGGGCACACAGGACACTGAGACCCGTGCCAAGGGACAATGACCCTCCTAGAGACTTGATTCTAAGATTTCATAAATATATAGTTAAGGAGATGATATTGACTTCAACACGGAAACACCAATCATTAAAACTTGATGATATCAAGCTACAATTCTTTGCAGACCTTAGCCCAATCACCCATCAAAATCGTAAAGTAGTAAGATTCCTTACTCATCTAAAAGAACAAGGCCTCAACTACAGGTGGGGATAACCTTTCAGTTTGAGGGTAATGAAGAACAACAAAATAGCAACATACCGCTCCTCAGATGACTTAGAAAGCTTTTGCCACCAACTGGACATTACCACTCCCCACATTGGAAAACTCTAAAGATATGACATCATTGGGGGAATCTCTCCAATCAAGACCCCAACACCCACATTGGATAAAAGTTGCAAGGAAAAGATCAAGAGACACACTACCTAAAGAGAACACTACACGACTCCTTTGTAGTATATCTCTAAGAAGAAACAGTTATAACCAAATACCTGAAAGGGACATTACCTTGGACATCACCAATATATAATTATCCTTTAAAATGTTATGGTATCTCTCCTGTAAACAATGCAATACTTTGAAAACTCATGTGCTTTGATAACTTTCATAAAGATTTAAAGCCTAATCTAAATGCAATGTAACAATGTGTGTATTTCTCCACCTGATTAATTGTCTCTCCTTAGGTGCACTTCAACCTTTATTGGCTGAAACAACACCCCAATGATTCCCACCTCCACATTGGAGAATGTTTGTGGGACATCTGTGTTTTGGTTATTTAGAGTTAATTGGTTTGTTAAATGGTTTTTGTGTTTTAACCAAATAAATAATCTATACCTTTTTTTACCTCATGTTCTAAGGGCACGTCAGATTTTACCTATGTACCTCTTTCCCTATCCCACATCCCCATATATTTTCCTGGACGGAGGCGAGATGGAAACAAAATCCACCCAATATGACCTACGATGGGATTTGAAAGAAAACCATAGGGCAACCAGAACCACCCTAATGGGCACATCATCTAACGATATTACCTTGACTCCTCAAAATTGTAAAGGGTTAAATTCTCTCACTAAGCACTCAATTGCACTAAATTGGTTTAGAAAAGAGAAAGGAAACATCATATTTGTTCAGGAGACCCATTTCCTTAGCAATAAGGAGCCAAAGCTTCACTCACAAGACTTTCCCACAGCATATCTCCATTCACAGCCAAAAAAATTGAACGGGGTGGGCATTCTGTTTCATAGACATACACAATTCCAAGTACTAGAAAAACATGTAGATAGAGAAGGCAAATTCCTAATTTTGTTAGGATTGTTGTTCAACCACTGAGTCATGCTAGCTAATATATATATGCACCCAATACAGGTCAAGCACAATTCTTGAAGAGGGTATGTAACAAATGTTTAGAGGTAAAGAAGGGCACCATAATTCTCGGAAGGGACCTCAATGTAGCATTATTTCCACAAATGGATTGCTCCTAGGGTCGGAGCACAACCACATCAAGCACAAGAAGTTCTTTTCTACACACTCTTAGGGGACTAACACTTATGGATACATGGTGTACATTTCATCCTACAATGAGTAACTATACATTTTATTCTAACCCAGCTCACTCCTACTCTCAAATTGATTATTGGTTTATTGACCATGGTAATTCACCTCTGATAACTGATTCCAACATTTCACCAATATCATGGTCTGACCACTTGTCGGTATCGCTAGTGATGGAATGGCCCTCAACCCCCCTCCATCTCTTTTCGTGGAGATTAGATGAAGCGATGTTGCATGACCCTTTAATTAAGACACAAGTACAACAAGCCATCACAGAATACTTCCATATAAACTCAGATACCTCTGTTAAATCCCCTATAACCTGGTTAGCACATAAGGCAGTCCTTAGGGGAACCCTGCTGAAACAGAAAGCTAACAATAAATGCTTATTTACAGCACAATACAAAACCCTATTACAAAACTTATAAAAAGATGAAATAGCTCACAAACATAATCCCCAGCGACAGGACTTATTGAATGAAGCTAATCAATTTGAGAGAACTCCTAAAAACCCACCTCCATAAGGAAGCATGTAAAAAAGCCCTATACCTCAAAATAATTACCTTTCATGGGGGAACAAAGCGGGAACCCTACTTGCTAGAGCCCTGAAATGTAAAACGTTACAAAATGACATCTTTAGCATAACAAAAAAGCAAGGAAATTACAGAGTCTAAGTCAATAGCTAAGTCTTTTACAGATTATTATGGTGGCCTCTATTATCTCCCTACTCGAAACAACCTTTTCTACTTCTAGTGCATTAGATCTTTATCTTCAAAACACAGATCTAAATAAAATCCAAACAAGTGATATGGAAGCCTTAGAGGAACCAATCACTTTACAGGAAATACTATGTGCCATAGATGATTTACCATTGAACAAAAGTCTGGGCCCTGATAGATTCTCTAATAAAAATGACAAATTATACAGAGACTCCTTAGCCCCACAACTTTTAGCACTTTACAAGCAAATTAACGAATCTGGTCAATTTACATCAGAATGCCTTGAGACACACATATCAGTTATCCCTAAGCTGGTAATTATAGACCGATTTTGTTACTAAATACTGATCTGAAAATATATACCAAAATACTAGCAAATAGGCTTAACAAAATTTTACCCCAAATCATTCACTCAGACCAAGCAGGTTTTGTACCCGGAACAGAAGCTAGGGACAACACCATCAGAACACTTCAGCTAATTGATAACGCTAAATTTACAAAAAACGAAATGGCAGTAATATCAACAGATGCGAAAAAAAGGCATTTGATTGCCTTGATTAGAAGTTTCTCTTCGTGACCCTAGGGATAGGAGAAAAAATGCTCCATAGAATTCATAGCCTATACATCTTACGGTGAAAATTAGAGTTAATAACATGTAATCAGATTCCTTCTCTATCCATAATGGAACGAGACAGGGTTGTCCACTCTCCCCTATCTAATTTATTATCAGTATGGAGGTATTAGCTCAAAGAATTAGATCTAACCCACAAATCTCGGGAGTGGGGGTAGGCCATTTGGAATATAAATTATCTCTATATGCAAATTATGTCCTTTTTACACTTTCCTCCCCCCAAACCTCAGTACCTGAAGTACCTGAAGTACTAAAAGAACTTAGACAATTTGGCAACTTCTCCAACTTTGCAGTAAATAAACAGAAATCAGAAATACTAAACATCTCCCTTCAAAACCCCGCATTCCACACATTATTGCAACTTAAAGATACAGAGTAGAAATTAATTTTAAACAACACAAGGAGATCCTCCTCCTCTACTAAATTCTTAGAAACAAGGTGGTATCTTATTCAGCTATATTGAAAAGCATCTTCCCAGCCTCTTCGGCTATTTGCTGGAGAGGATGTGAGAGAAAAGGTACTCTGATACACATCTGGTGGGAGTGCCCTAAATTGTAGCCTTTCTGGGAAATTATTCAAAACAGTATTACATTTTTATTAGGACAAGATACACAATTAATACTTGACCCAACAATGGCACTACTTAATCTACTTCCCCCATGCACATGTAAACTCAGACTTAGATTAATTCAGTTGGCATTGAACCCAGCCAGATACTTAAAAGCAAAACTCTGGAAATCCCAAAATAGCCCTACTCTTAATAGCTGGATCACACACATGAATAACACACTAATATTGGAAGAATATGGTTACTTTAAAACCAACAATTTAGCATTCGTTCATGATATGAAATTTATTTGGGACTCTATTCAACCTGAATTGCTTTCCAATCCGCGGAGTGCCACCCAAGACTCTAGCGTGACATAGAAGATTCCCCAATTTACAGAAGAAACTTTAAAAGAGGCTAATAACACAATCTCGCCTTCGTCCCTTCATCCCCCATTCCCCCTTAATCCCAAAACATCCCATCTTCTTAAACCCACTCAATGTCATTGCTCCACTGAAACTTAACAGATGTGGATTAATTGAGGATATGGAGAAGCACCTAGTTCCCTAACCAATTACCCAGAGATCCGGTGAACCTTTGTTTATGTTATGGTTTAAGTTTTTAGAAGTTATGTGTTACTTAAATATATTTATGGACATGCAATATCCCAAAGGGGGATATAAAAGCGCGCTGAATTGTAAGCAAATGAATGTCAAAAAGTTTTGACTCGTAAAGTCAATAAACAGATCTACCGTAACCGGCTTTTGGATGTATCCTTAAAAATCGATGTTTCTGTGGATATGATTTGATGTTCTTCTTCTTCTTGAGTTTAATGTGCGTGTGAAGACAGGCAGCTCCTCTTGATCCTGGAGAGCAGGGAAAACTGTTAGAAAGTGAAAGATAGAAGAGAGGGTGCCACAATAGCGTGATATCGTCTGGTAATACAGATATATGTGTAGACAGGTAATGTGCTTACCGAAACAAGTGGCACTGTGCTGTGACCAGTGCGTGATAGCTTGCTAGCACTTAACAGTGGCTAGTACACTGCAGGGACTGCGTTCCTTAGGATCTTCTCCTAGTTCTCACTTTGCGAACTCCTCCTGGTGTTTATGGTTTCAGTGGAGCAAAAAAACCTTGCATGTTGCTGTGTTAATAATGAGGTACCACAGCACGGACAACTTCTCAATTAAAATGGCTTTATTATGACGCGTTTCTCAACCCCAACTGGGTCGTTTCTTCAGATAAAATTGAATGCAAACAGTTACATTTGTTAAAAATATATACACATTGTATATCACAAACAGGAAGTTGTCATGGGGTATTTGTCCAATAAGAATACATTTGCGTATGTCAGCTGAAAAAAGCCGGTTTCGGCTTCCAGCTGTTACAAATTAAAAAATTATTTAATAAACATTGGTGGTTACCAAACCGTATGTATAAGAAAGGAATTATATAAAATAAATTAATCTCTTATATTAAAAGTATTATAATACCTCAATTATCACTCTATGTTCACTCGAAACTCAATTTTATTAGCTAAAAAAAGGAAATGTTAAAGCTTGTCCGATATTAAAAGTGTATCGGGATGGATGTAAAATGTTTCTTTGTTTCATCTATGATATTTGTAAAATGTTACTCATTAGTATATAATCATAACCCATGGTTCTACTGATAATAATAATATTCTTGTATGACCAGTCCAAAACTAGCATGTGATTCTATTAGTTGTATTTTTGCAGCGTGATTGGTCAGTAGTCTAATATTTGTATCTTGTATACTGTCCAAAATCATCTGTTTGATAATGTGATGATGCTCTATATACCTATAAACTTAAAAAAGTGCTACAACATAATTTAATTGGAGCGTAGTAAATATTTTATCCCTTAAAAGGTTTATAAAATGTTCTTGCGTATTGGTCTGTGCGATGTTCCTATGTAGTTTGTCTCTAACTGGCAAATAAAGGGTTGTAATATTTGCTGCACATTTAATCTATAATCTAATCGTATTTAACATCTAGAGTTATCTATTATAAATAGGATTATATTCTCTGGACCTATATGCTTAAAGGTCTACTTAAAACATTTGAAGTTTGATAATAAATTTTGCCCTGGAATCGTTGATAGAGTGTTGTATGTATATAAACTTGTTAGTATACTTCAGCCTGATAATAAGATGTCTACTCGAATGTTGAAGGAAATAATTTCTTATTCAGAATTAACAAGAAGGTTATGTATGGTCTGGCAGTAATATTGTCTAGACATATTCTTTTTGTACCATGTAGGCTCAATAATGATTACCAATATTATATGGTATGAACAAATAAGTAAATGAATACCATCTAATACTTGGATTGAGGTCATTATGAAGGTTTGAAAAATCTATTTGGAATGTGTAATAAAAGTCTGAACATGGGGAAATTTTTTTTTTTTTTTTTTAAAGATTTTAAAGATCTTATTTTAAAGATGTTGATAGTAATAGTTTCTTAAACTACCACAGTAATCACCACAAGAATTGGTTACATAATGTACAATACAGCCAATTCCGTAGGATGAGACGCAATTGTAGTGAATATAATACCTTTTTGGAACAAAGCCAAATACTTTACAATAGGTTCATAGAAAAAGAATATCCCCCAAGCCTACTTGACAGGGCTTTAGAGAGAGCAAAAAATCTGAATAGAGAAGATATTCTATTAGACAAGAAAACTACTAATACAGAAACCTCATTTGGAGAAAAAGAAAACATTTTCATAACACAATATAACTCTGATTTTCATAAAATAAAACACATAATACAGAAACATTGGCATATAATACAAAGAGATCCAGTTCTAAAATATCTAGTAAAGGACACACCAAAAAATGTTTACAGGAGAGCGCCCACACTCAGAAACCAGCTAGCTCCCAGTAAGAAAGTGAAACACAAATCGGACAAAAAAAATATCACAGAATTTGAGCCGAAATAAAGGGTTATTTGGCATACATGGGATCTACAAATGTGGAAAAACAGGATGCAGATCATGTAAAATCATAAAATCAGGCACAAAAAATTTCAAGTCCACAGTTACAGGTGAGATCTTTCAGATTCCCAATCTTTTCAATTGTAACTCATCTTTCACAGTTTATCTTATGGAGTGTATATGTGGCCTCCAATATGTAGGCCGCACCTCCAGAAAACTGAGGAACAGATGGGGAGAACATCATTGCAAATGTAAAAATTGCAAACAAAATAAAATTAAACATAGTATACCTAACCATTGTCTAACCAAACACAATGGAAACCCATACATTTACAATTATGTTCCAATTGATTTTGCTCCTAAAAGTTCGGACTACAATAGGCTTAACAGACTCAGACAACGCAAGACATATTGGATCTATCGATTGAAGATGCTACATCCTTATGGGCTTAATGCAAATTTGGATTTGGCAGCCTTCAATTGATAGATCCCTACACATCCATCTTTTTGCAATAATATAAAATCCATTCCTATTTATGTTTGTATTTTCATTAAACATCCAATCTCCAATATATTTTTTATATATTTTTTATATACATAATAGGTGAACAGATATAAATACACCATATACATATATACAATATAACACATTCACTTATGCATACAGAGCATGATTTTACCAACGCTAGATACAAGACTATTCTTGAACATTTCACACTATATTCATACCAACCAATCCTAGTATCATTTTCATATATACATCTAGTATTATCTCCATTAACTATGGAGATACACAGTTGCAAGTTTCACATATTGTTCCAATAACGTTATGTACAATAATACATATACAATAACTTGATCTAAACATTACTACAACTGTCAATGACATATCCAATTTGACACAAACCTGAACTATCTTTTCTTCCCAAACATCCACACCTCACAATTATTATTTGCTTAATCACATATTTATTATATATATTATTTATATTATTTCTCTACCAAAGTAAAAAAAAAATTTCCCCATGTTCAGACTTTTATTACACACGCCAAATAGATTTTTCAAACCTTCATAATGACCTCAATCCAAGTATTAGATGGTATTCATTTACTTATTTGTTCATACCATATAATATTGGTAATCCTTATTGAGCCTACATGGTACAAATAGTATATGTCTAGACAATATTACTGCCAGAACATACATAACCTTCTTGTTAATTCTGAATAAGAAATTATTTCCTTCAACATTCGAGTAGACATCTTATTATCAGGCTGAAGTATACTAACAAGTTTATATACATACAACACTCTATCAACGATTCCAGGGCAAAATGTATTATCAAATTTCAAATGTTTTAAGTAGACCTTTAAGCATATAGGTCCAGAGAATATAATCCTGTTTATAATAGATAACTCTAGATGTTAAATACAACGATTAGATTATAGATTAAATGTGCAGCAAATATTACAACCCTTTATTTCCCAGTTAGAGACAAACTACATAGGAACATCGCACAGACCAATACGCAAGAAAATTTTATAAACCTTTTAAGGCATAAATTATTTACTACGCTCCAATTAAATTATGTTGTAGCACTTTTTTAAGTTTATAGGTATATAGAGCATCATCACATTATCAAACAGATGATTTTGGACAGTATACAAGATACAAATATTAGACTACTGACCAATCACGCTGCAAAAATACAACTAATATATTTATAGACAATCAAAGTTATAAGAACCCAAAGTCCCAACAATCACACAAGAGCAATTAAAAGATCTAAAACAATCAATTTCACTGCAAGAGCTACAGTCAGCTATAACCTTTTTACCTAATGGGAAAAGCCCAGGACCTGACGGCCTTTCAGCTAGATATTACAAAACTTTCTCTGCCCTTCTATCTCCACACCTTACCTTCCTTTTCAATGAGGTTTCTGAAACCAATACATTTCCTCCATAAATGCTGGAAGCTCTTATTACTATATTACCTAAACCAGGCAAACCACCAAACACACCAGCAAACTTTAGGCCAATCTCTCTACTTAATGTAGATGTCAAATTATATGCTAAGATCCTTGCAACCCGAATTAATAGGCTTCTTCCCTCTATTGTCCACATGAATCAAGCAGGTTTTATACCCACGCGAGAGACCAGGGACAATACTTCCAAAATATTAACCCTTATGGAATATGCATATCATCAGAAGGTTCCCTCCGCATTCATATCTATGGATGCGGAGAAGGCCTTTGATAGGTTAGATTGGCTTTTTCTGAGACAAACTCTCCTTAGGTTTGGTTTTGACCAAGACTTAATAGGGAAGATATTTGCACTATATAACACCCCACAGGCTAGAATTAAATTAAATGATGCTATCTCGGATACTTTTCAAATCTCAAATGGAACCAGACAGGGTTGCCCGCTCTCCCCTTTGCTCTTTGCTCTATCAATGGAAATACTAGCTTCTTATGTCAGAAACACTTTACGCGGATGACATATTAGTCACCCTCACTAATCCCGAATCATCCATCCCCACGTTAATGCAAACATTACACATTTACGGACTTTATTCAAATTTTAAAGTCAACGTTGCAAAGTCGGAACTATTAAGCGTACACCTTTCAGCCAGAACTATACAAAGCATACACCAACAGTTTGACTTCAGAAACCAGGAAAAAGCAATCAAATACCTAGGAGTGTATATTTCCCCATTCATCCAAGAAATACTAACATTAAATTATAAAACACTCTCAGTACAAATTGACTCCCTATTCAGGGACTGGAATAATAAATTTCTCTCCTGGTTAGGTAAACTAAACGCGATTAAAATGATAATTCTGCCCAAAATATTGTATCTTATGCAGACCTTACCGATACCCCTTCCTGACTGCATGACATTCCAGCTTCAAAAAACGTTAAACTCTTTTATTTGTTCCCATAAGAGACCACGCATTGCGACAGCCACAATATACCGCCCTAAAGAACTAGGAGGTCTAGGGGCCCCGAATTTGCAACAGTACAGACAGGCGACTTTTTTAACTAGAATAGTAGACTGGTGCAAACACGCTCCCAATAAAGAATGGGTTCTATTGGAACACCATTTAACTAATGACACCACGCTTAGTGGTCAATGTTGGCTCCCGCCCAATAAGAGAACCTTACAGCGCACAACCCCTACTTCCGCAAGAGAAACTTATAAAATGTGGGATAAGATTATAACAAAACACAAGCATATATCTACAAAATATTCACCTCTCACTCCACTAGTGGGAAATCCATCCTGCCCAGTGCAATTCAAACCACATGACACTGACAGTGCAGGAATTCAAGAGGCACTACCTACATACATCTTCTTCCATGATGGGAAAGTTAAAACTCAGGCAGATGTTACCTCTAGTTGTGGAGATAAATTCTCGAACTGGCTAACTTACTCACAGGTAATACACTACCTAACAACACACCCTTTCAAGATCCATTTCACACGTAACCTTACCCCTTTTGAAACTCTGTGTAGAACAGAGCACCCCAGCAGAGGTATTCTCTCGCTTACTTATAAACAGATTACTACTACATATTTAAATACTTTGCCCTCCTATGTTGCAAAATGGGAAGCAGAAGTGAGGGAAACTCTAACCCCAAAAACATGGCTAGATATCTTCATGCATATGAGCAGATCCTCGTCCTCTATATCCACATTAGAAATGAATATGAAATTGTTACGTAGATGGTACTACACCCCTATGAGACTATACCGACTTTTTCCTACCACCCCAGCGACTTGCTGGAGAGGTTGTGGAGAAATGAGCACCATGTTCCACATATGGTGGCAATGCCCAATTGTGGGGAAATATTGGGAATCTATCAAAACAGAAATCGAATCAATAATAACAGTCCCGCTACCTTACACACTCTGGACATATCTGCTCAACCACTTTCCTAAGATCAAATGCAAGTGCAGGCTAGCATTATTAACCCTAATGATCAATTCCGCAAAAAAATTAATACCGCTAAATTGGAAAAAAATAGACCTTCCCACAATCAAGACTTGGAAAGAAACAGTAACACATCACTTACAGTTAGAAAAATATCACTATGGACATACAAGACGACTTGATGATTACCACTCTATTACATTTTTGTGGGAAGAATATTTAAACACAAATCCGGTGTAGCATTAGGTGATAAGCGATGGCAAATATGATACACCCTATCTCCTTGACCCCCCCTTACAACCCCGTAATTTTATTCATAACTCTAACGTGAGTTTTAGGGTACGGATGGTCCTTCTACCTTTTAGCCTAACTGATCCTCAAAATGAGTGCCTCTAACCAAATCAAGGTAACCACTCTTTTCTCAACGGCTGGTACACTGGTACATAGATTATTTCATAACTCAATAGACAAGCCATTTCTATGTTCTAGGATCTCACTGTTTAACTGTTTAATTGTTTAGTTACATATTTACTTAATTGTCTGACCGTTCACATCCTGAAGAATGTAGTCTATTTGGACTTATCCTTTACTTAGCAAACGGGATTTTCATTTAAAGCAATTGTTTAACTGAATCTTCTCTTATTACATTGTGGTTATAATGCATACATTTCTATGGAAGGGCTCTGACTCTGTACCCAGAGCCGTTACCTCTCTATTAGATTTTGCTAACACCTTACTAATGTGTGCATTGCAGTTATCATGTTATCATGTCATCATTGTCTAAAGATGAGTTTTGTATGTAACATTTTTTCAAAATTTCAATAAAAATTATTAAAAAATAAATAAAAAAATAAACATATATATATATATATATAAACAGTGATCATACAGTAGGTAGAGTAGCGCCTAATTGAGATCCCTATAGTTATAGGCTTGATTTTAGATCGTTCTTCACTAAATTCACAGACATAGTGTCAGTTAACCTTGTTTCTTAAATTTCCTACCTTCCCTAATAAAGTGTACAATGCCAAAATTATTTCCCCTAACTGAACTCTGTTTGCTGGCAATGATTGTATACCATTCAGCACATATAATTAATTTACTTTTCATTCAAAGGGACAGTCTACTCCGGATTTTTTATTGTTTAAAAATATAAATAATCCCTTTATTACGCATTCCCCAGTTTAGCATAACCTACATGGTTATATTAATATACGTTTTACCTCTGGGATTAACTTTTATCTAAGCCTCTGTAGACTGACCCTTTTTCCAGTTCTTTTGACTTTTAGCCAATCAGTGCTGACAAATTTAAACTTGTATCAGTATCACATATTTTTTTGTTTATTTTAGTAATTTAACAAATAGTTAAAACATGCTAGGAATTTCTTAGAGCGTGAGATACAGGAGTTTCACTTTTAGTTTAGGAATTTCCATCTCACTAACTTAGAGAAGCACAGTTCAACGCTAGTGTTCTTGAGCAAATCAATTCTTGTACCTCGTGAAGTAGAACATATTGAACATTGCAAGTTGTCACAGAGGCACTCAATAAGAACATTAAATATTACTAAGAAACAAAAGGGATATAAAGTTACTCTATAGTTTTAAAATATTACTGAGATCTGAGCAGTACTTTTATTGTTAACTTACTTTACCTTAAATGTCAGTGATTCAATGAGATAGATTGCTTCTACACCCATCGACAGAGGTTAACTTTTTTTTTCAGATTGTACCTGAATGTCATTGTCTTGCAAGAAAGTGCAACTCAAGGTATGCCCTTCTGCAGTGCTATTATAGATTTTTTTATATGAATTGAAAGTGATAAAAAAAAGTTAAAACTGAAAAGAATGGAATAAATTTAGCACACATATTCTTATTTAACTAGAATTGTTGTGATTATTGTTTGCAAAATATAAAATTACTTGGTGTAATCAGCAATCAAATACACTTTAAATAAGGAACTCCTAAATAACTTAATCTTAAAATTATTTTAATTTTAGATAAATCATATCATGAAGTAATAATGTATTTTTTATCCAGCACAGAGATAATTGTAATATTTTTTTTAATGTTTCTCTAGTGTGGGCTGCTATAATACACTTAAAGAAACATAAAGCCTAGATTAACCCCTTAGTGACCAGAGCACTTTTCCATTTGTTGACCTTTGGGACCAAGGCTATTTTTACATTTCTGCAGTGTTTGTGTTTAGCTGTAATTTTCCTCTTACTCATTTACTGTACCCACACATATTATATACCGTTTTTCTCGCCATCAAATGGACTTTCTAAAGATACCATTATTTTCATCATATCTTATAATTTACTATTAAAAAAATTATAAAATATGAGGAAAAAATGGAAAAAAACTATTTTTTCAAACTTTGACCCCCAAAATCTGTTGCACATCTACAACCACCAAAAAACACCAATGCTAAATAGCGTCTAAATTTTGTCCTGAGTTTAGAAATACCCAATGTTTACATGTTCTTTGCTTTTTTTGCAAGTTATAGGGCCATAAATACAAGTAGCACTTTGCTATTTCCAAACCACTTTTTTTCAAAATTAGCGCTAGTTACATTGGGACACTGATATCTGTCAGGAATCCTTGAATATCCTTTAACATGTATATATATATTTTTAGAAGACATCCCAAAGTATTGATCTAGGCCCATTTTGATATATTTTATGCCACCATTTCACCGCCAAATGCGATCAAATAAAAAAAAAATGTTCACTTTTTCACAATTTTTTTCACAAACTTTAGGTTTCTCACTGAAATTATTTAGAAACAGCTTGTGCAATTATTGCACAAATGGTTTTAAATGCTTCTCTGGGATCCCCTTTGTTCAGAAATAGCAGACATATATGGCTTTTAGGTTGCTTTTTGGTAATTAGAAGGCCGCTAAATGCCACTGCGCACCACACGTGTATTATGCGCAGAAGTGAAGGGATTATGATTAGGGAGCATGTAGGGAGCTTGTAGGTTTAATTTTAGCTTTAGTGAAGTGTAGTAAACAACCCCAAGTATTGATCTAGGCCCATTTTGGTATATTTCATGCCACCATTTCACCGCCAAATGCGATCAAATTAAAAAAAACTTTAAATATTTCACAATTTTAGGTTTTTCACTGAAACTATTTACAAACAGCTTGTGCAATTATGGCACAAATTGTTGTAAATGCTTCTCTGGGATCCCCTTTGTTCAGAAATAGCAGACATATATGGCTTTGGCGTTGCTTTTTGGTAGTTAGAAGGTCGCTAAATGCCACTGCGCATCACACGTATATTATGTCTAGCAGTGAAGGAGTTAATTAGGTAGCTTGTAGGGAGCTTGCAGGGTTAATTTTAGCTTTAGTGTAGAGATCAGCCTCCCACCTGACACATCCCACCCCCTGATCCCTCCCAAACAGCTCCCTTCCCTCCCCCACCCCACAATTGTCCCCGCCATCTTAAGTACTGACAGAAAGTCTGCCAGTACTAAAATAAAAGTTTTTTGGGGGGTTTTAGGTTTTTTTAAAAAAATAAAAAAATAATTCTTCTGCTGTGTAGGACCCCCCTTAGCCCCCAACCTCCCTGATCCCCCCCCCCCAAACAGCTCTTTTACCCCCCCCTCTGCCTTTATTGTGCACCATATTGGGTACTGGCAGCTGTTTGAAAAATAATAATGTTTTTTACTTTTTTTATTTTATTAAATATTTTCTTTATTTCTGTAGTGTAGTTGCCCCCCCTCAACATCCAACCCCCCACCCTCTCCCAGATGCCTTGATTTTAAAATCCCACCCTCCCCAGTCCTCTCTCCCACCCTCCAGATCTACAGTATATTGATGCTGTTTTTCATAGATCTCTCGTGCACGCGCGCGATCGTGCACGCGCCAGTGCACGCGCACGCACCCGCACAAGATTCCTCCCCCCTCCTCCACCAATGACTGCCCACCCGCCTCCCTGGATGAGCTCCCACCCACCAACGATAACGGCCATCGATAGCCGATGCAGAGAGGGCCACAGAGTGGCTAAAAACAGTTATTGCAGGATGCCTCAATATTGAGGCATAACTGCAATAACATGAAAGCAGCTAGAAGCTATCAGGATCGCTTCCACTGCTTTCAAAGACCAACGACGTATGGGGTACGTCCTTGGTCATTAACTGCATTTTTTTGCAGGACGTACCCCATACGTCGTTGGTCGTTAAGGGGTTAAAAGCAGACTGCTATTGTTAGAGCAGCTTGCAACACATAACAGCGCTAAAACATTTAGCGAGACTGGTAACCTGGAGTAAAGTGTTAGGGCTAGAATAAAAGTATAACAAATCACATCTAAAACATATTAAAATATAGTATCACACACACACACATATATATATAAAGTTAAGCCAGCACTGCACCCTCTTGATAAAAAGTAAAATTTTATTTAAATTTCCATAAAAAGAGAACAAAAATAAAGTGCAAAAAGCACTTAAGGTGAAAGCTTCTCTTTTTATGGAAATGTAAATAAAATTGGACTTTTTATCAAGAAGTTGCAGTGCTGGCTTAACTTTAACTTTCTATAAAAGAATTTTCCCTTTTGAGCTGAGCACCTTTTTGGGTCCAATATCACTGAGATGCACTGTTCATTATATCACCTGTGATTAGAGGACGTGAACACAGAGGCGGCACTGACTATCTGGTGCAAGAGTGAGAAACAAGCCATGCACAGGTGCTGAGAATCTAACAGGCAGTGGTGAGCCGACGAGAAACACAGTACAGCAATCCCCCGAAAGGCTAAGGAAGTAACATTCTGGCTGGTGAAGCAACCCTGAGTCACACACGGCTGCGGTGAGGACAACGTGAGGTATTGAGCTGAAAGAGGCTGGAAGTCAGTTTTTACCCTTATACTACTTTACTTGAATATGGGCTTTCAAAAAATATATATAAATTACAAGTGCTTTACAGCAATTGGAAATTACCACTATACAATAAATATAAGGTAGAAACTTAGGCGACCCAAATTATAGTTCCCTTAATGAGTCTATTGACAGATGATATAGTAAAGTCCATAAGTATGTGTGTATATTGAGGCCATTATTCCCAAAAATGTATAATATCATTGATGGAATTATATCCATTGGGGATGCGTGATTCTAAAGTAAAAATCCAGAATGCCTCTTGCTTTAATAGAGCCTTGTTGCGATCACCTCCCCTACTGTGTGCCTGTACTTGATCGAAGACCATCCATTTAAAAGTAGAATTACTACTATTGTGTTTTTGAATGAAATGTTTGGCCATTTCAGAGACTGGATCAGACCGTTTAATGTGTGATAAATGTTGTCTTATACGTTCCCTCACCTCCCTAGAGGTACATCCTACGTATTGTTTGGGAGTGCAAGTGCACCAAATCAGATAGAAGACATACTTTGTACGACAATTAACACAGCTGTGTATCTTATATGTTTTGTTCATGGTTGCAGAGGAAAAGATGTTTCCTTTTTGAATAAAACTGCATGGGATACAGGCACTGTATCCACACTTGAACATTCCTTTAGATTGTAACCAGGAACTTGTAAGTGAATGTGTTTTGGGTAAAGCACTAGGTGAGATCAAGTTTCCTATAGTGCATCCCCTTTTATAGGAAAACCTGCATCCCTTATCAATGATAGGGACTAGTCCTTCATCTGCTTTAAGCATTGGGAGATGACTATGGATGATTTTACAGATATTATTGTAGTCAGACGATTACTGAGTAATGAAAATGACCTGGTCACTATTAGCATGGGTCCTCTGCGGTTTATCTACTAATAATGATTTTCTATCAAGGCAGTTGACTTCCTTTTTTGCTTTTGGATAGCAGAATTGCTGTAGCATCTGCTTAAAAGTCTCCGAGTTAGGTCTTCACTTTGTGTAATGCAGTCTTGTGTTTCAGAACAGTTTCTTTTTACCCTGATAAATTGCCCCTTTGCAATGGCATATGGAACATTTAAAGGGTGATTGCTTTTGCCATGTAGAAGGGTGTTCCTTGATATAGGCTTCCTGTAAATGTGGGATTTAATTCTGTTAGTGCCTATCACATTACTTAACTGAACATCAAGAAAATTAATAGATGTTCTGTTAGTTTCAAAAGTGAACTGTAAACCCCACTCATTTTGGTTTAGATATCCAATAAAGCCTTCAATGAGTGCAGGTTGACCCATCTATATCAACAACAAATCGTCAATATAACGATGATAGCTTTTGATATATTGAAGAAAAGGATTCTGTTCTCCATATATCATACTCAATTCGAACCAACCCATTACCAAATTTGCGTATGAGGGTGCAAATTTCACCCCCATCGCCATTCCTTGCAGTTGGAGATAAAATAAATCTTCAAACTTGAAGTAATTGTGAGTCAATAAATATTGCAGAAAATCCAAAATAAATTGGATAAATTCTTTTGTGTAGTTCAATTTGTTCTCCAAGAAATATTTGATAGCAAGGATACCCATGGAATGGGGAATGGACAAATATAAAGCCACCATGTCCACTGTGAGCCAAGAGAAATTGTCTTGTCAAATGAAACCATCAAATATCTGTAATACATGCTTAGTGTCTTTGAGAAAGCTCGGAAATGTAGCAACCAATGGTTGTAATATACTATCCAACCATTTGGATAATGGCTTGCACACTAATGGTCTGCCTTTGTAGTTCTCAATGCTTTTGTGGACCTTTGGCAGGACATTTATAATTGGAGTAATGGGATTGTCCACTAATAGAAAATCAAAGGTCTTGTCATCAATATGGCCTTGCATCAAGAAGTGAGATAAGGTCTTTTTTGAATCTTTGTACAGGGTTACAAGATAAGACTTTATAATCATTAGGGCCATTAAACTGTCTCATGATCTCACCTTTGTAGGACTTAAGGTCCCAAACGACAACACTCCCTCCCTTGTCAGCATTCTTTATCACCAAGTCTGGGTTAGATTTTAATGAAGGTAGAGCAAGTCTCTCTTGATTAGTTAGAGTGGATTTACCCTGTAGAGGTTTTTTTTGAAAGCTCAAAAAGATCTTTTTCTATTCTTTTTTGAAAAGAGACTAAAATGTCTCCTCTAGATTATAGGGGATAAAATGTAGATTTGGGCTTAAAGCCAATGTGGGCATTTTGTACATCATAATCAGGAATTTGGTGCACTTGCACCCCCAAACAATACGTAGGATATACCACTAGGGAGGTGAGCGAACGTATAAGACAACACTTATCAGACATTAAACGATCTGATCCAGTCTCTGAAATGGCCAAACATTTCATTCAAAAACACAATAGTAGTAATTCTACTTTTAAATGGATGGTCATCGATCAAGTACAGGCACACAGTAGGGGAGGTGATCGCAACAAGGCCCTATTAAAACAAGAGGCATTCTGGATTTTTACTTTAGAATCACGCATCCCCAATGGATATAATTTCATCAATGATATTATACATTTTTGGGAATAATGGCCTCAATATACACACATACTTATGGACTTTACTATATCATCTGTCAATACACTCATTAAGGGAACTATAATTTGGGTCGCCTAAGTTTCTACCTTATATTTATTGTATATATATATATTGAAAGCCCATATTCAAGTAAAGGAGCACACCAGCCCGTTAGTGTGTGTTTCTTTCAAATACAATGAGCAAATTACTTATCTGTATTTTATGTGCTTTTTTCAGCATTGGAAATCATCACACCACATGGATACAGCTTTACCCATGTGTTTAACTGATGATCATCTGGTAGTTCATCTTTAATACCAGGAACACATGTTACAATAGTTATCTCAACACAAAGTGCATTTGTAAAGTAATAAACATGATGATGTACTTATTACACTATAGGACCACATGTTATTTAATTTGTGCACCATTTTGACATAACTTTAATTTAATTTAATTTAGTTAACATGCAATAGGTAAGAATATGTCTACATCTAATCAGTTAGACTTCTTTTTCCAGTATGATTATTATTATTATTATTCTTTAAGTATTTATTTATTGATTCATTCATCTATTTAGTTACTTTTTTTCACGTCTGCATTTTCAATGTGAATTTTTCCTGTAGTAATATTTACATTGTATCATTTGTTTACAATTGGTTCTTGTATTTAATGCATGGCTCCCTTTTCGACACAATAAGGTGTATCAAAATTAGTTTGAGCCTAAATAAATATGTATGCTTTTTAATACTATTTAGTTCTGATGTTAGGTTCTTCCATGTTATGCAAACAATTACAGGTGTATGAAGTTTGTAATTAATGACAACCAATAGTATCTCAATACTGCTTTTAAAAATTTGCGTTTTTTTATTTGAAATTATGTCTAGGAGTAAGGCCGTAGGCCAAAACATGTCAGACCTTTCACACTGAGCACTGTCAATACTTTTAATTGACCATTAAAATTGGACTTTGTTTTAAGACCTATATGGCTTTTTTTCGCTTTTGTTATTTACCAATATTTCCCTTTGATAAGCCTGGTCTGTGAACGAACTTTATCTCTCTGTTCATTTCTACCTTTGAAAACCCATTATCCCCTGTACCTGGATTCCGGAGTTCACCTCTAAGGATTGGCCGAGCGATTGGAGCTACATCAGAGATGAGCACGCATATGCTGTATTGCTATTGTGGGTCGTAAGGAGATGCAGCCACGCCAAGTGTTGAAGGAGCGGATGATATAAGAGTACCGGTCTACACGCATTGCAGGGGTGGAGGTGCCTTTTTGGGTTGAGAATCCGGTAAGAGCTTGCCTACCCCCCCCCCTTCCTAGGAGCTGCACATATACCTTGTGAGTACCCACACAAACTATCCGATATTCCACCGAGCTCAGGCATACTTATCTGTGATCTCCATAGGGACACTTAGTCTCGGCAGGGATCCTAACACAGCCCTGACTCACTTTTGTTTGTTTATATATATATATATATATATATATATATATATATATACCGTTGTGCTCATAAGTTTACATACCCGGGCAGAATTTATGATTTCTTGGCCATTTTTTAGAGAATATGAATGATAACACAAAAACTCAATTCCTTGGATATCTTTTTATATCCCTTTCCTGTTTTATACAGTCCAACTACCATTTCCTGCAGATCCTTTGACAATTCTTTTGCTTTCCCCATGATTCAGAATCCAGAAATGTCAGTGCAGCACTGGATGAAAGATGCAAGGGTCTGTCAGGAGTCCAGAAACTCATTGACCTTTTATACACACACACTAATTACAAGCAAACATATCACAGGTGAGGATGGTTACCTTCGATAGCCATTCAAACCCCTTTGTGGCAACCTGTGTGCATGTTATCAGGCCAAAATCACCAGGGTATATAAACTTTTGATCAGAGTCATTTGGGTAGTTTCTGTTGTCATTATGATTTAAAAAGAGTAAACACAGTTGATTGATAATAAATGGCTTCAGCCAAACACTAACCATGAGTGAAAGAAAAGTTTTTGTGTTATCATTCATATTCTCTGAAAAATGGCCAAGAAATCATAAATTCCGCCAGGGTATGTAAACTTATGAGCACAACTGTATATAGATAGATAGAAAGATAGATAGATAGATAGATAGATAGATCGGGTACTCACATGTCTTATTTCACCTCTTAATTCCTTTATTTTAAGTTTCCAAAAAATTAATCCAAATTATAAGTCTTATGATGACTTATCATTTGCATAAATTTTTTGGAAACTTAAAATAGAATTAGGAGGTGAAATAAGGCCTGTGAGTGCCCTCATGTTGAATATACAATCTATATGATTAACCAAAGTGGAGACACCCAGGCAGTTATCACTAGAAGAGAATGAGTGCATGGGGACTCTGGACTATATATATTTATATATATACTTGTTGATAAGTCTGCCCAGAGGGCAGTCTATGTGTGAACAATGTAACCCCCCAAGCTACAAAAAAAATAAAAAAGTAAAAATACAGAAAAAATAAACAGCACTATCCAAAATAAAAAAATTAAACCTAATCACTGTGAAAATAAAAAATCTCCCCCCAAAATAAAAACACCCACTAATCTAAGTATAAACTACCAATAGTCGTTAAAAGTGCTTTTTTGTAGGGCATTGCCCTAAATAAATCTACTCTTTTACATTAAAAATAAACAAAGTCCCCCCCTAGCAGTAAAACCCCCCACCTACCAAACCCCCCAAAATAAAAAAGCTAACACTAATAAACCTAAACTACCAATTGCCCCAAAAGGAAAAACTAACACTAAAGCTCCAAATAGGTACTCACAGTTTCAGAAGTCCGGCGGAGAAGGTCTTCTTCCAGGCGGGTCCATCATCTTCATCCATATCGAAGGAGGCACGGAGTGGAGGTCCGGAGCGGTCTTCCTAGATGTGGTGATCCTCGGCAGTGGTCTTTGTCAGCATGGAGGCTCGTTTTCATCCGATGTCCGTCATATACTGAATATTGAATGCAAGGTAACACAATCATTTTGGGGTACCTTGCATTCCTATTGGCTGAATTTTTCAAAACAGTCAATAAGATTTCAGTAACTCTCATCCTATTGGCTGATTTTGAAAATTTCAGCCAATAGGAATGCAAGGTACCCCAATAAATATGGGGTACCTTGAATTCAATCTTCAGTGTGTGGCGGACGATCACATGAAGAGGAACCTCCTCGCCTTTGCAGAGTCCTGCCACCGATGACCGCCGCTGAGGATCGCCACATCTGGGAAGACCACTCTGGACCTCTGCTCCATGCTGCCTTTGCTCCGCACACATCTGGGAAGACCGCCACATCTGGGAAGACCACTCCGGACCTCCGCGCCACCTTCACTGTGGATGAAGATGATAAACCCGCCTGGAAGAAGACCTTCTCCGCCAGACTTCTGAAACCGTGAGTACCTATTGGGGCTTTAGTGTTAGTTTTTTTAAAATTTTTTGTTTGTTTGTTTGGTTTTTAGATTAGGGTTTATTGGGAAATTTGCAAAAGAGCTGAATGCCCTTTTAAGGGCAGTAAAAAAAAGAGCTGAATGCCCTTTTATGGGCAATGCCCATGCAAATGCCCCTTTAGGGGCAATGGGTAGCTTAGGTTTAGTAGTGTTACGGCTAGATTTAGAGTTTTGTAAGTAACGACCCGCGTAGCTAACGCTGTTTTTTTTTTCCCTGCACCTTTTAAATACTGCTGGTATTTAGAGTTCACAGAATGGCTGTGTTAGGCTCCAAAAAAGGAATGTAGAGCATAATTTACCGCCACTGCAACTCTCAATACCAGCGGTGCTTACGGACGCGGCCAACTTCAAAAACGTGCTCGTGCACGATTCCCCCATAGGAAACAATGGGGCAGTTTGAGCTTAAAAAAACCGCAGCGTTCAGCTCCTAACGCAGCCCCATTGTTTCCTATGGGGAAACACTTCCTAAGTCTGCACCTAACACTCTAACATGAATCCCAAGTCTAAACACCCCTAACCTTACACTTATTAACCCCTAATCTGCCGCCCCCGCTATCGCTGACACCTTCATATTTTTTTAACCCCTAATCTGCCGCTCCCTACAACGCCGCAACCTACGTAATCCCTATGTACCCCTAATCTGCTGCCCCTAACACTGCCGACCCCTATATTATATTTATTAACCCCTAATCTGCCCCCCCACAATGTCGCCGCCAGCTACCTACAATAATTAACCCCTAATCTGCCAACCGGACCTCACCGCTACTATAATAAATGTATTAACCCCTAAAACTAACTCTAACCCGAACCCTAACACCCCCCTAAGTTAAATATAATTTAAATCTAACAAAATAAATTAACTCTTATTAAATAAATTATTCCTATTTAAAGCTAAATACTTACCTGTAAAATAAACCCTAATATAGCTACAATATAAATAATAATTATATTGTAGCTATTTTAGGATTAAGTTTTAGGCAACTTTGTATTTATTTTAACCAGGTACAATAGCTATTAAATAGTTCATAACTATTTAATAGCTACCTAGTTCAAATAATTACAAAATTACCTGTAAAATAAATCCTAACCTAAGTTACAATTAAACCTAACACTACACTATCAATAAATTAATTAAATAAAATACCTACAATTATCTACAATTAAACCTAACACTACACTATCAATAAATTAATTACATACAAATCCCTACAAATAAATACAATTAAATAAACTAACTAAAGTACAAAAAATAAAAAAAGAACTAAGTTACAAAAAATAATAAAATAATTTACAAACATTATAAAAATATTACAACAATTTTAAGCTAATTACACCTACTCTAAGCCCCCTAATAAAATAACAAAGCCCCCCAAAATAAAAAATACCCTACCCTATTCTAAAATTAAAATTGAAAAGCTCTTTTACCTTAGCAGCCCTTAAAAGGGCCTTTTGCGGGGCATGCCCCAAAGAATTCTGCTCTTTTGCCTGTAAAAAAAAACATACAATACCCCCCCAACATTACAAACCACCACCCACATACCCCTAATCTAACCCAAACCCCCCTTAAATAAACCTAACACTAAGCCCCTGAAGATCTCCCTACCTTGTCTTCACCACGCTGGGTATCACCGATCCGTCCAGGCTCCGAAGTCTTCATCCAAGCCCAAGCGGGGGCTCAAGATGTCCATGATCCGGCTGAAGTCTTGGCCCAAGCGGGGGCTGAAGATGTCCATGATCTGGCTGAAGTCTTGGCCCAAGCGGGGGCTGAAGAGGTCCATGATCTGGCTGAAGTCTTGATCCAAGCGGGAGCTGAATAGGTCCATGATCCGGCTGAAGTCTTCTATCAAGCGGCATCTTCAATCTTCTTTCTTCCGGATCCATCTTCATCAACGTGAATCTGATTGGCTGATTCCATCAGCCAATCAGAATTTTCCTACCTCAATTCTGATTGGCTGATAGAATCCTATCAGCCAATAGGAATTCGAGGGATGCCATCTTGGATGACGTCATATAAAGGAACCGTCATTCGGCGAGTAGGCGTCGGTAGAAGAGGATGGATCCGCTTTGGCTGGAAGAAGATGGCTCCGGAAGAAAGAAGATTGAAGATGCCGCTTGATAGAAGACTTCAGCCCGATGATGGACCTCTTCAGCCGGATGATGGATGTCTTCAGCCCCGCTTGGATCAAGACTTCAGCCCAATGATGGACTTCTTCAGCCGGATGATGGATGTCTTCAGCCCCCTTGGATGAAGATTTCAGAGCCTCCTCTGGACCGATCGGTGATACCCGGCGTGGTGAAGATAAGGTAGGATGATCTTCAGGGGCTTAGTGCTAGGTTTATTTAAGGGGGTTTGGGTTAGATTAGGGGTATGTGGGTGGTGGGTTGTAATGTTGGGTGGGGTGTATTGTATGTTTCAGGCAAAAGAGCAGAATTCTTTGGGGCATGCCCCGCAAAAGGCCCTTTTAAGGGCTGGTAAGGTAAAAGAGCTTTTCGATTTGTATTTTAGAATAGGGTAGGGCATTTTTTTATTTTGGGGGGCTTTGTTATTTTATTAGGCTTAGAGTAGGTGTAATTAGCTTAAAATTGTTGTAATATTTTTAGTTAGTTTATTTATTTGTAGGTATTTTATGTAATTAATTTATTGATAGTGTAGTGTTAGGTTTAATTGTAGATAATTGTAGGTATTTTATTTAATTAATTTATTGATAGTGTAGTGTTAGGTTTAATTGTAACTTAGGTTAGGATTTATTTTAAAGGTAATTTTGTAATTATTTGAACTAGGTAGCTATTAAATAGTTATTAACTATTTAATAGCTATTGTACCTGGTTAAAATAAATACAAAGTTGCCTGTAAAATAAATATAAATCCTAAAATAGCTACAATATAATTATAATTTATATTGTAGCTATATTAGGGTTTATTTTACAGGTAAGTATTTAGCTTTAATTAGGATTAATTTATTTAATAAGAGTTAATTTATTTCGTTAGAATAAAATTATATTTAACTTAGGGAGGTGTTAGTGTTAGGTTTAGACTTAGCTTTAGGGGTTAATAAATTTAATAGAGTAGCGGTGAGGTCTGGTCGGCAGATTAGGGGTTAATAATTGTAGGTAAGGTAGCAGCGACGTTGGGGGCGGCAGATTAGGGGTTAATAAATATAATATAGGGGTCGGCGGTGTTAGGGGCAGCAGATTAGGGGTACATAAGTATAACGTAGGTGGCGGCGGTGTGCGGTTGGCAGATTAGGGGTTAAAAAAATTTAACAGAGTGGCGGCGATGTGGGGCGCCTCGGTTTAGGGGTACATAGGTAGTTTATGGGTGTTAGTGTACTTTAGAGCACAGTTGTTGAGAGCTTTATGAACCGGCGTTAGCCCAGAAAGCTCTTAACTCCTGGCTTTTCTCTGCGGCTGGAGTTTTGGCTCACTTCAGCCAAGACTCTAAATACCGGCATTAGAAAGATCCCATTGAAAAGATAGGATATGCAAATGGCGTAGGGGGATCTGTGGTATGGAAAAGTCGCGGCTTCGAAGTGAGCGTTAGACCCTTACCTACACGACTCTAAATACCAGCGGTAGCCCAAAACCAGCGTTAGGAGCCTCTAACGCTGGTTTTGACGGCTAACGCCAAACTCTAAATCTAGCCGTTAGTTTTTTATTTTGGAGGCCCTTTTAAGGGCTATTAGTAGTTTATTCTTAGATTAGGGGGTGTTTTTATTTTCGGTTATTTTGTAGTTATGAGTTTTGCGCCACAAAAATGTTTCACAAAACTCATAACTAAAGTGTTAGAAAGTAACAAAGTAACTACCTATTAACCTCTAAACCGCTGCCCTCCTGCATCGCAAACACTATTTAAATCTTATTAATCCCTAATCTGCTGCCCACCCACATTGCAACTATTAAATAAATTTATTAACCCCTAAGCTGCCGCTCCCGACATCTGCAATACTGATAAAAATTATTAACCCCTATTCCACCACTCCCCGATATCACTGCCACTATAATAAAGTTATTAACCCCTATTCCGCCACTCCCCGACATTGCCGACACTGTAATAAAGCTATTATCCCCTATTCCACCACTCCTCGACATCGCGGACACTATAATAAAGCTATTAACCCCTAATCTGCCACTCCCTGACATCACCATCACTATAATAAAGTTAATAACCCCTAAACCTCTGGCCTCCCACATCTCTGCAACTAAAAAAACCTATTAACCCCTATACCCCCAGTCCCCCACATCGCAAAACTCTAAATTAAACTATTAACCCCTAAACCTAACACCCCCTAACTTTAAATTAAAATTGCAATATAACTATATTTAAATAAATAAAAACTTACCTGTGAAATAAAAATAAACATAACATTAAACTATTAATTAACCTAATCTTACTATTCTAATAAAATAAAAAATACTACCAATTAAAATATCTAAATTACAAATTTAAAAAACCTAACACTACGAAAAAAAATTAAAAATCTAAAATTACAAAAAATAATAAACACTAAATTACGAAAAATAAAAAACACTAAGCTTACAAAAAATAATACATGAAATGATCAAAAATAAAAACAATTACACCTAATCTAATAGCCCTATAAAAATAAAAAGCCCCCAAAAATAAAAACACCCCCTAGCCTATAATAAACTACCAATAGCCCTTAAAGGGGCATTTTGTAGGGCATTGCCCTAAGTTAAAAAGCTATTTTACCTGTAAAAAAAATACATACAAAGTCCCCCCAACAGTACAATCCCCCACCCAACCAATCCCCAAAATAAAAAAACCTAACTCTAAAAAAAAAAAACTAAGCTATCCATTGCCCCTAAAAGGGCATTTGTATGGGCATTACCCTTAATTCTTTTTCAAAAGCCCAAACCATAATCTGAAAAATAAACACCCCAAAAAATTAAAAAAATACCTTACACTAACCCCAGAATATCTAATCACAGGTTGCTGAAGTCTGGACTTCCAGGTGGCGACATCTTCATCCATCATGGGGGCGTCTTCTATCTTCATCCCGGCGGAGTGGCGAAGACATCCAGCGTGGGGCGTTTTCTTCATATGGTCCCAGCCGTACACTGAAGCTTCAATGTAAGGTAGCCGTTTCAAAATGGCGTACCTTGCAATCCTATTTGCTGATTTGATTCTTCAAATTCAAATTAGCCAATAGGATGAGAACTTCTAAAATCCTATTGGCTGTTCAAAACAGCCAATAGAATGAGAGCAACTGAAATCCTATTGGCTGTTTTTTTTATTTTGGGGGTTGTTTGGGTGGTGGGTTTTACTGTTGGGGGGACTATTTTTGTTTACAGGTAAAAGAGCTGTTTAACTTAGGGCAATGCCCTACAAAAGGCGCTTTCAATGGCTATGGGTAGTTTATTGTAGGCTAGGTTTTTTTTTTTATTTTGGGGGATTTTTTATTTTTATAGGGCTATTAGATTAGGTGTATTTTTTTTATTTTTTATCATTTCGTTTATTATTTTTTTGTAAGCTTAGAGTTTTTTATTTTTCGTAATTTAGTGTTTATTATTTTTTGTAATTTTAGATTTTTTTTTTTTTTTCGTAGTGTTAGATTTTTTTTAATTGGTAGTATTTTTCTATTTTATTAGAATGTTAGGTTTATTTTTATTTCACAGGTAAGTTTTTATTTATTTAAATATAATTATATTGCAATTTTAATTTAAAGTTAGGGGGGTGTTAGGTTTAGGGGTTAATAGTTTAATTTAGTGTTTTGCAATGTGGGTGGCCGGCAGTTTAGGGGTTAATATGTTTATTTAGTTGCAGAGATATGGGAGGTAGGAGGTTTAGGGGTTAATAGGTTTATTTAGTTGCAGAGATGTGGCAGGCTGGAGGTTTAGGGGCTAATAACTTTATTATAGTGTCGGCGATGTCGGGGAACAGCAGAATAAGGGTTAATAACTTTATTACAATGGCGGTGATGTCGGGGAGCGGCGGAATAGGGGTTAATAACTTTTATTAGTGTCAGCGATGTCGGGGGCAGCAGATTAGGGGTGTTTAGACTTGGGGTTTATGTTAGGATGTTAGTTTTAAACATAACTTTTTTTTCCCCATAGACATTATTGGGGTTTCGTTACAGAGATTTTTCATTGCAGGTGTTAGTTTTTTCTAACACTCTCCCCCCATTGATGTATATGGGAAAAAACCTGCATGAGCACGTCAAAGCAGCCCTTGGATTTTGTGCGATATGGAGTTTATCGCCACCATATCGCACGCACAAGGAGGCTTTTCAGTAACTTGTAATGGCAGCGCTATGGAGGGTGAAAAAAACACAACTTTTTTGGCATTAGTTTCTCACTCTGTTTAGCCCAAAACTCGTAATCTAGGTGATTGTTTGCTAACTTATTTCTGTCTCCAGTCCTCTGCCTATTAAAAAAATACCTGCGGTATTGTAGCAGTAGCACTAGCCACTACTTTAACTTTATCTATGATTAAGCTGCTTTTCATATGCATGTATGTATTGGGTACTTGTAAAGCATGACTAATCACCCGTAAGGGTTTCAAGGTGCTGCTCATTTTATCAACCTCAGAAGGATAAAAGGCTGAGTGTACCTCCCTGGGGATCGAACCTGCAACCCTTGGGATGCCACAGAGCTCAGTCACAGAGCCTTAGCATGCTGAGCTATCTGTGAGGCAGCTCATCTGCTGCTCTGAAAAAATTACCTTTAGGAAATAGTGCAAAATTTTGTTATTTTAATAAACTCCTTTAACAAATATAGGATGAAACAAAAGTATATTTTTTGGTCTGTGCACATGTCCAATTGCTAATTCCAATTGTATACCTGTTTTTGATAATTGATTGCAATGGCTTAATATAGTCACTGTGTAAATGGTTTCTTCAAACCTCCAGACCTTTAGCTCACTCTATTTTTGTCTGTGTATATTAGCACCCTCTTCTATTTCCTAATTTTGTTTCTGAACTGATGTTGATGACATTTTTGTAGGCTTTTTCCATATTGCATAGTTATTGCACGGAATGTAAAACAAAAAAAAATATATTATCAAGCATATGCTGTATGCAGGAATGCAATTATGTATATTTCTGAAAATGTATTTATTGAAACGTGCTCTTTTGAGGAACCATGATTCCATTGCTTGACAGTTTCTTAAATTGGACACTATAAATGCCAAAGTATGGACCACAATATGCTTTTTCCAAGATGTCACAAGGAGAGTTCAAGAAAAGGGCAAGCAAGGACGCTTATGTTACAAATTGTGTTTATGTTTCTTAATCTACGTTTGCAAACTCTATAAGTGGCCCTGTTTAGCAATGTCAGAACTCACTTCACAGTTTGCTCTTTTATCAGTAAATTCAATTTTCCCTGTTGCAATAAAAGTGTTTTAAGCAGGTGAGGTATTTGTTTATTGTTTTTTTTTCTTTTTATTTGGAACTGATTATTTTTTGTTTCTATAGGTTACAAATTTGTATTTACATTAAAGGAATTGTGGAAAAATGGTCAAATTGAATCTTTATTTAATTTATTCAATAACAGTTTTATTAAATGATAACTCAGATGACAAGAAGGTCTAATTTTATATTTGTATGCTGAGTGCAAAGTCTACAATAGGTCAGATGAGAACAAGGTCCCATCAGTGTACAATGCTGCATTGGTAGATTAGTGCAGCTACAATTAGTGTCATCATCCAGTGGGGACTGGGGAACACGCAGCAAATTTAAGAGGTGCTATGCCTTAAACTTCTCTTTAAGATGTTGCCCAAATACTCTCTGACCGCAGAAATTATAATAATTAAAGTACAGTTTAGCTTTCATGTCAAAAATTATGTAAATTTTATTATTTCATAAAAAAAGCGTTTAGCAAAAATAAGAGTGTTGTCATAAAAAATGAATATTCTCAAACTAGTGCGGTATCACTATCTATTTTGGAATGTGAGATCCCACTCTTTGTAAAGAATAAAACTACTTGAGAACAGAACAGCAGAGTGGAATACAAGTGTAACATTTCTTAAAGGCAATACTCATAAAGGCATTTATGTGTTTTTATGTAATATATGTACTATACTATATATGTATGCATACAGTTTATATGTTTTGTGAGGAATTACTAATTGTCTATCCACTACACTATTTTTCTACCTAATACCTATATTTTTATAGTGCTAATGTTAATATTTTTTCAAAACATGTTATTACAATTTTATTTAAAAATATTTGGTAAGTTAATATGGCAATGAATAGATATATCAACTCAATTCTGTATGCTGTGGCGTTTGATAAATTTCCTATTTTTAATGATTTGCAAGATTTGCAAGAATAGAATTACTTGGGGCAAGTTTGACTGCTGGGGAAAATGATTCCAAGGTCCACTGAAAAGAATATATATATATATATATATATATATATATATATATATATATATATATATAGCACACAGAGAAAGTCCAGCACTCGCTTACAAGCTCTCAGCTAAGATTAAAAGCAAAAATGGAAGAGTTAGTTACCACATCTGGCCAAATGGGATAAGCCCAGGTACCACGTCAAGGTCTCTTCCAAAAGTCCCTAAACAGCCACATAATGCAAGCTCTCAATCCAACAAACTGGGAATAAGTGAAGGGTGCACAGGCTTATGTAATCACCCTAGCAACATACAAAACACCGAAGGGTACTTCACTCTCAGACCGGACTGGGTACACATCCTATGACCCTGAAACATGCACAGCCCTGGGTGCACAATAGCACTCTCAGGAAGCTGCACTGTCCCCAGAGTCACAGGCAGGTAACCCCAGACAGGTCTGGGTGCAAGGCGCATAGGGAAAATTACAAAACAAATTAATACAGCACACAGAAAAAGTCCAGATCTCAGCTAAGATTAGAAGCAAATCCAAACCTTTTCCAGACCCAAGCAGTTTGGATAAAGGGTTTTGTTCCTGTACTGATTTTCTATCAACTATAGTCATCTCAAGAGGTAGCAGCCATAATAGTCAAATTACTAAACAAAATAGATTTTTTTTCCTATGCTAATAGCTCAAAAATAACATTTATCTAAAACAAATAATAAACATTTAGAAAGGGCTAATTGAAGCAATTAATCCCATGCCATAATTGCTACTACTGTTTAATTTATAAGGCAGACACTTAAGGTTTAGTGGCTAAGCAATAGAAGAAATAAACATTTCAGGCACTTAACAGGGTTTACTTAAGTGACAGAGATTAGAGAAGTGTTTGACATTAGAGACCTTATTTGTCAACCAAGAAAATATGGTACATGCATTAAGATTTATGTGAAAATGTAAGCATATGTGAAAACTGAAAACACTCTCAATAAGACATAGCAGAAATGAAACAGCACATCTGTTCAACCCAGCTCTCTGCAAGTTTTCAGTTAACACCTTTATCTGAATAATAATAAATTAAATAGTAAAACAAATAGTAGACCAATGGTAGTAAATACTATAGCTTTTTTTCCCCCAGTGAACCTAAGTTTAATGTTGATGGTTATAATTTTTATTTTAAACTTATTGTTAATCCCTTTTCTTAATGTGTATACTGTATATCATTTTTATAAGTCCAATATGGCAAATTGTGCACTTTTTTTTAAGCCATCTTTGTTCAAGCGACAGTTAACACCATATTTTTTTTTTGTTTAAAAAGAGATATAATCCCTTTTATTACCAATTCCACAGTTTTTTATAACTAACACAGTTATAATAATACACTTTTTTCCTATGTGATTACCTTGTATCTAAGCCTCTGCAAACTGCCCCCTTATTTAAAGGGACATAATACTCATATGCTAAATCACTTGAAACTGATGCAGTATAACTGTAAAAAGCTGACAGGAAAATATCACCTGAGCATCTCTATGTAAAAAAGGAAAATATTTTACCTCACAATTTCCTCAGCTCAGCAGAGTAAGTTCTGTGTAAAAAGTTATACTCAGCTGCTCCCAGCTGCAGGTAAAAATAAAAAAAAAATGAAGAAATGAACAGCAGCCAATCAGCATCAGCAGTGCTGAGGTCATGAACTCTTACTGTGATCTCATGAGATTTGACTTAACTCTCATGAGATTTCATAGTAAGCTTCCTTTACCTGATTGGTGAAATAATATGAGAGTGCACGATGCTAGTCCCTTCAGATGTCCCAGGACAAACATACTAATATGCTGCTTAGAAATCCTTTACAATGGGAGGTGGCTACTGAGGAACTTTTGAGGTAAAATATCTTTCTTTTTTACATAGAGATGTTCAGGTTATATTTTCTAATCAGCTTTTTACAGCTATGCTGCATCACTTTCAAGTGTTTAAACATTTGGGTATTATGGCCCTTTAAGTTCTTTTGACAGACTTGCAATTTAGAGAATCAGTGCTGACTCCTAGGTAACTTCACATGTGTGAGCTGAATGATATCTATATGACACACATGAACTAACACCCTCTAGTAGTGAAAAACTGTCAAAATGCATTCACATAAGAGGCGACCTTCAAGGTCTAAGAAATTAGCATATGAACCTCAGAGGTTTAGCTTTCAACTAAGAATGAAAAGAGAACAAAGCAAAATTGTTGATAAAAGTAAATTGGAAAGTTGTTTAAAATGACACGACTTATCTGAATTATGAAAGTTTATTTTGGACTTGACTGTCCCTTTAACCCCTTAAGGACCATCGATGTACAGGATATGTCCTACAAAAAAATGTCCTTAACAACCAAGGACGTACCCTGTACGTTGTTGGTATCTTCAAGCGGCGGAAGCGATCCTAATCGCTTCCAGCCACTTTCATCTTATTGCAGTGATGCTTCGATATTGAAGCAACCTGTAATAACATTTTCTAGCCATCCGATGCAGAGAGAGCCACTCTGTGGACCTCTCTGCATCGGATATTGATGGCCACGATTGTTGGTGTGTGTTAGCCGATGTGGGAGTTGGGTGGGCGGCCATTGATGTGCCTTGAGAGTCAGAGGGGGGCATGATCATGTAAGGGGACACCGGGGGTACGCACGGGCACATGTGCACGGGGGGCGGGTGCGTGCACCGGGGCGGGAGCAGGTGGGAACCGCTACACTATGAAACATTTTTTTACACAATGTGGGAGAGAGGAGGAAGGGAATTTTGATCTAAGGGATCTGGGAGGGGTGGGGGGTTGCTTATTGAGGGGGATAAGCTATACTACAGAAATATATGGAAACCCCACAAAAAATAAAATTTTATAGAAAACTGGGTACTGACAGACAGCTGCCAGTACCCAAGATGGCACACAATAAGGTAGAGGGGGATGGTTAGAGAGCTGTTTGGGGGTTCAGGGAGGTTGGGGGCTAAGGGGGATTCTACACAGCAGAATATGTAAATATGTGGAAAAAAAAAATTAAAAATTAAAAGATAGCTTTTATTTTAGTACTGGTAGACTTTCTGCCAGTACTAAAGATGGCAGGGACAATTGTAGGGTGGGGGAGGAAATAGAACTTTTTGGGAGGGATCAGGGGTGGGATGTTTCAAGTGAGAGGCTGATCTCTACACTAAAGCTAAAATTGACCCTGCAAGCTCCCTACAAGCTACCTAATTAACCCCTTCACGGACTTCTAATTACCAAAAAGCAATGTCAAAGCCATATAAGTCTGCTATTTCTGAACAAAGGGGATCACAGAGAAGCATTTACAACCATTTGTGCCATAATTGCACAAGCTGTTTGTAAATAATTTCAGTGAGAAATCTAAAATGGTGAAAAAGTGAACATTTTTTTTTATTTGATCGCATTTGGCGGTGAAATGGTCGCATGAAATATACCAAAATGGGCCTAGATCAATACTTTGGTTTGTCTACTACACTCCACTAAAGCTAAAATGAACCCTACAAGCTCTCTAATTAACCCCTTCACTGCTGGACACAATACAGCGGAATTTGGCTGCCTTCTAATTACCAATAAGCAACGCCAAAGCCATATAATCCTGCTGTTTCTGAACAAAGGGGATCCCAAAGAAGCATTTACAACCATTTGTGCCATAATTGCACAAACTGTTTGTAAATAATTTCATTGAGAAACCTAGTTTGTGGAAAAATTTGTGAAAAAGTGAACGATTTTTTAAATTTGATCGCATTTGGCGGTGAAATGGTGGCATGAAATATACCAAAATGGGCCTAGATCAATACTTTGGGTTGTCTTCTAAAAAAATATATATAAATGTCAGGGGATATTCAGGGATTCCAGACAGTTCCAATGTATCGCTAATTTTGAAAAAAAGTGGTTTGGAAATAGCAAAGTGCTACTTGTATTTATTGCTCTATAACTTGCAAAGAAAGCAAAGAACATGTAAACATTGGGTATTTCTAAACTCAGGACAAATTTTAGAAACTATTTAGCATGGGTGTTTGTGGTGGTTGTAGATGTGTAACAGATTTTGGGGGTCAAAGTTAGAAAAAGTGTGGTTTTTTTCAATTTTTACTAATATTTTATATTTTTTTTATAGTAAATTATTAGATATGATGAAAATAATGGTATCTTTAGAAAGTCCATTTAATGGCGAGAAAACAGTATATAATATGTGTGGGTACAGTAAATGAGTAAGAGGAAAATTACAGCTAAACGCAAACACAGCAGAAATGTAAAAATAGCCTTGGTCCCAAACAGTCAGAAAATGAATGGGGATGTTTAAAATCAAGCACTTTTTTTGCACTTATGAATCTCCAAAAAAAGGGACATTAAACCCTGACAGAGGCTAAATTATAAGTGGAGCGCAAAATATCGCTTTCACGTTGGAATTACAACTTTGGTTCAATGCGAATGCATCCTCGCGATCGCATTGCACAAAAGCATTGTACTTATGAGAGCTTGCATGAGACATGGCGTGAGTACCTAGCGCAGCAAAGGGGGTAAGTCACACAGCGATGGGCAGCAAATTTATATATATCTATATGTATATGAATATATACATATATATTATATTTATGTGTTAATATGTGTGTATATATATATATATATATATATATATATATATATATATTTATAGCGAACACACAGTCCCCATAGACCACAATGTAAAGGCACTTTTCCAAACTCGGGCAATTGGGGCACATTTTAAAAAGTAACCATAGGTCTAAACTCTGGTTAATCTTTTGGAGCACTAATTGCTACCGCGAGCTCGCGATAAATTAGTGATCCACTTAATTTAAACTTGATTGTTTTCTAGGTTCATACAAAAATCAAAACCTAGCTTGTATCACAAACGTTTAACCCTTTCCCGTCGTTAGGACAATCCAAGCCGTTCTAACTGTGCTCAGCTTTAGCGCCGTTAGGACCGCTTGGAATGTCCTAGCCATTTGGCTGTCCTGAAGCCATAGCAGCTTGATAAATGGGATTGCGAGTTGGAGGGCATGCCTAGCACCCTAGGCACTCCCACTTCACCTGATCGCATCATTGAAATCCCTCGATCGTATGAATGATCGCTTGATTACAATTTGTTGACATCGGAACTTATTTCCAATGTAGACTCTTTAGTCCAGGTGAGAAAGGGTAAATCTGTGCGTGTGCATGCATTTTGTTATTAATGTGACATTGAAACGAAAACATTGATTTTAGTTTTTGTTTTCACAAAATGAATATGTGACCTACTGCACCAAAAAAAGAAGAAAACAAAGAAATATTGAAAAAAATTGTAATTATGCATTTGTTTCCTTTAAATTACCTATAGGGATTAAAGAGACATAAAACCCAAATTTTGTATTTCATGATTTAGGTAGAACATAAGATTTTAAGCAACGTTCTAAATTGCCTTCCATTATGATATTTCTTCGTTTTCTTGTTAGCCTTTGTAGAAAAACAGAATTGTGGAAAGAGTGTGCATGTGTTTTGCAACAATATATTAGCAAGAGCACTAGATGGCAGCACTATTTCCTGTCATGCAGTGCTTCAGGCATGTGCACACTACCTACCTAGGTATCGCTTCAACAAAGAATAACATGAGAATGAAATAAATTTGATAATAGAAGTAAATTAGAAACTTTTTAAAAATTGTATTCTCCATTGAATCATGAAAGAAAAAAATTGGGTTTAATGTCCCTTTAAATGCCTCTAACACGCTGGAGAGCTATTCTAATCCCGACACTTCTGCACAGAGCCCTAGGCAACGATAATAGAAGGCTTAGCATTACGGATCCCAGAGCCTGCATTAAAAGAGGAGGGTTAAGCCTCTTATTAGAGCGGCCCTGGGCTCTTTAGAAGGGTCAAGATTAGTGCAATATATCTGCAACCACCAATCAGTCGCTATCTGCCAGCTCCTGAGCCCTCCTAGGTAGGTTTTTTAACAAAAGATACCAAGAGAATAAAGCAAATTAGATAAGATTAGAAAGTTGTCTAAAATTGGATGCTCTATCTAAATTAATAAGGAAAAAAATTGGATTTCATGTCTATTTAATGAGTATTTTCTTTTTAACCCCTTAACGACCGAGGACGTGCAGGGTACGTCCTCAAAAAAAAGGCAGTTAACGCCTGAGGACGTACCCTGCACGTCCTCGGTGTGGAAAGCAGCTGGAAGCGATCCTGCTCGCTTCCAGCTGCTTTCCGGTTATTGCAGTGATGCCTCGATATGGAGGCATCCTGCAATAACCTTAAATGGCCATCCGGTGCAGAGAGAGCCACTCTGTGGCCCTCTCTGCACCGGACATCGATGGCCAGTATCGTTGGTGGGTGGGAGCTGACTTGGGAGGCGGGTGGGCGGCCATCAATGGGCCGGGTAATGTAGAGGGGGGTGGGATCGGGGGCGGGGGCGATGGGGGCGCGCACAGGCGCGCGCGCGTGCAAGCCGGGCGGCGGGCGGGCACGTGCACGGGGCGGGAGCGGGTGGGAACCGCTACACTACAGAAAAGACTGTGCTAAAAGTTTCAGTAAAAAGCTTTTTATTTAAAAAAACAAAACAATCAAAGGTATCTAGGAGGGGGTGGGGGTTTGTTCTTTGGTGGGTAGGGGAGCTACACTACAGAAAATGGGGAAAAAATAAAAAAGCAACTGTTTTTTTATAAACTGGGTACTGGCAGACAGCTGCCAGTACCCAAGATGGCGGCCATTAAGGCAGAGGGGGAGGGTTAGACAGCTGTTTGGTGGGGGATCAGCCAGGTTGGGGGCTAAGGGGGGCTCCTACACAGCAGCATATGTAAATATGCTTTAAAAAAAACAAACAAAAAGCCTAAATATATATTTTATTTTAGTACTGGCAGAGTTGCTGCCAGTACTTAAGATGGCGGGGACAATTGTGGGGTGGGGGAGGGAAGAGAGCTGTTTGGGAGGGATCAGGGGGTCTGATATTTCAGGTGGGAGGCTGAGCTCTACACTAAATGTGATATTAACCCTGCAAGCTCCCTACAAGCTACCTAATTAACCCCTTCACTGCTAGCTATAATACACGTGTGATGCGCAGCGGCATTTAGCGGCCTTCTAAGTACCAAAAAGCAACGCCAAAGCCATATATGTCTGCTATTTCTGAACAAAGGGGATCCCAGAGAAGCATTTACAACAATTTGTGCCATAATTGCACAAGCTGTTTGTAAATGATTTCAGTGAGAAACCTAAAATTGTGAAAAATTTTACTTTTTTTTAATTTGATCGCAATTGGCGGTGAAATGGTGGCATGAAATATACCAAAATGGGCCTAGATCATTACTTGGGGTTGTCTACTACACTACACTAAAGCTAAAATTACCCCAAAAAGCTCCCTACATGCTCCCTAATTAACCCCTTTACTGCTGGGCATAATACACGTGTGGTGCACAGTGACATTTAGCATCCTTCTAATTACCAAAAAGCAACACCAAAGCCATATATGTCTGCTATTTCTGAACAAAGGGGATCCCAAAGAAAAATTTACAATAATTTATGCCATAATTGCACAAGCTGTTTGTAAATAATTTCAGTGAGAAACCAAAAGTTTGTGAAAAAATTTGTGAAAAAGTGAACGATTTTTTGTATTTGATCGCATTTGGCGGTGAAATGGTGGCATGAAATATACCAAAATTGGCCTAGATCAATACTTTGGGATGTTTACTAAAAAAAAATATATACATGTCAATAGATATTCAGGGATTCCTGAAAGATATTAGTGTTCTAATGTAACTAGCGCTAATCTTGAAAAAAAATGGTTTGGAAATAGCAAAGTGCTACTTGTATTTATGGCCCTATAACTTACAAAAAAAGCAAAGAACATGTAAACATTGGGTATTTCTAAACTCAGGACAAAATTTAGAAACTATTTAGCATGGGTGTTTTTTGGTGGTTGCAGATGTATAACAGATTTTGGGGGTCAAAGTTAGAAAAAGTGTGTTTGTTTCCATTTTTTTCTCATATTTTATAATTTTTTTTAAAGTAAATTATAAGATATGATGAAAATAATGGTATCTTTGGAAAGTCCATTTAATGGCGAGAAAAACGGTATATAATATATGTGGGTACAGTAAATGAGTAAGAGGAAAATTACAGCTAAACACAAACACCGCAAAAATGTAAAAATAGCCTTGGTCCCAAATGGACAGAAAATGGAAAAGTGCTGTGGTCATTAAAGGGTTAAACTGATAGTTGTCTATAACAATTTTTGTCTGACCCCAATAAAAAACTTACACACATAGATAAATTTAGCTTCAGACAGGCAATGCATTGTTTGATCCTGAGTTGACCACAGAAAAGGAGTGGAAGTGTAGTTTTATTTTGGAGATTACGTTAACTATCTGTTTTACAAAGAGGGTTTAACACATAGCTGAAAACAGTAGAAGCAACAGGAACACAGAAGTGTAATAATATATTGCTTTAGCACAAACAAGATTTTTTATTGCAGTTATGTCCCTTTAAAATAAAAAATAGAATAAGAAATTAGGATAAATACATACAAGCATTGACACAGAAGGCTGATAATTGTATCACTCTGCCTCATAAGAATTGTTTGCTATAAAAAAATTGTAGAGGTCCCTGCAAATAATAATAAAAGGCCAATGCCCTTAAAGGGATAGGAAAGTCACAATTAAACTTGCATGATTCAGACAGAGCATGTCATTTTAAGACACTTTTAAATTCACTTCTATTTTCAAATGTGCTTCGTTCTCTTAGGATCCCTTGTTAAAAAATGAATACGCACATATCATACACTAGTGGGGGCTGCTGCTAATTGGTGCCTGCACACATTTGTCTCTTGTGATTGGCTAAATAGATATTTTCAGCTTCATGTCAGTAGTGCAATGCTGTCCCTTCACGAGAATGAAGAAAATGTGATAATAAAATGAAATTGGAAAGTTGTTTAAAATTGTATGTTCTATCTGAATAATAAAAGAAAATTTTGGGGTTTAATATCCCTTTAATTCCAACTTTTTCTGTAGAGTTTATTTTAGAATTTTGATACAAACATAACTTACATCTTCTAAAATGTTATCAAATGAGACGCAGCAAAAATCTGGTCACATTGTATAAAGGAGAAGTTAACTCTAATCCTTAAACTAAAGAGAAACAGATGTTAGTCAGAAACTGAAACACTTTATATGTTTCACAAGAAGCCATTCATTTATTTATAAAAACATGACCATGAGTAAAGATTATTAGCCTAATGGTTTCTCCGTTTATGCTTCATTCAATACACTTATTGCAGCTCCTAAATTTATAGTCAATGGCCTATTGGTTCTGTGTTATAAAGACATAAAAGTGCAAAAAGGAAATGGTCATGTGTTAAGACTTTTTATTATTGCATTAATGCTTGCAGAGAACTATGGAGACTATTTATCAAGCCGTCAACTTATTTGCATTCGACGGCACCAATACGCTCGCCTAAGATCGCCTAACCGCTGCCGCGGACCTGAATACGCTCTCCAAAGTTACCAAAAAAGATGTCAAAAATCTGCGCACCAAGTATGGGGCGATGAGCAGCGGACTGTTGTTAACTAACAGTCATCGATCTCGCTGCTCTTTGGCTTTTCCCAGCTTTATTGGTATACTGTCACTAAGCACCGCCACTATACTATACTGTTTTACCCCTAAACTGCCGCTCCCGGAGCCCACCACAACTCAAATGAAGTTATTAACCCCTAAACCGCCGCTCCCAGACCCCGCCGCAACAAATTAAACTTATTAACCCCTAAACCGCGGCTCCCAGACCCCGCTGCAATGAAATAAACTTATTAACCCCTAAACCGCCACTCCCGGAGCCCACCGCCACCTACATTATGTTATTAACCCCTAATCTGCCGCCCCCTACACCGCCGCCACCTACATTACATTTATTAACCCCTAATCTGCCGCCCCCATTGTCGCCGCCACTATTCTAAATGTATTAACCCCTAAACCTAAGTCTATCCCAAACCCTAAAACCCCCAACCTAAATATTATTTAAATAAATCTAAATAAAAATTAATATTATTAACTACATTATTCCTATTTAAAACTAAATACTTACCTGTAAAATAAACCCTAAGCTAGCTACAATGTAACTAATAGCTACATTGTAGCTAGCTAAGGATTTATTTTTATTTTACAGGCAAGTTTGTATTTATTTTAACTAGGTAGAATAGTTAGTAAATAGTTACTAACTATTTAATAACTACCTAGCTAAAATAAATACAAAAGTACCTGTAATATAAAATCTAACCTAAGTTACACTAACACCTAACACTACACTATAATTAAATAAATTAACTAAATTAACAACAATTAATTAAATTAAATTAGCTAAAGTACAAAAACCCCCCCCACTAAATTACAGAAAATAAAAAACAAATTACAGATATTTAAACTAATTACACCTAATCTAATAGCCCTATCAAAATAAAAAAGCCCCCCAAAATAAAAAAAAACCCTAGCCTAAACTAAACTATCAATAGCCCTTAAAAGGGCCTTTTGCGGGGCATTGCCCCAAAGTAATCAGCTCTTTTACCTGGAAAAAAAAATACAAACATCCCCCCAACAGTAAAACCCACCATCCACACAACCAACCCCCCAAATAAATTACTATCTAAAAAAACCTAAGCTCCCCATTGCCCTGAAAAGGGCATTTGGACCCTTAAAAGGGCAATTAGCTCTTTTGCAGGCCCAAAGTCCTAACCTAAAAAATAAACCCACCCAATACACCCTTAAAAAAATCCTAACACTAACCCCATGAAGATTCACTTACCGGGAGACGCCTTCAACCAAGCGGCAAGATGTCCTCAACGAATCCGGCAGAAGTGGTCCTCCAGATGGGCAGAAGTGGTCCTCCAGATGGGCAGAAGTCTTCATCCAGACAGCATCTTCTATCTTCATCATTCCGGCATGGAGCGGGTCCATCTTCAAGACATCCGGCGTGGAGCATCCTCTTCCAACGACGTCTTCTTGCTGAATGAATATCACTTTAAGTGACGTCATCCAAGATGGCGTCCCTTCAATTCCGATTGACTGATAGAATTCTATCAGCCAATCGGAATTAAGGTAGAAAAAATCCTATTGGCTGAGGCAATCAGCCAATAGGATTGAGCTGACATTCTATTGGCTGTTCCAATAAGCCAATAGAATGCGAGCTCAATAATATTGGCTGATTGGATCAGCCAATAGGATTGAAGTTCAATCCTATTGGCTGATTGGATGACGTCACTTAAAGTGATATTCATTAAGCAAGAAGACGTCGTTGGAAGAGGATGCTCCGTGTCGGATGTCTTAAAGATGGACCCGCTCCGCGCCGGAAGGATGAAGATAGAAGATGCCGCCTGGATGAATTGCGCTATACAGCAATGGGGATGAAATGAAATTAATGATACAGGGTCTGAGATGCCTATTATGGGGCCATAATACCTAAAAGCCATCTGGATGAAGACTTCTGCCCGTCTGAAAGACTACTTCTACCCATCTGGAGGACCACTTCTGCCTGATTTGTTGAGGACATCTTGACGCTTGGATGAAGACATCTCCTGGTAAGTGAATCTTCATGGGGTTAGTGTTAGGATTTTTTTAAGGGTGTATTGGGTGGGTTACTTTTTAAGGTAAGGGCTTTGGGCCTGCAAAAGAGCTAACTGCCCTTTTAAGGGCAATGCCCATCCAAATGCCCTTTTCAGGGCAATGGGGAGCTTAGGTTTTTTAGTTAGTAATTTATTTAGGGGGTTGGTTGTGTGGGTGGTGAGTTTTACTGTTGGGGGGTTGTTTGTATTTATTTTCCTGGTAAAAGAGCTGATTACTTTGGGGCAATGCCCCACAAAATGCCCTTTTAAGGGCTATTGATAGTTTAGTTTAGGCTAGGGGGGGGTTTAATTTGGGGGGCTTTTTTATTTTGATAGGGCTATTAGATTTGGTGTAATTAGTTTAAATATCTTGTATTTTGTTTTTATTTTCTGTAATTTAGTGGGTTTTTTTTTTTTTTGTACTTTAGCTAATTTAATTTATTTAATTGTTGTTAATTTAGTTAATTTATTTAATTGTAGGGTAGTGTTAGGTGTTAGTGTAACTTAGGTTAGGTTTTATTTTACAGGTACTTTTTTATTTATTTTAGCTAGGTAGTTATTAAATAGTTAATAACTATTTACTAACTATTCTACCTAGTTAAAATAAATACAAACTTGCCTGTGAAATAAAAATAAACCCTAAGCTAGCTACAATGTAGCTATTAGTTATATTGTAGCTTTCTTAGGGTTTATTTTACAGGTAAGTATTTAGTTTTAAATAGGAATTATTTAGTTAATAATATTAATTTTATTTAGATTTATTTAAATAATATTTAGGTTAGGGGGTGTTAGGGTTAGACTTAGGTTTAGGGGTTAATACATTTAGAATAGTGGCGTCGAAATTGGGGGCGGCAGATTAGGGGTTAATAAATGTAATGTAGGTGGCGGCGGTGTAGGGGCGGCAGATTAGGGGTTAATAACATAATGTAGGTTGCAGTGGGCTCCGGGAGTGGCGGTTTATGGGTTAATAAGTTTATTTTGTTGCAGAGGGCTCCAGGAGTGACGGTTTAGGGGTTTATATGTTTATTTCATTGCAGTGGGCTCCGGGAGTGGCGGTTTAGGGGTTAATACGTTTATTTTGTTGCAGTGGGGTCCGGGAGCAGCGGTTTAGGGGTTAATAAGTATAAAGTAGGTGGCGGCGGTGGCGGGGCGGCAGATTAGGGGAGTTTAGACTCAGGGTTTATGTTAGGGTGTTAGGTGTAAACATAACTTTTATTCTCCCATAGGAATCAATGGGATATCGGGCAGCAGCGAACATAAGCTTTCTCTGCTTTCAGACTCCCATTGATTCCTATGGCATCCGCCGCCTCCAGGGTGGCGGATTGAAAACCAGGTACGCTGGACTGGAATAGTGGCGAGCGAACCTGGTAGATTTTTGTTAACTTGCAAAAGTAGTCAGATAGTGCCGAATTTGCCTTTGGAACATCTGTAGTGACGTAAGCATCTATCTGTGTCGGACTGAGACCGGGGGATCGTAGGTTACGTCACAAAATTCTACTTTTGCTGGTCTGTAGCCTTTGATAAATGAGGCGAATTAAGCTCTCCACAATTACGCTGCGGAATTCCAGCGTATTTGCGGTTGAAGGCTTGATAAATAGAGGCCTATGTGTTTGTCCCCTACAAAATAATAAAATACATAGGTAAAGTAAGCTGCAGAGCAGCAATGCAGTATTGGGAGTTAGCTGAACACACATGGTGGACCAGTGACAAGAGGAATATGTGCATAGCCACCAACGCACTAAATAGCTTCCAGTAGAGCATTGCTGCTCCTGAGCCTTTCAACAAAAGATACCAAGAAAACAATGTGATTGTGATAATAGAAGCAAATAAATAGCTTCTTAAAATGGCTTGCTCTATCTGAAGCATAAAAGTTTAAGTTTGCCTTTAATGTATCATTAGGTATATGACACAGTCTGTTTCATTGCTGTAATAAAACAAGCACTAAATAGTTGCTTATAATTAATACAAATAATTGCAATAAATATTAGTCATCATTTTAAATTGATTTTACAGCTTTTTTTTTTAAACTTCAAGCAAAGGGCAAGCGAGGACTTCTACTGAGGATACTCTCACCAGGCTTTTATCAGGCTCCAGACTGAGGCTCAATTTAGCTCATCCTCATCACCAAGGAACAATTGTCGATGTCTAATAACAATAGACAATAGACAGGATGTCTAATCACCTCAAGTCCTCATTCGGGTTCCAGTAACCGCTGTATTGCCACTCAAACTCCACCCACCTTGGCATTTCGGCGAGCCGAATGCTAAGTAATAAAAACCATGCAAAGGAAATCTTCACTTCAACCTGTCTACCCGGGCTCCCAAGCTAATTGCAAACGCATGCGGGGGTGTTCATAAATTGGGTGCCGAGGTACACTGACCAACAGAGAGTCAATAGGCACAAAAAAGAGGATGGCTGCCATTCCCAGATAAAATATCAATCCTTTAGTGGCATATAAAAAAGATACAGGTTAAACATGCATCTTACGCGTTTTGGCATTCAGCTTTAGCCATAGATGCTCATACACAATTAATTCATTACATATTTAAAACCATCATTGGTTGAACAACTCCCATGATACCAAGTGTGCAATCATTCTTAAAGGTTCATTCAAATGCTTAGTCAGTCACAGTAGGAATACAAATATGAAATTTAGTGTCATTGTATTATTATCAAAACTGATTTGTTAATTTCTTTCTATATATGAGAATTGTATTTGTACTGAATAATCTCTTGGAATGTAATTTATCTTTTCCATCATTGTATAAAACACACTTGAAACATATTAATATTCAACAAATAGATAGACATTAATGCCATTACTAATGCCGTTATTAATGCCGTTTACTATTAACAGAGAAAGAAATTATGTGAAACTAATGAAGCTTAGGCTGGAGCGCACCAAAGAGAGAGACTGGATAATAACTAAATAACACAAAATACACATGGGCACACTGATATAATTTGCAGAAATGTATTATGTCCAACTATACATTGAAACTTTGGTATCCTAGTTCCAAGTATAAAAATCCAAAAAGTTTCAAGTTTAAATAACAATTTAGTGAGATCACCCCCACGCTCTAAAGTATACATTTTTCTACAATTTTTCATCAAAATGAGGTAACATTACATTGGGGTTGGGGGTCTCTACAGAAAGGCCTATCTAAATTGATCTCATAAAACGTCTAGAGTAACATGAGCTGGTTTACTATTAAGTGAATATACTAGATAAACAGGGAGTTAGATTTGCCCATGCAGAAAAGGCAGAATGCAACCTAGGTTGCCAATATGTCAGCTCTCTTATCACCATGAGGGCTGTGGCTACACTGAGAGCTTCTAAGTGTTCATTTTGTAAATAAACAAGTAAATTGGTTGCTGTTTTTTTTTAAACAATCTTTCTTTTTATGTTCACTTTGATTTTACATATTTGTTTTTACTAAAGGTACACTGTTTGATATTCCTAACACCTATGAACCCACACTACTATAACAAGACTAATTAGGTTTTTAATACTAATTCCAAAAACTGAAAATTTAAGAGACAGCAGTAAATCACTTATGTCCTGCTGATCTAAAGCTCTCTGCTCTGGAGAGATTATCTAAAATGTATCATAAGTACGGTGAGCTGTTTATCTGGCTAAGGGCTAGATTATTAATGGAGCGCTATTTATTGATTGATTTCGACTTTTTGCACTCGTTGGGTAGCACGTGTATTACAAGTTGAAAATAAAAAGTGTTTTGCTCATGCTCAAACTCAACGCACACAAAACGCCAAAGTTAAAATAGTGTGACTGTGTTTTCCCCCATAGTCTTCAATGGAGGGTGAAAAGTAAAAAAAACTAATACCCAACAAGTAGCACAAACACGATTGAATTTTGAATTTCCCAAGTGGCCTAACGACATTAAATATTAATATTTCACATTCCAATTGATTTTTATATATACATACTCCTTTGAATAAAAATATATGTCATTATCTTGGTTTGCTTTTGTGTTGGACACCTGAGATCATAGGTCACAGTTGTAGCAAGCAGATAAAAAAGTTAGCAGCTGTGGAAAGGTGTATCTGCTCATTAGTGTGGGTTTAGGGGAATTTAATACCTAATTACATCAATGATTGATAAATATAGCTAGACTTTACACTAACAAAATACTGTCATTTATATGAAATATAAGTAAACATGATAAATATGTATGTTTGTTTGCATAATGAAAAAAATACTTTAAAACTGTTTATGTGGATTTTATGCTTAAAGGAAGTTAGTTAATCCATTTATCAAAAAAACAAATAAAGTCCATTTAAATACACACCAGGATAAAAACAAAGGACAAGATTTATTAAGAGGCGAATTCCCTAATTGGTTGTAGGCTCAATCATTGGAGCCTGCTACTAATGTTTAAGCCACTGCTTCATAAACACGCTCCACCATAGCGGATTCATTTGACCGTGGTGATTGACAAGCCCTACTCTCACGCAATTGTTTGCGTGATGGTCAGGGCGGTATTGCATAAGTGTTCCCTCGTGCAATGATAAATACGGAGAACACATTCACCACACAATTTGCAATAAGATGCAGACAGGTTCACTAAATGTGAATCATGTCCGCACGCAAATTGGATTAATCTTGCCCAAAATATAAAAATAAAAATTTCAACCTTAGGCTCCGTTGTAAGTATAGTCACAATAGCGCTTTAAAGTTATCTGCATTGTGATCAAGATTGCAGGTGAAATGTTCTAAAGGAACCAAATCACTCCAACAGGAAATTTACTATACTTTACTTTGGGAGGAGATGGTTCTCTTCCACTGGGGAAATGTTAAAAGCAAGATCGACATCTACAGAAAAGGTGTAAGCCGAATTAACCTAAATTCAACCACTTTTGTTACAATCTAATTGTGAAACTAGTAAATGAATAATAAACCTGTATGAGCTGGGGGATTATGGGTATATTTTACATGTTTATTTAGTATTATATATGTACTATATTGTGGGGGAAATTTATAACGCTGCGAGATGTATAAGCGAGCCTGCAGCCGATAGTTAAGACCACTGCTTCCTAACCTGTACGCCAACACATAGCTGGCAGACCGGACAAGTCTGACCGTGGTGAATGGCAGCCTCTGCTGGGACACAATTGGCCGCGCGTTAGCATGGGGCAGCATTGGTTGGTCTGAGGAAGGGGCTAGTGAGCTCTGATACGTCACTTGAATAAAGAGCACTTTGTTTATCCAGTGACTTGTTTTTCAGCAAGAGATGGAATTCTTGATATGTAGTAGACTGACCTATTTATGGAAATTTAGAAAAAGTTTTGAAACAAAATAAGTTCTCACATATTCATCCTAATCTGTGTTCAATATCAATAACTAAGTAAATACCACAATGTTGTGCAGATAATATACATCCACAACAAGCTAAATTTTAAGTATTCTACCGTTTAGGTTAGAGCAACACCAGATCATTATAATTCTCATATTTAAAACATTTCACATCAAATTGCAGATTCAATTCCTACTTTAAATAAAAAATAAAAAATCTGTGCATTAATATCAGTTTTACAGAACTAAAGCTGAAACACAGTGTAGCCCTACACTGTATAGTCACAATTTTAGAGGGATATACATAATGTATTAGGATGTTATTTCTAGAATCACATGTCCAAAATTTTTGTTATTGAAACTTTCTTCCATAGAACAATGAAGCAGCTAATGTTGTTGGTGTGATTTCCAATTAATTTCCTTGACAATACACTGCATTTACCTCTGAACATTTAACTGACCCAGAAGTGCTATAATGAAATCAGTACAATACCTTGGTTCCTATTAAACATACAGAAATCAATGCCAGACTAACAGTAAGAGCACAAGGTTAACTTTGTGGTTAGACAAAAGCTGTTGTACTATAATTATATTAATACTTTTTCTTGTGCTTGAATCAACAATGATTTGTTCAGAAACTTACTTTGACATTATTTTTACCATTATATACTTTCATCATTTTCTTGTTAGCAGGAAGGTAAATTCAGGAGTGTGCACGTGTCTCCAGTATTATTTACAATGGTATATATTAGCATGAACACTAGATCGCAGCTCTATTTCCTGTTATGTTGTGATTCAAACGTGCACGCTACCTAGCTAGATATATCATCAACAAAGAATAACAAGAGAACAAAGAAAATTGGATAATAGAAGTAAATTGGAAACTAGAGAAGGTTATGGCAGGTTTACTATTCATTGGTTTTATTTATATAAAAAACACAAGTTATTATTATTATTATTATTATTAGTAGTAGTAGTATATTTTATTTAGATTAAAAATATCTTTACAGTAAAATATGTTATAATGAAACCTTAACAAAATAAAATACTAAAAAATGGAGATAAGGGAGCCATTTACCAATATTTTAGCTCTGTGTAGTAATGTCAAACTAGAGGTGCAGACCCTATATAAGTATTGCAAACTATTATAAATAGGGAGAAAATAAGGAAAAGTAGTCCTTATAAAAAGATAGGGAATTCAGCACTCTCATATACACATTTAAAGAGACAGAGATATAAATATCTCAAGGTATCAACCTAAGTATTAAGATAAATAGAGCAGAGTGTGGAGCCAGGTGGAAACCCAGAATAAAGACTTGACAACTAGCATGCTTGCAAGGCACTCATAATTTTATTATTTACAAAAAGCAACAAAATTCTTAGTAAAGGTCATGTGACCATAAAGGTAATTTGAAACAAAATGTAATCAAAAATATGAGCTAAAAAGCTAAGTGAGACAACTCATAGGAAAATAAAGTGTTTGAGAAATGAATGGCTAAATATAATAGTGACAATGCAACACCTCTATTAGAGGACAACCCCCAAAAGAAAGAGTAATATAAGGGTAATGTTGTCATAATAATATAATGAGGATCTATGCAGTTCACATAAACATTGAGCCAAAATAATACAATCACAAGACTACTTTAGAATGCATATTTTTCAATTTGGAGTGAAATATAAACACAGGAAAAAGCTTTGCACAATCATATGCAGCATGCAACTATACCAAGTCTTAAAACACAACACCAACATCAGAGGACAGTCCCAAAGTTAAGGGTCAGTACTGTCAAGATATAAATATAGGATCTATGTGTTTTAAATATGGGTATTGTATAGTACATTTTGCATAACTTCTGACAAATAGGATATTAGTAAAGCAGCAGTATTTAGCATGAACACATCACAATTTAAAGGAAGTCCTTCCAAATCTGTTGAAAACAGGCATCCATTTGTATTGCGGGAGGAAAAAATGAAGTAAGTTTCTACTGCCTGTAAAGAACAACACAGTCATAGCATGCACTCACAGCCTTTGCAATGTAAATCAAGAACAGAATCCTTGGTAAGAAGCTGCAAATCCGGTGAATGTTCCTGTGTTGCACAAGATGCAAAACAATTTAATAAATCACTCCAGCAAGCTGCAATTCTTTGTGCACACCTCAAAGAATTGCAGCTTGCTGGAGTGATTTATTAAATTGTTTTGCAGGGGCACTTTCATTCATTTACTTTACATTTAAGTGTTTTTTTTTAAATTCTTACCTTTTTCCTTATGACAACAGACCGGTGAGCTTCCCCCTGCAGCTCCTGCTTTACTTAGCACTGCAATGACGAATCTGGCTTCCTCCAATCATTGCATGCACCCCAAGGTGTCTAGCTCATGAGGCCACACAATGATCGGAGGAAGCCAGATTCATCATTGATATGCTAAGTACAGCAGGAAAAGCGGACAGAGGATCGCTGGTCTGCTGTCATAAGGAAAAAGGAAAGTATTTTAAAAAAGACGCTTAAATGTAAAGGTTAATGAATGAAAGTGCCCCCTGTTTTTAAGAGTATTTGTAAATCCCGTTCACTTTCTCATTAAACTTTACATTAACTTTAAGAGCTGTGCTAAATTATTGTGCTCCCGCAAACGGACAAATTTGCCCATTTGCGGGAACGCAATAATTAACCAACCATTACAAGTGGCTGGTTATTGCTACCAGTAGCTTGCGGTAGCAGTTAGTGCTCTGAAAATTAACCAGAGATCAAATCTCTGGATAAGTTTCTAAAAGTGCCCCAAATGCCCTCAAAATGAGGGCATTATAGTTTTTTTATTTAAAAAAATAACGCCTAGATTTAGAGTTCTGCGTTAGCCGTCAAAAGCAGCGTTAAGGGGTCCTAACGCTGCTTTTGGCCGCCCGCAGGTATTTAGAGTTAGGTAGGTAAAGGTGTACCGCTCACTTTCAAGCCGCGACTTTTCCATACCGCAGATCCCCTTACGGCAATTGCGTATCCTATCTTTTCAATGGGATTTTCCTAATGCCGGTATTTAGAGTCTTGGCTGAAGTGAGCGTTACAACTCTACCGACAAAACTCCTACCGCCCATGGAAAGGCTGTAGTTAAGAGTTTTCTGGGCTAATGCCGGTTTATAAAGCTCTTAACTACAGTGCTCTAAAATACACTAACATCCATAAACTACCTATGTACCCCTAAACCGAGGTCCCCCCACATCGCCGCCACTATAATAAATATTTTTAACCCCTAATCTGCTGACCGCACACCGCCGCCACCTACATTATCCCTATGAACCCCTAATCTGCTGCCCCTAACACCGCCGACACCTACATAATATTTATTAACCCCCCTAATCTGCCCCCCCAACGTTGCCGCCACCTAACTACACTTATGAACCCCTAATCTGCCGACCGGACCTCGCTGAATAAATAGTATTAACCCCCTAATCTGCCCCCCCCCCAATGTCGCCGCCACCTAACTTCAAGTATTAACCCCTAATCTGCTGACCGGACCTCGCCGCTACTATAATAAATGTATTAACCCCTAAAGCTAAGTATAACCCTTACCCTAACACCCCCCTAAGTTAAATATAATTTTAATCTAACAAAATAAATTAAATCTTATTAACTAAAGTATTCCTATTTAAAACTAAATACTTACCTGTAAAATAAACTGTAATATTGCTACAATATAACGAATAATTATATTGTAGCTATTTTAGGATTTGTATTTATTTTACAGGCAACTTTGTATTTATTTTAACTAGGTACAATAGCTATTAAATAGTTATTTACTATTTAATAGCTACCTAGTTAAAATAATTACAAAATTACCTGTAGAATAAATCCTAACCTAAGTTACAATTAAACCTAACACTACACTATCAATAAATTAATTAAATAAATTAACTACAATTACCTACAATTAAATAAACTAAACTAAATTACAAAAAAAACAAACACTAAATTACAGAAAATAAAAAAATATTACAAGAATTTTAAACTAATTACACCTACTCTAAGCCCCCTAATAAAAATAAATAAATAAAAAAATAATAATAAAGGTCCCTACCCTATTCTAAATTAAAAAGTAATCAGCTCTTTTACCAGCCCTTAAAAGGGCTTTTTGCGGGGCATGCCCCAAAGTAATCAGCTCTTTGCCTGTAAAAAATAATACAACCCCCCAACATTAAAACCCATCACCCACATACCCCAACTCTAACCCACCCAAACCCCCCTTAAATAAACCTAACACTACCCCCCTGAAGATCTCCCTACCTTGAGTCGTGTTCACCCAGCCGGGCCGAAGTCATCATCCAAGGGGCGCTGAAGATGTCTTCCATCCAATAGAAGTCTTCATCCAAGGGGCGCTGAAGAGGTCTTCCATCCGATAGAAGTCTTCATCCAGGTGGCGTCTTCAATCTTCATCCATCCGGAGCGGAGCAGAGCCATCTTCAAAGCAGCCGACGCGGAGCCATCCTCTTCCACCGACGCCTACTCGCCGAATGAATATTCCTTTAAGTGACATCATCCAAGATGCCGTCCCTCGAATTCCGATTGGCTGATAGGATTCTATCAGCCAATCGGAATTAAGGTAGGAAAAATCTGATTGGCTGATTCAATCAGCCAATCAGATTGATCTCGCATTCTATTGGCTGATCGGAACAGCCAATAGAATGCAAGCTCAATCTGATTGGCTGATTGGATCAGCCAATTGGATTGAACTTCAATCTAATTGGCTGATTGAATCAGCCAATCAGATTTTTCCTACCTTAATTCCGATTGGCTGATAGAATCCTATCAGCCAATCGGATTTCGAGGGACGCCATCTTGGATGACGTCACTTAAAGGAATATTCATTAAGCGAGTAGGCGTCGTTGAAGAAGGGTGGCTCCGCGTCGGCTGCTTTGAAGATGTCTCCGCTCTGGATGGATGAAGATAGAAGATGCCGCTTGGATGAAGATGTCTGCCGGTCCGGATGTCCTCTTCTGCCCGGATAGGATGAAGACTTCTGCCGGTCTGGATGTCCTCTTCTGCCCCATCGGATGAAGACTTTGGACCCGGCTGGGGGAACAGGACTCAAAGTAGGGAGATCTTCAGGGGGGTAGTGTTAGGATTATTTAAGGGGGGTTTGGGTTAGAGTAGGGGTATGTGGGTGGTGGGTTTTAATGTTGGGGGGTTGTATTTTTTTTTACAGGCAAAAGAGCTGATGACTTTGGGGCATGCCCCGCAAAAAGCCCTTTTAAGGGCTGGTAAAAGAGCTGGTTACTTTTTAATTTAATATAGGGTAGGGACCTTTATTATTTTGGGGGGCTTTTTTATTTTATTAGGGGGCTTAGAGTAGGTGTAATTAGCCTAATATTCTTGCAATCTTTTTTTATTTTTTGTAATTTAGTGGGGGTTTTTTTTGTAATTTAGTTTAGTTTATTTAATTGTATGTAATTGTAGGTAATTCATTTAATTAATTTATTGATAGTGTAGTGTTAGGTTTAATTGTAACTTAGGTTAGGATTTATTTTACAGGTAACTTTGTAATTATTTTAACTAAGTAGCTATTAAATAGTAAATAACTATTTGATAGCTATTGTACCTAGTTAAAATAAATAAAAAGTTGCCTGTAAAATAAATATAAATCCTAAAATAGCTACAATATAATTATTCGTTATATTGTAGCTATATTAGGGTTTATTTTACAGGTAAGTATTTAGTTTTAAATAGGAATATTTTAGTTAATAAGATTTAATTTATTTCGTTAGATTAAAATTATATTTAACTTAGGGGGGGTGTTAGGGTTAGGGTTAGACTTAGCTTTAGGGGTTAATACATTTATTATAGTAGCGGTGAGGTCCGGTCGGCAGATTAGGGGTTAATACTTGAAGTTAGGTGGCGTTGATGTTAGTTAGGGCAGATTAGGGGTTAATAACATTTATTATAGTGTTTGTGAGACGGGAGTGCGGCGGTTTAGGGGTTAATATATTTATTATAGTAGCGGCGAGGTCCGGTCGGCAGATTAGGGGTTAATAAGTGTAGTTAGGTAGCGGCGACGTTGGGGGTACAGATTAGGGGTTAATAATTATTATGTAGGTGTCAGCGATGTTAGGGGCAGTAGATTAGGGGTTCATAGCTATAATGTAGGTTGCGGCGGTGTACGGAGCGGCAGATTAGGGGTTAATAATATAATGCAGGTGTCGGCGATAGCAGGGGTGGCAGATTAGGGGTTAATAAGTGTAAGGTTAGGGGTGTTTAGACTCGGGGTTCATGTTAGGGTGTTAGGTGCAGACTTAGAAAGTGTTTCCCCATAGGAAACAATGGGGCTGGGTTGGGAGCTTAACGCTGCTTTTTTGCAGGTGTTTTTTTCATCCCAAACTGCCCCATTGTTTCCTATGGGGGAATCGTGCACAAGCACGTTTTGCCAGCTTACCACTACCGTAAGCAACGCTGGTATTGAGGGTTGAAGTGGCGGTACATTAGACTCAACGCACCCTTTTTTGTAGCCTAACGCAGCCCTTCAGACAACTCTAAATACCAGCATTGTCTTAAGGGTGCGTTGGGAAAAAAAGCTGCGTTAGCTACGCGGGTCTTTACCGACAAAACTCTAAATCTAGCCGTAAATAAATAAAAAAAAACTGCACTAGAAAGTTTTGGGGCTTTAAAGTTGGTGGGAGTGGGATGTTAGAAAAAATAAACAGCACTGAAAAATGCCTTTACATTGCGGTCTATGGTAACTGTCTGCTAGATTATGAGTCTTGCGTTAGCCTTAAAAAGCAGCGTTGAGAGGTCCCAACGCTGCTTTTTAACGCCCGCTGGTATTACGAGCCTGGCAGGTACAGGTGTACCGCTCACTTTTCTTCCGCGACTCGAGCTTACCGCAGATCCCCTTACGTCAATTGCGTATCCTATCTTTTCAATGGGACTTGCGTAACGCCGGTATTACAAGTCTTGGAGAAAGTAAGCGGTATAGCCTCTCCTGTCAAGACTGATGCCGCATTTAAAAGTCAGTAGTTAAGAGTTTTATGGGCTAACGCCGTAACATAAAACTCTTAACTAAAGTGCTAAAAAGTACACCCATAAACTACCTATTAACCCCTAAACCGAGCCCCCCCCCCCCACATCGCAAACACTTAAAGAAAATGTTTAACCCCTAATCTGCCGACCAGACATTGCCGCCACTTTAATAAATGTATTAACCCCTAAATCGTCGCACTCCCGCCTCACAAACACTAGTTAAATATTATTAACCCCTAATCTGCCGTCCCTAACATCGCCGACAACTACCTAAATTTATTAACCCCAAATTTGCCACCCCCAACGTCACTGCCACTGTATTAAAGGTATTAACCCCTAAACCTAAGTCTAACCCTAACCCTAACACCCCCCTAACTTAAATATAATTTAAATAAATCTAAATAAAATTAATACAATTAATTAAATAATTCCTATTTAAAACGAAATACTTACCTGTAAAATAAACCCTAAGCTAGCTACAATATAACTAATAGTTACATTGTAGCTATCTTAGGGTTTATTTGTATTTTACAGGCAACTTTATATTTATTTTAACTAGGTAGAATAGTTATTAAATAGTTATTAACTATTTAATAGCTGCCTAGCTAAAATAAATACAAAAGTACCTGTAAAATAAATCCTAACCTAAGTTACAATTACACCTAACACTACACTATCATTAAATTAATTACCTAAACTACCTACAATTAATTACAATTAAATTAACCCCTTAACGACGCATGTCATACAGGGTACGTCGCACACAACCTGGTCTTTAAAGACCAGCAATGTACCCTGTACGACATTAGGGGTTTAAAGCTGCTGGAAGCGATCCTGCTCGCTTCCAGCTGCTTTCCGGTTATTGCAGTGATGCCTCGATATCGAGGCATCCTGCAATAACACCACTTGGCCATCCGATGCAGAGAGAGACACTCTGTGGCCCTCTCTGCACCGAACATTGATGGCCGGTATCGTTGGTGGGAGCTGCAGTGGGAGGCGGGTGGGCAGCCATCGATGTTAGCTATGACGTGGAGGGGGGCAGGATCATGGGCGTGACCGTCTGGGGCACACACGGAGGTGCGCGCACGTGAACGGGAGGGTGGGGCGGGCGCGTGCACGGGGTGGAAGGGGGTGGGAACGGCTACACTACAGAAATGTAAAAAATAAAAGTGGAATAGAGTGGGGTACAAAATAATTTTTAAAATACATCTAAGGGATCTGAGATGGGGTGGGGGGTTGCTCTTTGGCTGGGGGGAAGCTACACTACAGAAAAAAATAATAAAACATAAAAAGCAGTTTTTTTTAGTAAACTGGGTACTGGCAGACAGCTGCCAGTACCCAAGATGGCTACCAATAAGGTAGAGGGGGAGGGTTATAGAGCTGTTTGGGGGGGGATCAGGGAGGTTGAGGGCTAAGGGGAGATCCTACACATTTTTAAAAATAACTTTTATTTTAGTATTGGCAGACTTTCTGCCAGTACTTAAGATGGCGGGACAATTGTGGGGTGGGGGAGGGAAGAGAGCTGTTTGGGAGGGGTCAGGGGGTGTGATGTGTCAGGTGGGAGGCTGATCTCTACATTAAAGCTAAAATTAACCCTGCAAGCTCCCTACCTGCTACCTAACTAACCCCTTCACTGCTAGATATAATTCACGTGTGATGCGCAGCTGCATTTAGCGGCCTTCTAATAACCAAGAAACAGCGCCAAAGCCATATATGTCTGCTATTTCTGAACAAAGGGGATCCCAGAGAAGCTTTTATAACCATTTGTGCCATAATTGCACAAGATGTTTGTAAATAATTTCAGTGAGAAACCTAAAATTGTGAAAAATTTTACGTTTTTTTTCATTTGATCGCATTTGGCGGTGAAATGGTGGCATGAAATATACCAAGATGGGCCTAGATCAATACTTGGAGTTGTCTACTACACTACACTAAAGCTAAAATTAACCCTAGAAGCTCCTTACATGCTCCCTAATTAACCCCTTCACTGCTGGGCATAATTCACGTGTGTTGCACAGTGGCATTTAGCGGCCTTCTAATTACCAAAAAGCAACGCCAATGTATATATATGTATATATATATATGTATATGTCTGCTATTTCTGAACAAAGGGGATCCCAGAGAAGCGTTTACAACCATGTATGCCATAATTGCACAAGTTGTTTGCAAATAATTTCAGTGAGAAACCTAAAGTTTGTGAAAAAATTTGTGAAAAAGTGAACAATTTTTTTTATTTGATCTCATTTGGCGGTGAAATGGTGGCATGAAATATACCAAAATGGGCCTAGATCAATACTTTGGGATGTCTTCTAAAAAATATATACATGTCAAAGGATATTCAGGGATTCCTGAAAGATATCAGTGTCCCAATGTAACTAGCGCTAATTTTGAAAAAAAGTGGTTTGGAAATAGAAAAGTGCTACTTGTACTTATTGCCCTATAACTTGCAAAAAAAGCAAAGAACATGTAAACATTGGGTATTTCTAAACTCAGGACAAAATTTAGAAACTATTTAGCATGGGTGTTTTTTGGTGGTTGTAGATGTGTAACAGATTTTGGGGGTCAAAGTTAGAAAAAGTGTGTTTTTTCCATTTTTTCCTCATATTTTATATTTTTTTTTTAATAGAAATTATAAGTTAGGATGAAAATAATGGTAGCTTTAGAAAGTCCATTTAATGGCGAGAAAAATGGCATATAATATGTGTGGGTACAGTAAATGAGTAAGAGGAAAATTACAGCTAAACACAAACACCGCAGAAATGTAAAAATAGCCCTGGTCCTTAAGGGAAAGAAATTGAAAAATGGCCTTGTTCCAATCAGCCAATAGAATGCGAGCTCAATCCTATTGGCTGATTGCATCAGCCAATAGGATTTTTCCTACCTTTATTCCGATTGGCTGATAGAATCCTATCAGCCAATCGGAATTGAAAGGACGCCATCTTGGATGACGTCATTTAAAGGAACCTTCATTCTTCAGTTGGACTTTGAAGAGGATGCTCCGCGTCGGCTGGATTGAAGATCGACCCGCTCCGCTCCGGATGGATGAAGATAGAAGATGCCGCCTGGATGAAGACTTCTGCCCCCTGGAGGACCTCTTCTGGCCGGATCGGATGAAGACTTCTGCCCCTGTGGAGGTCCACTTGTGCCCGGCTGGGTGAAGACGTCTCAAGGTAGGGTGATCTTCAAGGGGTTAGTGTTAGGTTTTATTAAGGTGGGATTGGGTGGGTTTTAGAGTAGGGTTGGGTGTGTGGGTTTTAATGTTGGGGGGGTATTGTATTTTTTTTACAGGTAAAAGAGCTGATTATTTTGGGGCAATGCACCGCAAAAGGCCCTTTTAAGGGCTATTTGTAATTTAGTATAGGGTAGGGAATTTTATTATTTTGGGGGGCTTTTTTATTTTATTAGGGGGATTAGATTAGGTGTAATTAGTTTAAAAAAAAATTAATTATTTTTTTATTTTCTGTAATTTAGTGTTTGTTGTTTTTTGTACTTTAATTTATTTAATTTAATTGTAATTAATTGTAGGTAGTTTAGGTAATTAATTTAATGATAGTGCAGTGTTAGGTGTAATTGTAACTTAGGTTAGGATTTATTTTACAGGTACTTTTGTATTTATTTTAGCTAGGTAGCTATTAAATAGTTAATAACTATTTAATAACTATTCTACCTAGTTAAAATAAATACAAAGTTGCCTGTAAAATAAAAATAAATACAGATACAATGTAACTATTAGTTATATTGTAGCTATCTTAGGGTTTATTTGATAGGTAAGTATTTAGTTTTAAATAGTAATAATTTATTTAATTGTAGTAATTTTATTAAGAATATTTAAAATTATATTTAAATTAGGGGGGTGTTAGGGTTAGGGTTAGACTTAGGTTTAGGGGTTAATAACTTTATTATAGTGGCGGCGACATTGGCGGCGGCAGATTAGGGGTTAATAAATGTAATATAGTTGCGGTGACGTTGGGGGGGCAGAGTAGGGGTTAATAAATATAATGTAGGTTTCGGCGATTTTGGGGGCAGTAGATTAGGGGTTCATAAGTATAATGTAAGTGGCGGCGGTGTTCGGAGCGGCAGATTAGGGGTTAATAATATAATGTAGGTGTCGGCGATGTCGGGGACGGCAGATTAGGGGTTAATAAGTGTAAGATTATGGGTGTTTAGACTCGGGGTTCATGTTAGGGTGTTAGGTGTAGACATAAAATGTATTTCTCCATAGGAAACAATAGGGCTGCGTTAGGAGCTGAACGCTGCTTTTTTGCAGGTGTTAGGTTTTTTTTCAGCCGTCTCAGCCCTATTGTTTCCTATGGGGAAATCGTGTACGAGCACGCTCAGCCAGCTCACCGCTACCATAAGCAGTGCTGGTATTACAGTGAGATGTGGAGCTACATTTTGCTCAACGCTCACTTTTTTGTGGCTAACGCCGGGTTTAAAAAAACCTGTAATACCAGTGCTGTCTTAAGTGAGCAGTGAGAAAAAAAAGGCTCGTTAACACTGCAAGCCTTACCGTCAAAAACTCGTAATCTAGCCGTGTGTGTTCTCATAGACTGCAATGTAAATATATGTTTATGGTTATATATATTTATGTGTTAGTATGTGGATATTCACATAAAAATATATATGTATATCAGTATATACATATATATATTTACTAAGTGCTGCCCATCGCTGCACTACTTAACTATTTGCTGTGTGAGGTTCTGATGGTGTCTGTGACGGCATCAGAACGAGGCTCCCATAGGAGCCTATGGAAATGCGCTCTTGTGAGCGCAATGCTCTCGCTCGCATTGCTGTAAACTTGTAATAACATCACACATTAGCCTGCACTGGTATTACAAAGTGGAGCGCAAATATCGCTTTAACTGAAGCGATATTTTGCGCTCCACTTGTAATCTAGCCCTAAGGTGGGCAAATGTATTATTATGATTTTTTATATTAATATTTTTGCTATATTTATTTTTCATCAATTAGATGGCTTGACAATGAACTTAACTATGTAAAAAGGGTTGAAGTTATATGATTGCAGCTGTGGTGTTGAAGTATAATAGCAAAAAGTCATTGCAAAGACTGTCCACAATCAAATTATGAATGGCTTTATTAATTCCATAAAATCCATAAAAATGTAATATTTCTTACTTGATCCATTTGGTTTCATGGCAATATTACTGTAATGGGCAACTGTCAATTAATTTTTACATGAGCATACTCATTTTATTGTCATTAGATCTGCATCGACTGTTACAGTATATCTTCTGCAAATATGCTGTTATGCTGTTGTCCCAAAGAAGGTTGAAAAATAAATGATATTTGGAAAAAAAAAATGTTGATGAATCAAGCATTTTTATCTATGAAATGCTCATTATATTTGAGTAATTAAGTTCAGGACAAAAATATGAATAAAAAATAAATGTGTAATAAAGTTTTTAGTAAATAATTTTGTATTTAAAGGGACATTAAACGACTGGGTACAACTACAGTAGCAAGGGTTTCCCTTTCTTGTACCTGCAGCTCTTTTTAACTCTATTCTCTTATTTTAACTAATTACAGAATCCTGCTGGTAAAGCTCTGCATTTTATCCTGGGTGCCGCCATCTTGTATCTTGTGTAATTTTGCATCATGTGATACCAGCAGTGCACTTTCACAGATCTGCTTTTTGACAGCTGTACCTTTCACTTCAGTTTAGCTCACATAACAGATAACAGTTTTTTTGCACAGTTTAAAAGTTACATAAGAAATACAAGCTCCAAGATGGCGGCGCCCAGTGTGAAGAGAGAGTAGCACATAGAGTAAAAACCATTGTACTGTAGTTTTACTCAGCAGCTTTATGTCCCTTTAAATACAAAATTATTTACTAAAAACTTTATTACACATTTATTTTTTTATTCATATTTTTTTTTTTTAAAGTTTGATGTAATTTACCAAACTCGTAAAGTGAAATTATCCTTTGTTTTATTTTTTAATTTTGTTAAAACATGTGCTTTATTGCTGCCCCTTTAATTGAACCTCAAATTATTAATGATGTATGTTATATTTCAGCTAAACATCAAATCACAGAATTATTTATTTTCTTCTACTTGTATAAGCTTAAAGGGACAGTAAAGTCACAATTAGGCCTGTGCATTTAGATAATTTATTATGATCCAAATCTGGAAGAAGCAGGCCGCTCACGGCATTCGGCTCTTTTCGGTGCCGCATTTATTCTTGTGTGTTTCACTTTTACAAGAATAAATGCAGCTACAAAAAGTGCAGAATACCACAAGCAGACCCTTTTTTCTCCATTCGGATCATAACAAATTATCGGATTATAACAAATGATGCACAGGCCTAATCACAATCAAAATTTCATGATACAGATAGAGCATGTGATTTTTAAACAAGTTTCTAGTTTATTTCTGTTATCTAACATACTTCTTTCTTTCCTACGATATGGAGACTCCACAACATCATACAATTACTTATAAACATATAAAGCAAGGAATAAGGCCACACAAATCAGTGCAGTCTCAAAGTTTAGGAACAAACAGCACCTATAAGATTATAAAATGATATATAAGAAGGGGCCAAACATGCGCAATCTGTGCAAAAATTCAAAGATACATTTATTTGAGAAAACATCAATATATAAATACATAAAAGCATATATAAGTCGGGGATCCCCATGAATAATAATGATATGCAGAAAGATGGCAAAAAACTAATTAAAGTGGTGCACCACTAAAAATAAATATGACTGTCCCAAGAGATATTGCTTGAAAAGGATATGCAGAGCAAGGAAACATAGATGCGTAAGTATTAGTAAGGCTCAGCCAAAAAGTCACATCCTATACGATATCTCAAATGTAATGTTAAGCGTGTTGCACAAGCAGGAGTTGGTCAGCTTAAAGCGGAACAGACACAAGCAAATGTTAAATCTTCAGACATTTGATGTATCCATGCATAATCACAGTTACTAGCCCTTTGTGTATGGCACAGGTAAGTTAACTTCATTCATGACAAGAGTGTGTCAAAAGCATAGAGCGCTGCACTTCCAGACAGTATGTGAGGACACATCTCCAGTATATATTCCAAGGAGTGGTCAGTGAAATACTTATCCACATGCAGGTATCAGGCACAGCTGCAGTCTCCTCTCAGGCCAACAAAGGATAAGCAAGGTAGGGAGGGGATCTCCCAGACAAACAAGGGTAGCGACAGACCAACTTGTCCCTATGCGTGTTTCACTCCGTTCTCGTAGTCACTCGGAAGAAGCTCAGAGTGACCACGAGATCTGGAGTGGCCGCGAATCTGGAGGAGGCGGTATTGCACCAGCAGTTCACCAGAACTGCTGGTGCAATGATAAACGCTGACAGTGTATGCTGTCGGCATTTATCGATATGCGGAGGACATGATTCGCGCATCATGTCTGTCCGCACCTACATAAATAGACCCTTAGGGGTTAATCTTCCCTTTATTGGGACGTTTTCCCTCTTTGTGCTAATTTTGTTGAAATACTTCATTAGTATGTGTGTGGCTTATGTTTTATACAGGGATTTATTATAAACTTAAAATTTGGCAGTTGTTTTCTTTGCTTTCTTAGCTAGAACAGGCTAACTGGCAAACTGCTTGAGTTTGAAACCAGCTGCCACTATTTGCATCTTATGTTGTAGGCAGAGGGAAACACGCGCCTTTTACTTGCTGCATAGCTTCCTCTCTCTGCTGGTCATGTGAATTCTCTCTGCTGTCGGATATTCACGGAGCGGCATCATTGAATTTCAGTCTCTTCAGTGTCGATTTACTATACGATCATTATAGAGACTTCTGTAAGCCAAATTGTGGTATTAAAAATTCTTAAAGTGACAGTGTATTTAAAAGATTTCTATAATTTGGGAAATTTTTTATTTAGTATTATGGACATGGACCAAGACTGTGTTTTTTGACAAATGCTTGCTATGCCTAGAGGCACACATTGTTTTGCCTATGCAATTCTGTGATGCATGCTTAGCTAGAACACTTCAATTTAAATAAAATGCTGGGAAAATGCAAGTGGAAAATTAGAGATTCATATAGTAAGGTTTCTGTTTCACCTATAGCCACACAGGTTGCCCTCCCTCTTAAGTCTGATGAGGTGGATACACTGGTAGCCTCTGAGGGTGAAATTTCAGATTTAGACAGTATTATTCCTTCATCTGATACTGAAGAAGTAAACTTCAGATTTAAGCTTGAACACCTTTGTGTACTGTTTGGACGGTATTGGCTACTTTGGACGACTCCGATACTTCTGTCGTTGTCAACCCTAAGAAGTCTAGTAAAGTTAATAAATAATAAGATGTTCCTTCCTCTGTGGAAGTTTTTCCTATCCCAGACTGTGTGACGGAGATTATTTCACAGGAATGGGAGAAGCCAGGGATTCCTTTTTCCCCGTCACCCGTATTTAAAAAGATGTTTCCTGTTGCTGACTCCATTAAAGATTCTTGGCGCACGGTGCCCAAAGTAGAAGGGGCTATTTTTACTCTGGTTAAGAGAACTACAATCCCTATAGAGAATAGCTGCTCTGTTAATGATCCCATGGACAAAAAGCTGGAAGCTTATTTGAAGAAGATGTATGTTCACCAAGGTCTTCAATGGCAACCTGCAGTTTGTATTGCCACAGTAGCAAGTGCAGCATCTTATTGGTTATTTTAGTAGAGACTCCATTGGAGGAGATACAAGATAGGGTTAAGGCTCTCAAACTACCCAATAAGTTTATTTCTGATGCTAACATGCAAGTTATTAGACGGGGAACCAAGATGTCTGGCTTCACTGTCCTTGCCAACAGGGCATTGTGGCTAAAATCTTGGTCAGCTGATGATACCTCTAAGTCCAAGCTTCTGACGCTTGCCTTGTTCAGACCTGGTCTGGCAGAAATAATTTCTCATATTACAGGTGGAAAAGGGTCTTTTCTACTGCAAGACAATAAGAACAGACTCAAAGGATGTCAAGGTCATTTTCGTTCCTCTCATAACTTCAAAGGTCAGAATTCTTCCTCTCCCTCTTCCAAGCAGGAGCAGTCCAAGTTTCTTGGAAGCCCAATCAGTCTTGGAATAAGGGGAATCAATCAAACAAACCCTCAGCTGTGTCAGCATGAAGAGTCAACCCCTGGTCCGGGTTCGGTTCAAGTGGGGGGGCAGATGTTCACTGTTTTGTCAAGCATGGAGATGAGATGTCCCAGATCCTTGGGCTGTGGACATAGTATCACAGGGTTACAAAATAGAATTAAAAACGTTCCCTCCCAGGGGCAGATTCCACCTCTCAAGATTATCTTCAGACCAGATAAAAGAGAGGCATTCTTGAACTGTGTTCTTGAACTCAGGACCTTTCCTCCCTGGGAGTTATTGTTTCAGTTCCAGTAAGGGAACAGGGTCTAGGATTCTATTCAAATCTGTTTGTAGTTCCCAAAAAAGAGAGAACTTTTCGACCCATTTTAGACCTAAAGTGCCTCTACAAATTTCTCAGGGTACCGTCCTTCAAAATTGAAACCATTTGTTCCATTCTTCCTTTGGTCCTAGAGGGTCAGTTCATGACAACCATAGACCTGAAGGATGTGTATCCTCATGTTCCCATCCACAGGGATCATCACAAATTCCTGAGATTTGCCTTTCTAGACAAACAATTTCAGTTTGTGGCTCTTCTGTTTGGCCTTTCAACAGCTACAATAAATTTCTTAAAGGTTCTGGGGCTCTCTTTTCAGTGATCAGGTCTCGATGAATTGCAGTGACACCATACCTCAGCGACATATTGGTTCGGGTGCCATCTTTTCAACAATTAAACTCTCATACAGCAATCTTGTTGTCTTTTCTATGTTCCCACGGTTTGAAAGTGAATCTGGAAAAGAGTTCCCTTGTTCCATCTACAAGGTTAGTTTTCTTAGGGACCATAAAAGATTCCCTATCTATGAAACTTTTCTGACGGAGGTCAGAAAATCCAAAATTCTTGCCTCTCTCTTCATTCTACTTTTCGGCCATTAGTGGCTCAATGTATGGAGGTAATTGGTCTGATGGCCACTTCCATGGACATCATTCTCTTTGCTCGATTCCATTTGAGAGCTCTGCAATTATGCATGCTCATAAAATGGAACGAAGACTGTCTCAGAGGATAGATCTAGACCAGTCGACAAGAGAGACTTTCCTGTGGTGGCTTTCTCAGGACCATCTGTCTCAGGGCACATGCTTCTGGAGAACTTCCTGGGTGATTGTGACCATGAACATTTACTAAACCTCAGGGACATCCACACCGTTGTGTTAGTATTTTTCCATTTCCCTTCAGTTGAATGACTGGGGATTACGGGTAGGTGAGTGACACTTAACAACTTATGTGGTGCTCTTTGCCTCCTCCTGCTGGCCAGGAATGATATTCCCACTAGTAATTGAATGACGTTGTGGACTCTCCATATCCGGAAAGAAAGAAATTTATCAGGTAAGCATAAATTATGTTTTCTCTTGGTAGCCTCTGTTTAAAAGCATACCTAGGTAGGCTGAGGAATCACAATGCACTACTACTGGGAGCTAGCTGGTGGTAAGTGGCTACACATAAATGCTTCATATTATTGGCTCACAATGTGTTTAGAAAGCTCCCAGCAATGCATTGCTGATTCTTCAACAAATAATACCTAGGGACAGTAAAGTCATAATCAACATTTCATTATTCAGATACAACATGCAATTGTAAGCAACTTTCCATTTTACTTCTGTTATCTAATTGGCTTCATTCCCTTAGTATCCTTTGTTGAAAAGCAAATCTAGGTTGGTTTAGGAGCAGCAATGCACTACTGGAAACTAGCAAGTGATTGGTGGCATTACATATACTGTATGTCTCTTGTGATTGTCTCAAGGGCCAGAAGATCAAAAACTTGCCACCGTGGAGAGAAATCATACTAAACCATTGGGATTTTTTTAGTCCTTCTATTTTAATATATGAGTCTCTCCTTTAGATATAGAACCCTGCACAGCAAGATAAACATCTGTCATAAGGGAGAGATTTACATCATCGTACCCCTAGTGTGTTCAGCTATCTCACAGTAGTGCATTGCTGCTACTTCAACAAAGAACATCATGAGAATAACAGAAGTAAATTGGAATGTTTTTAAAATTGTTTGTTCTATCTGAATCATGAAAGAAAATATTCTGGGTATCATGGTCCTTTAAACCTTTCACTGCTGAGCAGTGTTCCCCCTGAGGTCAGATTTTATGAGCAACCCAGCAGTGAAACCAGGTCCGGACTGACCATAGGGCATACCGGGCAAATGCCCAGTGGGCCGGCGGGTTCCTTATTCCTGCCCACAATTACAGTACATACTGTGTGCTCAGTCCCGCATTGCTTCCCAGTCCCTGGGCTGCTGCAATGTTGAATTCTTAAGAAACAAATGTTTCCCTTTTCCCCCCATTTCTATTGGTTCTACACTGCAGTCACGTGGCTACAGTTATAAGTTTTTGGCGCATGTGACTGCACAAGGTTGTGTCTCTCTCTGCGTGAGTTTTGTTCGGGTGTGGTGCTAAACAACTGTCTCAACTCTCAAGTGATTGACAGAGGACTTTCTCTTTAGGTGGGTAAAAGAACCAATCAAAGTCTAATTTATTGATAATCATTCAGAGATCAGACACTTAGAGCATATATTGCAGTACCGCTACCTCACTTCTTAGTGCAAGCAGGGTGGAGACCGGGTGAACCGAGGCCAGGCAGTGCTCTACCACTCTGGCAGGCCGGCTGCTCATTCATTTCAGATTGTAATTAACCCGGCAGATCCTGTGGTCAACTGTGCACTGCACTGACTCTGAAGTATCGGATCCGGCTGCCACAGGCACTAAGTATTAGACTAATACTTAGTGCCTGTGGCAGCCGGATCCCATACTGCAGAGTCAGTGCAGTGCACAGTTGACCACCGGATCCGCCGGGTTAATTACAATCTGAAATGAGTGAACAGCCAGCCTGCCAGAGAGGTAGATTATTTGAAGTGTACAGGATTCCTGCATCATGTGAGATTCCTGGCTGTATTAGGTGTAGAATGTTTTGTTTTAGTTGTTTGTCCCTCATTGCATTTACAAATAGATTTTTACTTTTCTTTCTGTTAAGTGCCCACACAAATGATACCTCATTTTTTCACACATACCAAACATTTTTACTAAGTGGGATAATATTCTGCATGATTGTTCCGTTCAATTTATGAGAATTTTAATCTCACACCATGAAACTCTAGTTAAAAAAGTTACTAAAGATATAGAATCTATCCAAGAGCAGCTTGGTAAATTTAAATCTTTAAAAGAATACAATGATTTAAACAAAATGGTACTTCAAAGGATTCATACTTTTCAGAATACTCTTATTGAAAACAAAAATCTTAAAATGATTCGGACTACTGCAGGGGTGCAAACTGAATCCAATTAAAACAATTGGACCTTAGTGAGGAGTAGCAGCCACAAGAAAATGAATAATCAGAATAGAATAAGATACAGGAGACCTAGAGACACTCAGATGATAAATATACAGTGGTCCACTAACCAATATCAATCTAGACCTCACAATCAATCATCAGGGAATAATAAAGATCATTCCCATGAAAACAATAATTAATCATGAGGCAAAAATAAACATTATTCCCATGAAAATAATAGAATTGCTAATGTTATTAGGAACACAGACCATAGGACTGGCAATAGATTTGCACCTTTAACTGAGACATATGATGGTCATTTTGAGAACAGGCCTTCTACTTCTAGCACTGACTCAGCTGGGCATCATAATTCAAATCACCACAATAAGAATTATTCCAACGATCACCATTTTTTTGATCAGAGACTAAGACAACAGTCTTGGTCCCAGAGGTCAATAGCAAGCTACCTAGAACCTATAGTTTACCAAAAAAGGCAAAAGGCCATACGGAGACGGGGTACCCGAGGACCGAGGACATGGCACCTATGCCAAAAAGGCAAGACTACAGAAACTAAGCAAAGGAATTTATAACCTGTCCAAACATCAATTGATGGATGACGAGATTAGTGTGTTAGGTAAGGGGTTATCATTTAGCCCCATCAATAGCCATAACCCCTTCACTCTTTTTGTAGACTTGAATAGGTTAATTCACATGTTGTCCATGCAGAAATATTTTGCTGAGAAGAGCTTAGATGATAAGCTTAAGCTGCCCATATTAACTGACTCTATGGATACAAGAATATCATCTAACATTCTTTAGTATAAACCTGATACTCTCTTAGAACAGTTTAGTGAGGAACACATTCATACTAAATTCAGAAATAAATACATTAAAAAATAATCTCCACAATTTAGCAATAACACACATATTGAGATCATTAAAGAATTGGTTATTGAGGAATTTGAATCTATCCCTAAAAATTTTAGTGGGATACTATCACGCTCAGCCAATGGGAAGCTCCGCCGGTCCTCTCTGTGTGCTTGATTGGCAGGTAGTCTGAGTTGACCCCTTCCTGATGATGTCACTACCAGGCTTTTTATTCCGGGCTTCCTGTTTCGTCAGTGCCCATTTATTTGTTACTCTTTGTGGCTCCTGTGAGGACTTCGCTGTGGAAACTCTCTAACTGCTGATTTAAATCTTTAAAAGAATACAATGATTTAAACAAAATGGTACTTCAAAGGAATCATACTTTTCAGAATACTCTTATTGAAAACAAAAATCTTAAAATGATTCGGACTACTGCAGGGGTGCAAACTGAATCCAATTAAAACAATTGGACCTTAGTGAGGAGTAGCAGCCACAAGAAAATGAATAATCAGAATAGAATAAGATACAGGAGACCTAGAGACACTCAGATGATAAATATACAGTGGTCCACTAACCAATATCAATCTAGACCTCACAATCAATCATCAGGGAATAATAAAGATCATTCCCATGAAAACAATAATTAATCATGAGGCAAAAATAAACATTATTCCCATGAAAATAATAGAATTGCTAATGTTATTAGGAACACAGACCATAGGACTGGCAATAGATTTGCACCTTTAACTGAGACATATGATGGTCCTTTTGAGAACAGGCCTTCTACTTCTAGCACTGACTCAGCTGGGCATCATAATTCAAATCACCACAATAAGAATTATTCCAACGATCACCATTTTTTTGATCAGAGACTAAGACAACAGTCTTGGTCCCAGAGGTCAATAGCAAGCTACCTAGAACCTATAGTTTACCAAAAAAGGCAAAAGGCCATACGGAGACGGGGTACCCGAGGACCGAGGACATGGCACCTATGCCAAAAAGGCAAGACTACAGAAACTAAGCAAAGGAATTTATAACCTGTCCAAACATCAATTGATGGATGACGAGATTAGTGTGTTAGGTAAGGGGTTATCATTTAGCCCCATCAATAGCCATAACCCCTTCACTCTTTTTGTAGACTTGAATAGGTTAATTCACAAGTTGTCCATGCAGAAATATTTTGCTGAGAAGAGCTTAGATGATAAGCTTAAGCTGCCCATATTAACTGACTCTATGGATACAAGAATATCATCTAACATTCTTTAGTATAAACCTGATACTCTCTTAGAACAGTTTAGTGAGGAATACATTCATACTAAATTCAGAAATAAATACATTAAAAAATAATCTCCACAATTTAGCAATAACACACATATTGAGATCATTAAAGAATTGGTTATTGAGGAATTTGAATCTATCCCTAAAAATTTTAGTGGGATACTATCACGCTCAGCCAATGGGAAGCTCCGCCGGTCCTCTCTGTGTGCTTGATTGGCAGGTAGTCTGAGTCGACCCCTTCCTGATGATGTCACTACCAGGCTTTTTATTCCGGGCTTCCTGTTTCGTCAGTGCCCATTTATTTGTTACTCTTTGTGGCTCCTGTGAGGACTTCGCTGTGGAAACTCTCTAACTGCTGATTTTCTATTTCCAAACTCTGCAAAGACTGACTATACTGGGTTAACCCTCAAACTTCCTGATAACCTGTTGCCAAACATTGCAAGTACTGTTTATTCTGTGAAACTCTCAAACTGCTTGATATCCTGTTGCCAAACATTGCAAGAACTGTTTATTCTGTGAAACTCTCAAACTGCATGTTTACCTGTTGCCAAACTCTGCAAATACTGTTTATTCAGTGCAAACCTTCAAACTGCTTGATATCCTGTTGCCAAACATTGCAAGAACTGTTTATTCTGTGAAACTCTAAAACTGCATGATAACCTGTTGCTAATCTCTGCAAGTACTGATTAATCTGTATTAACCCTCAAACTGCCTAATAACCTGTTGCCAAACTCTGCAAGGACTGACTACACAGTGCTAACCCTCAAACTGCCTGATAACAAGTTACCTACTCCTGCATTATTAATTATTTCTTGTTTTACCCTTCCTCTGTCTGAGTATAAGTGGACTATCGCTGCTCTCCTGATTCTGTGGAAGACATTTCCTGAAACCAGTTCCTTACTCAGAAGTCTATTTGGCTGATATCTTGAATTACTTTGGACTCAGGCTAACTCTGCTCCATATTGTGAGTACATTGTTTTTTAGAGGTTGTCGTAGGGTCACGTCCTGGATTAAACTCGGCAGGATTTCATTTTTTCGAGTGCAAGGGTGTTGTTTAAGTTCGCCCTAGCATTTGCGTCTTCTTCTGGACATTTCCTAACCTGACAGTACAAATGGGCCATAATATGGACCCTGATGAGTTATCCAGGGCTGTGGCTCTACAAGGGCAACTTCTAGGAAATCATTCTGCTCATTTGCAATCTTTGGATTCCAAGCTTCACCAGATTACTGCTCTGCTACATAACCTCTCCGCTTCTTCTCAAGCTACTGTGACTCCTGCTGCAGCTGCTACAAGCTCCAATGCTGTCTTTAACCCACCTCAACCTGTTGGACAGTATATACCACGAATCCCACTTCCAGAGAAATATGACGGTAGTCCTGAAGAATGCCGTGGATTCCTTAATCAATGTCGTTTACACTTCAGAAACAATTCTCAAGTTTTTTCCAATTCTACTTCCAAAATCACCTTTATTATTTCCCTCATGAAGGGTAAGGCTCTAGCCTGGGTGTCTCCTCTTTTAGAGAAGAATGATCCTTTACTACAGGATGTGGAATTATTTGTGTCCATTTTTTCTTCTGTTTTTGACAAGCCTGTGAGGTCTGCAGCTGCAGAGGCAGGATTGTTGGATCTGAGACAGGGATCCCTTTCGGTAGCTCAATATGCTATTGAATTCAGGACAGGCCACAGAAACTGATTAGAACCATGGAGCCTTACGGGCAGCCTTTTGCAAGGGACTTTGCGAACGCCTAAAGGATGAACTTGTATTTCGGGAACTCCCCGATTCATTGGAGGGTCTTATCAATTTGTGTATTACTCTTGACGCCCGGCATTCTGAACGTCTTCAGGAGAGAGATAGGAATCAGAGATCCTTTCTTAAATCTTGTTTTCATCTTCCTATTCGAACCTCAAGTCTGTCTAATAATAATTTCCGATCTCCTGAGTCTGTGGAACCCATGGAAGTAGGAGCTATTAAATTGTCAGAAGCTGAACGCCATAGAAGGTGTACTCTTGGATTATGTCTATATTGTGGTACCAAAGGACATTTACTGAAGGACTGTGCTATCCGGCCAGTAAAAGCCAAGGCTTAACTTTTGATTAAGGGACAGAGTTAAACCAGAATTCCATGTCTTCCCTCAATTCTAAACTTTTTGTTCCTGTAACTATCTCGTTTGGAAACACCAAGTTTCGAGCTCAAGCCCTCATTGACTCTGGAGCTGCTGGAGTTTTCATTGATTCAAACTTTGCTGACTCTCTCAGGATTCCTCTTCAAGCCAAGAAACAGTTAATTAAGGTAACCACTGTTAGTGGACAGCCTTTAGGTTCTGGTATCATACAAAATTCTACCATTCCTCTTCTTTTGTCTGTGGGCATACTTCATTCTGAAATTATTTGTTTTGACGTCATCACTTCTCCCCACATACCGTTGATTCTGGGGTTACCTTGGTTGCAGCTTCATGATCCAGTCTTCTCATGGTCTAAAGGAGAACTTATTTCCTGGGGAACTACCTGTTTCAAACATTGCCTGCAAAATCCCTCAAAACCATCTGGTCCTGTCGTAGCTATGGTGGAAGTTCCTGATTCATTGCCTAATTACTATCATGCCTTTAGTGATGTGTTTTCTAAAAAGGAGGCTGAGACGTTACCTCCACACCGGATATTTGACTGTCCTATTGAATAGTTTTCTGGGGCTCCTCTACCTAAGGGAAGGACCTATCCCATCTCTTGTCAAGAAAATGTCTCTCTTGAGGAATACATAAAGGACAACTTAGCCAGAGGATTTATTCGTCCTTCCTCATCACCTGTGGGTGCAGGTTTTTTCTTCATTGGGAAAAAAGATGGAGGTCTTCGTCCCTGTATCGATTATCGGGCCTTGAATCAGATTACTGTCAAAAACAGCTATCCTCTGCCACTCATTCCTGAGTTATTTGATCGTCTTCAAGGTACTTCTATTTTTTCCAAGTTGGATCTCCGTGGGGCCTACAATTTGGTCAGAATCCGTAAAGGAGACGAATGGAAGACGGCATTTAACACTAGATTTGGTCACTATGAGTATCTAGTAATGCCATTCGGATTGTGCAATGCACCAGCAGTATTTCAGCACTTTGTTAACAAAATCTTCAGAGATTATCTTTATCAATTTGTTATCATTTATCTCGATGACATTCTGATCTATTCCAAAACATTACAGGAACATGTACATCATGTAAGACTGGTACTTCAGATGTTACGAGACAATTCCCTGTTCGCTAAATTGGAGAAATGCTCTTTTCATAAGAGTTCCATTCCCTTTTTGGGTTATTTCATTTCAGAATCAGGTTTTGAGATGGATCCTGCTAAACTTTCGGCTATCAAGGACTGGCCCAGACCAACTACTCTCAAATCCCTGCAGAGGTTTCTTGGCTTTGCCAATTACTATAGAAAGTTTATTAAGAACTTTGCTGACATCACGTCTCCCCTCACTTCTCTTACTAAGAAAGGGCAAAATTGTAAAAACTGGTCCACTTCGGCAGTACAGGCTTTTGAAACTCTAAAATCAGCATTTTCTTCTGCACCTATTCTCAGTCATCCAACTCCTGATCTCCAGTATATTTTGGAAGTTGACACTTCTTCTATAGCAGCTGGAGCTGTTCTCTCCCAACGTGATCCAACTACCAGCAAGATACATCCTGTGGCGTTCTTTTCAAAAAAATTAAATCCTGCCGAGTTAAATTATGATGTGGGCAATAAGGAGCTTTTGGCTATAAAATTAGCTTTGGATGAATGGAGGCATTGGTTAGAGGGTACCAGTCAACCTTTTTTCATTCTGACATATCATAAAAATTTATTATACCTCCATACAGCTACTCGTCTCAATCCTCGTCAGGCTCGGTGGGCCTTGTTCTTCTCCAGGTTTAATTTTGTACTTTCCTATGTTCCTGGTTCAAAAAATTCCAAGGCAGATGCTTTATCTAGGCAGTTCCAATCTTCTGAGCCTTCTCCTTTGGATTCTGAACCTATACTACGTCCAGTCAAAGTTTTGTCACAAGTATCCTATTTTCCAGTACAGGCTTTACATGCTGCTCAAGTCCAGGTACCATCTTCTTGCAAACTACCTTCTGGTATCCTGTATGTACCCAAAGGATTACGTCTTAAGCTTCTATGTTTGGCTCACGACAACATTTCAGCAGGTCATCCTGGAATAACCAATACTTTGTGGAAACTGAAGCAGCATGTTTGGTGGTCCACTATGAGGAGGGATATTAAGGATTATATTGCTGCTTGTAGTTCTTGTGCTTCGAACAAACAATCTTCTCATCGACTGTTTGGTCTATTACACCCTCTTCCGATTCCTCTTTACCCTTGGTCTCACTTATCCATGGACTTCATTACAGATCTTCCTGTTTCTGCTGGAAATATGACCATTTGGGAGTGGTGGATCGGTTCTCCAAGTCTGCTCACTTCATACCTCTTCCAGGCTTGCCTTCAGCTCAAAGACTTTCTGAACACCTTGTTCTACATGTATCTCGTTTACATGGTTTTCCCACTTACATAGTCTCAGATCGCGGAGTTCAATTTGTTTCCAAGCTTTGGAGGTCTTTTTGTAAGCATTTTGGAATCAACATATCTCTTTCTACTGCACATCATCCTCAATCCAACGGACAGACTGAGCGTGTAAATCAAGCCTTGGAATCTTTTCTTAGACATTATGTAGAACATCACCACTCCAACTGGTCTCAGTTATTGCCTTTGGCGGAATTAGCTCACAACTCACGCTATAACGCCTCATTACAGACCTTTGCCCTTACAGCAGCTTATGGTTTTGAACCTAGAACCTTTCCTATGATTACCAGTTCTACTGAAATCCCTGGAGCAGATCGTATTGTGAAAAATCTCAGTAACCACTGGCAACTCATTCGTCAAAATCTACTTTCCTCTTCCTTAAGACACAAGAGATATGCTAATCGCATAAGGTGTAAGGGTCCTTTACTTTGTACTGGAGACAGAGTATTTTTATCCACCAGATTCATATGTCTAAAATAACCTTGTACCAAGTTGGACCTTTTCAAATTGTTTCCAAAGTTTGTTCTTCTGCATACCGCCTGGCTTTACCCAAGACTCTCAAGATCCATCCAGTGTTTCATGTCTCCTTACTCAAGCCAGTCATCTACAACCGGTACTCTATCAAGAGTAAACCACATCCTCCACTTTCCGTAGAGGGAACTTCTGAGTTTGAAGTCAGCCAGAATTTGGATTCCAAGCTACGGGGCAATTGGCTGTACTACCTGGTCCATTGGAAGGGTTATCCTATCTCTGAACGATCTTGGAAACCTGCCTCTTATGTTCATGCTCTAGCTCTTGTCAAGTCTTTTCACAAGAAATACCCTGCCAGGCCCGGTCGGGTCCCCTGGAGGGGCCCTTGAGGAGGGGGCACTGTCATGCTCAGCTGCTGGGAAGCTCCGCCGGTCCTCTCTGTGTGCTTGATTGGCAGGTAGTCTGAGCCACCCCTTCCTGATGATGTCACTACCAGGCTTTTTATTCCGGGCTTCCTGTTTCTTCAGTGCCCGTTTGTTTGTTACTCTTTGTGGCTCCTGTGAGTACTTCACTGTGGAAACTCTCTAACTGCTGATTTTCTGTTTCCAAACTCTGCAAAGACTGACTATGCTGGGTTAACCCTCAAACTTCCTGATGACCTGTTGCCAAACATTGCAAGTACTGTTTATTCTGTGAAACTCTCAAACTGCTTGATATCCTGTTGCCAAACATTGCAAGAACTGTTTATTCTGCGAAACTCTCAAACTGCATGTTTACCTGTTGTCAAACTCTGCAAATACGGGTTATTCAGTGTAAACCTTCAAACTGCTTGATATCCTGTTGCCAAACATTGCAAGAACTGTTTATTCTGTGAAACTCTCAAACTGCATGTTTACCTGTTGCCAAACTCTGCAAATACTGTTTATTCAGTGTAAACCTTCAAACTGCTTGATATCCTGTTGCCAAACATTGCAAGAGCTGTTTATTCTGTGAAACTCTCAAACTGCATGATATCCTGTTGCCAATCTCTGCAAGTACTGATTAATCTGTATTAACCCTCAAACTGCCTGATATCCTGTTGTCTATCTCTGCATGTACTGACTATTCAGTAATAACCTACAAACTGCCTGATAACCTGTTGCCAAACTCTGCAAGGACTGACTTCACAGTGTTAACCCTCAAACTGCCTGATAACAAGTTACCTACTCCTGCATTATTAATTATTTCTTGTTTTACCCTTCCTCTGTCTGAGTATAAGTGGACTATCCCTGCTCTCCTGATTCTGTGGAAGACATTTCCTGAAACCAGTTCCTTACTCAGAAGTCTATTTGGCTGATATCTTGAATTACTTTGGACTCAGGCTAACTCGGCTCCATATTGTGAGTACATTGTTTTTTAGAGGTTGTTGTGGGGTCACGTCCTGGATTAAACTCAGAGTGCAAGGGTGTTGTTTAAGTTCGCCCTAGCATTTGGGTCTTCAGGGGGTGAAGAGAACAAAACTGTGACTGGATGGGGGCCCAGCTTAAAAATATATATATATATACTGTATATTTTTTTCAATAAAAAACGTTGACCTGCCATTGCCTGCACTGATATCATGTGAGCGTGACATGATGCTTTACTAGTGTCTCTGACTACAGGGGTTAGTGCTTCAGTTTTACCCATTGGTGTTTTTGTGTGTGTGTATGTGACTGTGTGTGTATTTATGCATGCATGTGTGTGTGTGTATGTTTGTGGAACCAGCAAATTACAGACCTTGTTACTACAGCATGGGGGGGGGGGCAGGGGGTAAACAGTGTCACTATACAGTACCACTATATACAGTTAGGGTTGCCACCTGAACCATGTTTTCCTGGACACTTATGAGTTACACATGCTGCAGGGTGTGCAGGGAGGAACATGTATTGTGTTTCTGGACAACACTATTTATATTCCTCCCTGCACACCATGCAGCATGTGTAACTTATAAGTGTTCTGTATTTTAAGGGACGGGTGGCAACCCTAAGTACGGGAGGGCTGGACCATGTCACTGACTACTGTGGTCACCTTATAAAGTACTGGGGCGGGTAGGGACAGGCCAGCCATCTCACCGGCAGATTATAGACTGTGTCACTAACTCAATTTATACAGTACTGGTGGGTAAAACAGTGTCACTATATACAGTAATAGGGGGTCAGACCATTTCACAGACTGTGGGCACAGGGTACCTCCTTTTGCAGACATGTAATCTGATTCACATGTTTTTTCTGTGTTAAATGTAAAAAAAAAAAAAAAAAAAAAAGATATGTTTCAAATTCACCTTTTTTTTGGAGGGGGGTAGGGGGGTGGGGGGCCCTTCTTAGATTCTTGCACCTGGGCCCTGTGGTTTCTAGTCATGCCTCTGGCTGAAAAAAATGGTAATGTCAGCGTTAAAACAGCAATGCAGCCATTACAAGTATTGTTGGTATAGCTGAACCTCAAGCCTTTTAGCCTGTAACGCAACGTCATTCTCGCACTTGAAAAAAAAATTTCATGGGATTCCCATAGCGCTTCCATTACGAGTTTTGTTGTGAGGCTAAAAAGCTTGCGTTACAGCCTATACCGACACAATCCGTACCGCCATCTGAGAGCAGTAGTTGTACGCAACAAAACTGTTACATAAAACTCATAACTAAAGTGTTACAAAGTACACTAACACCAATAAACTACCTATTAACCCCTAAACCGAGGCCCTCCCACATCGCAAACACTAAATTAAAGTTATTAACCCCTAATCTGACACTCCTGACATCGATGCCACTAATAAAATTTATTAACCCCTATTCTTCGCTTGCCATTATACTAAAGTTATTAACCCCTATTCCCCCGCACGCCAACATTACCCACATTATAATAAATATATAAAACCCTATTCAGCCGCTCCCCAACAACGCCGCCACTAAATAAAGTTTCTTAGCCCCTAAATCTCTGACCTGCCACATCACTACCACTAAATAAACTTATTAAACACTAAACTGACAGCCCCTCACATCGCCAACAACTAAATTCAACTATTAACCCCTAACAACCCCCTAACTTTAAATTAAAATTACCAGATCCCTATCTTAAAATAAATAAAATCTTACCTGTGAAATTAAAAAAAACTAAGTTTAAATTATAAATTAAACTAACATTACTATTATACTAAAATTAAAATAACTATCAATTGAATTAATTAAATTAAACATTAAAAAACCTAACCCTACTAAAAAAAATAAATCTACAATTACAAAAAATAAAAAATTACAAAAAAATAAAAAAATAACAAACGAAATTATCCAAAATAATTTTTTTTTTACACCTAATCTAATAGCCTTATCAAAATAAAAAACAAACAAACAAAATAAAAACACCTCCTAGCCTACAATAAACTACCAATAGCCCTTAAAAGGGCCTTGGTAGGGCATTGCCCTAAAGAAATAAGCTCTTTATCCTGAAAAAAATACAGACCCCCCAACAGTAAAACCCACCACCCAACCAACCCCCAAAATAAAAACCTAACTCTAAAAAAAACTAATCTATCCATTGCCATGAAAATGGTATTTGTATGGGCATTCAGCTCTTTTTCTTGCCCTTAAAAGGGCATTCAGCTGTTTTAAGAAATGCCCAAACCCTAATCTAAAAAAAAAAACCCCACCCCAAAAAACCTTAAAAAAACAACACTAACCCCTCTTTAGGTACTCAGTTGCTGAAGTCCCACTTGAAGGATCTTCATCCAGGCGGCTCCATCTTCATCCATCGCGGGACCAGCATCTTTTTCATCCCGTGGAGGTGGAGCAGTCTATGCGCGGAGGTGGAGGTCCAGGCGAAGGTCCAAGGCGGAGGTCCAGGAGAAGGTCCAAGGCGGAGGTCCAGGCAAAGGTCCAAGGCGGAGGTCCAGGCGGAGGTTCAGGCGGAGGTCCAAGACAGAGGTCCAGCCGGAGGTCCATCAATCCGAGGTGGAGGTCCTCATTATGCGATCGTCCTCCGCACACTGAGGATTCAAATGCAAGGTACCCCTTTTATACTGAGGGCACCATTGCATTCCTATTTGCTTAAAAAATTAAATCAGTCAATAGGAATTAGAGCTGCTAAAATCATATTGGCTGTTCAAATCAGCCAATAGGATTTAAGCAGCTCTCATTCCTATTGACTGATTCAAATTTTGGGGTGTTTTTTTTCTAAACAGGGTATTAGAATAGGAATAATTTTTTTTGGCTAGATCACGAGTTGTGCGTTAGGCTTAAAAAGCAGCGTCAGCCGGTCCTAATGCTGCTAGCTTGAATTACGAGTCTTGCAGGTACAGGTGTACTTCTCAATTTTTTGGTCAGACTTGGAAATCCACTTACGTAAATTGCGTATCCTCTTTTTTCAATGGGACTTGCATAGTGCCGGTATTACGAGTCTGCCACAAAGTGAGCGGTAGACCCTCTCCTGTAATGACTGGTACCGCATTTTGATGTCAGTAGTTCAGAGTTTTACACTACAGCGCTGTAGCATAAAACTCTTAACTAAAGTGCTAAAAAGTACACTAACACCCATAAACTACCTAAACTGAGGCCCTCCCACATCACAAACACTAAAAGAAAAATTTGAACCCCTAATCTGCCTAAGCGGACATTGCCGCCAATATAATAAATATATTAACCCCGAAACCGCCACACTCCCGCCTCGCAAACATTAGTTAAATATTATTAACCCCTAATCTGCCGTCCCTAACATCGCCGCCACCTACCTACATTTATTAACCCCTAATCTGCCGCTCCCAACGTCGCCGCCACTATATTAAAGTTATTACCCCTAAAGCTAAGTCCAACCCTAACACCCCCTAACTTAAATATAATTAAAAGAAATCTAACTAAAAATTCCTATCATTAACTAAATCATTCCTATTTAAAACTAAATACTTACCTGTAAAATAAACCCTAAGATAGCTACAATATAACTAATAGTTACATTGTAGCTAACTTAGGATTTATTTTTATTTTTTCAGGCGTTTGTATGTATTTTAACTAGGTAGAATAGTTATTAAATAGTTATTAACTATTTAATGACTACCTAGTTAAAATAAAGACAAATTTACCTTTAAAATAAAACCTAACCTAAGTTACACTAACACCTAACACTACACTATAATTAAATAACTAATAATAATAGCTAATAATAATTAACTAAATTAAATACAATTACCTAAATTAAATTAAATTAAATTATCTAAAGTAAAAACCCCCCCACTAATTACAGAAAATAATAAACAAATTACAGAAATTTAAAATAATTACACCTAATCTAATAGCCCTATTAAAATAAAAAAGCCCCCCCCCCCCAATATAAAAACCCTAGCCTAAACTAAACTACCAATAGCCCTTAAAAGGGCCTTTTGCGGGACATTGCTCCAAAGTAATCAGCTCTTTTACCTGTAAAAAAAAAAATACAAACAACCCCCCAACAGTTAAACCATCCACCCACACAACCAACCCCCTAAATAAAATACTAGCTAAAAAAACCTAAGCTCCCCATTGCCCTGAAAAGGCCATTTGGACAAAGGGCAGTTAGTTCTTTTGCAAGCCCAAACCCCTAATCTAAAAAATAAACCCACCCAATACACCCTTAATAAAACACTAACCCCCTGAAGATCGACTTACCGGGAGACGTCTTCATCCAAGCCGGGCGAAGTGGTCCCCAGACGGGCAGAAGTCTTCATCCAAGCCAGGCAGAAGTGGTCCTCCAGACAGGCAGAAGTCTTCATCCAGACGGAATCTTCTATCTTCATCCATCCGGCGCGGAGCGGCTCCATCTTCAAGACATCCGACGCAGAGCATCCACTTCTTCCGACGACTAAAACAGAATGAAGGTACCTTTAAGTGATGTCATCCAAGATGGCGTCCCTTAGATACCGATTGGCTGATAGAATTCTATCAGCCAATCGGAATTAAGGTAGATAAAATCCTATTGGCTGATGCAATCAGCCAATAGGATTGAAGTTCAATCCTATTGGCTGATCCTATCAGCCAAAAGGATTGAGCTCACATTCTATTGGCTGATTGGAACAGCCAATAGAATGCGAGCTCAATCCTATTGGCTGATTGGATCAGCCAATAGTATTGAACTTCAATCCTATTGGCTGATTGCATCAGTCAATAGGATTTTTTCAACCTTAATTCCGATTGGCTGATAGAATTCTATCAGCCATCGGAATCTAAGGGACGCCATCTTGGATGACGTCACTTAAAGGTACCTTCATTCATCTTTAGTCGTTGGAAGAAGAGGATACTCCGCGTCAGATGTCTTGAAGATGGAGCATCTCCGCTCCGGATGAATAAAGATAGAAGATGCTGTCTGGATGAAGACTTCTGCCCGTCTGGAGGACCACTTCTGCCCAGCTTGGATGAAGACTTCTGCCCGTCTGGAGGACCACTTCGCCCGGCTTGGATGAAGACGTCTCTCGGTAAGTTGATCTTCAGGGGGTTAGTGTTAGGTTTTTTTAAGGGTGTATTGGGTGGGTTTATTTTTTAGATTAGGGGTTTGGGCTTGCAAAAGAGCTAACTGCCCTTTTAAGGGCAATGCCCATCCAAATGTCCTTTTCAGGGCAATGGGGAGCTTAGGTCTTTTTAGCCAGTATTTTATTTGGGGGGTTGGTTGTGTGGGTGGTGAGTTTTACTGTTGGGGGGGTTGTTTGTATTTTTTTTTACAGGTAAAAGAGCTGATTACTGTGGGGCAATGCCCCGCAAAAAGCCCTTTTAAGGGCTATTGGTAGTTTAGTTTAGGCTAGTTTGTTTTTTTTGGGGGGGGGGCTTTTTTATTTTAATAGGGCTATTAGATTAGGTGTAATTATTTTAAATTTCTGTAATTTGTTTATTATTTTCTGTAATTTAGTGTTTGTTTTTTGTACTTTAGATACTTTAATTTAATTTAGGTAATTGTATTTAATTGAGTTAATGTATTTAATTATAGTGTAGTGTTCGGTGTTAGTGTAACTTAGGTTAGGTTTCATTTTACAGGTAAATTTGTCTTTATTTTAACTAGGTAGTTATTAGATAGTTAATAACTATTTAATAACTATTTTACCTAGTTAAAATAAATACAAACTTGCCTGTAAAATAAAAATAAATCCTAAGCTAGCTACAATGTAACTATTAGTTATATTGTAGCTAGCTTAGGGTTTATTTTACAGGTAAGCATTTAGTTTTAAATAGGAATAATTTAGGTAATGATAGTAATATTTATTTCGATTTATTTAAATTATATTTAAGTTAGGGGGTGTTAGGTTTAGGGTTAGATTTAGGTTTAGGGGTTAATAACTTTAATATAGTGGCGGCGGAATAGGGGTTAATATTTTTATTATAGTATGGGCGAAGTTGGGGTGCGGAGGAATAGGGGTTAATAACTTTAGAATAGTGGCGGCGATATCGGGAGCGGCAGATTAGGGGTTAATAGATTTATTTTGCTGGTGGCGATATCGGGAGCAGCAGATTAGGGGTTAATAACTTTATGTATGTGTCGGCGATATCAGGGGCGGCAGATTAGGGGTGTTTAGACTTGGGGTTTATGTTAAGGTGTTAGGTTTAAATGTAACTTTTTTTTCCACATTGACATCAATGGGGCTGCGTTACGAACCTTTTCATTCCGCGATTCAGGTGTTTTTTTCTAACACTCTCTCCCTATTGATGTCTATGGGGAAAAGCGTGCATGAGCACGTCAAAGCAGCGCTTGTATTTTGTGCGGTATGGAGCTCAACGCATCCATATCGCAAGCACAAGCTGGCTTTTCAAAAACTTGTAATGGCAACGCTATGGAGGGTGAAATAACGCAACTTTGTTGCATTCATTTTGCACCCTCTATAGCGCAAAACTTGTAATCTAGGTGTTAGCTTTATATTATTGTTTACCCAAGATTCACAAGAATTTAGAGAAACCCCCTGGTCAGCCCATTATAGCATGCATTAGAAGCCTGATGGATAATGTCTCTTTGTATGTAGACCACTTTCTCCAACAGTATGTGTTAGGTTTAGATTCATAAATTAGAGATTCTTTTGACCTCCTATGTAAGTTAGACTCATTGGAGACCAATAGTGATCATTTGTGGATCACCTGTCAGAAGGTGTTTATATTACAAAGTAATTCATTTATCTTGAGGCACAATTATTTTCTGTTTCAAGATAAGTTTTTCCTTTAGGTAAAGGTGACTGCCATGGGTACCAGATTTGCCCCTAGTTTTGCAACCCTCTTTATATGGTTGGTTGAACATGATTATATATATATATCAATCTAAATATGGGGTAAATCTGGTATTCTATGGCAGGTATATAGATATTTATTATTTGTGTGGAAAGGGGATCTCCAATCGGCGCAGTACTTTGTAGAACATCTTAATAATAACGATAGAGAGATTTCTTTCACTAGTAATATTCATAATGAGCATATGTTTTTTTTAGGCCGTTATCTATATTTTAACACTCTGGGCAAAATAGGTAGTAGCACACATTTTAAAACTGTTGATTGCACAGTTATCTTGACTTGGCTATCCCAGAGCTATTATTGAAGATGGATACACTAGGGCAATACTTGATAATAGAGATACCTATTTTCTGAGGTAGAATAAAGATAATGCAAATGAAATGGTTTGCAAGAATAGTATGTTTATAACCCAATATAATTCTAATTACGAGCATTTTAGACAAGCTATAAGACAAGCTATAAGTAAACATTAGAACATTTTAAAGAGAGATCCTATCTTGGGTGAATTATTAGAAGACCAACCTATGTTGGTTTTCAAAAAAGCACCTACATTGAAAAATATCTTGGCACCTTGTAAAATTGTGAAACATCTAAAAACTACAGATTCCAATAAGAAAATTGGATCATGTATTGTAGGTAAAAATGGAATCTTTAAATGTGGCAATAAACGTTGCAAAATGTGTGCAGTTATTGAACATGGTAAGACGATATTTCCACAAGTAGGATCACTTGTGCATCCAAATATGTGGTATACCTATTGTCCTGTAAATGTGGGTTGCAGACGTCTGAGTAATAGATGGTCTGAGCACCACCAAAATAATATAAAAACAGGCTACATAGTATTTCACATCATTGTCAGGTCAAACATCATGGGGTGACGAATACCCTTTCTATTATTCCAATTGAATGTATCCCTAAATCCCACATGTACAATAGATTTTTTAGATTGCGCCAAAGAGAGACTTATTGGATCCACAAGTTTAGGACACTTCACCCTTATGGGCTTAATTAGAATGTAGATCTTGTAGCCTTTTAAGCTGCTTTTAATTGACACTAAAAAATTTTGGATTTATACAAAATTCATTGTTTTGGGGTGTTATATATTATGGTCTATTGCACCCTCCTGTGTACATTCTATTTGTTTCTTATGTACTATACTTAGATTTTTTCTCTCCTAATACATACCACTTTCATCTTTATACTAGTCTCGACATACATTTTATCACTGGGTTGTTTATCTTTTGCCCATATATATTTACATGTACCCCTCAGAGATTACACTCATTGATTTTCAGACACATCACATAGCACTTTTGTCCTTTCCATCTGCTGATCTTATCAGTAAACCTATTCTTATGGGATACAGGCTATCAGCCTATTCTTGTCTGTTTCTTTAACAACTCCTCGAAACACAGGATCACCTGGGGTTTATCATATTTTTAGTAATCACTCCACCGTTGCAGTGGAGTGATTATCACCACCAGTTCTATTTTTTCTTTGACAAGGATTCTATAACTTAATTTTCAGTGTGTCTTTTGGCGCACATACAGTACATACAAATATCAAACTGTTACGGGGCACATTGCATCTTTACACAAGTTGTCATTTCTTATCCACAGGGCTCATTGCATCTCCACGCAAGCTCTCACTTCTTACTGCTCACAGTGAATCTTCAAATCACATCACATATTTCTACAACCACAGGACGATCCCTGTTGTTCACACTGACATATTTATACACTTAGGGTTGATCACGTTTATTTACCTTGTATTATGTCAACCATTATATGCATTGTTGTTTATGTTTTTTATTGTAATTTGAATGCAAGCTTATTATTGATCCAATGTTATACTTACACTGGGGGATTGGTAAGAGAATCAAAAAAGGTATAGGGTTTAAATAGCACTCATCCCTAAATAAGTAAGAGTTAAAAAATTGAATTTTTAATAAAGACCAAAGTTAAAACAAGGATATACCTTGATAGAGTACCCACACTAAAACTGTACACCCAGCCCCCCTGTTTCCTGGCTGATAGCAGCTCCCTCGGCTTCAGGTGTCAGGGACTAGGGACAGTGTTAAAACCAACAAATTGTGCACAAAAATGTGCTTACTGCAAGCACAAACGCGTTTCGGCTGTATTATTCAGCCTTTCTCAATGTGATCGTTCAAGCCGAGGCCCGGGTGCCACCCTCTTAAGTAGTGCATGTGTATGAGTTCTTAGCCAATCCCTATCCTGTGTGACAAACCACCCAGTCAGTAGCCAATGTGAAGCGGTATGTAATGGGCGTAACTGCCGGTTGCGGTCTGATTGGATCTAACTACTGTTTCAAACACCAATCGTAAGCCAGCAATGTTAGAGAAGGGCTCGCCGAAGTATTGTGAATCAATTTCTTGTAAAACACAAACCGTTAAGTGACATAAACATAGCAGATCGCTATTAACGATCATTTACTGAATTGTATGTAGACCTCTAACATTAATTGCATCATATGCACACTTCCGATTAGTCCGTTGCAATCTGATGTTCACAACTTTTATCACAATATGTGTCAAGCTCAAGTGGGTTCTCTACATCCTGTGTGTGCCGTAATCAAGTGGCTAAAAGGCTACACCAAATTCCTGCGATAAAACCCACCTTGCAACTCATGCGTCAACCAATATGTGTCATCCTGATGTGGAGGCTTACTAACGTATTGTCATATGGTTCATAAGAACCTAACTCTCGCTATGTTAATCTTGTTCAGTGTCCGTTGCGTTAGCACGCTGTGTGTTACATTTGGGCTCACCTTCATCTGTCATATGTGTGCCGTCGATAACAGTTGGATGATTTATATGAGATCCTGTCTCCAAACACACTTTACAATCACTCTCATTGGTCACCATATCTTAATAGGATTTACATGAACATTAAGGTGTTTATATTAGCTCAATATATGATAGCAAAAAGTATTGTATGGGCAGTGTATTCACTTATAAGCAGTTATGTCATATCCATTTAGTTCATAGTTTGTATTTCTTTCCAAAAGTATAATATAACATAGTTTTCTGCTCAAATGAACTCCAGGGTCGTTACTCACAAAATGAAGTTACACAGGGCACTGTGTAAGTTACGTATATTGCACCCTATGTGATCACAATGATTATTAACCCTTGTGAGTACACTACTTGGAACACTTGTAAGTGGTAGCTATAAAATTGCATCTCCACATAATTATTTTTAGTATTTTATGCAAGTTAATATTACAAATGTTAAAGCACAATAGTATCCTATAGTTAAGAGTGTGATGTGTTATGCATTACTATACCATTGATTCATTATATGAACCTGATATACATAATCTATGATCTAATCTTCTGGCTTGAGCCTAGTTAGGAAAGTCTCATGGTAGAGTGTTGCTCATTTAGTTGCATTAGTATGAAAATACTCACTCAGAGACTCACTCATTTGTGATTTATCTACTCATATTAAAGGAATACCCAATAATTATTAGCTTCATTCATTCCGTGTGGCATGACTGAATTTAGTTTAAATATCCAGCCTGTTTCCTTTTGTAACAGAACATTTTCAGTGTTACCACCTCTAATACCTGGTTTAACTCTTTCAATGCCCCAACATTTGAAGGATGTAGTTTTACCTGCGTGGTGTGACAAAAAATGTCTAGCTACGCTTGTTATTTTTTTGCCTTCTTTTTGATCCTTTTGGGCATTGCGTATGTTACATAGGTGTTCTGTTATTCTTGTACTCAATTTATGTGTTGTCATGCCTGTGTATATAAAATTGCACGAGCATGATAGACAGTAGATGACATTATCACTCTGACAGTTAATATGTGTTTTAATTTTCCACTTTTTTGAAAATCTGTCAGTGGTAAATTCCTTTTTACTCATAAATTGGCAGGTTTTACAATGACCACAGGGTGTGGAGCCTTGATAGATTGGTTTTTTATTCCTGTTTCTGTCAAAGTGACTTTGTGATAAGCTGTCATTAATATTCCTGGCATGCCTAAAGGTGAAAGAAGGCTTGTCAGGTAGTAATCCCTTTAACCTTTCATCACTTAGAAGAATATGCCAGTGTATTTTCACTATTGAGCTTACATGTTCACTTTGATTGCTATAAGTAGAAATAAATCTTAGAGTGTTTTCCTCTGATACACATTTTTTGTTTTTAGGTATGAGAAGATCAGACCTATCTTTGTTTAGGGCTTTTTGATATACCCTTGCTAACAGTTTTTTTGAGTAGCCCCATTGGAGGAGTCTATCACGTAGTTCTGATGCTGCCTTTTTGAAAGAATTTATATCTGTACAGTTTCTCCTTATTCTAAGGTATTCACCGTATAGGAGGCTATTAATTATGGAAGGATGGTGATTGCTCTGTGCATGTAAGATATTTTTAGTAGCAGTTGCTTTCCTATATGTGTCCGTTACTAATCTATCATTACTTTTTGAGATTGTCAGATCCAGGAATTCAACTTTATTAAAACTTACACTGTGTGTTAAATATAATCCAAAGGGATTAGTGTTAAGTAGTTTAATGAATTCTTCCCAAATTTCTAACGGACCTTCCCTTATCAGGAGAATGTCATCAATATACCTGGACCAGTGGGAGATGAATTGGGTGTACTGGTTCATGTGATTATTGAACACTATCATCTCTTCCCACCAGCCCAGGTATATATTGGCATATGTGGGCACGCAGGATGTGCCCATTGCGGTGCCACAAATCTGTAAGAAAAACTTATCATCAAACACAAAATATTTATGTGTAAGCACAAATTTTAATAATTTGATGATAAATTCTTTCGTGTGTAGATCCATATTAGTGTCTTTTTCCAAGAAATGAGCAACAGCTTTAATGCCCCAGTCAGTTTTAATGCTTGTATAGAGGGACTCTACATCGCATGTTATTAACATAGACTGTTCTGTTATGGAAATATTTTGCATCTTATTTAAGATGTGCATTGTGTCCCTAGTATGTAATGGTAGGGCATTTACAATTTTCCTTAGTCTCGCGTCAACATATCTGCTGGCTCTTTCTGTAAGTGATCCTAGCCCTGACACTATTGGTCTCCCAGGCGGACAAGAAATATTTTTGTGCATCTTAGGCAGTAAATACATAGTGGCTACTTTAGGATTAGTAACTGTTAGATATTTGTTCTCTTTTTGGTCAATAATCTTATCTTTGAAAGCTGTGTCAATAAGTTTCTTATACATTTCAAGAAAGCTGACTGGGGCATTAAAGCTGTAGCTCATTTCTTGGAAAAAGACACTAATATGGATCTACACATGAAAGAATGTATCATCAAATTATTAAAATTTGTGCTTACACATAACTATTTTGTGTTTGATGATAAGTTTTTCTTACAGATTTGTGGCACCGCAATGGGCACATCCTGCGCGCCCACATATGCCAATATATACCTGGGCTGGTGGGAAGAGATGATAGTGTTCAATAATCACATGAACCAGTACACCCAATTCATCTCCCACTGGCCCAGGTATATAGATGACATTCTCCTGATATGGGAAGGTCCGTTAGAAATTTGGGAAGAATTCATTAAACTACTTAACACTAATCCCTTTGGATTATATTTAACACACAGTGTAAGTTTTAATAAAGTTGAATTCCTGGATCTGACAATCTCAAAAAGTAATGATAGATTAGTAGCGGACACATATAGGAAAGCAACTGCTACTAATAATATCTTACATGCACAGAGCAATCACCATCCTTCCATAATTAATAGCCTCCCATACGGTGAATACCTTAGAATAAGGAGAAACTGTAGAGATATAAATTCTTTCAAAAAGGCAGCATCAGAACTACGTGATAGACTCCTCCAACGGGGCTACTAAAAAAAAAACTGTTAGCAAGGGCATATCAAAAAGCCCTAAACAAAGATAGGTCTGATCTTCTCATACCTAAAAACAAAAAATGTGTATCAGAGGAAAACACTCTAAGATTTATTTCTACTTATAGCAATCAAAGTGAACATGTAAGCTCAATAGTGAAAAGACACTGGCATATTCTTCTAAGTGATGAAAGGTTAAAGGGATTACTACCTGACAAGCCTTCTTTCACCTTTAGGCGTGCCAGGAATATTAATGACAGCTTATCACAAAGTCACTTTGACAGAAACAGGAATAAAAAACCAATCTATCAAGGCTCCACACCCTGTGGTCATTGTAAAACCTGCCAATTTATGAGTAAAAAGGAATTTACCACTGACAGATTTTCAAAAAAGTGGAAAATTAAAACACATATTTACTGCCAGAGTGATAATGTCATCTACTGTCTATCATGCTCGTGCAATTTGATATACACAGGCATGACAACACATAAATTGAGTACAAGAATAACAGAACACCTATGTAACATACGCAATGCCCAAAAGGATCAAAAAGAAGGCAAAAAAATAACAAGCGTAGCTAGACATTTTTTGTCACACCACGCAGGTAAAACTACATCCTTCAAATGTTGGGGCATTGAAAGAGTTAAACCAGGTATTAGAGGTGGTAACACTGAAAATGTTCTGTTACAAAAGGAAACAGGCTGGATATTTAAACTAAATTCAGTCATGTCACATGGAATGAATGAAGCTAATAATTATTGGGTATTCCTTTAATATGAGTAGATAAATCACAAATGAGTGAGTCTCTGAGTGAGTATTTTCATACTAATGCAATTAAATGAGCAACACTCTACCATGAGACTTTCCTAACTAGGCTCAAGCCAGAAGATTAGATCATAGATTATGTATATCAGGTTCATATAATGAATCAATGGTATAGTAATGCATAACACACCACACTCTTAACTATAGGATACTATTTTGCTTTAACATTTGTAATATTAACTTGCATAAAATACTAAAAATAATTATGTGGAGATGCAATTTTATAGCTACCACTTACAAGTGTTCCAAGTAGTGTACTCACAAGGGTTAATAATCATTGTGATCACATAGGGTGCAATATACGTAACTTACACAGTGCCCTGTGTAACTTCATTTTGTGAGTAACGACCCTGGAGTTCATTTGAGCAGAAAACTATGTTATATTATACTTTTGGAAAGAAATACAAACTATGAACTAAATGGATATGACATAACTGCTTATAAGTGAATACACTGCCCATACAATACTTTTTGCTATCATATATTGAGCTAATATAAACACCTTAATGTTCATGTAAATCCTATTAAGATATGGTGACCAATGAGAGTGATTGTAAAGTGTGTTTGGAGACAGGATCTCATATAAATCATCCAACTGTTATCGACGGCACACATATAACAGATGAAGGTGAGCCCAAATGTAACACACAGCGTGCTAACGCAACGGACACTGAAAAAGATTAACATAGCGAGAGTTAGGTTCTTATGAACCATATGACAATACGTTAGTAAGCCTCCACATCAGGATGACACAGGAATTTGGTGTAGCCTTTTAGCCACTTGATTACGGCACACACAGGATGTAGAGAACCCACTTGAGCTTGACACATATTGTGATAAAAGTTGTGAACATCAGATTGCAACGGACTAATCGGAAGTGTGCATATGATGCAATTAATGTTAGAGGTCTACATACAATTTAGTAAATGATCGTTAATAGCGATCTGCTATGTTTATGTCACTTAATGGTTTGTGTTTTACAAGAAACTGATTCACAATACTTCGGCGAGCCCTTCTCTAACATTGCTGGCTTACGATTGGTGTTTCAAACAGTAGTTAGATCCAATCAGACCGCAACCGGCAATTACGCCCATTGCATACCGCTTCACATTGGCTACTGACTGGGCGGTTTGTCACACAGGATAGGGATTGGCTAAGAACTCCTACACATGCACTACTTATGAGGGTGGCACCTGGGCCTCGACTTGAACGATCACATTGAGAAAGGCTGCATAATACAGCCGAAATGCGTTTGTTCTTGCAGTAAGCACATTTTTGTGCACAATTTGTTGGTTTTAACACTGTCCCTAGTCCCTGACACCTGAAGCCGAGGGAGCTGCTATTGGCCAGGAAACAGGGGGGCTGGGTGTACAGTTTTAGTGTGGGTACTCTATCAAGGTATATCCTTGTTTTAAGATTGGTCTTTATTAAAAATTCAATTTTTTAACTCTTACTTTTTTAGGGATGAGTGCTATTTAAACCCTATATCTTTTTTGGTTCTCTTACCAATCCCCCAGTGTATGTATATATATTTAGGGTCAGCACCAGATTACATATCTATCTATTCCTAATTCAACTATTTCTAGTGCCAGTTTCTTAATCTGTAAACTATCCAATGTTATACTGTAAGATCATTGCAATTGGATAGAATTTTACCCTGTTGGCTATCCTATCAGCCAAGCGGAATTCGAGGGACGCCATCTTGAATGACATCCCTTAAAGGAACCTTCATTCTGTGTTAGGACGTTGGAAGAAGAGGATGGATCCGCGCCGGAGGTCTTGAAGATGGAGCCGCTCGTCGTCGGATGGAAGAAGATAGAAGATGCCACTTGGATGAAGATGTCTACTGGTCCGGATCTCCTCTTCTGCCCGGATAGGATGAAGACTTCTGCCCGATGATGGACCTCTTCAGCCGCCGCTTGGATCAAGACTTCAGCCGGAGGATGGACCTCTTCAGCCCCCGCTTGGGCTTGGATGAAGACTTCGGAGCCTGGACCGATCGGTGATACCCGGCGTGGTGAAGAAAAGGGGCTTATTGTTAGGTTTATTTAAGGGGGGTTTGGGTTAGATTAGGGGTATGTGGGTGGTGGGTTGTAATGTTGGGGGTATTGTATGTTTTTTTTTTTACAGGCAAAAGAGCTGAATTCTTTGGGGCATGCCCCGCAAAAGGCCATTTTAAGGGCTGGTAAGGTAAAAGAGCTTTTCTATTTGTATTTTAGAATAGGGTAGGGCATTTTTTATTTTGGGGGGCTTTGTTATTTTATTAGGGGGCTTAGAGTAGGTGTAATTAGCTTAAAATGGTTGTAATATTTTTATAATGTTTGTAAATATTTTTTTATTTTTTGTAACTTAGTTCTTTTTTTATTTTTTGTACTTTAGTTAGTTTATTTAATTGTATTTATTTGTAGGTATTGTATTTAATTAATTTATTGATAGTGTAGTGTTAGGTTTAATTGTAGATAATTGTAGGTATTTTATTTAATTAATTTAGTGATAGTGTAGTGTTAGGTTTAATTGTAACTTAGGTAAGGATTTATTTTACAGGTAATTTTGTAATTATTTTAACTAGGTAACTATTAAATAGTTATTAACTATTTAATAGCTATTGTACCTGGTTAAAATAAATACAAAGTTGCCTGTAAAATAAATATTAATCCTAAAATAGCTACAATATAATTATAATTTATATTGTAGCTATATTAGGATTTATTTTACAGGTAAGTATTTAGCTTTAAATAGGATTAACTTATTTAATAAGAGTTAATTTATTTCGTTAGATTTAAATTATATTTAACTTAGGGGGGTATTAGTGTTTGGGTTAGACTTAGCTTTAGGGGTTAATACATTTATTAGAGTAGCGGTGAGGTCCGGTCGGCAGATTAGGGGTTAATAATTGTAGGTAGGTGGAGGAGACGTTTGGGGCGGCAGATTAGGGGTTAATAAATATAATATAGGGGCGGCGGTGTTAGGGGCAGCAGATTAGGGGTACATAGGGATAATGTAGGTTGCAGCGGTGTACGGAGCGTCAGATTAGGGGTTAAATAAAATATGCAGGTGTCAGCGATAGCGGGGTCGGCAGATTAGGGGTTAATAAGTGTAAGGTTAGGGGTGTTTAGACTCGGGGTTCATGTTAGGGTGTTAGGTGCAGACTTAGAAACTGTTTCCCCATAGGAAACAATGGGGCTGTGTTAGGAGCTGAACGCTGCTTTTTTTGCAGGTGTTAGGTTTTTTTTCAGCTCAAACTGCCCCATTGTTTCCTATGGGGTTATCGTGCACGAGCACGTTTTTGAAGCTGGCCGCGTCCGTAAGCACCGCTGGTATTGAGAGTTGCAGTGGCGGTAAATTATGCTATACGTTCCCTTTTTGGAGCCTAACGCAGCCCTTCTGTGAACTCTAAATACCAGCGGTATTTAAAAGGTGCGGGGAAAAAAAAGCCAGCGTTAGCTACGCGGGTCGTTACCGACAAAACTCTAAATCTAGCCGATTATGTTTGAGACTATTGTCCCTCCAATAAGGTGTGTGCACACCGCCCACCTTTTTTTTTAAAATAATTTTTATTGAGGTAACAATAATATACAAAACCAAGTTTTACAGTTATCATGGCAACACGCCTATCAACATACATCGACTTTTAAATATCCAATACAGAAGGCATGTCCTAGAGATCAAAAATAATATCCTATCATAAACAGTAGGAGAATATAACAAGCCATGAGTAGCACCTCGTTTAATATAATTAACTAGTAGTTGTCATACGGCCTAGCTTACATGCAAAGGTTCCAGGAAAAAACAAGAGTAGGCCTTAAGGTGTCCCTACTATTCACATCAGAACATAAAACAGGTAAACAAGAGAATTAATAGTACAAATTTTATACATTATATCATACATAGTTGCCAACAGTCCCTGATTTCCAGGGACAGTCCCTGGATTTGTTGTATGTCCCTGGATTTTTTTTGTCCCTGGAAATGTCCCTGAAAATCTCCTTTGCACAATATTTGTTGTTTGCATATATATATATATATATATATATATATATATATATATATATATATATATATATATATATATATATATATATATACAGATAGATGACATATAGATATAGTGTATTATTTAAATATAATTCATTTCTAATGGAATATTGTTATTATTATTGAATGGGTTCACATATTATTTGTCTTTCTAATTTTAAATGCTGTGTTGTAAAAATAACCATATGCCCAGAATGTGTTCCAGAGACTGGGTAGGTGTAAGAGCTTGGTGCTGTAATCTGTATAATAAACTATGGATAAGTCTAAATTATACTATTACTTTCAAATGGGTGTGTTTTTATTGCAGAACTGAGTGGACGGAGCAGTTGAACAGTAGGTCGTCAATACCCAAGTAACCCGCTTGCTTGATCTGCTGCAAAGTGTCCCTTTAATTTTTTTTTAAATGTTGGCAACTATGTATCATATCATAAAACCCCCTCAAAATATACCAAAGCATATGTGAAGTATACCTCATGCGAAAGTTAGCGGCCACTTTTGGGCCACAGGTATTAAAAATAGTTGTAAGGTAAATATAGGGGATTATGACTACAGGGACAGTCTAGGGCCCAACATATTAGTAACATTCTATATAAACGTATGTGCTGATCTTATAAACAAATGGCCTATAGGCCGCTTTTGGGCACCTATATATTATACTATGCATCAGGAATTTTAAATATTATGCAACTAAGTACAGGTCAATATAACAATATTAGCAATTTATCCCATACTCTTCATGTTGATTGAGAGCACATAGAAGCAAGTGATTATATAGATTTTGGCATTGCATAGCCCACTTCTCAGGTTAATAAGAGAGCAAGTGCAATCAGACTAGTATGCTAGTTGTATTGGTAAGAAATACACTTCTTAAGCTTAGGAGACCAATTAGGCACCTGACTATTTATAACTTTCAATGGCAGATATCCCAATTGTCTGGCTTATAGGGAGCGATTAAATACAGGACACTAGAGAGATTCTGGCAATAGGGGGAGCACTTCTTAGACTCAAAGGGTCAATTAGATCCTATGATGGGCCTATAGCTTGGAAACAAATAATAATTAGGGAAGACAAAGTGGGGATCACCCTGTGACCATCCATTTGGCCCAGTATACATCAAGTGCCTGTATAATAACCTAGTACTTCCACATGATTATGCAGCTACCCACTATATTTAAAGGAATGCTTATAACTGAAATCCTAAACAAATAAACATTGGGTAAGCTTCTGTTGCAGCCTGGTTATTGCTATACACAATATTGCCTCTACAAAAAAACCTTTTTATACTATGCTATGGAGTAATGTGGTATGGGAAAGTCCACCATTTAAGAGCATATATATTATTTAAGCAGCCCCCCAAACATATAGCTATATCTATCTAGGCTTGTGAAGGAAAAACAGAGTTGTACGTGGCTCATTAAAGCAAAATGACATTCTTAGTCCCAATAGAAGAAACAAAAGTCTCAGTGACCACGAGGGTGCAGCTCTTATTTAAGGCCCGACAAGAAGCCCAAATTAACCAGCTGTCCCATTGCGCTGACAGGGGCCACATACCATTACCCAATGCCGGCCCGGGAGGCACAGCGCACAGGCACATCTTGACCTCATGTGGTCAGGCAGAAGAGATCTCCGTCAAACGGCATCGGCCCGACAGGCAATGAATACGGGAACCAGTCGTCTTCTTCTTTCGGCAGTAAGGATCCCTTGTCGGGTAAATAGCTATGTCCCGATGTTGGTAGCTCAGGCGGGGTATGGAGGTCTTCCTTTATCATCCACTCAGCTCGCACCTCTCCTCGATCCCACCCAAGGGAGCAGGCCACAACTCCCCGGTTAGGAACCAAAACAGGTAAGAAGTTCACAGAAAGTACCGGCTGCACACAGGCATATATATGCAGAGTGACATGTGGATGTATGTCCTTTCTTGCACTGTCACACCCCTGAGAATGCTCCATGCTCACTTCTCTTTCGCTCCAGGCTACCTTCATCTGAATACGGGTAAGTGCCATGTGGGATAGAAGGCCATCGCATCTTGCCTGCATTATGTTGTCAAAGTCTGTCATCCAACCTTGTATGGCCTCAAGTAGGTCTCCCATTTTCAATTTTATAGGTAGTGTGGAAGGAGATCTGGAAAGTATCTCCGCATACCCGGTTCCTGGGGGGGGGGTGCTGAGAAATTACCTCCGTAGAGGCCGCCAAAATTAAACTTCAGCAATCCGGTCTGAGAGACCCTGAAGTTATACAGTAAAAGTATTGCCTTGACCAGCAAACTGTTCCCTTCCAAGTGAATCAGGATTCTATGCTGGATGGCATCCAAATATATCAATTACATGGCGGAATGTAATTTACTCTGCCAGAGCTCTCAGTTTTGCGGCCATCTTCGGCCTAAGCCTGGACACGCCCCCACCGCCCACCTTTTGATTGTCTACCAGTAGCTTTATTACCAGAGTGAGATTTTTTTAATCATTTACAAAACACGGAAGTGGACTGCACTTTCAGACTGGACTGAGTACACATCCCATGACCCTGCAACATGCTCAGCCCTGGGTGCTTACTGGCACTCACAAGAAGCTGTGCTGTCCCCAGAGTCACAGGCAGTTACCCCAGACAGGTCTGGGTGCAAGAACCATAGGGAAAATTACAAAACAAATTAATACAACACACAGAAAAAGTTCAGCACTCACAAGCTCTCAGCTAAGATTAAAAGCAAAAATGGAAGGGTTAGTTACCGCATTTGGCCAAATGGGACAAGCCCAGGTACCACAACAAGGTCCCTTCCAAAACCTGGAACCCTAAAACAGCCACACAATGCAAGCTCTCAATCCAAGAAACTGGGAACAAATGAAGGGTACACAGGCTTATGTAATCACCCTAGACATATACAAAACACGGAAGGGGACTGTACTCTCAGACTGGACTGGGTACACATCCCATGACCCTGCAACATGCTTAGCCCTGTGTGCTCACTGGCACTCACAGGAAGCTGTGCTGTTCCCAGAGTCACAGGCAGTTAACCTCAGACAGGTCTGGGCGCAAGAACCAGAAGGAAAATTACGAAACAAATTAATACAACACACAGAGAAAGTCCAGCACTAACTTACAAGCTCTCAACTAAGATTAAAAGCAAAAATGGAAGGGTTAGTTATTGCATTTGGCCAAATGGGACAAGCCCAGGTACCACGTCAAGGTCCCTTCCAAAACCTGGGACCCTAAAACAGCCACACAATGCAAGCTCTCAATCCAACAAACTGGGAACAAGTGAAGGGTGCACAGGCTTATGTAATCACCCTAGACATATGCAAAACACGGTTGCATTTTGTGGCTGTTTTAGGGTCCCAGGTTTTGGAAGGGACCTTGACGTGGTACCTGGGCTTGTCCCATTTGGCCAAATGTGGTAACGAACCCTTGCATTTTTGCTTTTAATCTTAGCTGAGAGCTTGTGAGTGCTGTACTTTCCCTGTGTGTTTTTTAATCATTAACAGCCTAATGAAATGACTTAATTAATGAGAAACGCGTTGCTGTAACATTTTAATATTTTTATTAAAACCTTTGAGCTCTTTCGACAAGTCAGTTCCTTCTGAACCTCCTGCCGAACTCTGCCCTGAGCCTGTGATGTACCAGTGGGATCGGTTTTGTGTTGGATTGGGACTTCTGTGACGGTAGTGAGTCAATCGAATGGCTCTGAAGCTCCGACTTGCCTGTTAGGCACTTTATATGCCCATCTCCAGCGTGAGTGTTCACTTGTTCTACTTCCATATATCTTATTGATTTGGTCTGCACCATGAGGCTAGATTGTAAGTTCCAACAGGAATAGAGCCCTCAATTCCCCCTGTATTTGACTTTAAAATGTTGTCTTTTATTGTATCGTTTCTCCATTGTACTTTTATCCTTGTACACATGGGCACCTCTGCGGAATCTGTTAGTGCTTTATAAATAAAGAATAATAATAATAATAATAATAATAATAATAAAAATGAGGCGCCTCTCCTTTCTCTTTTAGGACTCTAACCATTTTTACAAAATAACATATGAGAAAACAGCAATTACAATTAAGGGGGGACTTGTCCTTGTGAGTGGCATTGGGGCTGAGATAGAGGCTTATACATAAATCCCATCCAGCCCAATGGCTTAGTAGCTTCCTGCTTCAGTGTCCTCATTAACTTCCTGCTTCCCTTGTTACATCACCACAGGGTCTGTGAAACGTACACAAAGAAGATGAAGGACACTGCAGTCTTCTTTCCTCTAAGCAGTATGACTGGGAGGTCCCCGGTATTTGGGTCAGAAGGGGGACTCTCAAGGAAGACAACACATGTTCATCATCCATTCATGAAATCTAAAATATTTCTTTAATATTAAAGATAGAGTTTAAAGTTTTCTTCTTTTATCAAATTTATTTTGTTGTCTTGTTATGTTGAAAAGCAGGAAGATAAACTCAAGAGCGCAAAAATACTTTTAACAATTTGATGTCACGTAGGGCTTCAGAAACATGTACACTACCTATGCTCTTTTATGCTCTTCAACAAAGTATATTAAGAGAACAAAGCATATTTCATTTTGTAAGAAAATGTTTTTAATTGTTCTGTCTGAATCATGAAATAAATGTTTGCTGTTTCACACACACACTGTGGCGAGTATTAAAAGATGATTAAATGTAAAAGTGATGGTAAATCCTAGCGTTTCTGAAATGCTAGGATTTACCATTGGAACAAATAAAGGGGACTTTCAGTCATGAAATATAAAATACTTTATGCTGAAAGCTCCTTTATTTGTTTGCAGTGTTTGCCGCACTAAGCTGCTAAGGCAGCCCAGGGCAGAATGCTATTTTGCTGAGAGGTGATGTTTTCACCTCTTAGCCAATAGTCGTGTGTGAAATCTGGCGCAAGCTGGTGGCAAGCAGGATTTCCTGCACAGCTGTTGGCTAAGAGGTGGAAACGTCACCTCTCAGCCAAACAGCATTCTGTCATGGGCTGCCTGAGAAGCTCAGTGGGGCAAACTCTGCAAACAAATTATGGAGCTTTCAGCATGAAATATTTAAAACTTCCTGAGTGAAAGTTCCCCTTATTTGTTCCAATGGTAAATCCTATCATTTTACAAATGCTAGGATTTACTATCACTTTTAATTAACATTCACTCACTATCGAAGGCTGGTCATGTATGTGCAGCAGTGAAATGCTATAAAGATGGAGAGTCGGCTTGAAGGTGGGGCATTACCGTGAAGGCTGAGCACAGTTACGTAGGTTTAGAGGTACCAAGAAGAGGCAGAGGCATCATCAACAGGCGTGCAGCTTATGTAAGAGAAGTAGGGCCCAGGTCTGGACGATTTTTGCTTTCAGATATCTTAGTCAGGTTGCAAAGTAGGGGAATGTGCTTAAAACATTAATTTAAAGGAATATTGGGGGGAAGTAAGAGTGCTCTGTCCCATAGATCAGCTAGTTTTAGGTATTAAGTATTCAGGCAAGCAGCTAAGTTTTTTTTTGTACCCCACTGCGGCTACCTCTTAATTACATAACTTTTCAATAGCAAATACTGCAATAATTTTAAGATCAGTATAGGTGGCAGTTTCCTCAGCTATTTCAAATGATTGTCCCCTTTATAAAGCCAAAGGCCGTCCATGATTAGTTGTCCAGGTTACAACCCATGCAAAATAAAAAAAAAACTAATTGGACACTAAACAGATTTGTTTGATGAATATGCTACCTTAAATCAAGCCTGCCCTGGTTTAAATAACTCTGCATAATGTGAGAGGGAGATAAATGCTGTCTATATACTGAAAAATGGCCAGCAAATATATACATTTTTAATAATTGTATTAAAAGGACTTAATTTATTATGGCTTAAAATAACAAATATTAAAAATTAGTAAACAATAAGGTATTTCACAATGGCTAAACATATGCAAAGGGTTCAGTGGCGAGTAACAATTTGACCTAGCTAGTAGCTTAGAAAAAAAAAAAATATATATATATATATATATATATATATATAAAATCCAAGAAAGTAGAAGTAGTGTCAGCACTGCTTAAACAAAGTAAATCCTTTATTGAGGTGTAGAGGATAAAACATAGTGACGTTTCTGGCCCTTACTCATGCTGTTATAACAGGTAACAACTTTCCTTTAAAGCCCCTGAAAACTTAATTACATTATATATTAAAATTATATTAAAATACATTGCCAAAACTATGTCTATACTTGTGTACAGGCGCCATCTAGTGGGTATCATATATTTATATACACATTTGTTTTACCTGTCAGATTATGTTTATAATAATTACTACAAACTTCATTACATAAGTTCCTATCATTAAAAACAATTATATGTTAAAAACAATCTAATAAAGACTAAAATAACATTAAAGAAATAAATGTAAATCATAATCCTTATTTCAACCTACTGGTTGTGGAGTCCCTAATTTTTTAATCTACCAAACTTTCTTTTTTAGCATTAACTCCCTAGCCCCTCCTTTACTTAATTTGGGGTCTATGATCTGGAAGCGGAGTTGGCTTACATTATGTCCAGCCATGACAAAATGAGCTGATAATGGCTGTGTCATATCTTTGCCTCTAATTCTGCCTTTCTCTAGTCTCATTTATCTGAGCTATATATTTCCCTTTAATCATTGAATTGCACTGGGCACAACTTAAGCAGGGGTATGCCCTTTTATTTGGCGTAGTTAAATAATTGACTTTATTGGTCCTGTTACTATCTACATCAGCTCTGACCAATCTGTCTTTTACATTTTTTACTCTCCTAAAAGATTGAAAGGAGGTTTCACAAAATTCCTGTACAGAAGGATAAGATTTATTTAAAATGTACCAATGCTACCTGATAATGGATGTTATTTTATCACTTTGGTCACTGTATTCAGTAGCAAAAATCTATCTATTTTCCTTATCTTGGTTCACAGTTACATTACTTAATTTATTCTTAGCTTCTATCTCATATTTTGGAACAATCTCCTTAGGGTAACCCCTAGCTAAGACCTTTCCAGCCATTTGTTTAATTCTAACATCTTGCAATTCTGTATCTTTAACATTGCGTAATGTCCTTATGAACTGGCTTCTGGGAATAGAATTAAAAACTCTTTGTGAAAATGTAACAATGTGTTGCGATCAGTGGGTTTGCTATAGATATCAGTGATAAGTACAGAATCTTTTTTGTAGTCAGTTGTGTTTAGAAAGTTAACCCTTGTTGTTGAACAATCCAAAGTAAACTTAAGACAATTAGCTGAAGCTTTGAGTTCCTCAACAAATCCTTGAAGAGACTCTAATGAGCCCCTCCATACGCCAAAGATACCGTCTATAAAACTAAACCATATCTTACAGATCTCTTTATATTTCAAATTGTGTTATGAAAATATTGGTGTATGAAGGGGCTACATTGGAGTCCATGGCTGTAATTTTTTTCTGAAGGTAGTACGTATCTTGAAATAAGAAAACATTTAAATACAGGACAAGTCTTAGTAAATTTTCAATAAATTCAAATTGTGCTTTAGTAAGGGAAATTTCTTGTTTAGCAAGATCTAGTACAGATTGTATGCCTGCTTCATGTGGTATCGATGTATAAAGGCTTACTATGTCTAAACTAAACTAAATGTCGGAATCATCATAGGAAGTGCCACATATTTCAGTAAGAAAATCCCTTGTATCCTTCAAAAAGGACTGCTGTTTGGAAGCTATGGGGTTTAAAATTGTATCCAGAAAAATTTAGATATTTGAAAAAGACAGAGTAGGTGCCAGCAACAATGGGCCTCCCTGGGCGTTATTTTAAGTTCTTATAAACTTTCAGGAGAGTGTAAAATACAGGCATGATGGGATCTTTTTTAATTAGGAATGTTGCCAATTTTTTTCTAATGATCTCTCTCTGAAGTGCCTCATCCACAATTTGTTTAATTTCCATCTGAATTTCATTGAGAGGATTATTATCTACAATCTGGTATACTTCCCCATCAGATAGTTATCCCAAAATTTATTGTGTATAGTATTCTTTATCGAGCACAACTACTGCCCCGCCCTTATCAGCATTTTTAAAAACAATCTGATGGTTTGTAGACAAACTTTTTATGGCTAATCTTTCTGCGTAGGTTAAATTATTTCTTAATGATCCATGTCTAGTTTTATCTAGCAATGTTTTAATATTACTTTGTACAAATTTGATGTAAGTTTCTATCCCTGGGTTAGTGGTACTGGGTACAAACTTAGATTTGTTTTTTAATCCAAAAGGTTTTAAATCAAGAATAGTGTTCTCCTATGTAGGGTGCCATCTTGTAACATGTGTTCCCCCAAGTCATGTGATGCGCACGGCAGCTTCTTTCACTGATGTTATAGAAGGCAGGCAAATTGCCAATGCTAATTCACTGTAATGCAAAGCATGCATTGCAGTATATAAGGACAAAGATCTATTTTATATTTGTAATTCAGTAATTGCATCTTCTTTTATCATATTTTAAACGTTTTATGTACTGAACAGCTCCACAGTCTGTATGTTTCACTGTTCACTGCTATAACTAATAAGTTCAGTTGCAATCACCTGCCCCATGTTCAGAGGCAGAGGGGAGGAGGGAAGGGGAGGTGGGAGAGTCTAGAAGCCGTTTATTTAACTCACTGTTATTTAGTTCTCTGTAATAGCCGAGCAGAATTTTCTCTCTTTGTTTTCCAGGAATTTACTTTTGTTTTCACCATCGTATTATTATAATTAACAAAAAGCACCACACTTTTTATGCTATATAAAAAGTGTGGTGCTGTCTAATGGAGATATCCCTTTAGGCGGAGAACCCACAGAGGTAGGGGTAAACAAACCCAGAACAAGAAAGCAAGTCAAGTTCCACCAAAAACCACTCACCAAAAAGAAACAAACCAAAAAGAACTGAATATTATCAATCTTTCAGACAAAATTCTAACCGAAATACAAATTTCAGTTTTGAAAAAAGGTTTGTCATTTGTTCCAACAGCCACACTAGACAAGTTTGAAACCATAAAAGACGTACACCTCTTTACACGTAAATTACTGCTCAAGAAATACTTTGCACCTAATAGAGAAATAGAAGGTTTAAATGCTGATGAAGCAACTACTATCAAAAACCTAATCTCTTTATTAGAGGATTCAGAAACTAATCCAAATGAGATAATAGAAAAGGATAATAAATGGCGTGAAATTTTAAAGACTAAATCAAGCTTTATACCACCAACAAGTACCTCTCACAATACCATTACATTCTTAGATTTAGTATGCAAGGATATACTAGCTATCTCTTCAGATATTGATAAATCACTGAATAATCTATCTGAACAAGAAAAACTTGCACTAAAATCAATAAACCAATGGACTGATGTCCAAATAAAACAGAGTGACAAAGGTGGGAATATTGTTATATGGCCTACTGAAATGTATATAGCTGAGGTCAAAAAACAACTCCATAATCCTAAAAACTATAAAAAATCTCTTTGGGAATCCAACAGAAGATTTTCTTAAACAGTATAACAGATTAATTAAACAGGCGGCAGCAGATGGCACCATTGATAAAAAGGAATTTCAATACTTATATGTTAAAAACCCCAAGATAGCAACACTCTATCTATTACCTAAAATCCACAAAAATCAAACATGCCCCCCAGGGAGACCCATTGTCTCTGGCATTGGGTCTTTAACGGAGAAGGCCTCTAAATATGTGGATGCGAGACTTAGGTACATTGTAGATTCATTGCCCTCCTACACAAAGGATGCAATGCACATTCTCAATAAAATGAACACACTGACTATAACCCCTCAATCGATTCTCGTCACATGTGACGTGGAGTCACTTTACACAAGTATTGATAAACAATGGGGATGTAGAGCTGTTTCCCACTTTTTAACAAAGAATCAGACTTTATCCAACGAATCCAAACAATTCATTATGGATCTACTGGAATTCACTTTGGATCACAATTACTTTGTTTTTGATGGGAGATTTTATTTGCAGTTGTGTGGAACAGCAATGGGGACCTCCTGTGCCCCCACTTATGCAAATATATAACTGGGCTGGTGGGAAGAAACTGTAGTGTTCAATAGCAATCTCTTACAGTATACTAAACACATTACCCACTGGTCCAGGTATATAGATGACATTTTCTTCGTGTGGGAGGGATCAATAGAAACACTCAATGAGTTCATTTCGCTTCTCAACAATAATTCTTTTGGTCTGTTTCTAACTATGACACAGGATGACCACCAGGTGGAGTTCCTGGATCTAGTTATAAAAAAAGTGAATGACCATCTAGAAACAGATTCCTTTAGGAAACCCACTGCAACAAACAATATTTTGCATGCGCGGAGCTTTCATCATCCAAACACAATAAAAAGCCTGCCAATAGGGGAATACCTAAGGATTCGCAGGAATAGCTCACCTATTGAGTCATTCCAGAAAGCAGCAAATGAACTAAGAGATAGATTGCTACAACGAGGGTATTCAAGGAAATCCTTAAAGAGAGCCTATCAGCGAGCTATAAATGAGAATAGACAGGAATTACTAGAACCCAAAAAGCCAGAGGATAATCTCAATTCTTTGAGATTTATCTCAACATATTCCAGTCAAAGTAATCAAGTATCCAATATAATACTTAAACACTGGCATATTTTACAATCTGATGACCAGTTAAATTCTATAATCCCCACAAAGCCCCAATTCACGTACAGAAGAGCAGGCAACCTGAGTGACCAGTTAACTCAAAGCCATTTTGATAGAAATGCCAAAAAGCCCCCTCTTTACAAAGGTTCCATAGCATGTGGAAATTGTAAAATATGTACACACATGGTAAAAAAGAAAGTAATGATGGATAGATTCAATAAACGGTGGACCATTCAGAGTCATATAACCTGTAAAACTCCCAATGTCATATACTGTTTAACCTGCAGCTGTAATTTATTATATGTAGATATGACCACAAGACCTATGGGAAAGAGGATGACTGAACACCTTAGCAATATTCGAAATGCTGAGAAAGATATTAAAAATGGAAAACAGATAACAAGTGTTGCGAGACATTTTCTATACCATCATAAGGGCAAAACTAATACGTTCAGATGTTGGGGTTTAGAAAGCCTACGTTCAGGCATTCATGGAGGAGACATAGAAACAACTTTGCTCCAAAAGGAAGCAAAATGGATATTTAATTTGAATTCTGTGATGCCACAGGGCATGAATGAGAATAATAACTTCTGGGTCTTCCTGTGAAACTCGATACAACTGTAAATAATTCTGTAAATAATAGTGTACATATGTAAGAGTTTCAATATAATATCTCTATCTAGACGTGCACCCAGAATTCCGAAGTAAATACAATTTTGGGATTATAATGATATATGTTAAAAATTAGTGAGATAAGAATCATACATGAACTGGTATGAGACGCATTATGTTATGTTTTGATTTCAAACTCAAAATTAACCATAAAATATGAATAGATGAGAGTTACATTTAAGTCTTTAAAGAATCGATCTAAGCACATAGAAGATGTCTTAGCTTTATAATACAACAAAATACTCTTCATTTATACCATAGTAAAGGCTAATAATGTGCATCTAAGTGGTGTTTTCTAATCACAAGACAATACAAACTTTTTCTGATTAACATCTAAACACTATTAAGCATATTGGTTTCTCTGTTTGAATGATGGAAATCCATAATTATAATTATGTCCTATATGAGCGGTATATTACAAACTTTGGCCTAGATTTGGAGTTCGGCGGTAGCCGTCAAAACCAGCGTTAGAGGCTCCTAACGCTGGTTTTGGCCGCCCGCTGGTATTTGGAGTCAGTGATTAAAGGGTCTAACGCTCACTTTTCAGCCGCGACTTTTCCATACCGCAGATCCCCCTACGCCATTTGCGTAGCCTATATTTTCAATGGGATCTTTCTAACGCTGGTATTTAGAGTCGTTTCTGAAGTGAGCGTTAGAGCTCTAATGACAAGATTCCAGCCGCCTGAAAATAGCAGGAGTTAAGAGCTTTCTGGCTAACGCCGGTTCATAAAGCTCTTAACTACTGTGCTCTGAAGTACACTAACACCCATAAACTACCTATGTACCCCTAAACCGAGGTCCCCCCACACCGCCGCCACTCGATTAAAATTTTTTAACCCCTAATCTGCCGACCGCCACCTACGTTATACTTATGTACCCCTAATCTGCTGCCCCTAACCCCGCCGACCCCTGTATTACATTTATTAACCCCTAACTTGCCCCCCACAACGTCGCCGCCAGCTACTTAAAATAATTAACCCCTAATCTTCCGACCGCAAATCGCCGCCACCTATGTTATCCCTATGTACCCCTAATCTGCTGCCCTAACATCGCCGACCCCTATATTATATTTATTAACCCCTAATCTGCCCCCCTCAACGTCGCCGACACCTGCCTACACTTATTAACCCCTAATCTGCCGAGCGGACCTGAGCGCTACTATAATAAATGTATTAACCCCTAATCCGCCTCACTAACCCTATCATAAATAGTATTAACCCCTAATCTGCCCTCCCTAACATCGCCGACACCTAACTTCAATTATTAACCCCTAATCTGCCGACCGGAGCTCACCGCTATTCTAATAAATGTATTAACCCCTAAAGCTAAGTCTAACCCTAACACTAACACCCCCCTAAGTTAAATATAATTTTTATCTAACGAAATAAATTAACTCTTATTAAATAAATTATTCCTATTTAAAGCTAAATACTTACCTGTAAAATAAATCATAATATAGCTACAATATAAATTATAATTATATTATAGCTATTTTAGGATTAATATTTATTTTACAGGCAACTTTGTTATTATTTTAACCAGGTAAAATAGCTATTAAATAGTTAAGAACTATTTAATAGTTACCTAGTTAAAATAATAACAAATTTACCTGTAAAATAAATCCTAACCTAAGTTATAATTAAACCTAACACTACCCTATCAATAAAATAATTAAATAAACTACCTACAATTACCTACAATTAACCTAACACTACACTATCAATAAATTAATTAAACACAATTCCTACAAATAAATACAATTAAATAAACTAGCTAAAGTACAAAAAATAAAAAAGAACTAAGTTACAGAAAATAAAAAAATATTTACAAACATAAGAAAAATATTACAACAATTTTAAACTAATTACACCTACTCTAAGCCCCCTAATAAAATAACAAAGCCCCCCAAAATAAAAAATTCCCTACCCTATTCTAAATTAAAAAAGTTACAAGCTCTTTTACCTTACCAGCCCTGAACAGGGCCCTTTGCGGGGCATGCCCCAAGAATTTCAGCTCTTTTGCCTGTAAAAAAAAACATACAATACCCCCCCCCAACATTACAACCCACCACCCACATACCCCTAATCTAACCCAAACCCCCCTTAAATAAACCTAACACTAAGCCCCTGAAGATCTTCCTACCTTGTCTTCACCATCCAGGTATCACCGATCCGTCCTGGCTCCAAGATCTTCATCCAACCCAAGCGGGGGTTGGCGATCCATAATCCGGTCCAGAAGAGGCTCCAAAGTCTTCCTCCTATCCGTCAAGAAGAGGACATCCGGACCGGCAAACATCTTCTCCAAGCGGCATCTTCGATCTTCTTCCATCCGGAGCGAAGCGGCAGGATCTTGAAGACCTCCAGCGCGGAACACCCATCCGGACCGACGACTGAACGACGAATGACTGTTCCTTTAAGGGACGTCATCCAAGATGGCGTCCCTCGAATTCCGATTGGCTGATAGGATTCTATCAGCCAATCGGAATTAAGGTAGGAATTTTCTGATTGGCTGATGGAATCAGCCAATCAGAATCTAGTTCAATCCGATTGGCCGATCCAATCAGCCAATCAGATTGAGCTCGCATTCTATTGGCTGATCGGAACAGCCAATAGAATGCGAGCTCAATCTGATTGGCTGATTGGATCAGCCAATCGGATTGAACTTGATTCTGATTGGCTGATTCCATCAGCCAATCAGAAAATTCCTACCTTAATTCCGATTGGCTGATAGAATCCTATCAGCCAATCGGAATTCGAGGGACGCCATCTTGGATGACGTCCCTTAAAGGAACAGTCATTCGTCGTTCAGTCGTCGGTCCGGATGGATGTTCCGCGCTGGAGGTTTTCAGGATCCTGCCGCTTCGCTCCGGATGGAAGAAGATCGAAGATGCCGCTTGGAGAAGATGTTTGCCGGTCCGGATGTCCTCTTCTTGCCGGATAGGAGGAAGACTTTGGAGCCTCTTCTGGACCGGATTATGGATCGCCAACCCCCGCTTGGGTTGGATGAAGATCTTGGAGCCAGGACGGATCGGTGATACCTGGATGGTGAAGACAAGGTAGGAAGATCTTCAGGGGCTTAGTGTTAGGTTTATTTAAGGGGGGTTTGGGTTAGATTAGGGGTATGTGGGTGGTGGGTTGTAATGTTGGGGGGAGGTATTGTATGTTTTTTTTTACAGGCAAAAGAGCTGAAATTCTTGGGGCATGCCCCGCAAAGGGCCCTGTTCAGGGCTGGTAAGGTAAAAGAGCTTGTAACTTTTTTAATTTAGAATAGGGTAGGGAATTTTTTATTTTGGGGGGCTTTGTTATTTTATTAGGGGGCTTAGAGTAGGTGTAATTAGTTTAAAATTGTTGTAATATTTTTCTTATGTTTGTAAATATTTTTTTATTTTCTGTAACTTAGTTCTTTTTTATTTTTTGTACTTTAGCTAGTTTATTTAATTGTATTTATTTGTAGGAATTGTGTTTAATTAATTTATTGATAGTGTAGTGTTAGGTTTTATTGTAGGTAATTGTAGGTATTTTATTTAATTTTTTTATTGATAGGGTAGTGTTAGGTTTAATTATAACTTAGGTTAGGATTTATTTTACAGGTAAATTTGTTATTATTTTAACTAGGTAACTATTAAATAGTTCTTAACTATTTAATAGCTATTGTACCTGGTTAAAATAATTACAAAGTTGCCTGTAAAATAAATATTAATCCTAAAATAGCTATAATATAATTATAATTTATATTGTAGCTATATTAGGATTTATTTTACAGGTAAGTATTTAGCTTTAAATAGGAATAAGTTATTTAATAAGAGTTAATTTATTTCGTTAGATAAATATTATATTTAACTTAGGGGGGTGTTAGTGTTAGGGTTAGACTTAGCTTTAGGGGTTAATCCATTTATTAGAATAGCGGTGAGCTCCGATCGGAAGATTAGGGGTTAATAATTGAAGTTAGGTGTCGGCGATGTTAGGGAGGGCAGATTAGGGGTTAATACTATTTATGATAGGGTTAGTGAGGCGGATTAGGGGTTAATAACTTTATTATAGTAGCGCTCAGGTCCGCTCGGCAGATTAGGGGTTAATAAGTGTAGGCAGGTGTCGGCGACGTTGTGGGGGGCAGGTTAGGGGTTAATAAATATAATATAGGGGTCGGCGGTGTTAGGGGTAGCAGATTAGGGGTACATAGGGATAACGTAGGTGGCAGCGGTTTACGGAGCGGCAGATTAGGGGTTTAAAAAAATATGCAGGGGTCAGCGATAGCGGGGGCGGCAGATTAGGGGTTAATAAGTGTAAGGCTAGGGGTGTTTAGACTCGGGGTACATGTTAGAGTGTTAGGTGCAGACGTAGGAAGTGTTTCCCCATAGCAAACAATGGGGCTGCGTTAGGAGCTGAACGCTGCTTTTTTGCAGGTGTTAGGTTTTTTTTCAGCTCAAACAGCCCCATTGTTTCCTATGGGGGAATTGTGCACGAGCACGTTTTTGAGGCCGGCCGCGTCCGTAAGCAACTCTGGTATCGAGAGTTGCTTTTGTGGTAAAAATGCTCTACGCTCCTTTTTTGGAGCCTAACGCAGCATTTGTTTGAACTCTCGATACCAGAGTTAATTTTATGGTGCGGCCAGAAAAAAGCCCGCGGAGCGTTAACAGCCCTTTTACCGCCGAACTCCAAATCTAGGCCTTTGTGACTTGGCTTTATGTGTGAAAGTCACAGCATATATGGAGTCCAAGTTAATATCGCTCTGAATAACAGTTCATAATATCAGGTTTTACTCACAACAATGATTTTTTGATATAATATCGCCATAATGCTTTTTACTAACAGGGATAATAACATGACATTGAGCAGAAGTAATAGAGAGTAAAACGGGGTAACACAATCCATCTCTCATAATCACTGTCACTCTGTACTCGATATCGGTACAAAAAGAATATTTCTTTAAATGGTGCACGCTAATATAGTAGATATTGATGAGTGATGTGAGCAAATCGCTACATTACCAGTTTATTCTGTAGGACAGTGCAACGCAGAACGACATATATAATATAGGTGAATCCTGATTGGGCACTGACATTGTATCTACAGCCATTCCGAAATAACCTATTATCGAAATGTGCCTGAGCAGTACAGCACTGGTGATTGGCCATAGGATGGGCGTGTGTAATAACCGCGCTCCCATTGGACACAGAGAAACAGAACTGGATTATTTAAAGCGTGTACAGCTTCACACTCGGCTTGTCATTTTCAAGAAAACACATTGAGAAAGGCCGCTACTCGGCCGAAACGCGTTTGTGTACTACTTTTAGCTGAAACTGCTACAAGTTTGGCTTTTTTGTTTTTAACAATAATTATCATATCGCTCCCACGCTTTGATATAGACTGCACGAGATTTTACAGGAACACTCAGCCATCCCTGGCACCTGAAGCCGGCGTATCCTGTTACCGGCCAGGAATACAGGGGGGTGGTTTGAGCTGTATCTTATCTCTGGATGTTGCAGCCTATTTTGTAAAAGCTATTTTTCTAGGGGCTTTTTGTGTAATAATTATTTAGGTCTTTAATAGTGATTAATAAAGTAAAGTTTTTTAACTGATTGATACTTATAGTAGTTGAATGATTTCAATACTATTACTATACATATAGGGAATGAGTGCTACTTAACCCCTTCTTGCCCCAAATTACCCTCCCATAATTTTCATATTACTATTTAAGGGTTAGCACCAGGGATTATTACATTCCCTTTTTTCCCTATTATTACAGTCACAGTGCCAATTTTATAATTTCTTTTTTCACATTGTACGCCTGGTGGGTAAACTACCTTTTCCTATTATTGTGCACGTGACCATTAATTGTAATCACTATACATTCCATACAATGGCAACCTTTAATTTAGGGGCAGAAATGCTCCAGTGGTCTGAAGATATCACAAAATTAACAGTTGATTTACAAAGTAAAAGCACTATAGATAATGCTAATGTGTGGGGAATGGTTATTATCTCTAAAGAACTTGAAACGTATTCGCAAACGTCAGATTAAAAGACAATGGAACATAGGAATGTTTAATTTTTACAATGATAACCAAGTAATACCTAGGGGTCTGAGACTCAAATTATTTCCAGCATTTCAAGATTTAAAACCCACGTTAAAATCTAAGTGGGAAGAGGCACTGACTGAATGCTCACTGAAACTATATATAGGCTATCTTGTAGAGCATGAGAAAGATAAACTAAATGAACTAAATGAGGAAATAACTAAAATTGGGGAAGAATTAAAACAGTATGAATTAAAGGAAGAGTTCCAAAAGTCTTATACAAAAATAAAGGAAGAAGTTGACAGATTTGCAAAATACATTGCTAATAAAAAAGAAAAGAAAATAGAGAGGGACTTGACAGACTATGCTAATAAATCTGTGTATATGTGGAACACAAACAAATCCACTATCACAGATTCTGATTGCTCTGATAAGGATTGTGATATTACAGATGGTGATAACTCAGAGGATGAGTTAAGACCTAAACCAATCCTTAAAAGAAGAATCACCCCACACAACACTAATGGAGATATCCCTTTAGGCGGAGAACCCGCAGAGGTAGGGGTAAACAAACCCAGAACAAGAAAGCAAGTCAAGTTCCACCAAAAACCACTCACCAAAAAGAAACAAACCAAAAAGAACTGAATATTATCAATCTTTCAGACAAAATTCTAACCGAAATACAAATTTCAGTTTTGAAAAAAGGTTTGTCATTTGTTCCAACAGCCACACTAGACAAGTTTGAAACCATAAAAGACGTACACCTCTTTACACATAAATTACTGCTCAAGAAATACTTTGCACCTAATAGAGAAATAGAAGGTTTAAATGCTGATGAAGCAACTACTATCAAAAACCTAATCTCTTTATTAGAGGATTCAGAAACTAATCCAAATGAGATAATAGAAAAGGATAATAAATGGCCTGAAATTTTAAAGACTAAATCAAGCTTTATACCACCAACAAGTACCTCTCACAATACCATTACATTCTTAGATTTAGTAAGCAAGGATATACTAGCTATCTCTTCAGATATTGATAAATCACTGAATAATCTATCTGAACAAGAAAAACTTGCACTAAAATCAATAAACCAATGGACTGATGTCCAAATAAAACAGAGTGACAAAGGTGGGAATATTGTTATATGGCCTACTGAAATGTATATAGCTGAGGTCAAAAAACAACTCCATAATCCTAAAAACTATAAAAATCTCTTTGGGAATCCAACAGAAGATTTTCTTATCAGTATAACAGATTAATTAAACAGGCGGCAGCAGATGGCACCATTGATAAAAAGGAATTTCAATACTTAGATGTTAAAAACCCCAAGATAGCAACACTCTACCTATTACCTAAAATCCACAAAAATCAAACATGCCCCCCAGGGAGACCCATTGTCTCTGGCATTGGGTCTTTAACGGAGAAGGCCTCTAAATATGTGGACGCGAGACTTAGGTACATTGTAGATTCATTGCCCTACTACACAAAGGACACGATGCACATTCTCAATAAAATGAACACACTGACTATAACCCCTCAATCGATTCTCGTCACATGTGACGTGGAGTCACTTTACACAAGTATTGATAAACAATGGGGATGTAGAGCTGTTTCCCACTTTTTAACAAAGAATCAGACTTTATCCAACGAATCCAAACAATTCATTATGGATCTACTGGAATTCACTTTGGATCACAATTACTTTGTTTTTGATGGGAGATTTTATTTGCAGTTGTGTGGAACAGCAATGGGGACCTCCTGTGCCCCCACTTATGCAAATATATACCTGGGCTGGTGGGAAGAAACTGTAGTGTTCAATAGCAATCTCTTACAGTATACTAAACACATTACCCACTGGTCCAGGTATATAGATGATATTTTCTTCGTGTGGGAGGGATCAATAGAAACACTCAATGAGTTCATTTCGCTTCTCAACAATAATTCTTTTGGTCTGTTTCTAACTATGACACAGGATGACCACCAGGTGGAGTTCCTGGATCTAGTTATAAAAAAAGTGAATGACCATCTAGAAACAGATTCCTTTAGGAAACCCACTGCAACAAACAATATTTTGCATGCGCAGAGCTTTCATCATCCAAACACAATAAAAAGCCTGCCAATAGGGGAATACCTAAGGATTCGCAGGAATAGCTCATTTATTGAGTCATTCCAGAAAGCAGCAAATGAACTAAGAGATAGATTGCTACAACGAGGGTATTCAAGGAAATCCTTAAAGAGATCCTATCAGCGAGCTATAAATGAGAATAGACAGGAATTACTAGAACCCAAAAAGCCAGAGGATAATCTCAATTCTTTGAGATTTATCTCAACATATTCCAGTCAAAGTAATCAAGTATCCAATATAATACTTAAACACTGGCATATTTTACAATCTGATGACCAGTTAAATTCTATAATCCCCACAAAGCCCCAATTCACGTACAGAACAGCAGGCAACCTGAGTGACCAGTTAACTCAAAGCCATTTTGATAGAAATGCCAAAAAGCCCCCACTTTACAAAGGTTCCATAGCATGTGGAAATTGTAAAATATGTACACACATGGTAAAAAAGAAAGTAATGATGGATAGATTCAATAAACGGTGGACCATTCAGAGTCATATAACCTGTAAAACTCCCAATGTCATATACTGTTTAACCTGCAGCTGTAATTTATTATATGTAGGTATGACCACAAGACCTATGGGAAAGAGGATGACTGAACACCTTAGCAATATTCGAAATGCTGAGAAAGATATTAAAAATGGAAAACAGATAACAAGTGTTGCGAGACATTTTCTATACCATCATAAGGGCAAAACTAATACGTTCAGATGTTGGGGTTTAGAAAGCCTACGTTCAGGCATTCGTGGAGGAGACATAGAAACAACTTTGCTCCAAAAGGAAGCAAAATGGATATTTAATTTGAATTCTGTGATGCCACAGGGCATGAATGAGAATAATAACTTCTGGGTCTTCCTGTGAAACTCGATACAACTGTAAATAATTCTGTAAATAATAGTGTACATATGTAAGAGTTTCAATATAATATCTCTATCTAGACGTGCACCCAGAATTCCGAAGTAAATACAATTTTGGGATTATAATGATATATGTTAAAAATTAGTGAGATAAGAATCATACATGAACTGGTATGAGACACATTATGTTATGTTTTGATTTCAAACTCAAAATTAACCATAAAATATGAATAGTTGAGAGTTACATTTAAGTCTTTAAAGAATCGATCTAAGCACATAGAAGATGTCTTAGCTTTATACTACAACAAAATACTCTTCATTTATACCATAGTAAACGCTAATAATGTGCATCTAAGTGGTGTTTTCTAATCACAAGACAATACAAACTTTTTCTGATTAACATCTAAACACTATTAGGCATATTGGTTTCTCTGTTTGAACGATGGAAATCCATAATTATAATTATGTCCCATATGAGCGGTATATTACAAACTTTGTGACTTGGCTTTATGTGTGAAAGTCACAGCATATATGGAGTCCAAGTTAATATCGCTCTGAATAACAGTTCATATTGTCAGGTTTTACTCACAACAATGATTTTTTGATATAATATCGCCATAATGCTTTTTACTAACAGGGATAATAACATGACATCGAGCAGAAGTAATAGAGAGTAAAACGGGGTAACACAATCCATCTCTCATAATCACTGTCACTCTGTACTCGATATCGGTACAAAAAGAATATTTCTTTAAATGGTGCACGCTAATATAGTAGATATTGATGAGTGATGTGAGCAAATCGCTACATTACCAGTTTATTCTGTAGGACAGTGCAACGCAGAACGACATATATAATATAGGTGAATCCTGATTGGGCACTGACATTGTATCTACAGCCATTCCGAAATAACCTATTATCGAAATGTGCCTGAGCAGTACAGCACTGGTGATTGGCCATAAGATGGGCGTGTGTAATAACCGCGCTCCCATTGGACACAGAGAAACAGAACTGGATTATTTAAAGCGTGTACAGCTTCACACTCGGCTTGTCATTTTCAAGAAAACACATTGAGAAAGGCCGCTACTCGGCCGAAACGCGTTTGTGTACTACTTTTAGCTGAAACTGCTACAAGTTTGGCTTTTTTGTTTTTAACAATAATTATCATATCGCTCCCACGCTTTGATATAGACTGCACGAGATTTTACAGGAACACTCAGCCATCCCTGGCACCTGAAGCCGGCGTATCCTGTTACCAGCCGGAATACAAGGGGGTGGTTTGAGCTGTATCTTATCTCTGGATGTTGCAGCCTATTTTGTAAAAGCTATTTTTCTAGGGGCTTTTTGTGTAATAATTATTTAGGTCTTTAATAGTGATTAATAAAGTAAAGTTTTTTAACTGATTGATACTTATAGTAGTTGAATGATTTCAATACTATTACTATACATATAGGGAATGAGTGCTACTTAACCCCTTCTTGCCCCAAATTCCCCTCCCATAATTTTCATATTACTATTTAAGGGTTAGCACCAGGGATTATTACATTCCCTTTTTTCCCTATTATTACAGTCACAGTGCCAATTTTATAATTTCTTTTTTCACGCTTTTTAATAATTAAAATAATACAATGGTTAAACAAAAGTAAATTCCTGGAACACACAGAGAGAAAATTCTCCTCAGATATTGCAAAGAACTGAATAACAGTGAGTTAAAAAAAAAAAACGGCTGCTAGACTCTCCCCCCTCCCCTTTCCTCCTCCCCTCTGCCTCTGAACATCGGGCGGGTGATTGCAACTGAACTTAGGGCTAGATTTATGAAAGGCTAGGCGAACTCTGTATGTGCTTCGCCTATAACTGCACCCCAGCTCACCTCCGGAGAAGTGCACATGTGCGCCTGAATTCATCAAACAAATAGACGTAACTTTGCGCAGTTGAGCTGGGGCATAATATTGATAAATTTCACCTTTCGGAAAAGGCATTTACTCCCTATTTACTCCCTTTTTATCACAGTGCATCCTTATAAATATTTACGCCGCCATGTTTTGATTATTAAAAAAGCGTTTTTTAGGAAGTTTCTTTCAGATTTGCGCAATTATAGATGGAGAGTGCTTTGCTGAATATGACAATCAGTTCGTATGCACTATTTTGGACGGAATTATAGGAGAATGACTTTGATAAATCTAGCCCTTAGTTATAGCAGTGAACAGTGAAACATACAGACTGTGGATCTGCTCAGTACATAAAACGTTTAAAATATGTTTGATAAAAGAAGATGCAATTACTGTATTACAAATATAAAATAGATCTTTGTCCTTATATACTTCAATGCACGCTTTGCATTACAGTGAATTAGCATTGGCAATTTGCCTGCCTTCTATAACATCAGTGATAGAAGCTGCCGTGCGCATCACATGACTTGGGAGCACACGTTTCACGTGACTGCAGTGCCTGAAACGTACGTTACAAGATGGCACCCTACATAGGAAAACACAAGCTGTGGATTAGCATAGAAAATATGAGGAGTCTTCTTGAAGAGCTTGTAGTAAGATGAACATACAGCATTGAGAACAGTGTATTAGTTTATTTTTATTCCTGAGAAACAGTTAGTTCGGAAAATCTTAAGCAGGTGTTAAGTGTCCCTTTAATGTTATTTTAGTCTTTATTCGATTGTTTTTAACATATAATTGATTTTAATGATAGGAACTTAAGTAATGAAGTTGTTTGTAGTAATTGTGATAAGCATAATCTGACAGGTAAAACAAATGTGTATATAAATATATGATACCCACTATATGGCGCCTGTACACAAGTATAGACATAGTTTTGGAAATGTATTAGTTAACTAAATAAGGTCTCAGGTGCTTTAAAAGGAAGTTTTTACCTTTGTATAACAGCATGAGTAAGGGCTATGTAGGCCCGAAACATCACTGTGTTTTATCCTCTACACCTCAATAAAGGATTTACAGGTGGCCCTCGTTTTACAACGGTTCAATTTACACCGTTTCAGAATAACAACCTTTTTTTCCAGTCATGTGACTGCTATTGAAAAGCATTGAGAAGCAGTGCATTTAATAAAATAGACAGTAGGTGGAGCTGTCCGCTTGTGTTGCAGCAAAGCCAAGCAAGCTGAAATTAATCAGTTTAATCAGACCTGAGCTATCAAGCAGATTTCAAAGGAACAAGATCTCCCTGTCTATAAATCAGTCCAGATTGGAATGCATAGAAAGAACTGTTGCAGAAAAATGCAAGTGAAGTCTGTGTTGTGTGATTATTTTATTAGGTTTATAATGCTGTTTAGCAAATGTTTTTGTTCATTTAACTTAGTTTAATTATATATTCTGTGTTGTGTGATTATTTTATTAGGTTTATAATGCTGTTTAGCATTTAAAGTCTTCGTTTCAAAGCTTTAAAAATAATGGATTAGGTATTACTTATGACAATTTTGAGAGGGGCCTGGAACCTATCTCCCTCACTTCCCATTGACTTACCATTGTAAACTGGGTTTCAATTTACAATGTTTTCGATTTACAACCATTCCTTCTGGAACCTAACCCTTGCGTAAACTGAGGGCTACCTGTACTTTGTTTAAGCAGTGCTGAGACTACTTCTACTTTCTTGGATTGGATAAAAAATGGGGTTAGCAGGACCCTGCAAGTCTACGTGCACTTGAGTAAGAAAGTCTTTGTGGCTATACAGTGTTGTACCTCAAAAATATATATACACTCACCGTCCACTTTATTAGGTACACTTGTTCAATTGCTTGGTAACACACATTGCTCATCAGCCAATCACATGACAGCAACTCAATGCATTAAGGCATCTAGACATGGTGAAGATGACCTGCTGAAGTTCAAAATGAGCATCAGAATGGGGAAGAAAGGGGATTTAAGTGACTTTGAACATGGCATGATTGTTGGTGCCAGACGGGCTTGTCTGAGTATTTAAAAAACTGCTGATCTACAGGGATTTCCATGCACAACCATCTCTAGGGTTTATAGTGAATGGTCCAAAAATAGAAAATATCCAGTGTGGAGCAGTTATGTGGACAAAATTGCCTTGTTGATTTCAGAGCTCAGAGGAGAATAGGCAGACTGGTTCGAGATGATAGAAAGGCAACAGTAACTGAAATAACCACTCATTACAAACAATGTATGCAGAATACCATCTCCGAATGCACAACACATTGAACCTTGAAGCAGATGTACTACAGAAGCAAAAGACCACACCAGGTGCCACTCCTGTCAGCTTAGAACAGGAAACTGAGGCTACAATCTGCACAGGCTCACCAAAATTGCACAATAGAAGATTGGAAAAATGTTGCCTGGTCTGATGAGTCTCGATTTCAGCATTCGGATGGTAGGGTCAGAATTTGTCGTAAACAACATTAAAGCATGGATTCATCCTGCCTTGTATCAATGGTTCAGGCTGGTGGTAATGGTGTAATGGTGTGGGGGATATTTTCTTTGCACACTTTGGGCCCCTTAGTACCAATTGAGCATTGTTTGAATGCCACGGCCTACCTGAGTATTGTTGCTGACCATGTCCATCCATTTATGACTACAGTGTGCCCATTTTCTGATGGCTGCTTCCAGCAGGATATTGCACCATGTCACAAAGTTCATATAATCTCAAACTGGTTTCTTGAACATGACAATGAGTTCACTGTACTCCAATGGCCTCCACAATCACCAGATCTCAATCCAATAGAGCACCTTTGGGATGTGGTGGAATAGGAGATTCACATCATGGATGTGCAGCCGACAAATCTGCAGCAACTGCGTGATGCTATCATGTCAATATGGACCAACACTTTGTTGAATCTGTGCCACGCAGAATTAAGGCAGTTCTAAAGGCAAAAGGGGGTCCCACCCAGTACTAGCAAGGTGTACCTAATAAAATATATATATATATATATATATATATATACATACAGTATATATATTAGAATCAAAAAGTTCAATAAGAGCTAATGCTTATTCAACCTTTTATAATGGCCTCCGAGATACACTGCGCTGTTTTTTGAGGGAGGAGAAAACAAACCTCTGAGTAGTGTCCGTTGATCAACTGTGTGTAACCCCGAGCATCCGCTATTACTCATGCAGGATGATGACATCACTCCAAGGAATTAAATTGTAAAAAACCTTGCCTCCAAACAATAAATTCAAAGCAATGAGTCACAATATGCACTCTGGTGGCAAGATGATAACGTTAAAACTTCATATTTATTGATTATAAATTTAAAAAGTAGCACTAAAGTCCCAGGCTTAGCACCCATACTAAGCATAATGTCTGGGGAGCGTGAACTCTAAGCGTTTCACGCAGGATGCATTCTTAAGTATGATCTTGCAAAGAGCACAACTCATTTTCAAATATCAATTTCATGAAAGCAGGCTAAATACCTAATTAATATACACTTTTTATTATGCTTAATTAAACACTGCATACATATATTAAGTGTAAAAGTGTGATTAATGTCCCTTTAAACCCTGTAATATAAAAAGGAACTTTAAAAAATAAGTAGGTTACAGATGAGAGCAGATCACTTCCATCTGCTTTATGGATAAGTCAGAATAAAGATGCAAAGAATCAATGTTGGTTTGGGGTTAAAAGATCCAACAATTCATAATATATCAATTAGTCTACCACCCTATATGGCACCAGGCTGGACACTGTCCTGGAGGACAAATTATCATAAATACAACCTACATTTTGGATTCAGATAACACCTATTACCCCTATAGAAATGCGCATCCCATATTTCTTTCTCAAAAAGTTGTCTCTACTTCCTGTTACATAGGGTGTGATAAATAAGGTGAAATTAAATTGGTATTTTCTAAAACCCCCAACTAAAATAATACATCTTAAACTGGCACATATGTTTTCTTCCAGTCCTTTGTTCGTGGGAGGGGCTGTGTCAAAATTGAACAATTATTTTCATAAAATATCCCTGTTTGTAATAAGGACTTTATATTCATAATATATATACTTAGCATCTACAGATTTTTTGGGGAATTAGACTCCCTAAGTGGGTTTTGTAATACATGGATTAATTTACAGATGCTGATTCTTTTAGTCCCTGCACCAGTAGTATAATAAAACATCAAAATACTATCAATGACTCTACTAAAAGGCAACAATCTCCTGGTAAACAGATTAAAAACAAAGCAATTTAATTATTGGGCTCCATTTACCAAGGGTCAGGTGGACATGATTCCTTACGGCAAACATGTCTGCCAGACCTCGTTGCCCACACTTAACATTGCACAAGCAGTTGCTTGTGCAATGCTACCCCCTGCTCACTGGTGGCCAATCAGCTGCGAGGAGTGGCTGTCAATAAACCCATATTGGATCGGGATGATTTCATTCCACCACATTTTAGGTGGCTGAGAGGTTATGCAGCAGCATTCTTAACACCATTGCTAATTATAAAGCTTTTAGTGTGAGCCCGAAACGCTGGGGCCCTGAAGTTGCTTTTGCAGCTTGGTAAATGGGGCCCTTTTAGCTTTTAGTTAAAGTCAAAACATTTTTTGTTGTTTTTTTTTTTTTTTTTTTTCAATCCTTGTAACAGAGCATTGTAAATGATCCTGTACTATAAGAGAAAAGCAGCATTACATATCAAATTCAAATTTTTTTTTCCAAAGCTTATTAATGTAAATTGACTGAACTAATTTAGCAATTTACCATGAACTGTCAATCACTCCAATCCTCTGAAAAATATAAGTAAATAAGGCAATTACTTAGCAAGTTATTAGTATGTGGAAAATATGTTTTGATATCTATCATGCTCTTTATCTAATCTGGGAATCCCACTCATAGCGAGACACACTCCTTTATAACCCACATTGATCCACTGAACAGAATTGCATCACATCATAGGCTCTAATGGAGCATCCTAACCTTGCGAGGTGCAGTGGTGACGAGATTGCAACTGATAGAGAAAACACAACACAAAACTATGGGGCAGCCCATAAGGGAGAGGAGCGAGAGACTTACTTATCTCTGTATTTCTACACAAAGAGGTGTTTATCAGATCCCAGAGTCTTGAATTGAAGAGCAAGTTAAAGGGAAAGTATACTTGATTTTTTTTTTAAACTGCTTGAAAGGTTTGATATTTACTACATATTTACCAGCTTTACATAACCAATATTGTCAAAATTAATATACTTTAAAATAGGCTTGTGCATTTGTTTCATACAAATGCAAATTCATAATGAAAATTGATATTAACCCTTATAAAACATTTTTATTAATATTTAATTAATATTTTTTAAGTAGTGTTTATTTGAGTATAATCGTTTATTTTCATGTTTTTTATATGATTTTAAGAACAGTATTTTAACCCTTACAGTTTTGCTATGCCTCCTGATGCTCTAATTCTTCTAGCACAGTTTCTGCTTGTTCTCAAGCTCAACCATTTAATTTTAGCTTGTAATATGTGTGCTAGTTAGCGCGGCCGCAATATTGCTTATAGCGTCCCATGCTTACATTAGTTTGCCAGTTGCCACTATTAACCTAGCACAATGGGTTCACAAGAAACAGCACTAATTGGCTAAAATGTAAGATTGTAAAAAGCAGTGAGATAAGGGGCAGTCTGCATTGCTTAGATACAGGTAATCATAAAGGTAAAAAGTATAATAATATAAAAGTGTTGGTCATAAAAAACTGGACAATGGTTAATAAAGAGCTTATATATCTTTTAAAACAATAACCATTAGACAAGCAAAATGTCCCTTTAAATTATTTTTAAAAATAGCCTTGAGTTTTTATCTTGTTGTTGTATAATAACATGTTTGTTTTATTCTGTCTCTTTCAATAAGCAAGGTTACTGGCAGATAGAGCTGTATTAGCTGAAATAGGTCAACTAAATCTCAATGTTTATTTGTTTGTATCTTACTAACAAGGACAATAAGTAGGTAGACTATATGGCTGTCTCTTAAATCCAGAAGAGGACATACTATTCATGTGTTTGACTTATCTTTATGCTGCTTATAATTCACTCATCAGATTATAAAGAGTTTGAATCAGCTAAGATACAAACTGAATCAGAAACTGTCTAAGTTGTTTATATATTGTTTTATAGACAAAATGTGGAAACAAATCCAGACAATCACATTGTCTGATTTGGAAAGAATTTATTTGCAAATTATGGTGGAAAATAAGTATTTGGTCACCTACAAACAAGCAAGATTTCTGGCTCTCACAGACCTGTATCTTCTTCTTTAAGAGGCTCCTCTGTCCTCCACTCATTACCTGTATTAATGGCACCTGTTTGAACTTGTTATCAGTATAAAAGACACCTGTCCACAACCTCAAACAGTCACACTCCAAACTCCACTATGGTGAAGACCAAAGTGCTGTCGAAGGACACCAGAAACAAAATTGTAGACCTGCACCAGGCTGGGAAGACTGCAATAGGCAAGCAGCTTGGTGTGAAGAAATCAACTGTGGGAGCAATAATTAGAAAATGGAAGACATACAAGACCACTGATAATCTCCCTCGATCTGGGGCTCCACGCAAGATCTCACTTTGTGGGGTCAAAATGATCACAAGAACAGTGAGCAAACATCCCAGAACCACACGGGGGGACCTAGTGAATGGCCTGCAGAGAGCTGGGACCAACGTAACAAAGGCTACCATCAGTACCATCAGTAACACACTACACTGCCAGGGACTCAGATCCTGCAGTGCCAGACGTGTCCCCCTGCTTAAGCCAGTACATGTCCGGGCTCGTCTGAAGTATGCTAGAGAGCATTTGGATGATCGAGAAGTGGATTGGGAGAATGTCATATGGTCAGATGAAACCAAAGTAGAACTGTTTAGTAGAAACACAACTTGTCCTGTTTGGAGGAGAGAGAACACCATACCTACTGTGAAGCATGGGGGTGGCAACATCATGCTTTGGGGCTATTTCTCTGCAAAGGGAACAGGACGACTGATCCGTGTACATGAAAGAATAAATGGGGCCATGTATCGGGAGATTTTGAGTGCAAACCTCCTTCCATCAGCAAGGGCATTGAAGATGAAACGTGGCTGGGTCTTTCAGCATGACAATGATCCCAAACACACCACCCGGGCAACAGAGTGGCTTCGTAAGAAGTATTTCAAGGTCCTGGAGTGGCCTAGCCAGTCTCCAGATCTCAACCCCATATAAAACCTTTGGAGGGAGTTGAAAGTCCGTGTTGCCTAGCGACAGCCCCAAAACATCACTGCTCTAGAGGAGATCTGCATGCAGGAATGGGCCAACATACCAGCAACAGTGTGTGACAACCTTGTGAAGACTTACAGAAAACATTTGACCTCTGTCATTGCCAACAAAGGATATATAACAAAGTATTGAGATGAACTTTTGATATTGACCAAATACTTATTTTCCACCATCATTTGCAAATAAATTCTTTCCAAATCAGACAATGTGATTGTCTGGATTTGTTTCCACATTTTGTCTCTCATAGCTGAGGTATACCTATGATGAAAATTACAGACCTCTCTCATCTTCTTAAGTGGGAGAACTTGCACAATTGGTGGCTGACTAAATACCTTTTTTTCCCCACTGTATATATACACATATAAACATATCTATACCTATTTATAATCATTACATCATTACAGTATATATATATATATATATATATATATACAGGGAGTGCAGAATTATTAGGCAAGTTGTATTTTTGAGGTTTAATTTTATTATTGAACAACAACCATGTTCTCAATGAACCCAAAAAACTCATTAATATCAAAGCTGAATAGTTTTGGAAGTAGTTTTTAGTTTGTTTTTAGTTATAGCTATTTTAGGGGGATATCTGTGTGTGCAGGTGACTATTACTGTGCATAATTATTAGGCAACTTAACAAAAAACAAATATATATCCATTTCAATTATTTATTTTTACCAGTGAAACCAATATAACATCTCAACATTCACAAATATACATTTCTGACATTCAAAAACAAAACAAAAACAAATCAGTGACCAATATAGCCACCTTTCTTTGCAAGGACACTCAAAAGCCTGCCATCCATGGATTCTGTCAGTGTTTTGATCTGTTCACCATCAAGATTGCGTGCAGCAGCAACCACAGCCTCCCAGACACTGTTCAGAGAGGTGTACTGTTTTCCCTCCTTGTAAATCTCACATTTGATGATGGACCACAGGTTCTCAATGGGGTTCAGATCAGGTGAACAAGGAGGCCATGTCATTAGATTTTCTTCTTTTATACTCTTTCTTGCCAGCCACGCTGTGGAGTACTTGGACGCGTGTGATGGAGCATTGTCCTGCATGAAAATCATGTTTTTCTTGAAGGATGCAGACTTCTTCCTGTACCACTGCTTGAAGAAGGTGTCTTCCAGAAACTGGCAGTAGGACTGGGAGTTGAGCTTGACTCCATCCTCAACCCGAAAAGGCCCCACAAGCTCATCTTTGATGATACCAGCCCAAACCAGTACTCCACCTCCACCTTGCTGGCGTCTGAGTCGGACTGGAGCTCTCTGCCCTTTACCAATCCAGCCACGGGCCCATCCATCTGGCCCATCAAGACTCACTCTCATTTCATCAGTCCATAAAACCTTAGAAAAATCAGTCTTGAGATATTTCTTGGCCCATTCTTGACGTTTCAGCTTGTGTGTCTTGTTCAGTGGTGGTCATCTTTCAGCCTTTCTTACCTTGGCCATGTCTCTGAGTATTGCACACCTTGTGCTTTTGGGCACTCCAGTGATGTTGCAGCTCTGAAATATGGCCAAACTGGTGGCAAGTGGCATCTTGGCAGCTGCACGCTTGACTTTTCTCAGTTCATGGGCAGTTATTTTGCGCCTTGGTTTTTCCACACGCTTCTTGCGACCCTGTTGACTATTTTGAATGAAACGCTTGATTGTTCGATGATCACGCTTCAGAAGCTTTGCAATTTTAAGAGTGCTGCATCCCTCTGCAAGATATCTCACTATTTTTTACTTTTCTGAGCCTGTCAAGTCCTTCTTTTGACCTATTTTGCCAAAGGAAAGGAAGTTGCCTAATAATTATGCACACCTGATATAGGGTGTTGATGTCATTAGACCACACCCCTTCTCATTACAGAGATGCACATCACCTAATATGCTTAATTTGTAGTAGGCTTTCGAGCCTATACAGCTTGGAGTAAGACAACATGCATAAAGAGGATGATGTGGTCAAAATACTCATTTGCCTAATAATTCTGCACTCCCTGTATATAGTACCAAAATACCATCAGATAGAAGAATATATTCTATTAATTCATAAATACATATTATTATTATTCTTTTTTTATTTATAAAGCGCCAACAGATTCTGCAGCGCTGCCCATGGGTACAAAGATAAAAGTACAACGGTGAAACAATACAATATAAGATAACATTTTACAGACAAATACAGGGGGAATTGAGGGCTCTATTCCCATGGGAACTTACAATCTAGACGGGTAGGAGGATGGGAAACAGGAGGTGGGGACTGCAAAGGTGAGAATTATGTTAGTTAGGAGTTAGATAAGGGCAACTGTTAGGTAAGTGAAGTTCATTTGTTACTGAGTCGGGTGATAAACTTTCCTGAACAAAAAAGGTCTTTAGTGAGCTTTTATAGGAGGACAGGTTAGGGGAAAGTCTGACAGCTCGTGGGAAGTGTGTTGCAGAGGGTTGGTGCCGCACGAGAGAAGTACTGTAGTCTAGCATGGGAGGAGGTGATGGTAGAGGATGCAAGGAGCAGGTTATTGTTGGATCTTAGGGGGCGGGCTGGAGTATGTTTGTTGATGAGTGAGGACATGTAGGATGGGGCAGCATTGGTGAGGGATTTGTAGGTCAGGGTGAGAATTTAGAATTTAACTGCTGTGAATGGGGAGCCAGTGAAGGGACTCACAGAGAGGTGCAGCAGATACAGAGTGTCGGGAGAGATGGATTAGCCTGGCAGAGGCATTTAGGATGGATTGAAGGGGAAGAGGTGGGAGATAGGGAGGCCAGTTAGTAGGTTATTACAGTAGTCAAGTCAGGAAAGTGAATTAGCTGTTTAGTAGTTTCAGCTCTCAGAAACGGACGAATTTTGGAGATTATGCGTAGGTGGTTGCGGCAGTAAGAAGAGAGCAATTGGATGTGGGGAATGGAGGACAGATTTGAGTCAAGTGTGACTTCAAGGCCACTAACTTGGGATGATGGGGAGATAGTTGTACTGCCAACAGTGTTTTAGCTATTGTCGTTGATTTGGGTGAACGGCGGTTTTAGAGGTTAATAGGTTTAGTTCGTATCGGTGATACTTGGGAACTGCGGTTTCGAGGTTACATTTAGTTAGTGTTGGTGATGTGTGGGAACGGCGGTTTAGGGGTTAATGGCTTTATTTAGTGTTTTAGTTAATGTCGACGATGTTTGGGGAACTGCGATTTAGATTAGAACAATGACAAATTCTTAATATGAATAAAGAAAGTATCCAAATATTTGGAAACTGATTTATTATTTTTTGAATTTTAGTTATGGTGCCGATTTGGAAATTTGGATTCATTTGAATCTCTGAATTGGCCATAATTCGTCCAAAAACTATATTCGGCCGAAACGAATTGCACATGTCCAATTCCAATGGTCTTCACATAGAAGAATATGTTTTATTTATTCATAAATACATATTTCTACATATATATGATGGTATTTTGGTACAATATATATATATATATATATATATATATAATTATATTTAGGTTTAGATATGTTTATATATAACATGCCACCTACAAAAATGCTCCCGCACTGCTTCCTGGAGGAAATCCCGCTCTGAACCTGATTTCATTTAGTATAAGTTCATTCTTTATTCTTACACCTCTGCCCTTCACTTAGCTAAGGAAACCTACTTCTCTTCTCTTTTATCCACTCACTCCTCAAACCCTAAAAGACTCTTCTCCATTTTCAACTCTCTCCTCTACCCACCTGCACCACCCCCTTCATCTGCATTCAGTGCTCAAGACCTGGCAACATCCCAACACAAGCCTGCAATCTCCCAACTTCACCCCCAGTCACCCTCTCTGCCCCTCTCTGCACCCTCCTCCAAACCACTGAGTGTCAAGTGGGTTCCCTATTGTTTTCATCACACCTCACTACCTGTCCACTTGACCCTATTCCTTCACATCTAATACCTTCTCTGTTTTACATCCTCACTCCATCTCTTACTCACATATTCAACCTATCCCTTTCTACCGGTTCATCCCCTGCCTCCTTCAAACATGCAAAGGTCCCCCTATCCTCAAAAAACCCTACCTTGACCCTAACACTCCTGCAAACTACAACCCCATACCACTGCTCCCACTAGCTTCAAAAATCCTTGAAAAACTAGTTTTCGATCGCCTAACCCACTTCCTGTCCTACAACCCATTGCTTGACCACCTGCAATCTGGTTTCCATCTCAAACACTCAACTGAGACTGCCCTCACCAAGGTTACTAACAATCTCCTTTCTGCTAAAAACAATTGCTACTACTCTATACTCATCCTACTTGACCTCTCTGCTGCCTTTGACACTGTTGGCCAGCCCCTCCTCCTACGGACTTTCAGCTCTCTTGGGCTCTGTGACACTGCCCTCTCCTGGATTCACTCATATCTCTCTAACAGATCCTTCTCCATCTATTTTGCTGGTGACTCCTCATCTCTATTGCATCTGTCTGTTGGAGTACCTCAAGGCTCTGTTATGTGTCCTCTACGCTTCTCTATTTACACTTCTTCACTGGGTAAGCTTATCAACAGCTATGGCTTCAGCTATCACCTCTATGCTGATAATACCCAGATCTACCTATCCAACCCTGCACTTTCTCCTTCTGCCAATTCTCACATCAGAGACTTTTTATCTGGCATGTCCTCCTGGATGGCCTCTCACCACCTAAAAAATAAACATGCCCAAGACTTAACTACTTCTAATCCCCCCCCCACTCCAGCTTCTAATTTTTCTCCACCTGGACCTCAGCCTCCACGCATCCACCGACCACTCCACCTCCGCAGGGATGAAGAAGATAGAAGATGCCGGTCCCGTGATGGATGAAGATGGAGCCATCTGGATGAAGATGCTTCGCCACTAGGATGAAGATCTTTCGCCAGACTTCAGCAACTGTGAGTACTGATTTTGGGATTAGTGTTAGGTTTTTTGGGGGGGGCTTTTTGGTGTGTTTTTTTTTAGATTAGGGCTTTTTTTATTTTAATGGCCACAAATGAGCTAAATTCCCTTTTAAGGGCAGTAAAAGAGCTGAATGTTCTTTTAAGGGCAATGTCCATACAAATGGCCTTTTTGAGGCAATGGGTAGATTAGGGTTTTTTAGTTAGTTTTTTTATTTTGTGCGTTTGGGTGGGTGGGGGGTTGTATTGTTAGGGGGGTGTTTGTTTTAATTATTTGCAAAAAGAGCTGTTAACTTTAGGGCAATGCCTTACAAAAGGCCCTTTTAAGGGCTGTTTAGTAGTTTATTATAGATTTGGGTTTTTTTATTTTAACGGGCCGAAAATGAGCTAAATGCCCTTTTAAGGGCAATAACAGAGCTGAATGTCCTTTTAAGGGGCAATGGGTAGATTAGGGTTTTTTAGTTCGTTTTTTATTAATGTTAGGGGGTGTTTGTTTTAATTATTTGCAAAAGAGCTGTTAAACGTTAGGACAATGCCTTATAGTTTATTATAGATTTTTTGGGGGGGTATTTTTTATTCAAACGGGGTATTAGAATAGGAATAATTTTTATTATTTTAGATAATTTCATTTTTTATTTTTTTGTAATGGGAATTTTTTTATTTCTGAGGTGTTTTTTTATATTTTATAGATTAGGGCTTTTTTTTATTTTTAATTGGCTTTAAAAGAGCTAAATACCCTTATAAGGACAATGCCCATACAAACGCCCTTTTTGGGGCAATGGGTAGATTAGGGTTTTTTTATTTTGTGGGTTTGCGGTGGTTGGGGTTTGTAATGTTAGGGGGTGTTTGTTTTTGTTTTTTGCAAAAGAGCTTATTTAGTGTCTTATTTAGTGCCTGTGATGTCGGGGAATGGTGCTTTAGAGGTTAACAGGATTAGTTTGTGTTGGCGATGTTTGGAAACTGCGGTTTAGAGGTTAATAGGTTTAGTTCGTGTCGGCGATGTTTGGGAACTGTGGTTTAGAAGTTAATAGGTTTAGTTAGTGTTGGCGATGTTGGGGAACAGCGGTTTAGGGGTTAATAGGTTTAGTTAGTGTTGGCGATGTCGGGGAATGGCGGTTTAGAAGTTAATAGGTTTAGTTAGTGTTGGCGATGTGGGGGTACGGTGGTTTAGGGGTTAATAGTTTTATTTAGTGTCGGTGATGTGTGTGATGGTGGTTTTAGATAATTTTGCTTTGGCAATCGGCAGCAAATTAGGTATGTTAAGTTAAATTGTTCTTTCGGATCCTTTCACTTTTTTGGATCCATTCTTTATTCATATTTATCATTCTATTCTAAACTTCACCTAATGAAAATGAAACTAAACTAAACAACATTTTTAGCATTGCACATGTCTAATTGGAATGTGAAATATTCATATTTTCATGTCGAGTTAGTGCACTTGAGAATATGCGATAGTGTTTGCACACGAGTAGGGTGTTAGGTTTCTTTCCACTTTTTTTGTTCCATTGACTTCTTTAGGGAAAAGGGTTATTGTGCATGCAATATTCTAAGTTCGGCTTTTTACGCTCATCGGGTTAGTGCGCGAGCAGAAACTATTTACTTTCAACTTGTAATACGAGCACTATCCAAACTGTGCAAAAAGCTTAATTCTAGCGCAGTTAGAGCATACAATTTTAAACAACTTTCTAATTTCTGTTATCAATTTTGCTTTATTATATTGTATCCTTTGTTGAAGCAATGCACTACTGGGAACTAGCTGAACACTTTGGGTAAGCCAATGATTAGACTTATAAATGTGTAGCCACCAATTATCAGCAATTAGCTCTGAGATCCTGAGCCTACCTGATATGCTTTTCAACAAAGGATACCAAGAGAATGATACAAATTAGATAAAAGAAGTCAGTTGAAAAGTTCTTTAAAATGGAATGCTCTATCAGAATCATTAAATAATTTTTCTTTTTTTTTTTTTTTTGGTTCTAAAATCTTCAATAAGTATTGATATTTCTTATGGTTAGAATTTGCAGTGTTTGAATTTTTCCCCCCCGAAATTGTTGCACTCTAAACGTACTTAAAGGGACACTTTTAAGCACGCAATTATAGAGCATGCAATTTTAAGCAACTTTCTAATTTACTCCTATTATCAATTTTTCTTCGTTCACTTGCTATCTTCATTTGAAAAAGAAGGCATCTAAGCTTCTTTTTTGTTTCAGGACTCTGGACAGCACTTTTTTATTGGTGAATGAATTTATCCACCAATCAGCAAGAATAACCCAGGTTATTCACCAAAAATGGGCCGGCATCTAAACTTACATTCTTGCATTTCAAATAAAGATACCAAGAGAAGGAAGAAAATTTGATAATAGGAGTAAATTAGAAAGTTGCTTAGAATTGCATGCTCTATCTGAATCACGAAAGAAAAAATTTGGGTTCAGTGTCCCTTTAACTGATTAACTACAAATATGCAGAGAGTATGGTAACAGTTAATCAACTCTGGAATGTATTCACACTAGAAAAGTTCTAAGCTTTCAGTAAGTTAATTTAACATGAAACGCAAGTTCTTCTCTCTAATGTGATGCAGTACTAATTATATATCTGTCACCTTATTTTCTAATTTTAGAAAGCAAGTCACACATTTTTTAGCAACCTACTAGTTACCTTCTCCCAAATCCAATGATGTATGATGGTGTTTTTAATTAAGATCTGACAGATGAAATTTACATTAAATATACTGTCAGGAGATTGTGTTCAACTTTATATATTCACATACATGTAAGAAATAAATTACTACCTGAACGAATTCTTGATTTTCTTTATGGATTTAGTGACATTTTTCAGCTAAATAGATATTCTAGTATAAAAATAAAATATTCTGTTAGGGCATTTCTATCTTTTACTATGTATTCAGCCACTTGCCAAGGAGGTTAAAATACTAACAGCTAGATTGCAAGTCTGTGCGTTTGTCTTTTGCAAGTCTTGTCAGTATAGGTGTACCGCATTACCACAAGCCTTTTAGCATGTAATGCAACGTCAGTCCCACAAAAATTACATTTTTAATGGGATTTCCATAGCGCTGGTATTACGAGTTTTGCGTTCTGGCTAAAAAAATGGCTTTACAGCCTAGAACGACAAGATCCGTAACGCCATCTAAAAGCAGTAGTTATGAGTTTTACACTACACATCTGTAACATAAAATTTATAACTAAACAGCTACAAAGTGCACTAAACACCCATAAACTTCCTATTAACCCCTAAACGAGGCCCTCCTGCATCACAAACACTATATTAAACTTATTAACTCCTAATCTGCCGCTCCCGACATCGCCGCCACTAAAAAAATGTATTAACCCCTATTCCGCCGCTCCCTGACATAGTCAACACTATAATAAATGTATTAACCCCTAAACCGCCACCCTCCCACATCGCAAACACTATTTAAATATGTTTAACCCCTAATCTGCCGTCCGCCCACATCGCCCCCACTATACCAAAGTTATTAAGCCCTACACCGCCGACACTATAATAAGCATATTAATCCCTAAACCGCAAGCCCCCCATAACAAAATATACTAAAGTAAACTATTAACTCCTAAACCGAAAGACCCCACATTGCAATAAACTAAATTAAACTAGCAACCCCTAAACCTAATGCCCCCCTAACTTTAGATTGAAATTACAATTTCCCTATCTTAAATTAAATTAAAACTTACCTGTCAAATTAAAAACACTAAGTTTAAACTAACAATTAAACTAATATAACTATCAAACTAAAATTACACTAACTACCAATTTTACTAAACTACACATTTAAAAAATCCTAACACTACTCTAAAAATTACAAACTATCTAATTACAAAAAATAAAGAAGACTAAATAACAAAAAATAACAAACACTAAAGTATGAAAAATAACAAACGAAATTATCAAAAATAAAAAAGAATTACACCTAATTTAAAAGCCCTATCAAAATAAAAAAGTACAACCCAAAATAAAAAAAAACCTAGCCTACAATAAACTACCAATAGCCCTTAAAAGAGCCTTTTGTAGGGCATTGCCATAAGTTAAACAGCTCTTTTACCTGTAATAAAGACCCCCCAACATTATAACCCACCACCCAACCAAACCCCCAAAATAAAAGACCTAACTCTAGCAAAAGCCTAAGCTACCCATTGCCCCGTAAAGGGCATTTGGATGGGCATTGCCCTTAAAAGGGCATTTATCTCTTTTACATGCCCAAACCCTAAACTAAAAAAAACTCCCAAAAAAACCTTAAAAAAACATTAACACCCGAAGATCCACATACAGTTTTTGAAGTCCCGCTTGAACGATTTTCATCAAGGCAGCCTCTTCAATCTTCATCCCAGCGGCGAAGTCTTCATCCAGACGGCCTCTTCAATCTTCATCCAGGCGGCATCTTCTATCTTGATCCCGGCGGCACAGAGCGGGTCCATCCTGAAGACATCCGGCGCGGAGCATCTTCTTCATACGGTCGCCACCATACACTGAATCTTCCATGCAAGGTACGTGATCCAAGATGGCGTCCCTTGCATTCCTATTGGCTGAAAAATTCTATTCTTATTCTATGAATAAAGACTTCTCGTTTAGGGTTTGGGCATGTAAAAGAGCTAAATGCCCTTTTAAGGGCAATGCCCATCCAAATGCCTTTTTCAGGCAATGGGTAGCTTAGGTTATTTAGATAGTTTTTTAATATTTTTTATTTTGTGGGTTTGAGGGGGTGAGAGTTTATGTTAGTGGGTATTTGTATTTTTTTTTTTCACAAAAAGAGCTGATATCTTTTGGGCAATGCCCTACAAAAGGCCCTTTTAAGGGCCATTGGTAGTTTATTCTAAATTACGTTTCTAATTTTGGGGTGTTTTTTTTTAATGAGTATTAGAATAGGAATAATTTTTATTATTTTTGATAATTTGTTTGTTATTTTGTGTAATGTATTTTTTTAGGGGGTGTTTGTTTTTTTGTAGCAAAAGAGCTGTTTAACTTAGGGCAATGCCCTACAAAAGGCTTTATTCTAGATTAGGCTTTTTTATTTTGGGGTGTTTTTTTTAAAGGGCATTAGAATAGGAATAATTTTTATTTTTTTTGATAATTTGGTTTTGTATTTTTGTAATGGTAGTTTTTTTATTTTTTGTGATTTTAGTGTTTTTTATTTATTGTAATGTTAGGTTTTAGTGTAAGGCGGGTTAGGTTTTATTTCGCAGGTACATTTGTATTTATTTTAACTAGGTAGTTTTTAAATAGTTAATAACTATTTACTAACTAATCTACCTAGTTAAAATAAATACAAACTTACCTGTGAAATAAAACTAAAACCTAACGGCTAGATTTAGAGTTGGGTGGTAGCCGTCAAAACCAGCGTTAGAGGCTCCTAACGCTGGTTTTTACCGCCCTCTGGTATTTGGAGTCAGTCAGGAAAGGGTCTAACACTCACTTTACAGCCGCGACTTTTCCATACCGCAGATCCCCCTATGCCATTTGCGTATCCTATCTTTTCAATGGGATCTTTCTAACGCCGGTATTTAGAGTCGTGGCTGAAGTGAGCGTTAGAAATCTAACAACAAAACTCCAGCCGCAGAAAAAAAAACAGTAGTTAAGAGCTTTCTGGGCTAACGCCGGTTTATAAAGCTCTTAACTACTGTGCTCTAAAGTACACTAACACCCATAAACTACCTATGTACCCCTAAACCGAGGTCTGCCCACATCGCCGCCACTCTATTACATTTTTTAACCCCTAATCTGCCGCTCTAATAAATTTTTTAACCCCTAAAGCTAAGTCTAACCCTAACACTAACACCCCCTAAGTTAAATATAATTTAAATCTAACGAAATAAATTAACTCTTATTATATAAATTATTCCTATTTAAAGCTAAATACTTAGCTGTAAAATAAACCCTAATTTAGCTACAATATAAATAATAATTATATTGTAGCTATTTTAGGATTAATATTTATTTTACAGGCAACTTTGTAATTATTTTAACCAGGTACAATAGCTATTAAATAGTTAATAACTATTTAATAGTTACCTAGTTAAAATAGTTACAAAATTACCTGTAAAATAAATCCTAACCTAAGTTACAATTAAACCTAACACTACACTATCAATAAATAAATTAAATAAAATACCTACAATTATCTACAATTAAACCTAACACTATACTATCAATAAATTAATAAAATAAAATACCTACAAATAACTACAATTAAATAAACTAACTAAAGTACAAAAAATAAAAAAAAGCTAAGTTACAAAAAATAAAAAAATATTTACAAACATTAGAAAAATATTACAACAATTTTAAACTAATTACACATACTCTAAGCCCCCTAATAAAATAACAAAGACCCCCAAAATAAAAAAATGCCCTACCCTATTCTAAATTAAAAAAGTTCAAAGCTCTTTTACCTTACCAGCCCTGAAAAGGGCCATTTGCGGGGCATGCCCCAAAGAATTCAGCTCATTTGCCTGTAAAAAAAAACATACAATACCCCCCCAACATTACAACCCACCACCCACATACCCCTAATCTGAAGATCTTCCTACCTTATCTTCACCATGCCAGGTTCACCGATCTGTCCTCGGAAGTCTTGATCCAAGCCTCGGGGAAGTGTTGATCCAAGCCCAAGCGGGGGCTGAAGAGTGACGTCCATCCTCCGGCTGAAGTCTTGATCCAAGCTGGCAGAAGAGGACATCCGGACCAGCAAACATCTTCTTCCAAGCTGCATCTTCTATGTTCTTCAATACGATGACGACCGGCTGATCTTCAAGACCTCCAGCGCGGATCCATCCATCTTCACCGACGACTTCCAGACGAATGACGGTTCCTTTAAGGGACGGTTCCTTTTGGCGTCCCTTGAATTCTGATTGGCTGATAGGATTCTATCAGCCAATCGGAATTAAGGTAGGAAAATTCTGATTGGCTGATGGAATCAGCCAATCAGAATCAAGTTCAATCCGATTGGCTGATCCAATCAGCCAATCAGATTGAGCTCGCATTCTATTGGCTGATCGGAACAACCGACATTGTGGGGGGCAGATTAGGGGTTAATAAATATAATGTAGGGGTTGGCGGTGTTAGGGGCAGCAGATTAGGGGTACATAACTATAATGTATTTTGCGGCGGTATACGGAGCGGCAGATTAGGGGTTAATAATAATATGCAGGTGTCAGCGATAGCGGGGGCGGCAGATTAGAGGTTAATAAGTGTAAGGCTAGGGGTGTTTAGACTCGGGGTACATGTTAGAGTGTTAGGTGCAGACGTAGGAAGTGTTTCCCCATAGAAAACAATGGGGCTGCGTTAGGAGCTGAACGCTGCTTTTTTGCAGGTGTTAGGTTTTTTTTCAGCTCAAACTGCCCCATTGTTTTCTATGGGGGAATCGTGCACAAGCACGTTTTTGAAGCTGGCCGCGTCTATAAGCACCACTGCTATCGAGAGTTGCAGCGTTAAATTATGCTCTACGCTCCCTTTTTGGAGCCTAACGCACTGAAAACGCAGCCCTTCTGTGAACTCTAAATACCAGCGGTATTTAAAAGGTACGGGGGAAAAAAAGCACGCGTAGCTAACGCACCCCTTTGGCCGCAGAACTCTAAATCTAGCTGTTAGCTAGCTACAATATAACTATTAGTTATATTGTAGTTAGCTTCGGTTTTATTTTATAGGTAAGTATGTATTTAGTTTTAAATAGGTATTATTTTGTTAATAATTGTAAATGTAATTTAGATCTATTTAAATTATGTTAAAGTTAGGGGGGGTTAGGGGTAGGTGTAAGGGTTAATAGTTTAATTTTGGTTGGGGGCTGGTTGTTTAGGGGTTATTAGGTTTATTTAGTGGTAATGATGTGGGAAGTTTAGGGGTTAATAACTTTATTTAGTTGCTGCAATGTTGGGGAGTGGCTGAATAGGGGTTAATAACTTTAATATAGTGGCGGCGATGTTGGGTGCGACGGAATAGGGGTTAATAACTATAGTATAGTGGCTGCGATATTGGGAGCGGTAGATTAGGGGGTTTATAACTTTATTTAGGTGGCAGCGATATCAGGAGCTGCAGATTGGAGGAGGGCACCCACGATAGGTAACAAACTGGTGAGGAGTCATTTTATTAGGAGAAGACCGAGGGACAGAAACATTTGTGGTACATACACATGTGGTTCATGCAGTTTCTGCAAATATATTCATAATGAGAGGGAATTTAGAACACTGACAGGTGGAACTAAACGTATGTATGGCTTTGCCAATTGCAGAACTAAGAATGTCGTCTATTGCCTCTTATGTATCACTACACGGGAACTCCGTATAAGACTGGGTGAACATATTAATAGTATCAAGAATTGTGAAGCTGACAAGAAAAAAGATAAAAACCTAACTCCTGTTGCCCGACATTACATGAGCAAACATGGAACAAAACCATATTTAAAAGTTTCTGTCCTCCAAGTTATTAAACCAGGTATAAGAGGTGGAGCTATAGAAAACATGCTACTTCATGCAGATGAAGATGGATTTTCTGGTTAAACACCATTACACCGCAAGGTCTGAATGAAGAAGATGGATATGGATCTTTCTTATGATATAATATATAGAAAAATCAATTCTTTTCAACCCGACACCACCTATATACATATACTTTATATGTTCAATTTATCCATATCATATTAACTTTTTCATTTGAATTTTATTACTGAGTAGACAGTCCTTTATAATAATAGACTGCTTACAAATAAGCGCTTCTCGCTTTCGAGAATATTATTTTTCTGTCTTCTAATTAGGAATGTTCGAATGTTTTGCAACATTTGAAAAACGGCACAAATTTTAACACATTCGTTCGTTCGAATCGAATTTCGAATGTTTACATAACATTCTAACATTCGATTTTCGAATGTTCGGTTTCGAATTTTACGATTACTTTCCAAAATATTCTTTTCGAAAAATTCGAATTTAGATTGTAATAGTATTTCTAATGCTTTTTCTTTAAATGTAATATTCGAATCATGCAATATTGGAATTCAAAAAATTTGAATTTAGATTGTAATAGTATTTCTAATGCTTTTTCTTTAAATGTAATATTCAAATCATGCAATATTTGAATTCGAAAAATTCGAATTTAGATTGTAATAGTATTTCTAATGCTTTTTCTTTAAATGTAATATTCGAATTTTGCAATACGTGTATTCGAATTCGAAAAATTCAAATTTAGATTGTAATAGTATTTCTAATGCTTTTTCTTTAAATGTAATATCCGAATTATGCAATATTCGAATTCGAAAAATTTGAATTTATATTCGAATTCGAAAAATTTGAATTTATATGTTTGTAATAGTATTTCTAATGCTTTCTTTAAATGTAATATTCGAATTATGCAATATTCTATATGAAAACATTCAAAATGATATATTTGTATTTATTATGTATCAATTTACTAGATTCCCGCCCTACCACATGAACTATTGAACTTCTGAATAGTATTTGTTAAATAGAATGTTAAATTCAAAATTTCGAATGTGGACATTCAATATAATTATAAACATTCGAATTGGGGGCGGAGCTAACCGCCGAGGAGACTAGCCGCACATGACAATAGCTCCTGTCTTCATTTGGGGGTTATTTTTGCCCTTTGAGCTCACAAATTCTGGGGATGTGCTGTACCCCTACCTGAGACTCTGCTACACAAGAGAGAACAAGTTTAAGGAGCGCTCTCCCAGCTTTTTGTCGATTCCATAAGGTGAGGCCTAACCACGAGGCGGTGTAAACATGGAGGTCACTCGCGGGGCTGTATTGGCCCTTTTTGAGGAACATCACCACAATCTGCTTTGCAAACTGGATCGGCTAATACTGATTAGCAGACACCCGGACTCGAAGGAGGATGGGCCTCCTGTGGCTCCCATTATCGGTGAGGGTCCTACCTGTGAGAATGACTCCAGTTACAAGGCACTGGGGACGGAGTCTTCCGGGCCCCGGGGAGTGGTTTGTGTGCAGCCGGATACCTGTGAGCCTTCCCTGCTCCCCTTGGCCCTCATCCGGAGAGCTGCTGCTGATGCTTGGTGTGACGGAGGGAACTCGAGAACGGAGATGGTAATTAGGGAGTATCTGCTCGATCCGTTGCCGCTACAGCACTTCTCCCCTAATGCTAACGCTGCCCGATCCCTACTCAGAGGGGAGATCATCTGGCTGGATGCGGGGACCCACCTTCCCGGCCCATCTATATTACATGCCGATCAGCTTTCTCTGGTCACACCCGCTCTTCCAGCTGTTTGGACCGGAATCCAAAGCTGGCGAATAGGAGTGGGTTAGTTTGATGATACTACTCTGGAACCCGGGATATCCAATTACCCTGTCCTTTCAGATATGCCTACCTCAACACAGCTTTGGCTACCGCTGGGGACAATATTCATTGACTTAAGCAAAGGATCTGTTTTTCACTCTCGGGGATGCCCTCTTCCATCTGACAGTCTGAAATAGTATAAGAGAGCCCTACATACATGACCTACATCATTGTTATTTCCCTATATATAAGAGACTTAGACATGGGATAAGTTGAGTCTTGGGTCTGGGGCTATAGCGCTATGTTACAACCAATATGATTTGCATGTTCTTGCCTATTAGTACGTCTGTATTATTGTCCACCCTATCCAAGACATTACTGTATGAAGGCTGTAAAAGCCGATATGTATGTGCATCATGTGTTTAAGATAGTTCACTGCTAATTATTTATCGAGCATATTTGAATATTTTATCTAAACTAGTTAACTACTCCTCCAAAAATCTAAGTGTATATGGCTTTGTATGCAGATCCCTTAAAATGACACTATATACTAAGCCCTGACCTTTATAGCTCTTAAGGGGTTACTCTATGTCTGTGCTATTTAGAAGCAGCTATTCAGCTAATGTGATATAAAAATGTGTGTACAGGTTTTAGAAATATTGTTTGAGACTATAACTGGGTACATGTATACAGAATCACATTGGCTGCTCTTGATATCCGAATAGATACCTACTGTCCCCAGTACCCCTGGGGCTTATGTTAGGGATCACTTGTTAATTATCTGTTTTAAATCCGCCCCCCCCTCTGTCCCTCTTCTCCTCTTCCCTTCCCCTTTCCCCCCCTGCCCCCTCTCCTTTCCCCCCCTCTCCTTCCCCCCCCCTCTCCTTTCCCCCCTCCCCCTCCTCTCATTTCCACCCCTCCCCCTCCTCTCCTTTCCCCTCCTCTTCTCCCCCCTATCCCCTCCCTTTACCCCTCTCCCTTCCTCTCCCCTCCCTCTCCCCCTCCCCCCCCTACCCTATCCCCCCTTTCCCCCTTATTCCTCCCTCTTCCAAGTATGTGGTAAGGGATAATCACCTTATCCTCCACATTCCTATTTGGCAGAGTTGTGCTGTCTCTGCCCTGCCCGTGGAGCCTTGTTTGAGTGTGTCCCGGTTTGTTTATAAAAATGGCTCCTCGGGAATTTCCTATGTTTACTACTCTGTGTTCAATACTTCTAGATACTTTTTTACTCTCATTTCAGTATAAGAGTTTTCTCACTTATGTACCTAATGTATGGGATAATACTACTGGCGCGTTGCAATAGGTTTAGGGATTGTATATTTCTCACTTGATTATAAGTCTTTTGAACCTACAGCTTTTAGACTCACATTCTTATTGTCCTCCTGGTAGCTGTTTTAAAGCGAACAGACATACGCTGGCACCTATTAATGTTCAAGTTTAATTATGAACCAGTCCCTGTAGCTTATTCTCCTGAAGTAGTGTAAGGTACTCACGTATATATTGTTAACTTTTCACTTCCTTCTTACATCTCCTTCAGTTTTTTTGTTAGTTTTTCTGGACCTAACCATGGTCCCAGCGGCTATAGGAAGGGGGATATAAAGTGTAGGCCTCATTCAGGCCTGAACTAACTAAAAGCCCTCTGAGTAGTACATTTATCTTAATGAGGTCCAAAAGCGGCCTCGGCTACCATGGGGGGAAAAGAGGGGGTGATTTGAGGTTTGCTCTGCCATTTTATGTATATCCCAATCTACGAGTCCTCTATGATTGTTATAGTAAGAGATCTAAACCCAAACTTGGTATTTAGCATTTGTTTCTGTTCATGAAACCTATATTGTCATATACTATGTGCCATATGTTTGTTTGAGCAAACAGATTCCTGTCTGTTATTGTTATTCCCTCAATAAAAAATAATATTATAAACATTCGAATTTGAAAGTGACATTCGAAAACTGTAAATAAAATTCGATTTTCAAATTTTTAAGAATATTCGTTCTTATCGACATTCGGATTTAGAATTCGAATTTCGGTAATAACATTCGTTCTACATTCGAAATTTGATAATTTACACATTCACCCATCCCTACTTCTAATATGATCTCTTATGACTATGGATTATTTACATAGTTGGTATTATTTGTCACATGACATTTAATGTATCTAGTATTCCCTTGTTTCAACTGTTTTTAAACAACTAATATTTAAGAGTGATTGTAGCCTATATAATATAGAACCCAATTTTACAATTTTGGGTAGTAACAGAGAATAAAATAATTTCCCCTTTTACTATGTCACTACTATTTTTTTAACTATACGTAATATACTTGTCATTCAATCTGATTAATTTATTTATTTTGCCCCCTTTCTCAACTATTTAAATTTAATTATATATAAATAATTCAAATAAATTTATATATATATTTTTGTATATATTGTTGCAAATATATTCACTTATGGACATCTTAGTAACTTTGTACTGATATCCTCCCTATTCTGGCCATGCTTTGTAATAGCTTTAACTCATGTTATTTAAATAATACTGATTATCGTCAAAAAGATATATCTCAATCTTTTTAAATTCCCTAGTCTTTGGACGGATTATATTGTGTTTTATTTTACATTTTTTGTAACAAACATACGATATGTTATGATCGTTTATTCAAGCATGTCTTGACAGCATTTATTGCCAGTATAATAATTTTTATAATTTTTGTACTTCTTTTTATATAACATTCTTAACTCTACATTAGCCCCATCTACCAATGGATAATCATCCCAGATCTGTCACTTCTTTGAATACATTTTTTGACATAATCATATGATTGCCTGTCTGCATAGTAAATAACTATCTTTTACAGCGTCCCTGTTATGCTTATTCTAGATTCACATATGGTTCGTGTTTACTATACTGCAAATGAGATGCGATACTATCATGGGCTGAGTCCAACCATGTGACATGATATCACCCAATGATTGGAGGATGCTTGTGATAGGCTTAATGTGTAGGGTGTGTAACCACACTCAGCCCGGATTGGCCAATTTAATATACAAAGAGAAGGGGGCTATCCCTAATCGGGTTAGCCTTTGAGAAAGTCGTGTTCACGGCAAAATGCGCATCAGGCACTTTGGGGAATAGCAATCACTTTAATAGCTCCTCTAATTCAGATATAGGGGTTTATTTACCCTTCAACCGGTAACTTATAGTCACACAGAGCGGTGCTTACTTTGCTCCAGAACTGCATTTTTTAGAATTATTTGTATCAAGGTCAATCCTCTTATTCAGTTAATTTTCTATGCAGCACGTGAGCTGTTGTGTTTGCACTGAGCTGTGTGCGTTACTGGCTGTTATTGGTTCTTTATTTATAGTAGCAAGTGTGGATGCTATTACCCCATATCATTTATTAATCTAAGTTTTAATACATTTATACACTTACACTGTTGAATTTTTAACTAGTTCATATTAAATGCTAAGTTTGGGGTCATCTCCCTTGTCACCTTTCTATATACACATACTCATCCTTGAGTGCCTTTTTGAGTGCTAATAAATTGTCCACTTTCCTTTCTTCTTGTTTGTACTTTCCTTATCTTCAACTCAAGCAGGTGGGGGCATTCCAGAAATGCAACTTTGATTTTGTGTTTAACCTTTTTAAAACAGCTTAACTTTTAGTAAAATAAGTGAAGTTGTAAAAATCCTAATTATTAGCCTTTGTATTTTACACTGGAATGTCCCCTTTAATGCAGTTCATGCAAATTACTATATTTTTAGTTATATCTTAATCTATTCAATAAGGAGACAATTAAAAGAACACTATAGAAGTGAAATCTAACACCTCACCCTTTATGCTAAATACTTGGATGAGATCAATAAAATATTATTATATTATAATATTATTATTATTATTATTATTATTATTATTATTATTATTATTATCAGTTATTTGTAGAGTGCCAATAGATTCCCCAGTGCCATAAACCTAGGTCTAATATGCAAAGTAAAAATTATGGGAGACAAAGGGGTAGAGGGCCCTGCCAAGAGTTACACTGTTGTAAATAAGCTCTCATGAAGGTGATCTACAAAGCAGCTGGGCTCATAAGCTTACATACTAAGTAAGGGATGACAAAGGGCGGAGAGGAACTAAGATAAGAAAATGTTAGTATAGGTTGTATGCATCCCTGAACAGTAGAGTCTTTAAGGACTGCTTGCAGTTTTGAGAACAAGGGGAGAGTCTTTTGGAGTGAGGCAGAGAGTTCCACAAAACTGGGGCCAGTCTGGATGTGAATGTGAGGAAGTAACAAGATAAGAGAAGAGGAGGTGGTAATGAGTAGAGCGAAGGGGACGTTGTATGTAGGTCATTAGTAACCTTGACAATTGCTGTCTCTGTGGAGTGTTGGGGGCTAAAACCAGATTGCAGTGGGTCAAGGAGGGAGTTTAATGTGAGGAAATTAGATAAACGTGTATATACTAGCTTTTCAAGAAGTTTTGAGGCAAGAGGGAGTAGGAAAATAGGGTGGTAGTTGGATGGGGAAATTGGATCGACAGAAAAATACAGCAATCAGGCGATTGTATTTGAGCTTGTGGTGCAAACGATTGTGCTCCATTTATAATCTAGCCCAAAGTTAGAAGCACCCAAATGGCTAAATGCTACCAGCATGTTAAGTTTCATGAAAATAAATGTAGCCAGCAACTACTCAGCAAAAATCTCAATTATAAGTCAATGTAATGCTTCTTAAAAATAGAGCTGCCCAAGTGCTTCTGAAGAAGCACAAAGAAACAGGCAATGTTAAGGATTGTCGACCCTTGTCATCAATCTCGCTGCTCATCGGCTTCTTCACAGCTTTCTTGCTAGCCTGTCACTAAGCACCCACACTAAACTATACTGTTTTACCCCCTAAACCACCACTCCCGGAGCCCTCCGCACCTAAATAAAGTTATTACCCTCTAAACCGCCGCTCCTGGACCCCGCCGCAACTATAATAAATATATTAACCCCTAAACCGCCGCTCCCGGACCCCGCCGCCACCTACATTATACCTATTAACCCCTAATCTACCGCCCCCTATACTGCTGCTACCTATATTACAGTTATTAACCCCTATCCTGCGAACGCGGACCCCGCCTCAACTAAATAAATTGTTTAACCCCTAAACCAACGCTCCCGGACCCCCCGCAACTAAATTAAATGTTTAACCCCTAAACCGCCGCTCCCGGACCCCGCCGCCACCTATATTAAACTTATTAACCCCTAAACCTAAGTCTAACACTAACACCCCCCTAACTTAAATATTATTTAAATAAATCTAAATACATATTACAATTATTAACTAAATTATTCTTATTTAAAACTAAATACTTACCTGTAAAATAAACCCTAAAATAGCTACAATATAACTAATAGTTACATTGTATCTATTTTAGGATTTATTTTTATTTTACAGGCAACTTTGTATTTATTTTAACTAGGTTTAATAGCTATTAAATAGTTATTAACTATTTAATAGCTACCTAGTTAAAATAACTACAAAATTACCTGTAAAATAAAACCTAACCTAATTACCTAAAATTAAATACAATTAAATAAACTAAACTATAGTACAAAAAAAACAAAACACTAAATTACAGATAATAAAAAAATTACAAGAACTTTAAACTAATTACACCTAATCTAAGCCCCCTAATAAAATAAAAAAGCCCAAATTATAAAATGCCCTACCCTATACTAAATTACAAAGTAATCAGCTGTTTTACCAGTCCTTAAAAGGGCTTTTTGCAGGGCATTGCCCCAAAGTAATCAGCTCTTTTACCTGTAAAAAAAATACAACCCCCCCCCCAACATTACAACCCACCACCTACACACCTCTACTCTAAAAGCCACCCAAACCCCCCTTAAATAAAAACTAACACTAACCCCCTGAAGATCACCATACCTTGAGCCGTGTTCACCCAGCCGGGCCAAATTCTTCATCCAAGCGGGGCAGAAGAGGTCATCCAAGTGGCATCTTCTATCTTCAATCATCCGGAGCGGAGCCATCTTCCATCCAACCGACGTGGAGCCATCTTCTTCCAACGACATCCTAACACCGAATGCCTGGTCCTTTAAATGACATCATCCAAGATGGCGTCCCTCGAATTAAGGTAGGAAAAATCTGATTGGTTGATTTAATGCTGACGAAGTTCCCCAAAAACGTTCCAAATAAAGTAATCTTGTTACATTACTTCAAAAAGCCCTGAGAGTGCATCTTTTTGGTTGATGTATTACTTGTAAGTCTGCACCCAGTAGGTTGTCCTTTGTGGGAGAAGCTGGTATTTGGATGCGTATATATATATATATATATATATATATATATATATATATATATATATACAGGTTTATACTGTATATATATCCAGACAGTTAACCCTTGATCAGCCTTGGTGCAAAGTCCATAGAGAACATTACAAAACATAGTAATAAATACAACACACTGAAAGGCTGACACTCTCTTGCAAGCACAGAGCAAAGATTAAAAGCAAAAACGAAAGAGGTCTCTTTCCTCCTGGGTCCCTATCTACAGAAATACAATGCATGCTTTTACATACTGAGAAACACACAAGGGTGCAAAGGCCTTATGTAATTGCCCTAGACACATACAAAAGATGGAAATGGACAGCACTCTTAAATCAGGGATAGGCACAGACAAAGGCTGTGGCTGACATTTTCCAAAGTACAGACCTTAGTGAAGGACACCAAGGTACATTTGAAAGTAAAAACATTATTCTATAGTGCTTGGCGTTATTATACTAATGCAGATACCACTGGTCCTATAACCAGCCCTTGTCTGGCTATACGCATGTGCCAGTGTCACTTCTGTGTCTTTGTATAGTGCTGGGTGTTATTATACTGATGTAGATACCACTGATTCTATAACCAGCCCTCCTCTGGCTATACCCATGAGCCAGTGTCACTACTGTGTCTTTGTATAGTGCTTGGTGTTATTATATAGATGCAGATACCACTGGTCCTATAACCAGCCCTCCTCTGGCTATACCCATGAGCCAGTGTCACTACTGTGTCTTTGTATAGGGCTTGGTGTTATTATATAGATGCAGATACCACTGGTCCTATAACCAGCCCTCCTCTGGCTATACCCATGAGCCAGTGTCACTACTGTGTCTTTGTAGTGCTTGGTGTTATTATATAGATGCAGATACCACTGGTCCTATAACCAGCCCTCCTCTGGCTATACCCATGAGCCAGTGTCACTACTGTGTCTTTGTATAGACCTGGGTGTTATTATATAGATGCAGATACACATCCAATATTTCACACGCTTATCACCCAATATCGCTAGCAGTCTCTTGACAAGCCACTAACTTTATTCACACTACATTTTTTTTTTAATTCCTATTATTTAATCAGAAAGAAAAGATATACGGCGGACACTGCAAGGGCTAGTCACGGACACCAGTGTCCGTGTACGGACACCTTGCCTATCCCTGTCTTAAACTGACCTTGATACACATCCTATGTCAGTGTAAAACTCATATATATGTGTATGTATGTGTATATATATATATATATATATATATATATATATACTTACAGTGATGGCCAGAAATATTGGCACCCTGTATTTCTGTCAGATAATGCATTACTTTGCCCAGAAAATTGTTGCAATTACAAATGTTTAGGCATTTTCATGCTTTTGTTTGTATTGGTATGACACAAAAAAGCCAAATCTGACAAATTCCATGCAAAACTCCAAAAATGCACTGGGTGAAACTATTGGGAAATTTAATATTTGGTAGCACACCTCTTGGAAAAAATAACTGAAATCAATTGTTTCCTATAACCATCAATGAGTTTCTGACACCTCTCTACTGGAATTTTGGACCATTCTTCTTTTGCCCACTGCTCCAAGTCTCTTATATTGAAAGGGTTCCTTTTCCCAACTGCTGTTTTGAGATCTGTCTACAGGTGCTCTATGGGATTGAGATCTGGACTCCTGGCTAGTTTAGTACTCTTTAGCGCTTTGTCTTCAACCATTTGTCGGTGCTTTTTGACATGTGCTTTGGGTCATTTTCCTGCTGTGAGACCCATGAACTCTGAGGGAGACCCAACTTTCTGAGACTGGGCCCTACATTGCACCACATAATTCTTTGTAAGTTCAGTCAAAACATTCAGTGCCTGAAGCAGCAAAGCAACCCTAAAACATTAGTGAACTTCTACCATGTTTGACTGTAGGGACTGTATTATTTTCTTTAAAAGTCTGTCACTAAGCACCCACACTAAACTATACTGTTTTACCCCCTAAACCACCGCTCCCGGAGCCCTCCGCACCTAAATAAAGTTATTACCCTCTAAACCGCCGCTCCTGGACCCCGCCGCAAATATAATAAATATATTAACCCCTAAACCGCCGCTCCCGGACCCCGCCGCCAACTACATTATACCTATTAACCCCTAATCTACCGCCCCCTATACTGCTGCCACCTATATTACAGTTATTAACCCCTATCCTGCGAACGCGGACCCTGCCACAACTAAATAAATTGTTTAACCCCTAAACCACCGCTCCCGGACCCCGCCGCAACTAAATTAAATGTTTAACCCCTAAACCGCCGCTCCCGGACCCCGCCGCCACCTATATTAAACTTATTAACCCCTAAACCTAAGTCTAACACTAACACCCCCCTAACTTAAATATTATTTAAATAAATCTAAATACATATTACAATTATTAATTAAATTATTCTTATTTAAAACTAAATACTTACCTGTAAAATAAACTCTAAAATAGCTACAATATAACATTGTAGCTATATATATACATTGTAGCTATTTTAGGATTTATTTTTATTTTACAGGCAACTTTGTATTTATTTTAACTAGGTACAATAGCTATTAAATAGTTATTAACTATTTAATAGCTACCTAGTTAAAATGACTACAAAATTACCTGTAAAATAAAACCTAACCTAATTACCTAAAATTAAATACAATTAAATAAACTAAACTATAGTACAAAAAAAACCACTAAATTACAGATAATAAAAAAATTACAAGAACTTTAAACTAATTACACCTAATCTAAGCCCCCTAATAAAATAAAAAAGCCCAAATTATAAAATGCCCTACCCTATACTAAATTACAAAGTAATCAGCTGTTTTACCAGTCCTTAAAAGGGCTTTTTGCGGGGCATTGCCCCAAAGTAATCAGCTCTTTTACCTGTAAAAAAAATACAACCCCCCCCAACATTACAACCCACCACCTACACACCTCTACTCTAAAAGCCACCCAAACCCCCCTTAAATAAAAACTAACACTAACCCCCTGAAGATCACCATACCTTGAGCCGTGTTCACCCAACCGGGCTGAATTATTCATCCAAGCGGGCAGAAGAGGTCCTCCGGCTGAAGTCTTCATCCAAGTGGCATCTTCTATCTTCAATCATCCGGAGCGGAGCCATCTTCCATCCAACCGACGCGGAGCCATCTTCTTCCAACGACATCCTAACACCAAATGCCTGGTCCTTTAAATGACATCATCCAAGATGGCGTCCCTCGAAATAAGGTAGGAAAAATCTGATTGCTTGATTTAATGCTGACAAAGGGGACAAGTTCCCCAAAAACGTTCCAAATAAAGTAATCTTGTTACTTTACTTCAAAAAGCCCTGAGAGTGCATCTTTTTGGTTGATGTATTACTTTTAAGTCTGCACCCAGTAGGTTGTCCTTTGTGGGAGAAGCTGGTATTTGGATGCGTATATATATATATATATATATATATATATATATATATACAGGTTTATACTGTATATATATCCAGACAGTTAACCCTTGATCAGCCTTGGTGCAAAGTCCATAGAGAACATTACAAAACATAGTAATAAATACAACACACTGAAAGGCTGACACTCTCTTGCAAGCACAGAGCAAAGATTAAAAGCAAAAACGGAAGAGGTCTCTTTTCTCCTGGGACCCTATCTACAGAAACACAATGCATGCTTTTACATACTGAGAAACACACAAGGGTGCAAAGGCCTTATGTAATTGCCCTAGACACATACAAAAGATGGAAATGGACAGCACTGGCCTTGATACACATCCTATGTCAGTGTAAAACTCATATTTATGTGTATGTATGTGTGTATATATATATATATATATATATATATATATATACATATACATATTTATATACTTACAGTGATGGCCAGAAATATTAGCACCCGTATTTCTGTCAGATAATGCATTACTTTGCCCAGAAAATTGTTGCAATTACAAATGTTTAGGCATTTTCATGCTTTTGTTTGTATTGGTATGACACAAAAAAGCCAAATCTGACAAATTCCATGCAAAACTCCAAAAATGGACTGGGTGAAACTATTGGCAAATTTAATATTTGGTAGCACACCTCTTGGAAAAAATAACTGAAATCAATTGTTTCCTATAACCATCAATGTGTTTCTGACACCTCTCTACTGGAATTTTGGACCATTCTTCTTTTGCCCACTGCTCCAAGTCTCTTATATTGAAAGGGTTCCTTTTCCCAACTGCTGTTTTGAGATCTGTCTACAGGTGCTCTATGGGATTGAGATCTGGACTCCTGGCTAGTTTAGTACTCTTTAGCGCTTTGTCTTCAACCATTTGTCGGTGCTTTTGACGTGTGCTTTGGGTCATTGTCCTGCTGTGAGACCCATGAACTCTGAGGGAGACCCAACTTTCTGACACTGGGCCCTACATTGCACCACATAATTCTTTGTTAGTTCAGTCAAAACATTCAGTGCCTGAAGCAGCAAAGCAACCCTAAAACATCAGTGAACTTCTACCATGTTTGACTGTAGGCACTGTATTATTTTCTTTAAAAGTCTCATTTCTTTTTCTGTAAACAGTAGAATGATGGGCTTTAACAAAAAGCTGTAATTTTGTTTCGTCTGTCCACAGTACATTCTTCTTAAAGGATTTTGTCTTCCTCAGGTAAGTTTTGTCAAACTCCAATCAGGCTTTATTATGTTTCTGTGTCAGCAGTGGGGTCCTCCTGGGTCTCCTATAATAGCGTCCTTTTCATTCAGATGGCGACGTATAGTGCAAGCTGACACATTTGTACCCTGTGCAAATGGTCAGCTTGAATTTGTCTGGAAGTTGATTGAGGTTCTTTATCTACCATTTGAATAATCCTTTGTTGCAATCTTTGATCACATTTACTCTTTCGTCCACTTTCAGGGATATTAGCTACAGTCCCATGGGCTGTAAACTTCTTGACAATGTTGCACACAGTGGACGCAGGAACATTAAGATCTCTGGAGATGGACTTATAACCTTGAGATTGTCCATGCTTTTCCACAATTTTTGTTCTCAAATCCTCAGACAATTCTTTGCTGCTCTTTCTCTTCACCATGCTCGGTGTGGCACACAGAGACACATAACAGAAAGGTTGAGTCAATTTTTCACCATTTTAACTGGTTGCCTGTGTGATTTCTATATTGTCAGCACCTATTATTTGATAAAGATGACTTTAATTACAAATAAAAAGAGCATCACAAACTTGGAATGCATTAATTTCTTACAATTTTGAGAAGGTGTCAATAATATTGTCCAGTCCATTTTTCGAGTTTTATGGGGAATTTGTCAGATTTGGCTTTTTTTCTCCACTTTTTTGTGTCATACCAATACAAACAAAAGAAATAAACATGAGAATGTCTAAACATTTGTAATTGCAACAGTTTTCAGGGCGAAGTGGTGCATTATCTGACAGAAAGCAGTGGTGCCAATATTTTTGACCATCACTTTTTATGTATACATATATGTTTATTTATATATGAATATATATATAAATATATAAATAAATATATATATATATATATATATATATATATATATATATATATATATATTGCACAAAAAATGCACTCTCAGGTCTTTTGAGAAAAGATTCAATTTTAATTAAACGTTTTCGGGGACAACTTCCCCTTCATCAGCATAACAACAAATAATCACAATCACACTTAAATAGGCAAGTGAGAAAACATGTAAATCAAACACCCGTGAATGCACCCAGTAGCGCCAAAACCACCGTGTTTGGAACGCAAGCCATTTGTTCCAATAACAATCCCTATCCGGAAGTGATCAAACAATCCGTCACTTCCGGTATGTGTCTGTGTAAATCATTCATATTCAAATAAACCTTTTATATACATAACTATACTGTGCCTAGATGGAACAACTATAAACTGTTGTAATAATCATGTCAGTGAATTCATTGATGTCCAAGTGGCCAGGCATCCACCGCATTATGCAGTACCCACCTACACTCTGGCCCAATGTGTTTACTGCTATGTGAAATAGTTGTCACGCATGTGATGCGTTCCAACCTGTGAACTGTCCGGGGATTGCGTGTTATGTCACTTCCAGTTTTGGGTCACGCTTGTAGTGTTATGTGCCGTATGTGCGGGATTTAACCCTCAATCACCCATAAGGCTCCAATGCATTAGCCATATACATATATTATTAGTGATCCATTGTCATATTATTGGTTTATATCACCTCACTGCTATCAGAATTAAACCTCTTCACACCTGTAAATGGATCATTGCTTCTGCTATAAAGCTCACCTTACAGCTTCCTTCTTTGCTTGGTATTCTGTTGTCAGGTATCACATAACCAATATACCTTTAAGACCCAGTGCAGTCTCACTCCTTTCCCTATTTAAGGCTCCTCCTCATGATATCTCATTGCTTAGTATTGCAGTAATCTTTCCTAGATCCTCTGTGAACCTATGCCATCCTGTGAACGCTGTTCACAAACCTCTGAACTCCTGAGAAACTTAACATTGAAACTCCTATCTCTGTTGTCTTGTATTATTTTAAGGCAACTTATCGTTTTTCCTGTGTTCTATATTTAAAGTTGAGAGGACTCTGCTTTATCTCTCTGCCGCACTCCGGTTCCAGCTACCGCTCTCCTTGCCTGTCAGCTCACAGCAGTGTTCTACGGGAACGCGGTGACGTCATCCGCCAGCTTCACATTACCGCTGATACCAGCAGCTCCTATTCTCTGCTCACTTCCTCAGCTTGTGGCGAGTTTTGCTTCGCGCTCCTGCTTGGTAAGCACTGCTCTAGTTTGATCCTCTGAGCTACCGCAGAACATTGTATCTTTGCCTTACTCTCCAAAAAAGAAATCTAAACTTATATGAGTGCCAATATTATTTGTATTTGTTCTGATCCTCTCACTTCCATAAGTTTTTCTCAGTGTGTGGCAGCCATATTTTGTTTTCTCTTGCAAGAGTCTGAATATTATAAACTTTAAACTGCATACAACTCTTATATCAGGATTGTTTTCAACTACCCCTGCTGCTTTATTTTTCCTTCCACAGTGTCAACCCTGACACATGTGGCAGCCATAGGGGAGATGTGGGAAACTGCACCTGTATATTAAATTGTATTGTGTGATTACTGAGTAATACATTGTTGCGCAGGATCACCAAGTGTATCCCATACTATTCACTAATACAATACACCCTATTTAATAGTGTCATATCCTAGCAGTTGTGGTTCTAAAGCACCTGATGTTACATTTTTATTCAAGTTCTTTAGATTTCAGTTCCCTTGACATACTCTTGACATATGACATAATACTAAGCCAACTAACATGGACCCAGCTGGGATGAATACACATATTCAGAACCTCACTCAGAGGGTTGATCTGCTTACGGAGGCCTTGAATACCCTCAAAGTGGAGAATGATACTATGAAAAATTACATCCGGGATGTTGTGGATAAAAGGGTCCCCTTACTGGAGCCCCAGGTTAGTACTCCAGAGAAATTTAATGGTGATCGCTCTCAATATAGGGATTTTAAGAATGCCTGTTTGCTCATGTTTTCTTTGAAACCCCATACCTATCCAAATGATAGAGCTAGAGTATTAACTGTTATTTCCTATTTGAGGGGTGAGCCACGCACCTGGGCTAACTCCTATTTTGAAAGTAACGATGAGATTCTTAATTCATTAGAAAATTTCTTTACTGCCATGGGTACCCTATACGAAGATCCATACAAACAGCTCACCGCAGAAAACGCTATGAGAAACTTAAAACAGAAGAAAAGAATAGTCGAAGACTATATTACAGACTTTAAAAAATGGGCCAAAGACTCACATTGGAACAACCTGTCTCTGAGAAATCAGTTTAGGTTGGGCCTATCAGATGGCATAAAAGATGAGCTCTCTCGCACTGACTTACCCCAAACCCTAGAAGAATTGATGTCTCTCAGTATTACCATCGACAGGCGTCTTAGAGAGAGACAACAGGAACGCTCCTACCATGATAGCTATCCTAAAAAACAAAACATACCTGCTGTGAGTAAATCTTCTTCCGAACCTATGGATATAGGTTTCATTAAAGGCCCCCTTTCCTCCGAGGAGAAGATCAGGCGTAGGGCTAACAACTTATGTTTATATTGTGCCTGCGACAGTCACACTGTTAGAGATTGCCCATCCTTGCAGAAACAGAACAAGGGTAAGACTATCATTCAACCTTTTTGTTGTACCACTCAGCTCTTACCTGATCCATACTTACACTTGTCTCTTCTCTTGCAGTGGGACTCCCATCGGGTCAACGCTACCGCGATCATTGATTCGGGAGCAACAGCTTCCTATATTGATAGTGTATTTACTCAAAAAAATAAAATACCTGTAGTCAAAAAGAAGTCTCCTGTCTTATTAAGAGGTATTGACGGTACTCCTATCCCCACTGGTCCCGTCGAATATCAGACTATCCCTTTACTTATCACCTCCACCAGCCATCATAGGGAATATTTTACTTTTGATATCATTCCCTCTCCTATTGCACCTATTGTTTTAGGTATAAATTGGCTTTGTACTCATAACCCCCAAATAGATTGGAACTCACTTACCCTTGATTTCAATTCAAAGTTTTGTCTGTCTACTTGTTTCCCTGCAACTGTTCTTCATACATCTGCACTTCCTGAGGATCCTCAGATCCCTGCAGTTTACCAGGACTTTGCAGATGTTTTCAGTAAGGCAGAGTCTGAAAATTTACCACCCCATAGAAAATATGATTGCCCTATAGAGATCATTCCAGGGTCTGAAATCCCTACAGGGCATATCTATCCTCTATCCAATCCAGAACTCTTACATTTAAAGACTTACCTAGACGAAAACCTTAAAAAGGGTTTTATTCGCCCCTCTACCTCTCCAGCTAGTGCAGGAATTTTCTTCGTGAAAAATAAGGATGGTACTCTTAGACCCATTATCGATTATCGTCAACTTAACAAGGTTACTATAAAAAACCGTTACCCCTTACCCCTTATTCCTGAGTTAATAGAGAGGTTAGAGGGCGCAAAATTCTTTACCAAACTGGATTTGAGGGGTGCCTATAACCTCATCCGTATAAGAGCTGGCGATGAGTGGCTGACGGCATTTCGAACCCGATACGGTTTGTTCGAATATGTCGTCATGCCTTTTGGGCTCTGTAACGCGCCCGCAACTTTTCAGCACCTCATCAATGATATCTTTAGAGATATTTTAGATATTTTCATTGTTATATATCTTGACGATATTTTAATTTACTCCAAAACATTTGAAGAACATATCTCTCATGTTAGACAAGTACTTTCTAGACTAAGAGGTAACCACTTATATGCCAAGGCAGAAAAATGCCTTTTCAATACACAGTCTATATCCTTTCTCGGTTATGAGATTTCTCCCAAAGGTATCTGTATGGAAAACAAAAAGGTTGAAGCAGTCTTAAACTGGCCCATACCAAAAAGCGTACGTCAGGTTCAATCTTTTATGGGTTTTGCGAATTTTTATCGCAAGTTTATCAAAAACTTCTCTAAGATATCTCTACCTCTCACTACGCTGACAAAAGCTAATACATCATTTAAGTGGACCCCACAAGCACAACAAGCTTTTGATTTACTTAAACAGATGTTCACTTCAGCTCCCATACTCCGTTTTCCTGATCCTAATTTACAGTTTGTACTGGAGGTAGACGCTTCCAACCATGCTATTGGAGCTGTTCTCTCACAGAGAGAGAGTTTGAAAAAACCCCTTCATCCTGTCGCCTTTTATTCTAGAACTCTAAACTCTGCAGAACAAAATTACCCTATTGGTGATAAAGAACTTTTAGCTATAAAACTGTCTTTAGAACATTGGCGACACCTTCTTGAAGGCACTCCAGTGCCAACACTCATTTATACGGATCACAGAAACCTCCAGTATTTAAAATCCACTAGAACACTCTCGGCCAGACAGGTTCGCTGGAATCTTTTTTTTTCACGCTTCAACTTTCTGATAACCTACAGACCAGCAACAAAAAACCAAAAGGCCGATGCCCTTTCGAGAATTGGAGGCCATCCCAGTTCTCCTTCAACCCTTCGTTCAGTGATTCCAGAAAACAATTTCATCTCTTTTACAACAGATATCACACCCTTACTTAAAAAGGAACAAACTTTGGATTCCACAAAACCATCACAACTTCTACAAAAGAACTCTCAAGGTCTGTATACTCATGACACAAAATTGTATGTCCCTCCTACTCTCAGACCTTCATTCCTCCGATCTATTCATGACAGCTTTTTAGCTGGTCATCCAGGTTTGCGCAAAACGCAGGAATTGGCAAATAGGACCCACTGGTGGCCAACCATCTCTGCCGATGTCAGAAATTATGTAAGCTCTTGTGCAACCTGTTCTGTTTCCAAGAGGGATAAACATTCCCCTTATGGTCTCCTTTTACCTTTACCAACTCCAAAGAAACCTTGGGCTGAAATTGCCTTAGATTTCATCGTGGATTTACCTCTATCATCAAAAAACAATACTATATTAGTGGTTGTCGATCTATTCACGAAGATGTCTCATTTTATTGCTTTCCCCAAACTTCCTACTGCTCTAGAGACAGTTCACTTACTCATTGAACATGTTATTAAACTACATGGCTTACCCATATCTATACTCAGTGACAGAGGAACTCAATTCTCTAGTAAACTTTGGCACCAATTCTGCAAGACTTTCTCAGTTGAAAGGAAACTGACAACTGCCTATCACCCCCAATGCAATGGACAGACCGAGAGATGTAATCAATGGTTAGAACAATTCCTAAGATTATATTGTTCCAACAACCAAAATTCTTGGTCTGATTACCTCCCCTATGCGGAGTTTTGTTACAACAATACTATCCATTCCACCACTGGTATCACACCATTTTTTGCAAATTACGGCTTTCACCCAAACTTCCATTTATTTCAAAACTCTGCCACATCATCCCCCACTATATATGAGTTGTCTGACAACATATCAGCTAACTTCAAAACTATTGAATCTGCTATAAACAGCGCAAAAGAAGTATACAAACGGTATTATGACCGCCGTAGACGTCCTCCTCCTCAGTATAAGGAAGGTGACCTGGTTTGGCTCTCCACCAAACATTTACGTCTCAATACTCCTTCAAAAAAGATGTCTCCTCTATACATCGGTCCATACCCTGTATTACGTACCATAAATGCTAACGCAATACGTCTCAAATTACCATCTTCCCTCAAAATTCATCCTACTTTCCACGTCTCGCTTATCAAGCCCTACAGAGAAGTTAGAGACCCCATTACTTCGGTAGTGCAACCACCAGTTACTATAGACCCTACTGTGGAGTACGAGGTACACACTATCTTGGATTCACGAATTAGACGTGGTCACCTAGAATACCTCATTCATTGGAAAGGATACTCGCACGATGAGGATTCCTGGGAACCAGCTTGCAACATTTCGGCTCCACGTTTAATTACACTTTTCCATCAGCGACATCCAGATCGCCCGAAGCTTTGAGCCCCAGAGTGGCTCCTTGAAGGGGGGATTCTGTCAGGTATCACATAACCAATATACCTTTAAGACCCAGTGCAGTCTCACTCCTTTCCCTATTTAAGGCTCCTCCTCATGATATCTCATTGCTTAGTATTGCAGTAATCTTTCCTAGATCCTCTGTGAACCTATGCCATCCTGTGAACGCTGTTCACAAACCTCTGAACTCCTGAGAAACTTAACATTGAAACTCCTATCTCTGTTGTCTTGTATTATTTTAAGGCAACTTATCGTTTTTCCTGTGTTCTATATTTAAAGTTGAGAGGACTCTGCTTTATCTCTCTGCCGCACTCCGGTTCCAGCTACCGCTCTCCTTGCCTGTCAGCTCACAGCAGTGTTCTACGGGAACGCGGTGACGTCATCCGCCAGCTTCACATTACCGCTGATACCAGCAGCTCCTATTCTCTGCTCACTTCCTCAGCTTGTGGCGAGTTTTGCTTCGCGCTCCTGCTTGGTAAGCACTGCTCTAGTTTGATCCTCTGAGCTACCGCAGAACATTGTATCTTTGCCTTACTCTCCAAAAAAGAAATCTAAACTTATATGAGTGCCAATATTATTTGTATTTGTTCTGATCCTCTCACTTCCATAAGTTTTTCTCAGTGTGTGGCAGCCATATTTTGTTTTCTCTTGCAAGAGTCTGAATATTATAAACTTTAAACTGCATACAACTCTTATATCAGGATTGTTTTCAACTACCCCTGCTGCTTTATTTTTCCTTCCACAGTGTCAACCCTGACACATGTGGCAGCCATAGGGGAGATGTGGGAAACTGCACCTGTATATTAAATTGTATTGTGTGATTACTGAGTAATACATTGTTGCGCAGGATCACCAAGTGTATCCCATACTATTCACTAATACAATACACCCTATTTAATAGTGTCATATCCTAGCAGTTGTGGTTCTAAAGCACCTGATGTTACATTTTTATTCAAGTTCTTTAGATTTCAGTTCCCTTGACATACTCTTGACATCTGTCTGCTATGAGCTCCGTGTCAAGCCCCTCCCTTTGGAGTTATTCTGAACTGAATCGTTGGTCTCCCAGCTTGACCTCTCAGCAGCTGCTACTGTTCCCTACAAGTTCCGGATTCGTAAGCGGTGACGTCACACGCCGACGTACCCTCTTCAACTGCTGCCGCTTCTGCCCGCTCTCGCTACACACATCACTTTTTACCGTGCAGGTTTGATCATATCTTTTGCCTTATGTACTTAAGCATTATTGATAACATTGTTACCCAACTTGTGCTTAATTATTCACCGCAACTGATTCTATCAAAAGACTTCTGCCACAGCCAGCTTGAACTTATGTTGTAGTAGCATATTGTGTTTTCATTATCCAGACTTTCTCTCTAGCAGTATATTCTCTTTGTGTCAAATCCTGTCCTGATGTCCTTACTTATATGTCTTTGCCTATTGTTACATGACATATATATATGCCTAATTTATTTATTCTCATGTGAGTAGTTGGCAAGGTTAACCATTTGTTTATAAGGTTATATACAGATGCACACCAGATGCCATAGATTAAATTGTAATACCTTCTGCGAAGTATTAAGTTCCATATATGTTCAGCCTCTGCCATCCTGCAGGAGTTTTACAAACATACATATTTATAGTTAGGAATGAGTTCTGCAGTTGTGATCCTTATATTCATTAAATTAACTATCCTCCACAGGACGTATATGATAGAAATACCAAGCCACAACATGAATCCAGCAGACCTAGTTAAACATGTTCAGGTTCTTACAGAAAGAGTAGAGACTCTCACACAGGGTTACAATAGTCTTCATCAAGAAAATACAAACTTGAAATTGTATATTAATGAAAAATTACAGTCTTTGAGTTCCTCAAATCTATAGCATCAGATCCTCAACCCAGTCCTCCAGAGAAATTCTCTGGTGATAGAAGGCAATACAGAGAATTTAAAAATGCTTGCCTTTTGTACTATGCATTAAAACCAAGATCATATCCTAATGATCACTCTAAGGTGTTAACTACAATTTCATATTTGAGAGGAGAACCCCATAGCTGGGCTAACACATTTTTTGAGACTGATGACCCCATCTTGTACTCCTTAGAAAATTTCTTCAAAGCCATGAGTCAATTATATGACCACCCCAATAAACAACTCACTGCAGAAAATACCATGAGGTCTTTAAGACAAAATAAACGACAGGTGGAAGAATATGTTACTGACTTTAAAAAATGGTCAAAGGACACACTCTGGAATGACCTGTCGCTTAGAAATCAATTCCGGTTAGGGTTATCTGATGCCCTAAAAGATGAGTTGGCGATAGTTCAGTTACCTGACTCTCTTGAAGATTTAATTAACCTTTGCATTGTTCTTGATAGAAGAATCAGAGAAAGGAGAGTTGAGAGGTATCAGTCAGATCACTCAATAAAAAAAAACATACACTCCAAGTTATTCAGAACATAACATGAAAGTTACTAACAAAGATCCACCTGAACCAATGGAACTAGGATTTATTAGAGGACCTCTGAACCAACAGGAGAAACTAAGAAGACGCAGTAACAACCTGTGTATGTATTGTGGAGAGCCAGATCACACAGTTAAAGACTGCCCTCAATTGCGCACAAGGAAGGGTAAGCAAATATCTACTGCTAACTGTTTCTCAACATATAATAAGCTCTCATCTCACTGTCTGTTATCTATTCTTTTACAGTGGGACCAACATCAAGTCCAAACCCAGGCTATCCTTGATTCAGGGGCTAGTTTAAATTATATTGATATAGATTTCATTAATCAAAATAAAATTCCATTAATCAAAAAAGCTAACCCCACTGTGTTACGTTTTATTGATGGAAAACCGATTTCCTCAGGTCCTATCCATTACCAAACTATACCACTAAGAGTTATTTCTAAACAGAACCACACTGAATACATAACATTCAATGTTATTCCATCACCTCTTTATCCTGTAATACTAGGGATTACCTGGTTATCCTTACATGACCCCAATATCACTTGGTCACTTTCTACAATAGAGTTCACGTCAGACTACTGCAAAAAGACATGTTTTCACTCTCATGTACTATTAACAGACACATCTTCCATACCCCCACAATATCAGTCATTCTCTGATGTTTTTGACAAAAAAGAGGCAGAAAACCTGCCTCCCCATAGAAAATATGATTGTCCAATTGATTTACTACCTGGAGTGGACATTCCATATGGGCATATTTTCCCTTTATCTGATTCAGAACTAGAATTCTTGAAAACTTATTTGGAGGAGAATTTTAAAAAAGGGTTTATTAAACCTTCAACTTCTCCTGCAGGAGCAGGGATATTCTTCGTCCAGAATAAAGATCAAAGCCTAAGACCTATTGTCGATTACCGCGAACTGAATAAGCGTACCATTAAAAACCGATACCCCCTTCCTCTAATACCTGACCTGATAGAAAGGTTACAAGGTGCAAAATATTTCACAAAATTGGATTTAAGGGGAGCATATAATTTAGTCCGAATTAAATCAGGGCATGAATGGTTGACAGCCTTCCGAACCCGATATGGGTTATATGAATATACGGTTATGCCCTTCGGGCGATGTAACGCTCCTGCGACATTTCAGTATCTGATAAACGATATTTTTAAAGACCTTCTCGACATATTCATAGTGATCTATTTGGATGACATTTTGATCTACTCTAAGACATTCGATGAACATATTCAACATGTAAAAGTGGTTCTTACCAGGTTAAGTGAGAACCACCTTTATGTAAAACTAGAGAAATGTGAATTCCACACTAACAAGATAACCTTTCTAGGTTACACTATTAGTTCTGATGGAATAAACATGGAAGAGGATAAGATTTCAGCAATTTTACATTGGCCGAGACCCACTAATAAGAAACAAGTCCAGAGATTCATGGGCTTTGCTAATTTTTATCGGAAATTTATACGAAACTTTGCACATATAACA